>NC_133335.1:103903946-104503946 GCF_042186555.1 Aquarana catesbeiana
TATCCCTTTAAATTTCGTACCTGGGGGGTGTCTATAGTATGCCTGTAAAGGGGCGCATGTTTCCTGTGTTTAGAACAGTCTGACAGCAAAATGACATTTTGAAGGAAAAAACTCATTTAAAACTACCCGCGGCTATTGCATTGCCGACAATACACATAGAAGTTCATTGATAAAAACGGCATGGGAATTCCCCAAAGGGGAACCCCGAACCAAAATTAAAAAAAAAAAATGACATGGGAGTCCCCCTAAATTCCATACCAGGCCCTTCAGGTCTGGTATGGATATTAAGGGGAACCCCGGCCAAAATGTAAAAAAAAAAATGACGTGGGGTTCCCCCTAAATTCCATACCAGACCCTTCAGGTCTGGTATGGATTTTAAGGGGAACCCCGCGCCAAAAAAAAAAACAAAAAAACGGCGTGGGGTCCCCTCAAAAATCCATACCAGACCCTTATCCGAGCACGCAACCTGGCAGGCTGCAGGAAAAGAGGGGGGGACGAGAGTGCGGCCCCCCCCCTTCCTGAACCGTACCAGGCCACATGCCCTCAACATTGGGAGGGTGCTTTGGGGTAGCCCCCCAAAACACCTTGTCCCCATGTTGATGAGGACAAGGGCCTCATCCCCACAACCCTGGCCGGTGGTTGTGGGGGTCTGCGGGCGGGGGGCTTATCGGAATCTGGAAGCCCCCTTTAACAAGGGGACCCCCAGATCCCGGCCCCCCCCCGTGTGAAATGGTAAGGGGGTACAAAAGTACCCCTACCATTTCACTAAAAAACTGTCAAAAATGTTAAAAATGACAAGAGACAGTTTTTGACAATTCCTTTATTTAAATACTTCTTCTTTCTTCTATCTTCCTTCATCTTCTGGTTCTTCTGGTTCTTCTGGCTCTTCTGGTTCTTCCTCCGGCGTTCTCGTCCAGCATCTCCTCCGCGGCGTCTTCTATCTTCTTCTCCTCGGGCCGCTCCGCACCCATGGCATGGGGGGAGGCTCCCGCTCTTCTCTTCTTCTTCATCTTCTTCTCTTCTTCTCTTCTTCTCCATTTTCTTCTCTGGGCCGCTCCGCATCCATGCTGGCATGGCGGGAGGCTCCCGCTGTGTGACGGCGTTCCTCGTCTGACAGTTCTTAAATAACGGGGGGCGGGGCCACCCGGTGACCCCGCCCCCCTCTGACGCACGGTGACTTGACGGGACTTCCCTGTGACGTCACGGGGAATGCCACAGGGAAGTCCCGTCATGTCCCGTGCGTCAGAGGGGGGCGGGGTCACCGGGTGGCCCCGCCCCCCGTTATTTAAGAACTGTCAGACGAGGAGCGCCGTCACACAGCGGGAGCCTCCCTCCATGCCAGCATGGATTGCGAGAGCGGCCCGGAGAAGAAAATGAAGAAGAGAAGAAGAGAAGAAGATGAAGAAGAAGAGACGAGCGGGAGCCTCCCCCCATGCCATGGGTGCGGAGCGGCCCGAGGAGAAGAAGATAGAAGACGCCGCGGAGGAGATGCTGGACGAGAACGCCGGAGGAAGAACCAGAAGAGCCAGAAGAACCAGAAGAACCAGAAGATGAAGGAATATAGAAGAAAGAAGTATTTAAATAAAGGAATTGTCAAAAACTGTCTCTTGTCATTTTTAACATTTTTGACAGTTTTTTAGTGAAATGGTAGGGGTACTTTTGTACCCCCTTACCATTTCACACAGGGGGGGGCCGGGATCTGGGGGTCCCCTTGTTAAAGGGGGCTTCCAGATTCCGATAAGCCCCCCGCCCGCAGACCCCCACAACCACCGGCCAGGGTTGTGGGGATGAGGCCCTTGTCCTCATCAACATGGGGACAAGGTGTTTTGGGGGGCTTCCCCAAAGCACCCTCCCAATGTTGAGGGCATGTGGCCTGGTACGGTTCAGGAGGGGGGGGGCCGCACTCTCGTCCCCCCCTCTTTTCCTGCGGCCTGCCAGGTTGCGTGCTCGGATAAGGGTCTGGTATGGATTTTTGGGGGGACCCCACGCCATTTTTTTTTTTTAAATTTTGGCCGGGGTTCCCCTTAATATCCATACCAGACCTGAAGGGCCTGGTATGGAATTTAGGGGGACTCCCATGTCATTTTTTTTTTTTAATTTTGGTTCGGGGTTCCCCTTTGGGGAATTCCCATGCCGTTTTTATCAATGAACTTCTATGTGTATTGTCCGCAATGCAATAGCCGCGGGTAGTTTTAAATGAGTTTTTTCCTTCAAAATGTAATTTTGCTGTCAGACTGTTCTAAACACAGGAAACATGCGCCCCTTTACAGGCATACTATAGACACCCCCCAGGTACGAAATTTAAAGGGATATTACACTTTTATTGTTTGACTTTAAGCATTATTAAAATCACTGCTCCTGAAAAAACGGCCGTTTTTAAAACTTTTTTTTGCATTGATCCATGTCCCCTGGGGCAGGACCCAGGTCCCCAAACACTTTTTATGACAATAACTTGCATATTAGCCTTTAAAATTAGCACTTTTGATTATTCATGTTCGTGTCCCATAGACTTTAATGGTGTTCGCGTGTTCTAACAAACTTTTTTCCTGTTCGCATGTTCTGGTGCGAACCGAACAGAGGGGTGTTCGGCTCATCCCTAGCAGCCACCCACTTGCGACCGGGCCCTGGTGTTCCACCATCGGGCTCGGAGAAAAGAGCCCTGTCAGGGGGGCCCTCCATGGTTTCTTGCATCGGGGCCCTGAAGATTGTAGTTACGCCTCTGCTTGACTCCATACCCCACAGTCAACTACTACGAATTCGAAAAAAACTGTATAGATTCTTCAGACTTTGTTAGACAAGCCCAGTTTCTTAAACAGCGTTTTATTGAAAAGGGCTATTTGCCGTCAATTATTGATGAGGAGATAACCAAGATCTCCTCACTTGATCGACACATGCTTATCGCAGAACAACCAAAATGAGCCCTTGACAACAGGTTCAAATGGTCTTTAGTCACGCAGATCTCGGTCCAACATAAACAAGTTAAATACATTCTCAATCGTCATTGGAACATTCTAAGAAATGATCCATTATTAGGTCCAGTAATTCCTATCAAAGCAGGTGTCATTTTTAGAGGAGCACCATCTTTGCGAAGCCGTATCTCTCATAATGTGATTGATGCTCCAATAAAACCAACTTTTTTTCCGGAGTCTAAGGGATATTATCCCTGTAAAAAATGTAATGTCTGTAGGCACAATATCTGCGGAAGGAGAAAATCTGAGTCTTTTGAGTCCACTGTCACCTCTACTGTCTACCAAATGAAACATTTTACCACATGCGCCACCCGGTACATAGTCTAATCTAATTACATGTCCGTGCAATAAGCAATATGTGGGACGTACTATCAGGTCATTTTCTGTTAAAGTGAACGAACACATTGCTGCCATCAAATTAGGTCTTACTCACCACAGTGTTCCCAGGTATTATTTACAGCTCCATGACAAAAAGCCTATTGGCACCAGGTTTCAAATTATCGATAAATTTGTCCCACATTGGAGGGGGTGGGGATCACGTATCAGAGGGGTCTCCAAACTCGAGACCTTCTGCATACACCAGCTTAAGTGCTACTCCCCCCATGGGTTAAACATTGAGTGGGATATAAATGCGTTTATTAATCAATCTTGAACTAGCATTTACCTTTTTGTCTTGTGGCCATTTTTGAGATAGGTTGCCACACTTTGTTTCTGTCCTTCAGAACTGTTTACATCCTTTCCATGTATATCACCTTTTTTACAGCCATATGTAAGAATGAATGCATTTATGATGCTACATGGGGGGGTAACACTTCCATGGAGGCATTAGCTTCCTTGTACTTCCTTTGGAGGTCTATTTCTGTTTATTTTAGGTCTCTGCTATTCAGGTTGCCTCTCTGTGTCATTGTTACACTGGAGAATGGCAGTTGCCCATATGTTGTGACTGGGGTTAGGCCTTTCCCCTTTAATCAGTACCCCTACGGATAGTTCACAATTCATTCATTTGTAGCATTCATTCTTTCATGGCTGTATTATTGAATAAATATATTTTTTATTGTTTCATACATTCAATGTTTTAATATATCATCAGTTGGGGTTCTCATTTACACACTGTGTTGTGTTATGTTTTAGATACATTAACATTCTAGTCCTAATAGGGTTTTATGCAGGATAAATATGATGATGTCCTTACTCTGGTCCGTGGTTGTAAACATTGGTCTCAGTTTCCCACTGTTCCGTTATCCGCTGCCTAGCCAACCTATCAGGTATCTCCTAATGTTGGAATTACTGTGAAGTTACGAGCGCAAATAACGGTGCGCAATGAAGTTCCTGTTTACATTGGGAAATAGGTGTGGCTACCTTATCCCTGGCCCCGTTGGCATATAGACAGTTCACCTGTATGAAGAAGCATAACGAGGCATGGAGCACAAATACCGGTGCGCGATGACGTCAGCGTCGGCAGCGCTAACACATGACCACCGGCGGAGGACATTTAAGTTATCCATTGGGCTATATGGTCATATGACACAACAAGGAGGAGTGTGCGCGCACTGATGACTAGTGATTGTCCTCTAGTGTTCACAAAACAGCACGTGATTGGCCATTCTAGTTTGTAGCTTTTAGCACAACACAACTGATCAATTTTACATAATTAAAATGTTTCTAAAATAGCGTGGTATCAAACACTAGGTCCTAAGCCCCAGAAAGATGGGTTATGGTCCGAAACATGTCGGGTTGCTAGCCTATTGTGCATTTGACACCACGCAATCGTTCCTTTCATTCATGAGCAGCCATCAGTCCAATACTTACCCTGGAGGTCACTCTGGGGATTTTATATATATCACATTAGCGCTGCATTTTCATGATGTTTTTTACATTTTTAAAGTGTAGCGCCAGCCAAAAAATCTATTTTTAAGCTTTTTGGAAAACATAGGGAAGGGTTATAACCCCTGAAACATTTGTTTTGCTGTCTGTGCAAAATATTTCACCTCACTTTCTGTCCCAATGACAAATGTTTTTTGAAAATGTGGGGTTTTTAGTGAAACAAGGCTTGGTGATAAAGCATCAGTGGAGAGGAGACACGTTTTTCCAATATTAACTCTTACAGGAGAGAATTTCCCTTCCTAGGGGTAGATTTCATCTAAATTCCTGTTGTCTCCTTCCGTTTGCAAGTAGGAGTCGATTGTAAGTTGAATGTTTGAAAGTAGGGGCTTACCCTATATACTCTGCAGAAATAGGTGTTGCCACAACACTGTAAGCCCTCACAGTTACTCTTGGTGGGCACAGGAACGGGCCCTGCTGTGAAATATTAGATCAAGAATTGTAATTACATGCCATTGTTGAACAGTGGTAGAAAAATTGGGCCTTTGGTGGTGGTACTGGTGCCACAACATTGTAAGTCCTCGCAGTTACTCTTGGTGGGCGCAGGAATGGGCCCTGCTGTGAAATATTAGATCAAGAATTGTAATTACATGTCCCTGTTGAATAGGGGCAGAAAAATTGGGCCTTAGGCACTGGTGCTGGTGCCACAACACTGCAACCCCTCACAGATACTCTAGTTGGAGTGCAGGAATGAGCCCTGCTGCAAAGTATTGCATCAAAAATTGTAATTAGACGCCCCTGTTAAACAGAGGCAGAAAAATTGCCACAGCACTGCAACCCCTCACAGATGCTATAGTTGGAGCGCAAGAATGAGCCCTGCTGCAAAGTATTGCATCAAAAAATTGTAATTACACGCCCCTGTTGAACAGGGGCAGAAAAATTGGACCTTGGCCACTGGTGGGGGTGCACAGAACCAAAAATGTTCTTACAAGCTATCAGCATGAAAATTGAGGAGGAAGAGGATTGTGACTCAGCATAACAAGATAGTCACTCAGCATAAGCATAGGCAGTCTTGAAGGGGTCTCACATTAAAAAAAAAAATCAATCGGTTACATCAGCATCAGATGCTTGGTAGCTGGTGATCCAAGACTGATTCATTTTTATGAAGAAAAACACAAAAGAGAGTATCCAGCGCAAACCCAGGAGGATCCAGGCAGTAATAAACTGCTAGCAGATGCTAAAGGCTAATTCAATAAAAACCTCATATAGACATCAGTAAATAAAGTGCTGCGCAATTCATAAGAGTCCATAAATTGATAAAAACACAAGTGGTGTTGGTGTAGATAACCGAGCAAATTGAAGTGCAAGTGACACGCTGGAAACAAATCTCAAAGACGGGTGTCAGTGATCCCTCTCACCTCCCAAATTCGACCTGAAACAGGTCACACAGCGAGAGTCAGTGTAGCTGACACAGCAATCCAGGCAAACACTCCGGACATAGCCGCTCCAGGATGCGTCTCAGTCAACATAATATGGCATGTGGAAAGAGATAACAAAGCGATCTAATGCTCTCTGTATGTTCAATCTTTTATTAAGGTAAAAAAGATGAGTTGCACTTACATATAACGGCACTCAGGTCCGAGTGCCGGCAGGACAAACGAAACTGATAGTGAACGAGATGGCCACGGGTGACGTCATGCGAACACCTGACCCCCGTACGCATTACGTCCATAGGCGGGACTTCATCAGCGCGGGGCAGAGTGCGCACAGACGGCCCGCTTGTTATTTATTGCCCTGGCAACCTATGGTGAGCCAATAAAAGAGCTGGACACAACAATCCAATGGCCAACTCTAAACTAAATATTAGATCAGGCTACAACCGAAGGTAAATAAACAATACAAAGTGCTGCTGTGCTTATATGTACAAATAGTGGCGTAAATTTATTTAAAATTCATATAGGGATGACTCATACCTCATATATATGATATAAATATAAAAAAAAGAGGGGAAAGAAACAAACCAAAAAACGCCTTCATTTGCATAAATATAAAAAATCATGTGCAGCCCATTAAAAAATAAATATAATTGGCAATCTATATAAAAATCTTATATAGAAACATGAACGTCATCCACAGCCATCTCGCTACAGCCGATCGACCAATTCGGTGGACAGGCGCACCCTGTGATCGGTTACAAAGCCTCCAGCAGCACTGAATATGCGTTCCGAACCACCATACCTGCCTTAAGCTGGTGTTCCGAAAGAACACTGGCTGCAAGACAGCCCAGTAGCTCAAGTGCATACTGTGCAAGCTCTGGCCAGTGATCCATCTTCAAGACCCAGTAACCCAGAGGATTTTCGGAGGGAAAGGTGTCCAAGTCTGATCTTGCCCCTAGACAATCCTGCACCATGTGAATCAGACGCTGGCGATGGTTGCTGGAACCGATCAGACCTTGGGGCTGCGGACTAAAAAATTGTCTGAACGCGTCGGTCAGATGGCCACCTTCTCCACCGCTCCTTCTGTGACTGACCGAAGCCTCAGCAACACGTTGTCCAGAAGGACCAGGAAATTGTAACCTCCCCGACTCTAGAAAAGCATTGCACAAACCTTTCTGCAAGGACTCCTGAAGATGTTTCATCCTCTGCTCCCTCTGCGATGGCAAGATAAGGTCTGCAACCTTACCCTTGTAACATGGATCAAGGAGGGTTGCCAGCCAGTAATCATCCCTCCCCTTGATACCACGAATACGGGGATCTTTCCGCAGGCTTTGCAGGATCAGGGAGGCCATGCAGCATAGGTTTGCTGAGGCATTTGGTCCAGAGTCCTCTGGGTCACTAAGGACGACATGATCCGTAGCCAAGCTAGCATTCAACCACTGAGCATGTGGATGGCTGGGAGCAAACTTCTTTCGGCGGTGCAGCAGCTGGGGCAGGGAAATTTGACTGGTACGATCTGATGTCGGTGTACCGATAGCAGATTGCCCACAAGTACTTGGCTGTGACACACCTAATTCTACACCTTCATTCCTCTCAGTGCAGGTTTCAGAGAACACTGAAGGTATAGTGGGGTTGGAGATCCCAGCTGATGAGGAGCAAGGAGAGGTCCGCTTTGTTCTTTGGTGTGGGTCTTTTAGGTATGCTTGCCAACGAACTGCATGGCAGGTCGACATATGTCTGGTCAAGCATGTGGTGTCCAATCGTGTGATGTTTTGGCCATGCGAGATACGCTTGAGACATATGTTGCAAATAGCAGCGGTGGGATCTGATGCTCTCGTCTCAAAAAAGGCCCACACCAAAGAAATTTTGGAATAACGCGCAGAGACAGCAGCGCCCTACACATGCGGAGCTCTGCGGTGTGATGCAGTCGGTGTACTGCCCTTAAGCTGGCCCCTGGAGGGCATCCTGCCTCGTTGGAGATGTGCCTCCTCCTCCTCCTCTCTCCTATCAGGCACCCATGTGGAGTCAGTGACCTCATCATCCCCTCCCTCCTCATCACTGGAGCAAAGCTGGCACTATGCTGCAGCTGGGGGAACATGACTGCCAGATTGCTGTCCTTCTTGGGCACCCCCTCTCTTTGGGCTCACATTACTGCCTTCCTCTAGCTGGGTACCATCATCGGAGCCTTCAAAACGCTGGGCATCCTCCTGGAGCATGTACCCAACACTGTGGTCAAACAGTTCGGGGGACTCCTCAGGAGGACATGATGGGGCTAGGGAAGGAGTGACTGATGCCATTGAGCCGAGGGAAGAGGCCGTATTGGCAGCTGCTTTGCCAGACAAAGTACCCTGAGCCTGGGTGAAAGGATGAGGAGGATGAGGACAGCTTGGTCATCCACTCTACCAAGTCTTCCGCATGCTGCAGCTCAACACGGCCAGCTGCCGAAAAAAAAGTCAAGCGTGTCCCACGGCCATGTGCTGATGAGGATGCACCATCTCCACCACCAGCACTGTTGCCTCTAGACACAGAGCCTGCTTGCCCTCTTTTATTGGCTTGTGACTGTCTGCCTCTCTTTGTTGGCCTTCCAGACATACTAATGGCCTGCAGTGAGATGTAGCTGCACAAAGCTGGGATGTATATATATACTGATATTGCAGCTAGCAGAATCAACCACCTGCCTGTGGTACTAATAGGATCAGAAGAACACAACCAATTTTCTTCAGGTAGCTTTAGGTGCACACTGTGCAGAGGACACAGTACACTAACTGTAAATACTGTAGCTGCCTGCCTGTGGTATTAATAGGATCAGAAGAACACCACCAATTTTCTTCAGGTAGCTTTAGGTGCACACTGTGCAGAGGACACAGTACACGAACTGTAAATACTGTAGCTGCCTGCCTGTGGTACTAATAGGATCAGAAGAACACCACCAATTTAATTCAGGTAGCTTTACGTGCATACTGTGCAGAGGACGCAGTACACTAACTGTAAATACTGTAGCTGCCTGCCTGTGGTATTAATAGAAGCAGAACAACAGCAATTGTCTTCAGGTAGCTTTAGGTGCACACTGTGCGGCGGACGCAGTACACTAACTGTAAATACTGCAGCTGCCTGCCTGTGTTACTAATAGGATCAGAAGAACACCACCAATTTTCTTCAGGTAGCTTTAGGTGCACACTGTGCAGAGGACACAGTACACTAACTGTAAATACTGCAGCTGCCTGCCTGTGGTATTAATAGGATCAGAAAAACAGCAATTGTCTTCAGGTAGCTTTAGGTGCACGCTGTGCAGAGGACGCACTACACTAACTGCAAATACTGCAGCTACCTGCGGTACTAATAGGATCAGAAGAACACCCCCAATTTTCTTCAGGTAGCTTTAGATGCACACTGTGCAGAGGACGCCCTACACTAACTTGTAAATACTGCAGCTGCCTACGGTACTAATAGGATCAGAAGAACACCACCAATTTTCTTCAGGTAGCTTTAGGTGCACACTGTGCAGAGGATGCACTACACTAACTTGTAAATACTGCAACTGCCTGCAGTACTAATAGGATCAGAAGAACACCACCAGTTTTCTTCAGGTAGCTTTAGGTGCACACTGTGCAGAGGACGCACTACACTAACTTGTAAATACTGCAGCTGCCTGCTGTACTAAAAGGATCAGAAGAACACCACCAATTTTCTTCAGGTAGCTTTAGGTGCACACTGTGCAGAGGACGCACTACACTAACTGTAAATACTGTAGCTAATAGGACTAATAGGATCATCAGAACACCAGATATTTTCTTCAGGTAGCTGTAAATACTGTAAAAAACACCTGCCTGCCTGTCAGTAGGAAGAGAATAACAGGAACGGATCTAGCTAAACTGAATACAGTGTGTGTATGTGTGTGTATGTATGTATATATATATATATATATATATATATATATATATATATATATATATATATATATATATATATATGTATGTACACACACACACAACACCTAGGATGCACATATATATACACCATACACTGTAAGTGCAGCTAACTGACTCGCCTGCCTACTCTATCTAACTTAAATCAAATGACACTGTCTCTCTCTCTATCTCTCAATGCCAGAACACACTACACAGGGCCGATGTGCAGGCAGCCTTATATAGTGTGGGGCGTGTACTGAACCCCCTGAGCCATAATTGGCCAAAGCCACCCTGGCGCTGTGATTAGCCAAGCATGCGGGTCATAGTGCATGCTTGGCCAATCATCAGCCAGCAATGCACTGCGATGCCGCAGTTAATTATGGGCCGTGACGTGCCACTTGAATTTGGCGTGAACGGCCCATATAGTTCGCAATTCAACGAACGGGCGAACATGCGATGTTCGAGTTGAACATGGGTTCGACTTGAACTCGAAGCTCATCCCTAATCACTACTAACTATGTTCATTCAGAAAAGAGAGGGTCGGTAAATTACATATTAACGGCCCTTTCCCCTGCTCTCCATCCTGAAACATCAGCCACAACAGGCAGCATGGGGGGGGGGGGGGGGACGCCGCAGCATGGGGACTCTGTGGCACACAGGGTGATTAGAGTGTTCTCAGGCACATCTGTGCGCATGCCTATGTCTATAGTATATGCTGGAATATATGGTACATTTTAGGCCTATTACTGCAGACTTCAGGTAGGCATTGGGTTGGTAGGCCTTTAATCAGATAAGGTGAAAGATTGCAGATGCTGATAACTTGTCCAGAAGTCTAAAGGATAAAGAAGATTTTTCAAATGTGATCACACCATATAATATATATTCTGCATGGAAAGGAAGAAGGACAGTTGTAGAAGAGGAAGGTCTTTAGGCTCTGTCGGTTGCTCCACAACCAAAGGTTACAGAATTGAATAGTTCTCGAAATCTAAAAACATGGGATATTATCACAAAGAACAATCTGAGGACTATCCAGATGAAGGACAATGCTGTAAAAACAATACTATAAATTTAGAGGGCATAACTTACCAAAAAAAAAAAAAAAACAGGAGGTTCCTAGACAAAAAAGAAAAACAACTTGCTTGACTAGAAAAAAGTGAGGGCCAGTTCACACCACAAGCAGTTAAGTGCGTTCCAGTTTACGAAAAAAAAGTAGAACATTCTGCATTTTTCCTGCACTTGACTGGAATGCTGTAAAAAGCATCAAAAACGCACTGGAATGCACAAACAATGCACTGGAACACACATGTTCCTATTTAGGTTTAAGAAAAAAAAGGGGGAAAAATATACTGAACTGCATCAAAAACGCACTGGAACGCATCAAAAATGTGCATGCAGAACAGCATCTGGAACGCATCCGGACTGCGTTTCTATGGTGTAAACTGGCCCTGAATGTAAAAGATGGCATATTTATATGACACAAATCAATTGTTGTTCCAGAAGAATAAACTCAGGTCTGGAACACTTACATAACTGCATATACTATTGTGGAGCAAAATCATTCAAATTGCAAAAGAAATGTTACTGGCCCTTATTGCAAAAACAAACAGCAGGTTATATCATTAAAAGCCGCAGCTGTATCAAACAGAAGAACCTGACAGGACTGGACAGGGATTCTTTGAGTTCCATTAAAACCAATGCTCAATTTGAGCTAATCTCAGAGGATTTCCATCACCTTGAAAATAGTAGAGGTGGCTGTGAATATATATTGGCTAATTAATCACATCACATGCTTTGTAAATGCCTTTCATTGATTTTACATGGTGCAACGATCTTATCTGGTCCCAATTGATTGTGGGATCTCCTTGGTGATTTGGAGAGGTGTAGTCCTGTTGTTGTTGGATCCATGCAGAGGCACCAATCATCCCTTACACCTTTTATGGGAAGGCTCGTTTGACCTATCTGTTGATTCAGAGGGGCCACATAGTGATTATCAGGGATTCACACAGCTGAGATGTCTTTCTGAGCAAAGCAAGCACAGCTGAGGATATTGGGACTGTAGGCCACACCCGCCCTCACCTATTCCCCAGATACAACCATATAAAGCAAACACCCAAACCAGTTTATTTGTCAGAAATGGCCGCGGCACTTTATTGGTTTAACAACATATTTATATAACCAAATATAACTGAAACACTTTAATACTAATACCATAAATCACATAATCTCTGCCCAGTTTTTGGAACTCGGGCAGCTTCACTGTATCAACACCAAATATGTCCCCACCAGCCGGACTTGAGCAACAAGCCTGGCCTACCCCACATACGCGGCCATCTCAATGCTGTTTTGCAGCCCCAGGTTAAAGATATCAGCACCTACATCTGAAAGGTGGACCCCATCCTGTCTATACAACCCCACGAAACCACCTTCCAGATCCACGTGCCGATGCGCAAAATCCCCCAAGGACGGCATAAATTTAGCCATCCCCCGATTCACCCTCTTCCTCATTTTTTCCATCACCCTGTGCAACGGAGACGACAGCCAACTCAATCGTGGCACTATCTCCGAAAAGGAGGTTAAATGAAAATGGGACAAATCCCTCTTAATTGAGGACAACAAGTCTAGCGTTACGGGTGTTAGCTAAATCATTCCCACCTAAATGCACTAACACTATTGAGTAAGTGGCCAAACTTGGCACAACTGTGCTAATTGAAAATAAAGCTGGTGCCACTTCATGCCTCGCACACCTTTCCAATAAACAGTGAAGGATTACGGCTGTAAGGACAGATTAGTCGAATACCCACGTTGAGCTTCCGTGCCCAGTATATGTAGGAATGGCCCAGAATCCAAACAAAATGATGAAAACCTATAAAATCAAAAAGAGAGGTTAGGTCTGACATAACGTTTGAAACAAACTGACTTCCATCTACCCAAACCCATAATGGCCGAAGCCGGGAGACCCTGAGCAGCTGCGTCAGATGCTGCCCCTATCCTAAAGGAATGAGAGGAAAACTTCAAATTGTCTAGCCCTAAATGTGCCACACATCGCTTTAGTACATAAGAAAATTGATACTTGGTGACCGGGGACAGATCTAAATGCAATAAAAAATGACCCCCCCCGGACGAACCGACACGAAACGGCTGACCACCACCACCGGGCACAGCGAGCTATCCTCACATGCTACCAAAGTAACCCATTCCCCGCGACCCAGTTGGTCCCTTTTTATTGACGCAGGAAAAGGTATACCCTCCCTTGCTCCACTAAAACATGCTCAGCCAACATCCCCCGAGAACACCTCTTGGAACCCGGAAGCAATTCCGAGACCCGAAATGCTCCAAAATATGCCAATACAAAGGCTGTTTGAAAAAGCAAGGCCTCATAACCTGTAAAGCATATTACCGATGTAGCCTCACAAATCCGCCTTAGTAATTCAACACTAATGGGCCTCCTCCCATCCGGGGCGAAATGTCGCTTCCTGCATCCCTTCAGTGCCTGCTTGACTGAGAAAAAACTGGGGCAAGGCGGGAGCCGCGTAGTCAAAAGAAAAACGGATACCCCCGCTAGCGTCTTTGCAATGTAGCTGTAGGGAAACTGCTGATCCATCAAGGTAACCAGAAATGCCAAAATAGCAGATTCAGATGGCGCATCCCAAGCAAAACCGGCACTACCAGTAAACGACACCCACCTCCTCCAAGCGGTAGAATAATCCACCCATGTATGAGGAGCCACTGATTGTCTGATAACATCCCAAACCGGTGTTAGATCAACTCCCACAGGTAGTCTGGGCACCATGTGCCCTCCTCGTCCGTCTCCGGAAGCAACCGACAGAAACGCTGCATCTGGAAATGGGAGAGAGAGTCAGCCACCACCTTCAACTTCCCTGGCGTATATTGCACCTTAATCAATATGTTAAACTTCAGGCATAAAAAAAAAACAAATGTCACAGGATTTTAACCACAACTAACAAACCTGAAGAGAGACAGTTGACTGCGAAAAGGACCCTTTTATTGTCGGTCTCCACCAAAATCCGCTTATTGGCGAAGAACCGTCCCCACAGCGCGACAGCCACCAGTATTGGAAAAAGCTCAAGGAGCACAATATTCCTCGTCCCTTTCTTGTGGACCCAAGCCACCGGCCAGGCACCACAGCTCCAATGTGACCCCCAAATAGCCCCAAAACCTTTGGAACTAGCTGCATCCGTGAATAGGCGAAAATCTGGTGCAAAAATAAAGTCTGACTGAAAAAAGGACCTACCTTTGAACTCTGCCAAAAAATCGGCCCATACCACCAGATCGTCTTTTAAAGCCTTCATCAAACGGAAGTGCGCAAACGGGGATTTCAAACTGGAAGTGGCAAGATATAAACGTCACGAAAAGATTCTTCCTACTGGCATGATTTTACATGCAAAAGCCAGAAGGCCCAGCAATGACTGCATTTCCTTCAAAAGAACCTTCCGCCTCCTCAAAAAGAAAACAATAAGGTTCCGCATCTTCGCAACCTTGGCCAAAGGCAAACTAAACTCCATGGCCTCAGTGTCCATGTGAATTCCCAAAAATTCCATCTGCGTTGTAGGCAGACAAGTCTTTTCCCCCGCCAGGGGAACACCAAAATATCCTGCAATTAATGTAAACAAATGCAACAAACGGGAACAGAGATCTGAATTTGCGGGGCCGTCAAACAAAAAATCGTCTAAATAATGCACCACCACATCCTGTCCAGACTCGAAAAACATGACCCAATGTAGGAAAGTGGAAAAAGTCTCAAAATAAGTACAAGACAAGGAACACCCCATTGGGAGCCATTTGTCGAAAAAATAAGCACCTTCAAAACAGAAACCCAATGAACTGAATGCCGCCGGGGCGATGGGCAAAAGCCGAAAGGCCAACTTGATGTCGGCTTTAGCCAAAAGAGCCCAAGGCCATGTGCCTTCACCTTTACGATAGCTTCCTCAAAGGTGGCATAAACCACTGAACAGGAAGCACCATCAATGTCGTCATTCAGCGAACCCCCCTTGGGGAAAGAGGTGCTGAATCAACCGGAAGGTGTTTGGCTCCTTTTTAGGCACCACCCCAATCGGTGAAATTCGGAAATTGTGGAAAGGAGGCAAAGAAAAAGGCCCTGCCATTCGCCCTTCCGCTATTTCCTTAAACACCTTCTCCCGTACTACCTCCGGAAAACGCTGCACAGATTTTAAATTCTCCACTACCATACAACCTGTGCCTGGAAAAAACCGTAAGGGGAAAACCAAACGAAAAACCTTCAATTAATAAAAGCGCCTTCTCCTTGTTTGGGTACAGGTCCAACCAGGGGCGCATGCTTCCCAGCCTCACTGGCGTGCAGGCTTTTTGGAAAAATATCCCGCGAAGACTGCGGAGCTGTCTTCTGGAAGCATTTTACCATCGGATGGGGCCCCGCACAAACCGAGCTTTCGTGCCTATACTTGCATGTTGCATTAAACTGACAGGAACTCTCATTAAATGCAAAGCAACAACCCCTGCGGTACCCTGCGTTAACAGGGTTAGCCTGGCCCAACTTACCTATGGTCGGTCTCTGAGGAACAATCAAATTCAGCCATAGGCCCGCATCCTTCTTCCCCCACCTTAGTGACGGTTGCACCGCCAGTTTCTGGCGAAAGGACTCGTCATAAAAATACCAGCCCAATCCGCCAAAACTTTTATAGGCCTCTAGCACATGATCCATATGCTGAAAAAGGCCTCTGCTCAGCTCAGGCTGTTTTTCAACCAATACGCTGGAAAAAACAAAAAATTCCTGCAACCAATTATTAAATGATCGAGCAATAGGCCTGGGCCTATCCTCCTCCTGCCTATCCTCCCCTTTTTTTTCCGTTGTAAAAATAAAATCCTTTGATGCCGGAAGAAGGGATAACATATCTACAAAATCCCCAGCCCAAATTTTTTCCTTCACTGACCCCAGTAGATGATAACCTAAAGGGGACATCCCACATGGCAACACTTCCTTCATACTCACCTCAGGGACTGACAATCTCGCTGTCTCCCTAGGTGAGCACAAATCAGGGCTGCGCACAGTGCTACCTAACAAACTGTGTGACACGGGAGCAGCGACATTAGAAACAGGAGCATTAGCAACATGAGAAGAACAGGAGGTAGAGCCCAGGGAGGATGCAGCAGCAGAAGCAGGTAAACCCACCGAAATAGGAATACCAGCAGAAATAGCAGACAGGTAAACCATTAAATCAGGCAACACGTTATGCATTAAAGACTCACCCTGCCCCACCGGGGCTGGCGCTGAAGCCGACCTGGACCTGGAACTAGAGCTGACACTGGAGCTGGCACTGGCGCTGGTACTGTAACCAATACTGGACCTGGCACTGAAGCTGGTGCTGGAGCTGTGACAGGAACTGATGTTGGTGCTGCTGGACCCCAAGCTGGTGCTGCAGCATGTGCTGATGCCGCAGGATCTGTCTGCACCATGCTAAGTAGTGTGCCTGGAATCAGGCCGCTCTGCATAGCCAGCAGATGAGAGGAAGCTGCTGCTTGATGTCCGGTGCCCACAGAGACAGGCGGCGCATTCTTCCAATTCCTCCTCTCCGAGGTTGCGAGTTCCCGCCCCTCCTCTTCACAGGGGATTGTGACTGGAGCCTCCTCTTCTGCCCAGACCGCCGACCGGGCTCCACCTCCCCGCTGACTACCTCCGCACTGGTAGCAGATACACTGCCCTCGTTCCCCTGTCATTCCGGGGGCACACTCCGGCGTGTGGGCCGTCTAGGGGAAGGCTGCTCTGCTCCGCGCCCGTCATGCTGCTGTCCATCCTCCTCCACGACCGCACCTCACCGCACAGCTCATCTTCCTCCTCCGCTGGCATCTCCAGGCAGCGCCACAGCCAGGCCTCACCCCTTCGGCTCTCTGCTCTCTCCACGAAGCCACGGATCAGGGCTTCCATTACAGGCAAGTGCAGCTCTGCTTCTTTCTTCCTAGATCGCTGCAGAGGATGCCCTAGACCCTCTGCAGCCCTTAAATAAACTTCCCTGGGGAACCAGAAACTTCCCTGGATATCCATTGGATATCCCTCACCTGTACCTGAGCTAATTAGCTGGACAAAACCACCTACTCTTACCCATATCACCTTAACCCCTTACTACCTAAAAGGGGGCCAGGTGGCCCCAGTCCCAAGAAAGCGGGCCCCAATACTTTTGCCCGCATTTAACATTCTCTATCTATTCTCCATTTCTGCTGCTTTTTTCTCAGCTTAGTGCAGATGTATAGACTAATCCTTCTGAGTTTGGATTATCATGTTTTAGACTGCATTTTATGAATTGTATATATTTATTTTATTTTTAATTTTAATTTTGTAATAGCGCTGCACTATTTTATTTGTAAATGCCTACCCTACATTTTTTATGCAGTCTTTATTTATGAAATAAATATTTTGGAAATATACAAAGTAGGCAAAAGAAGAATCCTACAAGTACAGATATGTAACAGCTCACAATAAGTGCACAATGTAACAATATGATCAATAGTCATTTGAGTGGATCAGTGGTAACATAACAATCTCAAAACCTACGAGGGGAGATCCTAGGACCAAGTAGAAACCATTGTCCAGACCAGATATTAACAGTGCATATTATGAGTATGTCATTTTGAAACAGAGCAACAAAAGGAGTATGTACGATACTATAATGCCCCGTACACACAGTCGGACTTTGTTCGGACATTCCGACAACAAAATCCTAGGATTTTTTACGACGGATGTTGGCTCAAACTTGTTTTGCGTACACACGGTCGCACAAAGTTGTCGGAATTTCCGATCGCCAACAACGCGGTGACGTCAAGCACGTACAACGAGACTAGAAAAGGCCAGTTCAGAACCAAGCGCGGCACCCTTTGGGCTCCTTTTGCTAATCTCGTGTTAGTAAAAGTTTGGTGAGAGACGATTCGCGCTTTTTCAGATTCGTGGCTTTCAGATCGTTTTCTGCCGTTCAGTTTGTGCTTGTGGGTTTGTATCTGCTCTTCAGTGCGTGCAAGCAAGTTCCGCATGACTTTAATTAGTCATTGTATTCTTGTTCGTTCGTTACTGTTTTTCAGGTCACTCTTCACAGGCCTTGCTGTTCTTCAGTGCGTTCTGTTACTTCGCTCTGAGCAGCCGACCGTTTTCTAGCCATGTTGCGTATGCGTACTCCTCGTAGAGTTCTTGCTGTGCGGGGGCTTGGTGTTGGGGTCCTGACCTTGACACAAGTCCAGTCCATGAAAAGGGTGGGGAGGAGTTCATGGACCAAGAATTGGTTGCTTCAGCGTGACCAGTTCTCTCATATGCCTTTGCTCCGTGAGATCCGTGAGAATAATCCTGATGATTTCAGGAACTTTCTCAGGATGACGGACCCCATGTTTTACCGTCTTTTGGCTTCGCTGACCCCTTATATTAGCAGGCAGGATATCTGCATGAGGCAAGCCATCACTCCGGAGCAGAGGTTGGTCGCTACCCTGCGGTATTTGGCGACAAGGAGAAGTCTGCAGGACTTGAAGTTCTCAACAGGCATCTCCCCCCAGGCTCTGGGTATCATTATCCCAGAGACCTGTTCTGCCATCATCCAGGTCCTGCAGAAGGAGTATATGAAGGTAAGATTTGTATCCTTTAATATCACATTTTATTGTATTTAATGTTTGCTAATATATTGTATATCTTTCCTCATGCCCTAATTACCATGATTGGAATATGCTGTGAATGTCCCCTTTGTCCTCATGCATGCTGGATTTGTATGTAATTATTTTTTGAGGTTCTTCATACAGATTGGCCTTCAATAACATCCCCAGCATGTTCTCTCCTGCCCCTATATTCACCTCATGTAGTCACTTAACAATGTATTTTATCAGCTCCATAGTAGTGCTTTACCCCAAACACCCCCTAAAATGTTTCCAAATGTTATTTTAGCTTTAAATTCAGGCAGAGTGGCAGAGACTTATTTTTTGTGGTGTCCCCAAATCATTTTTAGTAACCCTCCCTCCCCCAACTGCTAAGTCAGCTGATCCCAATTCTCTATCCTCAATCATCTATCTGCTGACTTTGCCAAAACCATACACACTATACCCATCTCTTTTGTGCTCTGATTTATGCATGTAGTGCAAGGGCCTGCCTGTATACTTTCTAATGGTACTGTTCAAAGTTTTTGTATCCTATTATTATCTTGATAGGTAATAGCAGAATGTCCAAATGTCCTCAAATGTGTACAATGTGTATTTATATCTTTGTATTATGACACTTCTTACCTGTCCAGTGGGCTGCCAATAGTGTAACTAAGGAAGGGCTGTTCCAAGTAATACCCTGTATTTAGGCATTCATCTCTCAATAAAGTGAAGAGGGTTACCTGTCCAAGATTTCCACACACCCCATAATGTTAGAAATGGCCCATGAGGGGGGGGGGATATGATAGGTGTACCTTATACTTTGGTGTTAAATTCCCCTTAATAAATGCTATCTGGAGGTTGCCCAGAATGTTTGTGTCTAGTCTGCTTGCCATGTTTATGTGCAAAAATATAAATTTTTTTTTTTTTCCTCTAAGGTTTCCTTCCACGCCACAGGAATGGCAGACTGTGGCCTCCCACTTTGCCCAGCGGTGGGACTTTCCTAACTGCGGAGGGGCAATTGATGGGAAACACGTCCACATCGTCCCACCACCCAACTCGGGGTCGTACTATTTCAACTATAAGGGGTTCAATAGTATAGTGATGTTGGCGGTGGTGTTGGCTAATTACGACTTCTTGTATGTGGACGTGGGGAAGAATGGCCGGATGTCCGATGGTGGAGTCATCACCCAGACGGAGTTCTACAGGCGTCTCCAGAATGGCAGCTTGGACTTGCCAGCTCCAGAGGACAATGTGAAAGGACTCCCATTCGTGTTCGTTGCTGATGAAGCGTTTGCGCTGGGGACCACCTGATGCGGCCATTCCCGATGAGGACACTCACCCAGGAACAGAGGGTTTTTAATTACCGGCTGGCCAGAGCCCGAAGAGTGGTGGAGAACACATTTGGAATCCTGGCCAGCCGGTTCCGCCTATTTCTGACACCTATCCATATGGCGGAGTATAAACTGAACCATATTATACTGGCATGCTGTATTCTCCATAACTTTTTAAGGAAACATTCGGCCAACTATGCTGGCTCAGTTGGGCCTGAGGCCGGAATGATACATGAAACCACACTGACGGCGCTTGAAAGCGGCCGTCCTGGCTTGCCCTCCCTGAGTGCCCGTGATGTCCGGTTACGATACCTGGAGTTCTTTGCGGGTAGGGGGGCCATCAGTATGCCAGCAAATATGTGAAACCTTTTTATAATAAAAAAACAAAAAAAAGACATTCTTTGTGGACATTTACTGCTTGTGTTTGTTTTAGCTGACCCTGACAGAAATGTGTTGAGTCCAGAAAATGGCGTGATTGTGTAACCTTATACAAAGCACTGTTGGCTGTTATTTACTAAATGCAAAGACACATTTCACTACAAGTGCACTTGCAACTGCACTGAAACTGCACTTGTAGTGCCAAGAGGATTTGCCCTTAGTAAATAACCCCCATTTTCAATGAAAACAGCAATTACATCACCCCAAAAGTGTTGTAGTGTTGAGACAATAATCCACACATTCTTGATTAACAAACTTTTTAATACCTGCACAATCACATGTGCATTTACCAAAGGTTTTTAAAACAAACCAACATGTTTGTTGTATAACAATTTTTGGGGTGGCATTATCAAAAATAGAAATGTCCATTTAAGATAAAACAGGCCTGTGTAAAACCAACAAGAAAGACAAAAAACTTGAACTTACAAAGTTCACATATGGTAAAACTTGAAGGCAATATCAGACATGAGTATTTAGGAACTGTGTTTGATATTGCCTTCAGATGGGGTCAAATCACCCCAGGAAAAGCCAAATTTGGAAGATGCACACCAATTTACAAATGTCAACATGTGCTAGCTGCCATCACGGGGGATCAAGGGACGTGTTTTGGGGGAGCAAGCCCTTCCTCACCGCTACTTTATAATTGATGAAGGGGTTGCACCCCCAAAACGCATCCATTGATCTCCCATGATGGCAGATAGCACATGTTGGCACACTGTGTGCATCCTCCAAATTCGGCTTTTCGAAACATTGCTAAAAGATTTAAAACATTGTACCACACTAAAAAAAGTGATTTTGTGGGGTTTTAAATTCGCCCCAAAACATCAATGATGTTATTATTTTTTTGAATCACATCATTTATTTTTTTCTGGATGTTTTGCAATTCTACATTACACCCCATGATCTCCCCGATCAGGATCTGGGCACTTTCAGATGTGAAAGGATCTCAATCCCTAACATCACGATCACCTAAAAAGAGAGAAACCAAACAAAAACAGGTATCAAAAATCTGCCACCATCCATCTCTTACCTGAGTCTGTGATCGCAGACACTCACCTGTTGTGGTGCCAATTTCCACCACATCTTCTTCCTCCTCCTGCTCTTCTTGGGTTGGGGGTATTTCACCTTCTTCCATAGGTGGGGGGTCTGTGGTCTCCTCGGATGAGGGGTGTCCTCCGAGTCTTTTCTCCCCTATGTAAAACAAAAATGGTATAATTAGCACACAGATATTTGATGGCAGAACTAGAAATAGGAAACATTGCATGGAAGTGGGGTACAATTGTCTATTTTAGCCGAGTTCCAAGATGTCGCTTTTTTATTGGCCTTTGACAAGCTGCAATACTTTACCTGTTTAGTACAAGCTTCACAGATGGAGACCCCCCTATAGTATACACTGGAGCACCTGTGTGGCCCCCCTAATAAAAATGGTGTTCTTGTGTCCCACACTAGTGCTCCAGTGTCCAGATGTGAAAACAGCTGCTGAGTGTCCTCTCCTTACACAGAATCTAATTTGCATTTCATTCTAGTACCAAACCCATCTACACAACCAAATATTTTGCATCCAAGTTGGCCCTAAAAAATGTCTGAAAATGCATATGGCCTAAACAATGGTGTTTTAGAGGGGTCCAAAAAAATGTTTGATACGAACGAATAATGGGCCCATGAACATTAAAATTGACATTTTAAACTGTACAACAATTAAGAAAAGCATATGGAGCAGCACGAACGTAAGAAAGACAAAAAGAATAGGAACACAGCACAACTACTTACTTTTTTGCAGCACTCTCCGGATCTTTCTGTACTGTTCGGGCTCTCTTAATTTCAGGTCCGACCACCGCTTCCTGAGCTGATCTTTCGATCGTCGTACCCCGAAATTCCTGTGAAGTCTTTTGACCACTTTCGCCATGATCTTGGCCTTTCTGATATTGGGGTTGGGGTAAGGCCCATACTTCCCGTCATAGTCGGCCTTCTTCAGGATGTCCACCATCTCCAACATCTCCCCAAAGGACATATTTGTGGCCTTAAATCTTCTCCTTCTGGATCGGGACGTGTCCGGATCCGGGCTTTCCTCCTCCTCCTCCTCGTTCCTGTAATTAGCACGTACCTGCTGTGACTCCCCCATGTGCTCTTCCCCCACTGCCCTGAACGAAAAGGGGCGGGGAATAGAATAGAAAGAACGTCAGGGGCGGGCGGAGTTACACGCATGCGCAGTGTATATAAAGCGTAACACACGTGCGTATTACGTACGATCTGTGAGCGGAGGAAGGAGCATTGGACGTGCCGATCGTAAGAACGAAGGTAAGAGACAAACTTGTGCCTATACTGCTTCTACATTGAGGCCTATATTGTAACAAGATTAGGAGAGTTTTGTCTGACATTAGGCTTTGTCTTGTGTTGTGTCTTGCAGTGAACATGGATATGCTATTGAAAGACAATGACTTCATGTCACTATTCATTGATATGTTAAGGGAGCTGCCATGTCTGTGGGAGATTAACCACCCACATTACAAGAACCAAGCAAAGAGGAAGGCAGCACTGGAGCAATTGTGTAAAATTGTGAAGCAGGTGATCCCCACGGCAGACATCACCTATTTGAAGATCTTAATTGGTGGCCTGAGGAGCACATATGTAAGGGAGCGCCAGAAAGTCCAGGATTCGCAGAGATCCGGAGCAGCAGATGACATCTATGTCCCCAGGATGTGGTACTATGACAGGCTGCATTTTCTGGCAGGCCAGACTGAACCCAGGTCATCCCTCTCCAGTATTCCTTCCACACTTACCCCCCCCCCGGCTGAGGCTTCTGACGCCCAACCTGGGCCTTCCAGGCAACAACATGTGGAGGAGCCCAGCTTGAGCCAGGTATAGCATTCCTCGAAATATTTCTGCTTGTCCAATCGATGTTAACTAGATGTTAGTTGGGAGTACTAATTTAGGATTGTGATTGATGAAGCAAAAACTAAAACCGTGTCCCTTTTTCATACACAGGGAAGTCTCAGCCAGGAGGTGGCCGGGCCGAGCCGGCTGCCTGATCTGCAGGTCCCTCCACTCCCCCTGGAAAGAGAAAGTGACAGGAGGAGGAGTGCCCTAGAGGAGGCTGCCATAGGCCTCTTTTGGAAGGCTACAGAGGTCCTGGGAGCACCACACACCATGGAGGAGGACATTGCTGCCATCATTGCCTCAAAAATGCAGAGGATGGAGGAGGGACAACAACTCATGTGTAAGTCGCTCATATTGTAGGCTCTTAACAAAGGTATGAGGGGCCAAATTACAGCTCAGACACACCTTTGCGAACTCACAGATGGTCCTCCTCCTCCTCCTGCAGGTCCTCCTCCTCCCTTTCCTCCCTCTCCTCCAGGCCCTCCCAGTCCTCCTCCAGGTCCTACTCCTCCTCCTGCCACATCTGCAAGAGCACAGCCACAGCCCGGAAGGAAGCGTGGAAGGAAGACCAGAAAGTGAGGACCCTGGATCCAGTCTGGTCGGCCAAAAGATGCAGCCTCTTGTGGTATCACAGCCTGGGAACACAGATGTCATCTGCTGCTTTCCAGATCTCTGCGAATTCTGGACTAGACTGCCCTTCCTTACATATGGACTCCTCAGGCCACCAATTTTGATGTTCAAGAATTGATGTCTGCAGTGGGGGTCCAAGGCTTCGCTAATTTCTCATGTTTCTCCAGTGTTGCCTCCCTCTTTGTTTGGTTCTGAGCCCTTAATAAAGGAATTTTGGTTTGAATTATACTTGCCTATGTGTGTTTAACTTCAAAAAGGACAGTTTGTTTGTGAGGAGGCAGGTACATTTCAAATATACAATGTTAAATTAACAAGGGACACCAACAACAAACAATCTCCTTGAGATTAAATAATAAAAGATATCAATGGTGTTGTGGTAACTTGACACACAAAACACACACAAAAATAGTCTGGAGTAAAAATAAAAATTACATTGAACAAAGATCAGCCTTGGAAAAAATACAAACATAAAATCTAAAACAAAAATGGCTTAAAATACTAAAAAAAAAAAAAAAAAAAAAAAAAACATTATGTCAGATGTGACAAATAACAATATATTCAGGGAATCCCAATAAAAAAAGAAAAAAAAAAGTTTGTGAGAAGTGTGTGTGAAAACTACTTAATTCTTCTCACATTATAAAGAAGAAGAGAGTGCGCTGTATTAAACCATTTTTGACATTGCAGCGTGACGAAAGTGCTGTATCCATTGCGAACGCTAAGTTTACCTGAACGAGCTGTTCCGTGTCGGAATTTCTTCTGAGCATGTGTGGCACTTTGTGCGTCGGAACAGGCCACACACGGTCGGAATTGACGCGATTGGATTTTGTTGTCGGAAAATTTTATCTCCTGCTCTCAAACTTTGTGTGTCGGAAAATCCGATGGAAAATGTCCGATGGAGCCCACACATGGTCGGAATTTCCGACAACACGCTCCGATCGGACATTTTACATCGGAAAATCCGACCGTGTGTATGGGGCATAAGAAAGAAGAGCCCCAACATGAATGGTAAATCCAAGTCATTCTGTAATCTATGGTATATGTTGGGGTGTGAAAAGCCAAGAAATAGGAATAGTTTACAAGGGGAAAGGGGGAAATTGTGTTGGACGGAGGAAGTATCAGAAACATATCCAGTCAATGATTGCTCAAATGGATAGAATCAAAAGAAACTCTGTATGTTGAAAGAGAAAAACAACTATGTAATCACCAAAGAGGAGGAAGAACCAGTTATTGTTTGTTTTTATTCTTCTGCCCAACCAATAGAGACATTATTATGACATTTTTGAGTAGTTCCCCTAAGAGTAATGTCATCTATGTGGTGGAACTGTTGTAGAATTGTGGGTGGTGAGGGAGATTTCAAAAAGGCCGGTATGCACTACAATGTAGAGTTGACTATATGGGTAATGACAGAAAACACTTTGCAGGGAATATCATTATGATAAAGAAGAAAAATGTTGGGGTCCATAGGTATGATACAATCAGTGAACTTTTGGATGGTGATGTGAACCAAGGTTCAAAAGGCATGTATTTGAGGGCATGACCAGAATACGTGTATTAACCAGTTGCCGACCACTGCACTCCGATGTACGTCGGCACAATGGCACGGGCAGGCATAAGGGCTTACCTGTACGCCCCTGCCTGCCCGCGGGCGGGGGGTCCAATCGGACCCCCCGGTGCCTGCGGTGGTCGGATTCTCGTCAGGAGCGATCTGAAATGAGGGGGAGGCCACTGATTCATGACCACCCCCTCACGATCGCTCCTGGCAAACGACAAGCTTCCTCGGCTTCTGTAATGTAAACAGAAGCGGAGGAAGTGATGTCATCTCTCCTCGAGTCAGTCTTTTTGTTCCGGCACCAAGGAGAGAAGACATCAAGTAAGTCTGCACCAACACTACACTTACAGAAGAACACTCTAGGCACACTTTTCACCCCCCATCACCCCCCCATCACCCCCCCGATCACCCCCTGTACCCCCTGTCACAGTGACACCAATAGCAGTTTTGTTTTTCTTGTTATTGCATTGGTGTCAGTTTGTGACAGTTATAAGTGGTAAGGCAGTTAGTGTTAGGCCCCTTTAGGTCTACGGTACCCCCCTAACCCCCCCTAAAAAAGTTTTAACCCCGTGATCAGCCCCCGTCGCCAGTGTCACTAAGCGATCATTTTACTGATTGCTGTATTAGTGTCGCAGGTAACGCTAGTTAGGGAAGTAAGTATTTAGGTTCGCTAATAAAGGTTTTAACCCCCTGATTGCCCCCTAGTTAACCCTTTCACCAGTGATCACCGTATAACTGTTACGGGTGATGCTGGTTAGTTTGTTTATTATAGTTTCAGGGTACCCGCCGTTTATTACCTAATAAAGGTTTAACGGGGCGTCGACTGCGGGGATGTGAGAGAGAGTGAGTGAGTGAGAGGACGTGTGCGGGCTGAGCTCCGCTCCAACCATTCATCCTGAAATTTCTCTGGCATTGGCCGGGCTGACTCTCTGACTTCCAGCGACTCTCAGTTCCGATTCTCACCAGACCCGTTCGTATACAGGCACCCTGGGAAAGAAAAAGGCTTTCGGTGCACCGCGAGGTCCCACCATATCTCCGGGTAGGCTCCGGTCCTCCACAGTGCCTGCGGTCTCCACCACCACCCCTGCCGCCTCTGCTGCCTCTGCTGCTGCTGCTCTTGGCTCTGTTAAGCCTGCTAAGCCTGCTGCTGTTGTTGTGCCTGCTGCCGCCGCCGCGATATTACCTCCGAGGCTTCCCATACCAAACATGTCAGTTAGCACGCAGACGCTCCCTGATCCGTCTCCACCTGTAGCCTCTCACGCGGCCTCCCATGCTGAGCTGCTGGCAGCAATTAAAGCTGGAAATGAAAAGGTGATGGTTAAAATAGACCATTTGGCTTCAGATATCAGCTTAATTCGGCATGATATGGACAAATTTAGATCCCGCTTCGTAGAGGCTGAGAGTCGGATCTCACAACTGGAGGACGTTACCAGTGCAGACTCCAGGAACCTTCGCGCTTTGCAGCTGCAGGTAAAAGCCCTACAAGATAAGTCGATAGACACAGAAAATCGCATGAGGAGAAACAATCTAAGGATCATAGGCCTACCGGAAAAAACAGAAGGTAATAAACCAGCTGAGTTTGTGGAATCCTTTCTTATATCATTGTTGGACTTACCTGCTATGCCCCCTACATTCGTGGTAGAGAGGGCGCATAGGATTCCACCAACCCCTCCAGCCCCTGGTAATCCTCCCAGGCCTCTTTTATTGAGACTTTTGAATTTCAGAGACAGAGATAAGATATTAGCTGCAGCTAGAGATAAACAAGAACTGCGGTTTAATAATGCAAAAATCATGTTGTTTCCTGATTACTCCCCTGAAGTCCAGCAGCGATGCCGGGCCTTTACAGAGGTCAGAAGACGCCTAAGGGATAAAGGTCTTAAATTTAGCTTATTATATCCCAGCAAGCTTCGAGTTGCAGACGGGGACCGAACATTCTTTTTCACCAATTCGGAGGCCGCTATATCCTGGTTAGATGGCCGTGGGTGACGCATGTGTTTTTTTTTTTTTTTGTACCATCCTTACTACTATAGTCCATTATAGTGCACCCCTATAGTGTCTAAAATTTTCTTTCTATTCTGTGGTCTCCTAATGAATGCTTAGATAAATGTACTTTATTTGGAGTTGGAATGCTCAGCCCTTTGGACTTGGACTTGGACTTGGACTATATCTCTTACACTAAGAGCCAAGAGTTAGATAATTAGAACCCAACCCCACCTCAGTTACTCTCTGTTGCTTCCTTTTTTGTCTCCTTTTTTCTCTTCTTTTTTTTTTTTTTCCCTCCCCCTCCTGCCCTTTTCTCCCCATCCCGTCCCCTTTTTTTTTTTTTTTTTTTTTTTTTTTTTTTTAGATAGTTATTGGATAGGTTTTTCCTTTTTTCCTTTTTTATATATTTGTTCGGCTATAGGGTGCCTGAACAAATAGTAGTAGTAGTACGATATCCCCTTTTAGGGGTATATCTGCAATATAGTTGCAATACAGTTGCAGCTTGCGTGTGTGTTCTTTTTTTTTTTTTGGGAGAAAACTAATCCCAACTCTCCTCCTCCTTTTTTTGTTTTTTGAGAGGAGATGGGACTTAGTCGGATAAGCACTTCGTGCTTGGGTATATATATTTTTTTGTTGTTTTATGTTGGTCTTTGTCATGGTTTGTATAAGCTTGTTTCAAAAATTGCCTTAAAAATTAACATTGCTGGTACATGGTATATTGTAAAAATCTTGCTGCTTGTGAGTTACCCCAAATGGTGTTCCCCTAGTCATTTTACTTGGCCATGGCTTCTTAAACCTATATGGCCACTTCCTTAGCTGAAACCTTTTCGGTCCTTTCATGGAATGTGAGAGGTCTTAATTCTAAATTTAAACGGGCACTGTTGATGAGATATCTAAAAACCCACTCTCCACATTTTATTCTCCTACAGGAAACCCACCTCACAGGCAGCAAGGTTTTAACTCTAAAAAAACCCTGGATTCAGAGGGCCATCCATGCGACTTACTCCTCTTATGCTAGAGGGGTCTCAATCCTAATACACAAGAAATTCCCCTGTGTTATTGAGGACGTGTGCACGGACCCCCAGGGCAAGTTTGCAATGGTGGTGTTTTCACACTGGTCTCAGCGATATATAATCATAAATGTTTATATTCCTCCACCTTTTACACATGATTTATTATATAAGGTTTTGGAAAAAGCAGCTCCTTTTTATCCAGCGAAATTGCTGGTGATGGGGGATTTCAACTCTACTATCTCCCCAGATTTGGACAGACCAGTCCCATCAAAAAACTATAGCTCTGAACTATCTATATGGGCACAGGCAATGGGGCTACAGGAGATATGGAGATGGAAACACCCGGCTATTAGGGCATACTCATGCTTTTCGGCCTCACATAGGACTGCCTCACGGATTGACCTAGCCTTCTCTAATTCAATCCTGTTGACGGATGTAATAGGGGCTAAATACCTACCCAGTGGGTTGTCCGATCATAGCCCACTGGTAATCGAGCTTCGCTCGCCTGCACGCCGAGATGCGGCCCTGTGGAGGCTGGGGGCACAGTGGATTTCCCACCCTGAGGTGGCTGACACTATCCCACCCAGACTAGTTGAGTTTTGGGAACTTAATGAAGGCTCCTCGACCCCACAGACGGTCTGGGACACCTTCAAGGCCTATACAAGAGGGCAATATATCTCTATTATCGCTAGTGTCAAGAAACAGCAGGGCCGGGAAACTTACAGGTTACAACAGATGGTAGAGGATCAAACATTAATCTATAGTACAGATCCTACAGCAGCTCATTTTGACGCATTAAATGCCGCCCGCAGTTCACTAAATTTACATTTAACGGAAGTTACAAGATTGGATATGCATAAAGGTAGACAGCGACTATTTGAACAGGGGGACAAGAATGGTCGTTTCCTGGCCATGTTGGCACAGCATGAATATCCATCCACAGTGGTTTCGGGCCTGCGGTCTTCAACTGGGGATAAGGTGACCTCTCAGGTAGAAATCTTACAAATGTTTAAAGCCTTTTACCAAACTCTTTATACCTCTGCTCTTCCCCCCGACTTCCAGCCAGAGATGTTGCAAAACCTTTTAGATCCACTAGCACTTGGCTGGCTGTCGAATGAGGAACGAGAATCGTTGGTACGCCCTATTTCGGCCTTAGAGGTTTTAAAAATTATACGGTCCTTCCCTTTGGGCAAGGCGCCAGGGCCGGATGGTCTTCCTATAGAATTTTATAGGGCACATGCAGCATTTTTGGCACCCATCCTGGCCCAATTATACACCCTCTGCCTATCCAAGGGTGATCTGCCCCTTTCAATGCACCAGGCCTATCTTACTTTGATCCATAAGGACCTTAAGGACCCAGAGCTATGTGCCTCATATAGGCCAATAGCCCTATTGAATAATGACCTGAAAATCTTAACCAAACTGCTGGCTACCCGTCTATATCCATTATTACCTTCGGTTATTGACTCTGATCAAACAGGATTTATGCCTAAAAGGTCAACCGACGTTAATCTTAGGAGACTCTTTACCAATATTCATGCCCAACACAATAACTCCGGTACCAGAGCTATTGCCCTACTAGATATAGAAAAGGCATTCGACACTGTGGAGTGGCCCTTTTTGTGGGAGACTCTACGTCGAATGGGTTTTCCACTACGGTTTATATCATGGTTGCAGGTGATCTATAGGTGTCCCATCTCATCGATTCGTTTGGGCTCCAGACTCTCAACTCCATTTCAACTGTTTCGGGGAACTAGACAGGGCTGCCCTCTTTCTCCGGCTCTATTTGCTCTAGCTATAGAGCCAGTTGCAGAGGCTCTCCGTACATCTCCTCATATTAAGGGGCTTAGGATAGGCATGCTGGAGGAGAGGGTAGCCCTGTATGCTGACGACATGGTTTTATTTTTGGGGGACGCGGGTCCATCACTTCAGGGTGCTCTGTCACTCCTCAACACTTTCTCCATGGTAACGGGCCTCCGGGTAAACTGGCCAAAATCTACTCTATTTCCAATAGATCAAGCAGCCAAATTGACATCCTCTCCAGATAGCCCATTAAAGTGGGTTGACTCCTTTAAATATCTTGGGGTTTGTGTCTCTGCACAAGCCTCAGATTTTCTTAAATTAAACTTGGATCCGGTAGTGGGGGATATGAAAGCTAAACTCAAGGCATGGAATAATCTCCCCCTATCGGTATGGGGAAGGGTCAACTTGCTTAAAATGAAGGTCATCCCCAAATTCATATATTTATTCCGCCATTCCCCGCAGTGGATTCCTAAATCCTTCTTTACTAAACTAAACCAACGCTTTTCAGAGTTTCTCTGGGGCTCCTTACCACCGAGATATAAGTTAACTACATTAATGAGGCCACTATCGCAGGGTGGTATGGCCTTTCCGGATTGCTATAAGTACTTTTTGGCGACACAGCTGGTGACAGTGGTCTGGTGGCTAAATCCTGATAAAACCAATGTGGCCTCCGCTTTGGAGGCCACCGTGGCAGGCTCCTGGGAATCTCTTCAATACCTAATTTACAGAGGCCCATGTGCCCCACACTTATTAACTCCGTCTATGCTTACTACTTTACGGGCCTGGAAAATGGGCTTGGCTATTGAAAAACACAGCCAGATGGGAATTTCCCCTAATACACCCCTATGGCTAAACCCCAATTTACCACATTTTTACAAATCTATTGACCCCCAGATATGGACTAGATATGGTATAAAATTAATCTCACAAGTGGTGTCTTGCACCTCACTGCTTTCTTTTTGTCAGCTTTCCTCCCAGTATAATCTTCCGCAGCACTATCAGTTCCGTTATCTTCAACTTTCGCATGCTTTCGAAGCCCAATTCCCACGTTCGTCCTGTATATTAATACAGTCTAAACTGGAGACTACTCTTAGATCCGGTTGTACAAAAAAACCTATATCTCACATATATCAGCATTTAATCTATGAGTCCTTGCCTCCGTTGGACGGCCTTTTGTCCCGTTGGCAGCGTGACATTCCAGCTTTGAGTGGCGAAGATTGGGATGGTGTTTGGGACTTCCCTTTTAGTTCGCTAGTCTCTATACGTGACAAGTTAGTCCAATTTAAAATAGTCCACCGGGCGTATTTCACTCCTCACAGACTTCATTTGATAAATCCTGCCCACTCCCCTAAGTGTTGGAGATGTAGCTACACCCCCGGAGATTTTTCCCATATCTTTTGGCATTGTCCAAAGATACAACAATTCTGGGGGGAGGTACTAGGCCTAATCAATAAAATTGCATCCACTAATCTACCACTGTCTATGGAGATTTGTATGTTGGGCCTTATAAAAAAATTAGTTCCTGCTGTAGCTAAACGCACGATGATTGGTTTGCTTCTATTTTACGCTAGGAAAACCATAACATTTCAATGGAAGAAGCCCTATCCCCCCACAAATGTTCAGTGGAAACGTTTGGTTAACGATAATCTTCCACTATATAAAGATACCTATCTTAATAGAGGCTGCCAATTGAAATTTAATAAGGTTTGGAGTGGGTGGCTGGAGGAAATGATCATTGCTTACTAATGTTGGACTAGCTTCAGTTACGATACCAAGAATCGACGATTAAATGTAATTTCTAGTTAATAGGTATAGGCCTTTATGGGCAGTGGGGGGGCGGCCCAAAAATTCCAAAAATCCCCTTTTCACTTACATGTTAAAATTGTATTGCATGGATGTATTCCTCTCTTTTTCTTTCCCTTTCATTTTTTTTTTTTTTTTTTTTTTTACCTGATGTACTTGCGATATTACCTGTACAAGCTAGACAACCAATTTGTATATGTCTTTATGTCTTTGTGTCTTATAAGGAAAATTTGAATAAAAATAAGTAAAAAAAAAAAAAAAAAAAAAAGGTTTAACCCCCTAATCGCCCGGCGGTGATATAAGTTAAGTTTTAGGGTCAGATAGGGTCTGCGTCACCCCAGGCAGAGTCAGGTTAGTGCCAGTACCGCTAACACCCAAGAACACAACATACACCTTAGTGGTATAGTATATGAATGGATCAATATCTGATCCGATCAGATCTATACTAGCATCCCGAGCAGTTTAGGGTTCCCAAAAACGCAGTGTTAGTGGGATCAACCCAGATACCTGCTAGCACCTGCGTTTTGCCCCTCAGCCCAGCCCAGCCCACCCAAGTGCAGTATCGATTGATCACTGTCACTTACAAAATGCTAAACACATAACTGCAGCGTTCGCAGAGTCAGGCCTGATCCCTACGATCGCTAACAGTTTTTTGGTAGCAATCGCTAACAGTCAGGAGCTTTTTTACCTGAGAGTCTCACTAGTGTAACACTAAATTTAGAGCCCAAAATGGCAAATTGAAGGTACACTAGTGAAGAGGCCTACACGTTTCTGAGAATGACAGATAGGGAAGAGGAATTCACTCATCTGTCACTCATCTGTCAGATTCAGGCTCAGAATACGAACCTGTAGACAGCAGCAGCTCCATGACAGATAGCTCTGACAACGGAGTTGTGGTCCCTGCCAAGGTCAGGCGTACCAGACCCCAATCTTCTTCTTCTGCTGTTAAGGTGCAAGAACCGCAGGGCTCTCGTATGGAGCAGAGCAGTACTAGCGCCGCTATTCCTTCTGGTGAACTGACCAGCGGCCTAGTACACCCAGGTCGTACATCCAGCACTGCAGTAACACTTGGTGACGTGGCGAGTCCCATAAGTGTAGTTCAAGCTGGCGAGGTGGCAAGCACAAGTAGTGTCCCGCTGCCACCAAGAAGACGAACACAGGCCCATCATGCTCATAGTGCCCATCCTGCTGCATTCGCCAATCCTAATTGGGAAGCCACCACTTCTGCAGCACCCGTACTTCCCCCATTCACTGGCCAACCCGGCATTCAGGTGGAAACAGTTGATTTTAAGCCACTTGATTTTTATTTGCTGTTTTTCACCGAAGATCTCTATAGGTCTATTGTGAACCAAAGCAATTTGTATGCTGGTCAACACATCGCCACTATTCCCCAGTCCTCCCTTGCCAGAGATTGGAGACCAATTACGGTTTCCGAATTTAAGCTCTTTCTGGGCCTTTCCCTCAACAAGGGCATAACTAAAAAGAGTGAGTTGCGGTCATATTGGTCCACTGACCCAATGCACCATATGCCCGTGTTCTCTGCTTCCATTACCAGGGCACGATACGAGCAGATCTTGCGGTTCATGCACTTCAACAACAATGAACTCTATCGTCCTCATGGAGACCCTGGATACGATCGGCTCTACAAAATTCGGCCCCCCGTAAACCACTTCAGCCAACGTTTTGCAGACCTGTTTACTCCCCATCAAGTTGTCTGCGTTGATGAGTCTCGGATTAAGTTTTCTGGCCTCTTGTCATTCAAACAGTACCTTCCCAGCAAGCGTGCCAGATACGGGGGCAAGATGTATAAGCTCTGTAACAGGGCCATAGGCTATACATGTAGTTTTATGGTTTACGAGGGAAAAGATAGCCGCGTAGAGCCGACAAACTGCCCTGACTACATAGGAAGCACTGGCAAGATTGTGTGGGACTTGGTGTCACCCTTATTCGGAAAGGGGTACCACTTATATGTGGACAATTATTACACGAGCGTGCCACTTTTTAGTCACCTTTTTGATCATCAGATTGGAGCGCGTGGCACCGTGGGACCTAATCGCCAGGCTTTCCCCAGCGATTCCCGTCTTAGGCTGGGGGAGAGAGCCTGCTTGCAGTGTAATAATTTGCTCACTATGAGGTGGAGGGATAATAAGAATGTTTTCATTCTTACCTCCCTTCATGCAGACACGACGGTCCAAATTACTACAGCGACTGGTGTTGTGGAGAAACCGCTCTGTGTCCACGAATATAACCAAAATATGGGAAGGGTGGACCTCAATGACCAGTTGTTGGTGCTGTACCTAGTTGCCCGTAAGGCCAATATAAAAAAGTGTCTGTATACTTATTTCAATTGGCTTTGCCGAACGCTCATGTGCTTCAGGACGGACTGGATCCTTCCTTAAATTCCAGGAAGAGATCGTCAGAGCCCTTCTGTTTCCAGACGGTGCTCCACCTCACCTTCCCAATCCAAATGCAGTAAGCCGGCTGCATGAGAGGCATTTTCCTTATGTCCTCCCGTGTACCCCTACCCAACGAACCCCCCAAAGAAAATGTTGTGTCTGCAGAAAGCGCGGATATAGGCGTGACACCCGCTATTATTGTCCCTCCTATCCTGACAATCCTGGTCTTTGCATTGGTGAATGTTTTAAGCGCTACCATACACTAGTTGAGTTTTAGCATAGGGTACAGCATTGCACAGACTAGGCACACTTTCACAGGGTCTCCCAAGATGCTATCGCATTCTGAGAGACCCAAACCTGGAACCAGTTACAGTTACAAAAGTAACAGTTATAAAAAAAAATGTAAAAAAAAAAAAAAGAGTAAAAAAAAAATACACAAAAAAATATAAAATAAAAAAAACAAAAATAGTTGTTGTTTTATTGTTCTCTCTCTCTCGCTCTATTCTTTCTCTATTGTTCTGCTCTTTTTTACTGTATTCTATTCTGCAATGTTTTATTGTTGTTATGTTTTATCATGTTTGCTTTTCAGGTATGTAATTTTTTTATACTTTAGTGTTTACTGTGTTTTATTGTTAACCATTTTTTTGTTTTCAGGTACGCCATTCAGTTGCAGCGCGGATTTATTTATCTTGACAGCAACAGCGTTTGCTCCCACGATACATAAAGCCGTGACTCCAGCGCTGTCGGAGGTGATTTCACCACCACAGTTACATACTTCAGCATATATGCCGAAGATTTGCTCCAACCTTTTGCGGGTGGATGCCCCCATGATTCGGCATATATATATTTTAGGCACAGGTTGCGTTAAAAAATGTTTTATTTTTTTCTATGTTTTTTTTGTATTTGCTTTGCAGGTATGGTAAGTCTTACTGTTATACTGTAATGTTACTTTGTTTTATTGTTAACCATCATTTGCTTAGCAGGTACGCCATTCAGTTGCAGCGCGGATTTATTTATCTTGACAGCAACAGCGTTTGCTCCCACGATACATAAAGCTGTGACTCCAGCGCTGTCGGAGGTGATTTCACCACCACAGTTAAAAAAAAGAGCATATTTGCCGAAGCATGGGGGCAGCAGGGGCGGAGGAGCGATTTGCTCCTAACTTTTGGGGCGGATGCCCCCATGCTTCGGCATATATAAATGGTGCATGTATGCCCATCATTAGAAGTGGGTGGTTGAAGGGAGGTATTCTAATGGTGGGCCTACCCACCGATCAATCTCTTTTTTTCGTTCAGCCCACAGGCTGCATGAAAAAAAAGATTACAATATATGCCCAACAAGGACCAGCAACATACTGGTATACAAATCAAAATTTAAAGGCTGCGCTGCAATAAATGACATAAAACGAATGAAATAATAAATGCATTTTAACAAATATCCATTTCTATGCGTGAATTATAACAGTGATGACATGACCCACACAATAATAACCAAAAAAAATTGATAAACAACGTAAAGTCCAAACTGCAAAGTGCACAAAAGTATATAGTTCATATAAAAGCAAGATTTATGCCAGGAAGAGAGTGGTGAACATCCGAATGGTGTATAGCATATGATTAAATCACCCAGGGTTCAGTGATGATAGAAAAAACTAGTCCACCTATGTAGAAAGATGTCCCCTTACCGACTCCTAAGATCTCTTTTCAGGAGATCAAGCAGTCATATGGCTGTATAACCCCAGCCTCGGGTACAGACCCAGAAGGTGACACTCATAAACTTCTAGGATGGGAGTCCTCTGTGTGGCGAATGGTCACTCGGTTGTCATGAAAAATAAGTAACAAAGGCTCCCATAGCGTAACAAGTTTAAACACTTTATTAAAAAAAGTAAAAGAATCACACTCACATTATAGTAGAAATCAAAATCGCATAAACAATTGCCGGCCGGCTGCACACTGCTGCCCGTGTCTTCCGACGCGGGCAGCAGTGTGCAGCCGGCCGGCAATTGTTTATGCGATTTTGATTTCTACTATAATGTGAGTGTGATTCTTTTACTTTTTTTAATAAAGTGTTTAAACTTGTTACGCTATGGGAGCCTTTGTTACTTATTTTTCATGACAACCGAGTGACCATTCGCCACACAGAGGACTCCCATCCTAGAAGTTTATGAGTGTCACCTTCTGGGTCTGTACCCGAGGCTGGGGTTATACAGCCATATGCCTGCTTGATCTCCTGAAAAGAGATCTTAGGAGTCGGTAAGGGGACATCTTTCTACATAGGTGGAGGAGTTTTTTCTTAATCACTGAACCCTGGGTGATTTAATCATATGCTATACACCATTCGGATGTTCACCACTCTCTTCCTGGCATAAATCTTGCTTTTATATGAACTATATACTTTTGTGCACTTTGCAGTTTGGACTTTACGTTGTTTATCAATTTTTTTTGGTTATTATTGTGTGGGTCATGTCATCACTGTTATAATTCACGCATAGAAATGGATATTTGTTAAAATGCATTTATTATTTCATTCGTTTTATGTCATTTATTGCAGCGCAGCCTTTAAATTTTGATTTGTACAACAGATGGATGTGTCTCACATTGTATGGTTGCAGCTTGTTCACATATAATTTTTTCTTTCACTTGGGGATAGCGCAGTAATTTTTTTTCAGCTTACAACATACTGGTATGTTGCTGAACTTTGAGTGGTTATACCAGAATGATGCCTGCAGGTTTAGGTATCATTCTTTTCAACCAGCTTTCATGTAAAAGCAATCCTAGCGGCTAATTAGCCTCTAGACTGCTTTTACAAGCAGTGGGAGGGAATGTCCCCCCCTCCCACCGTCTTCCATGATTTTCTCTGGCTCTCCTGTCCCAACAGGGAACCTGAGAATGAAGCCGGTGATTTGGCCAGCTGACCATGGAGCTGATCAGAGACCAGAATGGCTCCAATCATCTCTATGGCCTAAGAAACCGGAAGCTACGAGCATTTCATGACTTAGATTTCGCCGGATGTAAACAGCGCCATTGGGAAAGCATTTTATCTCACCGATCTTGGTGTGGTCAGATGCTTTGAGGGCAGAGGAGAGATCTAGGGTCTAATAGACCCCAATTTTTTCAAAAAAGAGTACCTGTCACTACCTATTGCTATCATAGGGGATATTTACATTCCCTGAGATAACAATAAATATGCTAAAAAAAAAAAAAATGAAAGGAACAGTTTAAAAATAAGATAAAAAAGCAAAAAAGCACCCCTGTTACCCCCTGCTCTCGTGCAAAGGCGAACGCAAGCATCGGTCTGGCGTCAAATGTAAACAGCAATTGCACTATGCATGTGAGGTATCACCACGAAGGTCAGATCGAGCGAAGTAATTTTAGCAGTAGACCTCCTCTGTAAATCTAAAGTGGTAACCTCTAAAGGCTTTTAAAGGCTTTTAAAAATGTATGTAGTTTGTTGCCACTGCACGTTTGTACGCAATTTTAAAGCATGTCGTGTTTGGTATCCATGTACTCGGTCTAAGATCATCTTTTTTATTTCATCAAACATTTGGGCAATGTAGTGTGTTTTAGTGCATTAAAATTAAAAAACGTGTGTTTTTTCCCAAAAAAATGCGTTTGAAAAATCGCTGCGCAAATACTGTCTGAAGAAAAAAAAAAACACCCACCATTTTAATCTGTAGGGCCTTTGCTTTAAAAAAATATAAAATCTTTTGGGGTTCAAAATAATTTTCTTGCAAAAAAAAAAATATTTTTTCATGTAAACAAAAAGTGTCAGAAAGGGCTTTGTCTTCAAGTGGTTAGAAGAGTGTGTGACATAAGCTTCTAAATGTTTTGCATATAATGCCAGGACAGTTCAAACCCCCCCCCCCCCCAAAATACATTCTGTTGCTTCTCCTGAGTACAGGGATACCACATGTGTGAGACTTTTTGGGAGCCAACCGCGTACGGGACCCCGAAAACCATGCACCACCTTCAGGGTTTCTAAGGGTGTACATTTTTTATTTCACTCCTCACTGCCTATCACAGTTTCGGAGGCCATGGAATGCCCAGATGGCACAACCCCCCCCCCCCCCCCAATGACCCCATTTTGGAAAGTAGACACCCCAAGCTATTTGCTGAGAGGTATGGTGAGTATTTTGCATACCTCGCTTTTTGTCACAAAGTTTTGAAAATTGAAAAAGAAAAAAAAACAATACAGTTTTCTTTTCTTTCTTTAATTTCAAAAACAGTGAAGAGTTGCAAAATACTCACTATGCCTCTCAGAAAATAGCTTGGGGTGTCTACTTTCCAAAATGGGGTCATTTGGGGGGGTTGTGCCATCTTAGCATTTTATGGCCTTCAAAACTGTGATAGGTAGTGAGGAGTGAAATCTAAAATGTACGCCCTTAGAAATCCTGAAGGCGGTGCTTGGGTTTCGGGGCCCCGTACGCGGCTAGGCTCCCAAGAAGTCCCACACATGTGGTATCCCCATACTCAGGAGAAGCAGCAGAATGTATTTTGGGGTGTAATTCCACATATGCCCATGGCATGTTTGAGCAATATATCATTTAGTGACAACTTTGTGCAAAAAAAAAAAAAAAAGTTTGTAATTTTCCCGCAACTTGTGGCAAAATATAAAATATTCCATGGACTCAACATGCCTCTCAGCAAATTGCTTGGGGTGTCTACTTTCCAAAATGGGGTCATTTGGGGGGTTTTGTGCCATCTTAGCATTTTATGGCCTTCAAAACTGTGATAGGTAGTGAGGAGTGAAATAAAAAATTTTAGCCCTAAGAAATCATGAAGGCGGTGCTTGGTTTTTGGGGCCCCATACGCGGCTAGGCTCCCAAAAAGTCCCACACATGTGGTATCCCCGTACTCAGGAGAAGCAGCAGAATGTTTTTTGGGGTGCAATTCCACATATGCCCATGGTCTGTGTGAGCAATATATAATTTAGTGACAACTTTGTGCAAAAAAAAAAAAAGTTTGTCATTTCCCGCAACTTGTGGCAAAATATAAAAAAATCCATGGACTCAACATGCCTCTCAGCAAATAGCTTGGGCTGAAAACAACAGAAGGGTAAAAAAGAACTGAAGGCTCTGCTGAGTAATGTAGTAACAACAGGCGGAGATACAGTGATGTCTGTGCCTGTATAAAATAAAGACAAATTGCTTACACCAATGGCATTGAGGCCGTGATCTAGCTGCGTTCCTCTGAATTAGTTACGCATATCAAAAAAAGGGGGGGAAAGAAAAAAAGCAATTCATCAAGGAGGAACCAGCAATTGTCAAAAATATATAAATACTATTTATTGAAAATTCACTTTAACAGCAATCAAAAAATATACTCTTTAAAAACAGGTACCACCACTGATTCTAAAATTGACAACGTTGTCATAGACGAACACAGATGGCCACCACACACATAGACCATGCACACCTCCTATTGAATAAAAGTAATGATGATATCTACTGTGGGTCATATGACATTAAGCTGATAGTCCTGGTAAATTGCAGAGTAACAGCTAATAGTGGATAGGGAGAAGGTGGATGGTGGTGCAGCCACCTTGGGAATCACGTCCTCTATGTAAATATAAAACAGGGGGAGGGGAAATAGACCGACAGTAACCTGCTTGCTGCTGGGGCAGTGGACACTACTGTCCTTGTCTGCAAAGTTCATCATGAACATTCGATACCGTGGGACACAGATAGCAGGGAAGGAAAGTTCCTGTGTGTGAGGAGCTGTGAACCCTGGAGGGTTGGATCGGGCTAAGAAATGTAGCTAGGTCGGTAAATCAATAGTGCTCAGGGATGGAATACAGCTTGCAGATTAAAGTAGCAGTCCTGTGCTGGGGATATGAAAAAGTAAGATCTCACCCAATGTAGGCACTGTGATGTGACACCGATTCAAGTAGAAAAGCTGAATCTTGCTCACACCATCTCCAGCTGGTTGATCGTGCTATCTTCCGTCCACCTGCATGGAGTCAGCGGTGAGGTCCCAATGGTAGGGTTCGGGGAACTTGGTATTTGACCAGAGGAGTGCAGTGGGTGATGCAGGGCATTCAGTCAATGCATTCAGTCATCCCGTCGTCCAGTTCCTGGGTGGATTCGAACGGCCTCGTAGGGTACGGTGGGGATTCCAGGGCTGGTGGGTGGGTCTGTGAGAAGGCTATGGGAAGCATGATGGCGTCATGCTGACGCGTTTCATTCATCACTCGGATTTCCTCAGAGCATGCGCCGTAGCCGAGACTATCGTCTTATATGACTACGTATAGCTACGTGGGTACATCAGCATCTGGTTGTCTCGGCACCGGCTCAACTAATTGACAGCCATACGTATAAACAGGATACAATACACAGATAGGAGGCCGGTCCGTGGGTGCAGACACCCACAGGTGGAATGATGTGTCAAAGGAGGCAGATGAATAAACGTAGACGGGGGTGAAACACAAGCAGTGAAAAACAAAAAATAAATTAAGAAATAAATAAATAAAGATAGAAAGGATAAGAAAAAAGGAGGAATAAAGGAGAAAAGAACAGAAAAAGTAAAAGAAAAAGAGAAAGAAAAAGAAACAGAAAAAGAGAAAAGAAAAGCAAAGAAGAGAGAAAAGGAAACAAAAATAAAAGAAAAAAATATTTTCTAAATATAGACAATTAAGTGAATGTAAGGTAGAATAAAGTAACATAAAATTACTGATATGACATTGGACGAGGGCTACTAGCCAGGAGAGGGGTCCCCCCGTGGCTAGTGAGAATTAAGGTGTAAGGAACACAGAGAGGTTGCATTCGTTGTGTAACCCACGGGGGTGCATGCTATTTAGATTGTATATCCACATTTTCTCTTTCTGGCATAGGATTCTATTAAAATCAGGTTCAGCCTATAGATACCCTTAAATGTAAGTCCGGTAGGGTTCCCGCCATGAAATTGGATGAAATGCAAGGGGATAGGGCGCTCATCGTCCTTACTGAGAATGCTTTGGACATGTTCACCGATTCTGACTTTGAGTTGCCTCTTGGTCTTACCTACGTAGTTCTTCCCACAGGGGCAAGTAAGCATGTAGATTACTCTAGTGGTATTACAATTGATAAAATTGTGAATTTTAAAATGTTTATTACCATCAGAATCGGTGAACACATCTGTGCATTCAGCGTATCTACAGACCGAGCATCTGCCGCATCTGAACATACCTTTCAGAGGTGGGAGTTGAGTGAGCCAGTTAGGGGTGGGTGATCTCTTATATTCTGAATGAATGAGGCAATCTCTCAAATTCCTGGAACGATGAGCAGTCAGAAGAGGACGTGCACCCACAATGTTACCTAAGATGGGCGATTCAGACAGAATATGCCAGTGTTGGCTCAGTATTGCCTTGACTTGGTCCCAATGGGCACCAAATTTGGTAATGATCCTTAGGGGTTCCTGTGTATCATTCAGAGATTTAGGATCTTTTTTCCTAAGGAGTTTTTGTTGATCTGTCTGAATGGCCCTCTTTTTGGCTTCCCTGATGCATGAGTGGGAATAGCCTCTCTCCCTGAATCTACAGTAGAGGTCCCTAGCTTCGGTAATGCAATCTTGTTGGTTGGAACAGTTTCTTCGGGTTCTAAGAAACGGACCCACCGGTATTCCCCTGATCAGGGATTTAGGGTGATCACTAGAAGCCTGAAGAAGAGTATTAGCTGCTACCGGACTTACATTTAAGGGTATCTATAGGCTGAACCTCCCCCAAAGAAGGGGTGATTTTGATAGAATCATATGCCAGAAAGAGAAAATGTGGATATACAATCTAAATAGTATGCACCCCCGTGGGTTAACCAATGAATGCAACCTCTCTGTGTTCCTTACACCTTAATTCTCACTAGCCACGGGGGGACGAGTAGCCCTCATCCAATGTCATATCAGTAATTTTATGTTACTTTATTCTACCTCACATTCACTTAATTGTCTGTTTATTTCTTTTATTTTTGTTTCCTTTTCTTTTCTCTCTTCTTTGCTTTTCTTTTCTCTTTTTCTGTTTCTTTTTCTTTCTTTTTCTTTTTCTTTCTCTTTTTCTTTTCCTTTTTCTGTTCTTTTCTCCTTTCTTTTCTCCTTTATTCCTCCTTTTTTCATCCTTTTTTCTTATCCTTTCTATCTTTATTTATTTATTTCTTCATTTATTTTTTGTTTTTCACTGCTTGTGTTTCACCCCGTCTACGTTTATTCATCTGCCTCCTTTGGCACTTCATTCCCCCCGTGGGTGTCTGCACCCACGGACCGGCCCGCTATCTGTGTATTGTATCCTGTTTATACATATGGCTGTCAATTAGTTGCGCCGTCGCCGAGTGACGGATAAAACGCGTCAGCATGATGCCATCACGCTTCCCATAGCGTTCTCACAGACCCACTCACCAGCCCTGGAATCCCCACCCGTACCCTACGAGGCCGTTCGAATCAACCCGGGAACTGGAAGACGGGATGACTGAATCCATTGACTGAATGCCCTGCATCACCCACTGCACTCCTCTGGTCAAATACCACGTTCCCGAACACTACCATTGGGACCTCACCGCTGACTCCATGCAGGTGGGCAGAAGATAGCACGATCAACCAGCTGGAGATGGTGTGAGCAAGATTCGGCTTTTCTACTTGAATCGGTGTCACATCACAGTGCCTACATTGGGTGAGATCTTACCTTTTCATATACCCAGCACGGGACTGCTACTTTAATCTGCAAGCTGTATTCCACCCCTGAGCACTATTGATTTAACGACCTAGCTACATTTCTTAGCCCGATCCAACCCTCCAGGGTTTATAGCTCCTCACACACAGGAACTTTCCTTCCCTGCTATCTGTGTCCCACGGTATCGAATGTTCATGGTGAACTTTGAAGACAAGGACAGTAGTGTCCACTGCCCCAGCAGCAAGCGGGTTACTGTCGGTTTCCTCCCCCCCCTGTTTTCATATTTACATAGAGGACGTGATTCCCAGGGTGGCTGCACCGCCATCCACCTTCGCCCTATCCACTATTAGCTGTTACTCTGCAATTTACCAGGACTATCAGCTTAATGTCAGATGACCCACAGTAGATATCATCCTGCATTTATTCAATAGGAGGTGTGCATGGTCTATGTGTGTGGTGGCCATCTGTGTTCGTCTATGACAACGTTGTCAATTTTAGAATCGGTGGTGGTACCTGTTTTTAAACAGTATATTTTTTGATTGGTGTTAAAGTGAATTTTCAATAAATAGTATTTATATATTTTTGACAATTGCTGGTTCCTCCTTGATGAATTGCTTCCCCCTCCCCTTTTTTTGAAATAGCTTGGGGTGTCTACTTTCCAAAATGGGGTCATTTGGGGGGGGGGGGGGGGGGGTTGTGCCATCTTAGCATTTTATGGCCTTCAAAACTGTGATAGGTAGTGAGGAGTGAAATCAAAAATTTACGCCCTTAGAAATCCTAAAGGCGGTGATTGGTTTTCGGGGGCGCCGTACGTGGCTAGGCTCCCAAAAAGTCCCACACATGTGGTATCCCCGTACTCGGGAGAAGAAGCAAAATGTATTTTGGGGTGCAATTCCGCATATAACCATGGCATGTGTGAGCAATATATCATTTAGTGAAAACTTTTTGTAAAATTTTTTTTTTTTGTCATTATTCAATCACTTGGTACAAAAAATGAAATATTTAATGGCCTCAACATGCCTCTCAGCAATTTCCTTGGGGTGTCTACTTTCAAAAATGGGGTCATTTGGGTGGGGGGTTGTACTGCCCTGCCATTTTAGCACCTCAAGAAATTAGATAGGCAGTCATAAACTAAAAGCTGTGTAAATTCCAGAAAATGTACCCTAGTTTGTAGACGCTATAACTTTTGCGCAAACCAATAAATAAACGCTTATTGGCTTTTTTTTACCAAAGACATGTGGCTGAATGGCCTAAATGTATGACTAAAATTTATTTTATTGGATTTTTCTTATAACAAAAAGTTGAAAATATCAATTTTTTTCCAAATTTTCAGTCTTTTTCCATTTATAGCGCAAAAAATAAAAACCGCAGAGGTGATTAAGTACCATCAAAAGAAAGCTCTATTTGTTGGAAGAAAAGGACACAAATTTTGTTTGGGTACAACATTGCATGACTGCGCAATTAGCAGTTAAAGAGACGCAGTGCCAAATTGTAAAAAGTGCTCTGGTCAGGAAGGGGGTAAAACCTTCCGGGGCTGAAGTGGTTAAGTCTACCCGAGGCATATCACACCTTTAGCAGGAGGGTGGACAGATTAACAAATTAGGCAAAACATCAGCTTAGAAGATTTTTTTATCAGATCTGGACATCCTGCAAGAATCACACCATGATCAAGGGAAATAATTTAAAGCTAAATTCCATGTATGGGTTTTTGTTAAATCAGGTAGTATTTTTTTAAACAAAGTCTAGGTGCTCACAACACACCCTGCACACAAGTTTGTCAACAATATTATTATTATAATAATATTATTATTATTACTATTCAGGATTTATATAGCGCCAACAGTTTGCGCAGCGCTTTACAACATGGGGGCAGACAGTGCATTTACAATACAATTAAATACAGGAGGGAACAGAGGGCCCTGCTCATTAGAGCTTACAATTTAGGAGGGAGAGTCAAGTGGAACAAAAAGGTAATAGCTGGGGGGGATGATCAGATGGAGAAGATGAAAATACAGTTGTTAGGTGTGGGTAGGATAGGGTTCTGTGAAGAGGAGGGTTTTCAGGGATCGTCTAAAAGCTAATAGAGTAGGACAGTGTTTCTCAACTCCAGTCCTCAAAGCGCCCCAACAGGACATGTTTTCAGGCTCTCCATTATTTTGCACAGGTGATATGATCAGTTTCACTGCCTTAGTAATTACAACAGCTGTTTCATCTGAGGGAAATCCTGAAAACATGACGCAAAAACGATAAAAGATACAACGGAATTTTTAGCAGCACAAAACAGCACAAACGTAGCACTAACCAACGAGACCAGTTTTGTGTCATTTGGACGTTGTAGGGGGGCTAGGGGATGTCATGGTCTGGAAAAAACAATTGCTAATATCTTAAAAATAAAAGCAGCACAAATGTCAATTTTTACGGCACAAAACAGCACAAACGTAGCAAAGAAATACACTTGAGTTTTTATTTGTGCTGATTGTAGGGGGGCCAGCTTCGCTGAGCTCCTGTTGGGGCGCCTTGAGGACTGGAGTTGAGAAACACTGGAGTAGGAGATAATCGGACAGATTGGGGTAAGGCGTTCCATAGGATTAGAGAGGCTCTGGAAAAGTCCTGGAGGCAAGCATGGGAGGAGGTGATTATTATTATTACTATACAGGATTTATATAGTGCCAACAGTTTACGCAGCGCTTTACAATATAAAAGGAGACAATACAGTTACAATACAATAAAATACAAGAGGATTAAGAGTGCCCTGCTCAGAAGAGCTTAAAATCTAATAGGGTGGGGCAGGTTGTAACTGTGGGGAATGAGCTGATGGAAGTGGTAGGAGATTAGTTGGAGACATGATAGGCTTCCCTGAAAAGATGAGTTTTCAGGGTTTGCCTGAAGGTAGCAAGAGTAGGGGATAGCCGGACCAGTGGAGGTAGCGAGTTCCAGAGGATGGGAGAGGCTCTGGAGAAATCCTTAAGAGACGAGCATGGGAGGAGGAGACGAGAGAGCTTGAGAGTAGGAGGTCTTGAGAAGAGCGGAGAGGACAATTTGGGTCATATTTGGAGACGAGATTGGTGATGTAGCTCTCGGCAGAGTTGTGAATGGCTCTGTATGTTGTGCTTAGTATTTTGAATTTAATTTGCTGGGTGATTGGGAGCCAGTGTAGAGATTGGAGGAGAGGGTTGGCAGACATTGAGCGGTTGGTAAGGTGGATACAGTCAGGTCCATAAATATTGGGACATCGACACAATTCTAATCTTTTTGGTTCTATACACCACCACAATGGATTTAAAATGAAACGAACAAGATGTGCTTTAACTGCAGGCTTTCAGCTTTAATTTGAGGGTATACATCCAAATCAGGTGAATGGTGTAGGAATTACAACAGTTTGTATATGTGCCTCCCACTTTTTAAGGGACCAAAAGTAATGGGACAGATTAACAATCATCCATCAAACTTTCACTTTTTAATACTTGGTTGCAAATCCTTTCATCCCTGGTGATGCTCTGCCAGGCCTCTACTGCAACTGTCTTCAGTTCCTGCTTGTTCTTGGGACATTTTCCCTTCAGTTTTGTCTTCAGCAAGTGAAATGCATGCTCAATCAGATTCAGGTCAGGTGATTGACTTGGCCATTGCATAACATTCCACTTCTTTCCCTTAAAAAACTCTTTGGTTGCTTTCGCAGTATGCTTCGGGTCATTGTCCATCTGCACTGTGAAGCGCCGTCCAATGAGTTCTGAAACATTTTGCTGAATATGAGCAGATAATATTGCCCGAAACACTTCAGAATTCATCCTGCTGCTTTTGTCAGCAGTCACATCATCAATAAATACAAGAGAACCAGTTCCATTGGCAGCCATACATGCCCACGCCATGACACTACCACCACCATGCTTCACTGATGAGGTGGTATGCTTTGGATCATGAGCAGTTCCTTTCCTTCTCCATACTCTTCTCTTTCCATCACTCTGGTACAAGTGGATCTTGGTCTCATCTGTCCATAGGATGGTGTTCCAGAACTGTGAAGGCTTTTTTATATGTTGTTTGGCAAACTCTAATCTGGCCTTCTTGTTTTTAAGGCTCACCAATGGTTTACATCTTGTAGTGAACCCTCTGTATACACTCTGGTGAAGTCTTCTCTTGATTGTTGATTTTGACACACATACACCTACCTCCTGGAGAGTGTTCTTGATCTGGCCAACTGTTGTGAAGGGTGTTTTCTTCACCAGGGAAAGAATTCTTTGGTCATCCACTACAGTTGTTTTCCGTGGTCTTCTGGGCCTTTTGGTGTTGCTGAGCTCACCGGTGCGTTCTTTCTTTTTAAGGATGTTCTAAACAGTTGATTTGGCCACACCTAATGTTTTTACTATCTCTCTGATGGGTTTGTTTTGTTTTTTCAGCCTAATGATGGCTTGCTTCACTGAAAGTGACAGCTCTTTGGATCTCATATTGAGAGTTGACAGCAACAGACAGCACACTTGAAATGAAATCTGGACCTTTTATGTGTTCCTTGTAAATGGGATAATGAGGGAATAACACACACCTGGCCATGGAACAGCTGAGCAGCCAATTGTCCCATTACTTTTGGTCCCTTAAAAAGTGGGAGGCACATATACAAATTGTTGTAATTCCTACACTGTTCACCTGATTTGGATGTAAATACCCTCAAATTAAAGCTGGAAGTCTGCAGTTAAAGCACATCTTGTTTGTTTCATTTCAAATCCATTGTGGTGGTGTATAGAGCCAAAAAGATTACAATTGTGTCGATGTCCCAATATTTATGGACCTGACTGTAAGTCTGGCAGCAACATTCATGATAGACTGAAGAGGGGATAGCCTATGGAGAGGCCGGCCAATGAGAAGGGAGCTGCAATAGTCAAGGCAAGAGATAACAAGGGAGTGAATGAGGAGCTTGGTGGTTTCATTTGTTAAAAAGGGGCGAATTTTAGAGATTCTACAAACTTTTGACAACGATTGGACTCGGGGCTGAAATGACAAGTCAGAGTCTAGGATTACACCTAGTACCCTGGCGTGAGGGGAGAGACTGATAGTTGCATTATTGATTTTGATGGAAAAGTCAGGGAGAGGGGCACGTGCAGGGGGGAATATTAATAGCTTAGTTTTAGAGAGATTTAGTTTAAGGAAGTGGTGCGACATCCATGCTGATATGTCAGTTAGTAAGTTAGTAATGCGAGAGGAGACTGAAGGAGTGAGGTGAGGAGTAGACAGATTGATTTGGGTGTCATTGCGTATAAGTAGTATTGGAAGCCGTGGACGGTTATCAAGTGACCAAGGGTGGAGGTGTAGATAGAGAAGAGAAGGGGTCCAAGAACAGAGCCTTGGCTAGGTGGGCATCTGAGAAAAGTTTTGTAACCTCTTCAGTAGTAGCCAATTCAAAAGAGGAGAGTGTTGAATGTGCTGTTAGGCAAGGTATGTTGGGTGGGGAAGATGTACGCACAGTGGAGGTGTCCTCACGAATTGCATTAATCTTATCTTTGAAGTGATTGGCAATCTCTTGCGCAGTGAGTGAGTTAGTGGGTAGAGGGGGTGGGGGACGAAGCAGAGAGTTAACAGTTGAGAAGAGCCGACGGGGACTGGATGACAAAGTATGAATAAGAGAAACTGTCACGGACATGGCCAGAGCGGAGGCTGTTGGAGAGGACTGTGTGCAAGCCTGTTGCCCACCGATTAGGGGCCCTAGCATTTGAGGTGAATGAGAAATCCAGTCTGAACTGTATTAATCGGACTCAGTCATGTATATATTGTATGGGGGCTCCTTACTGTATATTTGTGTCCCTGAAGAGGGAGGGGGGATTCCTCCAGCAGCCCCCTGCTGATAAGACTGATTCATTCTGCTGGGACACATCCTGTGAGGAGATGCTGGTGTTATCAACCTGTGTTTATGTTAATTGAGAGAGCTGATCACATTAGCCACCAGCCCTGGCTAATAGACGAATGGTCTAGGCTGAGGAGGGGGGAGATTGTTGTTTGTATTGTTAATTGTATTAATGTGTGAAGCTCGGTGCCCACAAGACTGTCATCTGGTCTGGGTACATTTTGTAGTAAATTAGGTCATGTTAATTATGTTAGCTTTGAGTCATCCCTGCTGTATAAAGGTCTGTGAGATCTCAAAATAAAGGTAGTTCTGATGTACTCCAAGACTGGTGTTGTCTAGTTCTTGGGGTTCCTATAGCCAGATCCATTGGACTCGTGTTCCAGAACTTAGGAAGCGGTATATGACGGAAGCACTCAAGCGGAGTGTGGGGCGTTCTGTGACATTGGTGGCAAGCAGCGGGAAAGCTTCCTGAAGTCTGAAGTCTGGGACATCCAAACCTCCAACTGGATCCAAGATCAGCATAGCAGACTTCAGTCACCCCAGCGGAGATATGGACCTGGCATCAGAATTCCCGGGGCTGCTGCGGATCATCCTTTCAACGTACACCAGGACTGTGTCTGAGGATGAATACCTGGAGCTCAGGCAGCTGATTCGGGTGGAGCTCTGGATTGCAGCCCTCCGTCTCGCTGGTATAAAACAGGGCAAGTGCTTTCCAACCCAAGAGCAACGCGCCAGTGACCAACGGGCATTGCGGATGGCATTCCTGGGAGATCAGCCCCAGGAGCAATGGGTGACTGAGTTGGACAGGTTGGTCCAGCAGGAGATAGAGCTGGACAATCGTTATCGGGCTCTGCAATGGCACGCAGAGGAGGGATATTTAGGGGAGACAACAGAATGCTCTCCGGAGGGATATGACTTTGGCGGCCCTGGATTGCTGTGGGAGAACCTTACAGATCTTTTTATGTTTGGCGATGAGGGGGAACCTGACCTTGAGGACATGAGGGACTATAGAGAGTCTATGCTCGGTCTTGCAGGGGTCTCAGAGCTCAAACCTGATCTGGACCATTTGCTAAGGAAGGAACAGCATCTGGAAAGGGCATACAGGAAACTGCTAGAACAAGTTCAGCAGCATGCCAGAGAATCGGCAGTGGAAAATCCGGAGATTGCCGTCCCCAAACCTGAAGTGCTGACAACAGGGCAGAGCTCTGCTAACCTCTGTCCAGAAATGATAACATCTTCTGGGTTCCATGGACAGGAGATGGTGAACCTCTATTCCCAGACATCAGTTGCAGAGACATGGGATTTGATAGACTTTTCTGCTGAGGAAGAACAACCTGATGAGCCTCCAGCAGAAGAGCTGCTATCATTGCCAAAGTTCACTGTGTTCTGCCCAGCACCAACAGTGGCTTCGGCCTTCCTGAGAGAAGAGGTAGTCGGCCTTTCTCCCACAACACTGACAGGGACATGTGATTTTCTGCCAGCAGCATCTATGGAGTTAAAACAAACTTCTCCAGCTGAAGATCTGGTAACTGAACAGAGGGTCCAAGACCTCTGTCCCACACTTTTACCAATTCCAGAGACTGGGGATTTAATAGACGTTTCTGTAGAGGAGGAACCACCTGGCAAACCCCCAGCAGAAGTGCTGGCAACCAGACAGAGGGTCCAAGACCTCTGCCCCACACCTGCAGCAATTGTGGAGGCCCAAGGTGAGGAGGTGGCAGTCTATCACGAGCTGCAGATCAGGATCCAAGGAGAGAATGCAGTCATCACCTCACAACTGCAGCTTGATCTGGTGTTGGTTGATGGGGCTTCAGTCCCCACCTGTATACCCCAGGGATGCTGGGCAGTCGGCCCAGATCCCCAACAGCAGGATGGAGTGAGCCCAGTCCCCCTGTCTTCTCTCCAGCGGCAGAAAGGATTCCAGGGAGAAGGGCCAGTCCAGGCCTCTCCCCAGCGGCAGATATGTTCTCTGAGAGAGGCAGAGGATGGCTGGGTGAGTAATACACTGTTTGGAATAATTTGTTTGGGGTACTGTGTGGGTACAGGCAGTAGAGGACTGGAGCTGTGGACTAACTTCGGAGTCAACCCGTCTGGGGTCTCCTCCTGTGTTAGTCTCCTGCCGAAAGGGGAGAAATGTCACGGACATGGCCAGAGCGGAGGCTGTTGGAGAGGACTGTGTGCAAGCCTGTTGCCCACCGATTATGGGCCCTAGCATTTGAGGTGAATGAGAAATCCAGTCTGAACTGTATTAATCGGACTCAGTCATGTATATATTGTATAGGGACTCCTTACTGTATATTTGTGTCCCTGAAGAGGGAGGGGGGATTCCTCCAGCAGCCCCCTGCTGATAAGACTGATTCATTCTGCTGGGACACATCCTGTGAGGAGATGCTGGTGTTATCAACCTGTGTTTATGTTAATTGAGAGAGCTGATCACATTAGCCACCAGCCCTGGCTAATAGACGAATGGTCTAGGCTGAGGAGGGGGGAGATTGTTGTTTGTATTGTTAATTGTATTAATGTGTGAAGCTCGGTGCCCACAAGACTGTCATCTGGTCTGGGTACATTTTGTAGTAAATTAGGTCATGTTAATTAGGTTAGCTTTGAGTCATCCCTGCTGTATAAAGGTCTGTGAGATCTCAAAATAAAGGTAGTTCTGATGTACTCCAAGACTGGTGTTGTCTAGTTCTTGGGGTTCCTATAGCCAGATCCATTGGACTCGTGTTCCAGAACTTAGGAAGCGGTATATGACGGAAGCACTCAAGCGGAGTGTGGGGCGTTCCGTGACAGAAACAAAGTAGGCTTGTTTGGCAGCATGGAGGCAGGAATTGTATTTTAGAAGGGCAGATTTATATAGGGTGAAGTCTTGCAAGCATTTGGTTTTATGCCACAGTCGTTCAAGAGCACGACAATGTCTCTTGAGATTTCTAGTGTTGTCAGTTTGCCAGGGTTGTAACGGTTGGGGCCTGATTCTGCGTGTGGTTAGAGGAGCAAGTGCATCTAGTGATGATGAGGAGAGCGAACTGTTGTAGACAGAGGAGGCCAGGTCAGGACAGGACAGGACAGGGGAGAGATTATGTCATATAGGTGGTCAGTAGCAGAATAGAGAAGAGAAGAGTTAAGGTGGAGAAGGTTCCTACAAGTAATTGCTGCTTGGAGGGATGGGTGTTGGAGGCAAGGATGCAGTGAAACTAATGAGGTTGTGATCAGAGAGAAGAAAGGGGGTGTTTGTGAGGTTGCCAGGGTGCAGAGATGGGAGAATACAAGGTCAAGCGTATTACCATTGGAGTGAGTGGAAGTATGTGTCCATTGTGTTAGGTCAAAAGATGAGGTTAAGTCGAGAAGTTTAGCTGTAGTTGGGCTGTTAACTTTGACAGGAATGTTGAAGTCACCAAGAATGATTGTGGGTATTTCAGAGGAGAGAAAGTAGGGTAGCCGGGCAGCAAAGTCATCAAGAAAGCACGATACCGGTCCAGGAGGCAGATAAATTGCTGCAATCCTCAGAGAAATAGGAAAAAACAGACGAATACAGTGCATCTCGAAAGAAGAGAGGGATAGAGAGGGGAGGCATAGGAAGGACTTGAAAGGTGCTTTGCGGGGATAGAAGGAATCCAACTCCACCTCCTTTCTGTCTGTTGGGTCTGGGGGAGTGAGTCAAATGGAGGCCACCATGGGAGAGGGTAGCAGGAAAAGCTGAGTCCAAATTTTGAAGCCAGGTTTCGGTTATGGCGAGTATGTTAAAGCCATGAGAGATGAAGAGGTCATGTACAGATGTTAGCTTGTTACAGATGGAGCAGGCGTTCCAAAGGGCACATGAGATAGGTGGGCTGCTTTGAGGAAGCAGGGGGATAGAAATTAAACTGAGTGTATTGCGGTGGTTGCCAAAGGAGGAGGGGTGTTGGATATGTGGCTTGCAGTTGGAAAAAGGCAGACCAGGATTAGGAGAAATGTCACCTGAGAATAGGAGAAGGAGGAGGGAGAGGAAAGCAAGATGGGAGTGGGATGTGCATGAGCACACGTAGTGGCCTGATGTTTATGCCAGCATGTGGGTGCAGAAAATGCAAGAGATGATGGGTGCAGTAGTAGGGAGAGGGTAGGAGTGAGGGTGATATGTGCATGCTGCAGGGTAGAGAGGAGGGGTAGAGTATGTATAATTTGAGGATAGAAGACACTGATGTGAGAAGGAAGAGAATGAGGAGCATGTTAGTGGATAGAGTGGGAATTTGACTTGATATAAAATAAATGTCAAATGCTGGTTTGCTTGCCGTCTTGCAGAGTGGAGCAGAGTTTGTGTTGTATCTTCATCTAGCTTTAGTTATTCTGCTTTTGTTAAACTGCAGCGGTGAAACCAAGAGCCATGATGTCTGCGCCTTGCCCCTGTCTGCTGTCAGGGCTGGCTCAGCCCTTCCTTCTCTGAGCTGGCTGCTCAGCTGTCGGCTAATTGCCAGCTCTCATCTCTCTCCACAGTTAACCAGCTGTTGTGGGTCTGCTCGTCAGTCCCGCCTACTTAAGCAAAGGAGGCTCTGCCTGAACCAGATGAGGGAGGGAGGAGCCTGGTAATGGCTCTGTGCACGGTGTGAGGATCCTGAGAACCCTCTCCCTGCAGCTGAGAGGAATGATCGGCCTGATGAGAAGGTGTAGGTAGCTTCCCTCCCCGCCCCCCCTGCTCATCACTCTCATCACTCTCTGAGCTGTCTTGCGGTGTAAGCCAGAGGAAGTTTGTACCTGCGTCTGCCTGCATCCCCCCCCCCCCCACCCCTCCGTAGTCGGACGGGCTAGAAGGCTCATCGAGGACGGGGGGTTAGGAGAACTGGAAAACCGCGGAGATCGGAGTGCTTCGGAAGCGACGGCAGCAGGGAAAACGGTGCACTGCTGGGGGCTGTTTCAAGTCCCCAGCGGTGTTGCCGGCCGCGGAGAGTGGAGGAACCAGCTGAAGTGCACCAGGGAATTTCGGAGGAGAGAGCCAGGAAGGTGGGTGAGCAGAGCAAGGAGCAGCGGCAGCGGACACTGAAGAGCTGAGAGCGGAGAACAGCTGCGACTTCAGCGGGTCAGACAGACCTGGGCAGATTGATAACATCAGAGACAGCACCTGAGCGTTCGCAGCATCAGAGAGCAGCAGCAAGCAGTAGTGAGCGTCCCTTTGTGTCCCAACTTCAACAACAACTAAAAGATAAGTACCGTATTTTTTTTTTTTTTTTTCCTCTTTTGGCTTTTTTCTATTGCAATTGTCTTGAAGTGAACAAGCAAAGGAAAAGTAATAGAACAAAAGAAAGGGAAAGGGAAAGAACACATTGAAATAAAATGGAATGAAAAGCGAAAGTAAAGGAAAGTAAACGAAGGCGAAAGAGCTGAAAAAGTAGAATCAAGTGAGCTAAGAAAAATAATAAAAACAGGGGAGAAGAGAAGGAGAAGGTGAAAGAGAGACAAGCCAACGGAAGAGTTGTCTCCCAGCCCCCACCTGTTTGCTGCTGCTGCTGCAGTATCTCCCTTTCTTATGATTTTGGTTTTTGTTTTTGTTTTTTGCAAATGGTACTAACTATAGGCTTGATAGTACAAACTATAGAATAAGAAGAAATTTCATAGTAACAAAAATGTGGAACATATAAGCTCATACTGGAACTATACTGCTGAATATATAAATCACCTTGCTGAATACTTGAATTAGATTACATTATATCGCTAAAACATTTGAATTATTTTGCTGAGCACCTGGGCCCTCATGTACACGGGCTGTTGGGAGAACGTTGTGAAAACGCCAGTGTCTTTGCAGTGACTTTTTTTAACTTTTTTCAGCTTTTTTCAGCGTTTTTGCAATAGCGTTATTGAGCGTTTTTTTTTTTTTTTTTTGTTTTTTTTTTCCTCTTTTGGCTTTTTTCTATTGCAATTGTTTTTTTTAAGTGAACAAGCAAAGGAAAAGTAATAGAACAAAAGAAAGGGAAAGGGAAAGAACACATTGAAATAAAATGGAATGAATAGTGAAAGTAAATGAAGGCGAAAGAGCTGAAAAAGTTGAATCAAGTGAGCTAAGAAAAACAATAAAAACAGGGGGGGGGGAACAGGGGAGAATAGAAGAAGAAGGTGAAAGAGAGACAAGCCAACGGAAGAGTTGTCTCCCAGCCCCCACCTGCTTGCTGCTGCTGCTGCTGCAGTATCTCCCTTGCTTGGGATTTTTTTTTTTTTTTTTGCAAATGGTACTAACTATAGGCTTGATAGTACAAACTATAGAATAAGAAGAAATTTCATAGTAACAAAAATGTGGAACATATAAGCTCATACTGGAACTATACTGCTGAATATATAAATCATCTTGCTGAATACTTGAATTAGATTGCATTATATCGCTAAAACATTTGAATTATGTTGCTGAGCACCTGGGCCCTCATGCACACGGCTGTTGGAAGGGCGCTGTGGGGACGCCGGTGTCTTTGCAGTGACTTTTTTTGACTTTTTTCAGCTTTTTGCAGGGTTTTTGCAGTGGCGTTTTTGAGCGTTTTTGAGCGTTTTTTTTTTTTTTTCTTCGGTGGATCGGGGGCGCTGGAGGACGTTGGAGAGTGATGTTTTTGGGCGTTTTTGGGCGTTTTTTAGCGTTGGAGCGTTTTTGCAGCTGGGGGGTGTCTCTCGGAGCCCATTGGGCCTGGGTTTTTTTTTTTTTTTTTGCAGCTTGGGAACGCCTATGCATGGGGACTTAATACTATGGTTTAAACAATTGAACAGCACCAAGGAATGCTTAATGTACTTAAGGTAGTAACATAACTTCTGGGAAACGGAGACTACTCATATCTCATTAATTATCTCTATTATTGGATTGTGAGGAGGATGGTGGGTATGAGAACGGAACAAAAGAAATATTAGTAAAAATAAGTCAATTTAAGAAGGCTGGGAGATTTTTTCATCATTAAGAGACCCCAACCAAGGGGTATTCTGGAAGGCAGCTTCGAAGATCTTATAAATCCAGCCATAGAAAAAAACATGAAGGGGAAAACAACAAGAAGTGCGGGAGCAATACCGAAATCACCTAGGACTAGCCTAGGCCCAAGTCCAGGCCCTATGAACAGGTATATACAGCAAGGAATCGGAGAAGGAGAGAAACAAGTGGGTTCAAAGGGCAGACAAATAGATACAAAAGAGAAGGACAACAAGGATAAAAAAGGCCAGTATAAAGTACAAACAGAAACCAGCCACCTCTCAGAACCCAGAATGGAGCCAGAAATGGGAGAGGAAGACAGAGGAAAGGAGGAAGGACAAGGGCCACAGTTGCCAACAAAACAGGATATGGAAAAAATGTTCGCGGCACTAGAGAATTCCCTAAAAGCAGAGATATCAACACTCCATAAAGACATGGGATATATGTTAAACAGAGTGGAAGAAGTAGAGATCAAAGTAGACCTACATCAAAAAAACATAAAGGAACTGGAAGAGGAAATAAAGAAACTAAAACGGGAACAACAGGAACAATCATATAAAATAGAAGAGCAAGAAAATAGAGATAAAAAGAAAAACTTGAGAATACGCGGGTTACCGGAAACAGAACAAGCAGAAAACCTAATAGAAAAAATGAACAATCTCTTCAACCAAATCTTGGGAAAGGATGCAACCAACATAATAGGAATAGAAAGTGTCATTCGAGTAAAAAAACCTCAAAGGTTCTCAAAGGAAACACCTAGAGATGTAATAGTACGCTTCGAAAAATGGGAAGAAAAAAAACAGATCTGGATAAACCTAAAGAGGAAAACACAAATAGAGTTTGCGGAAGGTAAATTACAAATATTTCAAGATTTGTCTCAAGAAACGTTGAAAAGACGACGGACATTAAAACCACTATTAGGAATCCTCCGGGAGCAAGAAATTCAATACAACTGGGGTTTTCCAGCATGTCTAATAGCAAGGAAAAACTGAATAAGTGCGAGGCTAAGATATGTGGTGGAGATTCCGGACTTTTGCAACAAACTAGAAATCCCCTCCCCAGAACTGGAAAAATATGCAAATAGACAGGAGCGAATAACGGCAGGAGATGACCTGCAATGGCAATTAAATTCAAGGAACAGACATCAAGATGTGGAATCTCGAGGAAATTAATAACTGAGAAAATACCACACATTAGTGCAAGGGGCCTTAGAGTGGAAAGGGGGGGGGGGGGCTGGGGTTGATGGGATGGGAAAAAAGGAAAGTGAAAGGATTGGTAAAACACAACAAAAATGCAGGGAGAGGAAGACAGGGACTCACGGAGTGGACAGGGGGTCGCCCTATTAGTGCTTAGGCGAGGGGGGAATAGGGTGTCTCACAGAGCTCCGCCTCACAATAAATAGAGCAGAGGGGGCAGGGTGTGCCCCACAAAACAAAGTAAAATGCTCTCAGCTCTAGAGAATATGGGGGTAAAAAACCCATATCAGAAAAAAGGGAGGGGGAGGGTGGGAGGAGGGAAAAGGGAGGGAAGGAGGGAGGGGAGGGAAAGGTCTGATCCACATGAGTGGTTACATAGGCGCACCTATTTTGAGACAAGAGATGAGGAGACCCCGTGCGTCCGCTGGGTGTCCCCTCCACCCGGCCTTCTAAGAGGACCGGGTTGGGGGGAGGGCCGGAGGACGGCGGGGAAGAAAAGGCACAAGAATGGAAAACGTAAACAGCATAAAAATAATCTCCTATAATGTCCGAGGACTAAATTCCCCAGGGAAGAGAAACATCATTCTCCGAGAACTAGAAAAAAGTAAAGCAGAAATAATTTTCCTACAGGAGACGCATATAACCCAAAACTCAAATACCAAAATTTATTCAAGAAACATACCAACATGGTATCAAGGAGACTCGCCAATAAGAAGGGCCAAAGGAGTAGCCATCGGTTTAGGGAAAAATGTACGTTTTCTAATAGATCAAAGGAAAATAGATCCGGAGGGTCGATATCTTTTTATTACAGGAACTATACAAGGGGTAAAATATACATTGGCTAATGTCTATTGTCCTAATAAGAACCCTAAAAAATATTTGATAGATATCATTAAAATACTAATGGAATTCAAACAAGGAAAATTAATACTAGCCGGAGACTTCAACTTCAGCATGGATAACAAAATGGACAGCACCTCAATAGTAAGGGACAAAGAGGTAAAACAACTAAAGAAATTAAAAAGAACACTATATGAACAGCAACTAATAGATCCTTGGAGAATTCAGCACCCCAGCACAAAGGACTACACATTCTACTCAACAGTACACAAAAGTTACTCCAGATTGGATTACATCATGGTCGAACATAGAAACTTGGAAGAAATAGAAGAAACAAAAATAGGTATAATAACCGCCTCAGATCACAGCCCAGTAACGTTGAGAATGAAAATAAAAGGAGAAGTCTTTGAAAGGGGTCCATGGAGAATCAACGAAACTTTATTAGAAGACAGCGAGACCGAAAAAAGTATCATAGAAGAAATTAAAAGATATTTTGAGGAAAACGATACACCAGAGGTATCGAAAGCAACTATATGGGAGGCGCATAAATCTGTTATTAGGGGCAAATTAATAGCCATAGGGGCAAGAAAAAAACAGGAAAGGAAAACAAACATGCAACAAATAATTAAAGAAATTTATGAATTGGAACGAAAACACAAAAATCAAGTAAACAACAAAATCTTCGGCCTATTATCTCAAAAGAGAGAGCAATTAAAAGACTGGATGGAACAAGAAGAAAGGAAGGAGTACAACAGAGTAGTACAAGAAAAATACAAATGGGGTAACAAACCAGGAAAATACCTAGCAAATTTGGTAAAAAAAAAGAAGTCTTTGAATTACATTGAGAAGATCAAAAATGAAAAAGGAGAAGTGGTAAATAAAACTACAGATATAGCGATAACATTTCAAAAATACTTCAGCTCCCTATATGCAATAAAAGGACAGGAAAGTTGGAAAGAAGCGAATACAAGAACAAAGAGGATACAAGAATATCTAAAAAAAGCAAATTTATCAAAAATAAAAATAGACCAACTAGAAGAATTGGAAAAAAATATTACGCAAGAAGAGGTAAAACTGGCATTAAAGGAAACTCCCGTAGGAAAAAGTCCAGGACCAGACGGGTTCACGGTCAAATACTATAAAAAATTTGAAGAACAGCTGATTCCAAAACTATTAGAATATATGAATTCCTTAGGGGAAGATGAAGAAATAAGAAGTGAATCGCTACTAGCTCATATTACAATACTACCAAAAGAAGGGAAAGACAAAGTTAACTGCTCAAGCTACAGGCCAATAGCCCTATTAAACGCTGATACGAAGCTGTACTCCAAGATCCTGGCCACTAGGATAAAAAAACTAATCCCACAGTGGATCAACCCGGACCAGACTGGTTTTGTCCCGGGGAGAGAGGGGCGGGACAACAGCCTAAAATCATTACTGTTGTTGCACAAGAAGGTGCAGAATGAGACCCCAGTTCTATTCCTGTCATTGGATGCAGAAAAAGCATTCGACAGGGTAGACTGGGGTTTCATGATGGATACATTGCGGCACTTGGGTATCGGGACAAAAATGATGAAGTGGATAACAAATTTGTATAATGGCCCGACAGCAGTCGTAAAAGTAAATGGTAGACTCTCTCCAAAAATTAAGATGCAGAACGGAACACGGCAAGGCTGTCCACTGTCTCCACTATTATACGTATTGGCTTTAGAACCATTATTAGCAACACTCCGCAATAACAAAGAGGTAGAAGGAGTGAGACTAGGAGGAAAAGAGCATAAGATCGCAGCTTACGCGGACGACATCTTGATGTACGTATCCAACCCAAGAGTGTCACTCCCAAACATATTGAAAGAAATAAAAAAATACGGAGAACTGTCAAACTTCAAAATTAATCCAATAAAAACGGAAATATTAAACATAGGACTAGAGAAAAAGGAAGTTCAGTTTTTACAAAAAGAATTCCCATTTACGTGGGTAAAAGAGCTAAATTACCTTGGAATTAAAATAACTCCTACAGTCGAAAAAATTTACCAGGCAAATTTTATCCCATTGATCAATGAGGTCAAAGAAGAAATGAAAAAGTTAAGAATACAGCCACTTTCATGGATTGGAAGAATAAATATGTTCAAGATGATGATACTACCCAAAATAAATTACAGATTACAGATGTTACCAGTAAAGATCCCGCAGAGCTTTTTTAAAATAATTAAAACAATTTTGTTAAAATACATATGGTTTAATAAAAAACCAAGAATCAAATACACGCTGATTACAAGGAAAAAGGAGCACGGAGGTCTGGCCGCTCCAGATATAAGTAGGTACTATAAAGCCATAGTTTTAACACGAATGTTAGAGTGGACAAATGAGAAAAATGAAAAAAAATGGGTGGAAATGGAAAACATAATAAGCGGAGTCACATTACATAAGAATATTTGGATTCCACGGAAATATAGAACATTGGACACTGACACACACGAAATAACAAAAAATGTATTTAAAATTTGGGACACTATTCACTTAAAGAATGAATGGAAATATAATTCACCACTATTAGCACTCACAGGATCGAATTTCTTCACCCCTGGGAAGGAAATATTTGGAATTCAAGGAATACCTAACCCACAATTGAAAGATATCACTAGAAATGGCAAAATAAGAACACGCATAGAAATAGAGGAAAGGAATGGATGGAAGATGAATGAATGGAATTATAATCAACTAAGGCACTTAGTAAGCACAATACCACACCCACTGAGAGACGAAATGAAATTAACCGCACTGGAAAAGCTATGTAGCAATGAAATACCATTGAAAAACGGAACATCAAAAATTTATAGTACACTGACAGATTTGGAAGCACAAGAAAGACCAGAATACATAAATCAATGGGAAAAAGAAATGAATATAAAAATAGATAACCAAAAAGTGGAAAAAATGATAGAAATGGGATATAATAAGGCCTGGGACATGAAGACTATTGAAATGAATTATAAACTGGTATCAAGATGGTATATGACCCCAGTAAGAATACACAGATTTCATCAAGACAAAACCTCTTTGTGTTGGAGAAAATGTGGCCAAATAGCAACGATCATACACATATGGTGGGAATGCCCAATAATAATGGAGTACTGGAAGGAAGTGTTAAATAACATAAAAGAAATAACTGAAGAAGAAATAGAACAAAACATCTGGACTTGCCTCTTCCATATCTATAATAAACCTAAGAAACAATATAGAAAATCAATAGTACCTAACCTCCTGAATGCGGCCAAGGCCTTAATTTCCAAGAATTGGCTAAAAAGTGGAAAACCAGACATTAGAAACTGGCTAAAGGAAATAGATTATCACTACAAAATGGAAGGAGGAGAGAAAAGGGATAATAGTAGATGGGAAAGTTGGAAAAAATACAAAGTCTCAGACATTTATTTAGATAAGATAAAAGAAAGAATAGGTGCAGAGCCAAGTGGATAAATAAATAACATAAAGGAACGGACCAAACACAGGGGAGGGGGAGGGGGGGTGGGGGGAAATAAGAGGGACTGAGAGAGAATAAGATAATAGTCGGTTCATATGTATAGGAGGCGTTTTGTCGTCGATTTTTAAAATTATTAAATAATATCCTAGAAGGGGAAAACAATAAAGATGTGACGGAAACAATCCACAATGATGTGAAAAATGAGAAGAGATAAAGTTTGACATATAAAGTTGAAATAATGTCTCTCAGAAAAATTTAAAAAAGAAAAAAAAAAAAAAAAATGCTGGTTTGCTTGCCGTCTTGCAGAGTGGAGCAGAGTTTGTGTTGTATCTTCATCTAGCTTTAGTTATCCTGCTTTTGTTAAACTGCAGCGGTGAAACCAAGAGCCATGATGTCTGCGCCTTGCCCCTGTCTGCTGTCAGGGCTGGCTCAGCCCTTCCTTCTCTGAGCTGGCTGCTCAGCTGTCGGCTAATTGCCAGCTCTCATCTCTCTCCGCAGTTAACCAGCTGTTGTGGGTCTGCTCGTCAGTCCCGCCTACTTAAAGATCTCCAGCTCACTTCATTCTTGCCTTTGCCCTGGTCACATCACAAGAAACCATCTCCTGCGTTCCTGTTTAAAGACTGGCTTTGCTGACATCCCTTCTGGCTTCTTATCCTGCTTGCTGTTCCTCTACTTGGATCCCTGACTTCTGGCCTGGCTGATTACCCAATCTGGTTACTGAAGTCTGTTTTGGCTGATTAGCCGATCTGGTTACTGAACTCTGGCTTGGCTGACTACCCGATCTGGTTACTGGACTCTGGCTATGCTTTGACTACGCTTACTCTATTTACCTTTTTATTTTTATTAATAAACAAGTGTGATTTTACTGTACTTCTGTCTCGGACTGGTTCATGGTTTCTGACATCTGCGCCACCCCATAGGCTGCTTTAAATTTATAGGGAGACTGAGCAGGTATGCATTTCTCTATTGGTCATCATAGGGTCTAATTTGAGACACCTGAATATGAGAGAGGAGAGGGCCAATACCAGACCAGACACAGGCTAGGGTCGTAAAGCTAATTACCTCTCTTGATCACTCAAGCCAAATGGGATTGAGAATCAATCACCAGTAATGTTGCTATTGTAGTGTGGTTGTTATATAGCTACTATTAAATATAGAAGTTTAAAGATATGACAGCAGAAGACATTTACCAAATATGTTACAGTAATGTCAGTTCAGCAGAGTAGAGCGTACAGATGGATAAACATTTACCAAATATTTTACAATAATGTCAGTTCAGCAGAGTAGAGCGTACAGATCGATAGACATTTACCAAATATGTTACAGTAGTGTCAGTTCAGCAGAGTAGAGCGTACAGATGGATAGACATTTACCTGTAAAAAAGCAGAGGAGAAGACATGATCAGAATTGATAACTGCGGCGGTGAAACTGCGCATCACTCATGACAGAGCCACTCAGGAAAGAGCCATGATGTCTGCGCCTTGCCCCTGTCTGCGCCACCCCGTAGGCTGCTTTAAATTTATAGGGAGACTGAGTAGGCATACATTTCTGAGGGAGTTAGAGAGCAGGAGGTCTTGAGAAGAACGAAGAGAACGATTAGGTTGGTTATTTGAGACTAGGCTAGTGATGTAGCTAGGGGCAGAGTTGTGGATGGCTTTGTAAGTAGTTGTTAGTATTTTGAATTTAATTCATTGGGTGAGCGGAAGCCAGTAGAGGGATTGACAGAGAGGAGTAGCAGACACAGAGCGATTGGTAAGGTGGATGAGTCTGGCAGCAGCATTCATGATGGATTCAAGGGGGAATAGATTATGTAGAGGTAAGCCAATGAGGAGGGAGTTGCAGTAGTCAAGGTGGGAGATGACCAGGGAGTGAATTAAGAGCTTTGTTGTGTCATTGGTTATAAAGGGGCGTATTTTGGAGATGTTGTGGAGGTTGAGGTGGCAAGATTTGGACAGTGATTGGACGTGGGGCTTAAAGGAGAGTTCAGAGTCCAGGACTACACCTAGGATATAGTTGTGCCATCAATTTTGCAGAGATCAGGGGAAGAGGCACAAGGGGGAAGAAAAATGATAAGTTCACTTTTGGATAGATTGAGTTTGAGGAAGTGGTGTGACATCCAGACTGATATATCTGATAGTAAATTAGTGATACGTGAGGAGACTGAAGGAGTGGGTTGAGGGGTAGAGAAATAGATTTGGGTGTCGTCAGCATAGAGGGAGTATTGGAAGCCATGGAAGACTATCAGCTGACCCTGGGAGGAGGTGTAGATTGTAAATAGGAGAGGTCCAAGAACAGAACCTTGGGGGGCGACCACAGAGAAAGGAAGAGGAGAGGAAGAAGTAGAATTGTAACGCTAAAGGTGCGGTTGGATAAGTAGGAAGCGAGTCCAGCGAAGAGTACAGTCACGGAGACCAAAGGAGTGGAGTTTTTTGAGGAGGAGGGGGTGGTCGACCGTATCAAAGGCAGCAGAAAGATCCAGGAGTAGGAGTAAAGAATAGTGTCCATTGGTTTTGGCCCTTAGTAGATCGTTTGTTAGTTTTAGGAGAGCAGTTTCTGTGGAGTGTTGGGGACGAAATCCAGGCTGAAGGGGATCAAGAAGGCTATTATCAGCAAGGTGGTTGCTCAGTTGGTTGTAGACCAGACATTCAAGGAGTTTGGATAAAAAGGGGAGCAAGGAGATGGGGCGTAAGTTGTTAAGATTGGATGGATCCAGTGAGGGCTTTTTAGGTATGGGAGTGACTAGTTCATGTTTTACAGAGTTGGGGAAGATGCCAGAAGAGAGGGAGAGATTGAAGATGTGGGTTAGAGAGTGTAGAATAGAGCCAGAGGGTGAACGTAGCATTTGCAAGAAACAGGATCCAGAGGGCAGGTGGTAAGATGGACATTAGCAAGTAGTTTAGCAACCTCATCTATAGTGGTGGGGTTGAAAAAGGGAAGTAACGATTGTACCTGTGGGCATGAAGTGTAAAGCATGGAGGGTATCTGAACAGTAGAGATCTCCTTGCGAATTGTATAAATCTTTCGTTTGAAGTGATTGGTGATCTCTTGGGCAGTGAGTGAGTTGGTGGTTGGAGGCAGTGGAGGATGAAGTAGAGAGTTGAAGGTAGAGAAGAGTTGACAGGGATGAGATGATAACGTGTTATGAGAGAGATAAAATAGGTCTTCTTTTTCTGTTTTTTCAGACTTCTAGTGTCATCAGCCAGGGTTGAAGGGGGCAGGGCCTGATTCTGTGTGTAGTAAGGGGGGCCAGTGTGTCCAGTGAGGCTAGAAGTGAAGTGTTGTAGACAGAAGTGGCTAGGTCGGTGCAGGACAGGGGTGTGACTTTGTCATAAAGGTGGTCAGTAGCAGAGAAGAGAAGGATTGAGATGGTGTAGGTTTCTACGGGTAACTGTTAGGCAGTTGGAGGGAGAGGAGGTGGAGGAGAGGGTAAGGATAGTTGGGAGGGTTACACGGAGTGCATAGATGGGAGAAAACAAGGTCAGGGGTATTGCCTTCAGAGTGAGTAGAAGCCTGTATCCATTGCTTCAGGTCAAAGGAGAAGGTTAGACTGAGAAGTTTGGAAGTAGCAGGAGTGTTAGTATTAGTGGGGAAGTTGAAGTTCCAGAGACTGATAGTGGGGATTTCAGAAGAGAGAAAGTAGAGAAGCCAGGCAGAGAAGTTATTAATAAAGGTTGATACTAATCCAGGCGGCCGGTAGATCACAGCTATCCTTAGAGAAACTGGGGGGAAGAGACGAATATAGTGTGCCTAAAATGAGGAGAGTCACAGAGAGGGAGGGTGGTGAAGTACCTGAAAGGTGCTATGTGGGGCTAAAAGCACTCCAGCACCCCCTCCTTTGCACCCACTGGGTCTGGGGGAGTGAGTCCAAAGAAGACCACCGTGGGATAGGGCATCAGAAGACGCAGTATCGGATTCATGAAGCCAGATTTCGGTAATGGCGAATAGATTAAATGTATTAGCGATAAAGAGATCATGGAGAGAGGTGAGTTTGTTAGAGTGGGCATTCCAAAGGGCGCAAGAGAAAGGGAGTCTGGTTTCGGGAAGAAGAGAAATGGGAACTAGATTGTGTGCATTGCGGCTGCAGCCAGAGTTGCCTCCTCATCCCTTTAAACCCGAACACCTTTGAATTACGCAGGTTCTGAGGCTAATTAAATGCAGATAAGGCACCAAGTGAATTTAAGTACCACCTTATCCAGCCACAGAACCTGTGTAATTAATATGTGTTCGGATTTAAAGGGATGAGGTAGCAACCATACAGCCAGAGGGTGTAGGGTAATGGGGGCATTGAGTACAGTTAAATGAAGGAGGCCCAGGGTTTGGGGATACATCACCAGAGGTTAGGAGAAGCAGAAGTGTGAGGGAGGTAATATGGGATTGTGATTTATATGAAGGGACATGCCCCAGTGTCCTGGAGTTTTTTTTGTGCACGTGGATTTAGAATTAGTAGGAGTTGGTGAGTGCAGTAATAAGGAGAGGACAGAAGTGAGGGTGATATATATGTGGCCACAGTATCATATACAAGGTAATTGAGTTTTACTCATACCTACTACAACACCCTTTTGGGTTCATTTTAGTTTTACATTCACAGTCCACCACCACATGGTGGTTTTGGTTTTATTCGTTGTGGGTATGTGTATACACATTTTCCCTGGCTATAGTTCCCCTAGCTAACACACTCCACATTACTGAAGACATCACCACTATTCATCACTTCACTTACAGGTATAGGTTCATCCCATTAATTAATACATTTCACAGGATTTCATCCTCATACCCCTGCAGGACAGTGTAGACTGTTAAGCATACACCAGATTCATATGGTCGTGACATGGTCGCCTGGTCTTCACCTGGCAGCTATCTCTGGTTTGGATGGGATTCCTCACCTCACCCCCGGGGGAGAACATCATCCCTGTCCCCTGTCTTCCCTTGGACAAAGGCCGGGCATCACCATTGGGCTGTATCGTAAGTCAGAGACCTTGATTTTGAGAAATTGTTCTCGTTTAAAGGGTATCCTATGTTTATAGATATTATTGGTTTAATTTCAGAGCACTTTACTCCTGATGATTGGCATGATGCCCAGACAAGTTTGGCTCACCATGAGCATTTGTTTATGTTCATTGAACTTTTATGAATGGATGAGTGTTTTTATGTAACTGTACCGCTAACTATGTTGTATTTTATTTTGTATAATAATTATATATTCATACAAGTGTATCATAGTACATTGTGTCCTGTATTACAGATTGACACAATGTGATTTGTAATCAATAAATAATTCTATGAATGAATCCATTCAGTGACATGCCTGATACAAAGTCCCATATCTTTCTCTTTTTTTTCTGTGTGATATATATATATATATATATATATATATATATAGATATAGATATAGATATAGATATAGATATAGATATAGATATATGTATGTATGTATATGGTGTGGGGTGGATAAAGGACACAGCTGTCAGAAGGAGAGGTAGACAGTGCATTTTAAAAGGGGGGTAAAGAGCTGAAGGTTTAAACAAGGTCACCTGTAGTCTGTGTGGTATTTTGCAAAGTGGTTTCTTGTGTTCATTCACTTAAATGCAGAGTCAGAAGTGCTCCCACCTAAAGAAATACCCCCACTTTAAGAAAGAACCCCATCTGCAAACGTTTCCTTTCCCAAGAGTTGCTTAGTTATATACTGCTAGGGATGGGAATGGGTACTTCTAATTACTAATCAGGGAGTTAATAAAAATGGCTGTCTATGCAAAGAAAGATTCTCACTTCAGAAACAGACATACAAAGGGACAGCTAATAAATATAAGAAAAGGCCATAATTTAGGGTAATGCATAGGGAGGAAACAAAAACAAAGCAATGTGGACAGTTTACATATGGTTAAGCAAAGTTGCACACCACAGGTAAAGGGACATAAGTGAAGCAGTTTCAGTAATGCGATTATAGCTGGAGTTGCAATAGTAACATAAGACAACAGGTTCCCCTAAGTGGACTTTCCCGGCACTTGCACAGAGTTGGAAAAAATATAGGAGTATAGACTAATGTACAATATAAAAGAATATATATTTATTTAATAAAGAAATACATTTGTTAAAAACAAAGTGGATATCCTAAGTAGCATAATGATAATACTTAGCAGACATAATAAACATCAAACAGTAAACAATGATGAGGTAAACAGAGAGACTCTTTTCAAGTCCGACGCGTTTCGGGGTATTTAATATTTTTTGGGTCCTTCTTCAGGGGCATAGTTGAAAAGAGGGGTTCATCTGGATTAATTGAAAAAAATAGTGCATGAGTCAGATGTTGTAATAAAACTACCACTGGATATCTGTTTGGAGGTTTGAATGATCCATTGATCACCTACCTGAAAGCGTTTCATTGATTACTTCTGAAAAGGAGATTTTTATTAAAAAAAGGGACCACGAGAAAAGGCAAGATGGAATGGTGGGCAGTTGTGGTATAGTAGGTGCGGGTGCTGTTCTTAGGTGGTAAAAGCTAAAAGTTGGTAAGCAGCAATCTCCACAGGAGGATGTACCAGTTCACCCGTCCCGCCCGACCCGGGCGCGCATAAGCCAAAGCGATATACTGGGGTCGAGAGAGGCACCCCTAAAAATAAAAAATTAAGGTACCATAAGTATAAAGAGGGATCCATTATGAATGCCTTAGAAAAAGGTTAAGGGACAAACTGATGTAGAAGGAACTTAAAAAGTGGGGTACATGTTCAAAGTACTAGATGTACAAGCAATATTTTTCAAGGTTCAATGCAAAAAAAGTATACTTAGTGTAAGTCAATGAGTATAAGTTTTGTATAGCTTGTAATGCTCAGAGTCTTTGATGTATACACGATATTGTAAGAACTCATTACATAGGGAGTAAATTTGGTATATGCCAATGAATACATGGTGTGCATAGATTATAAATAGTTATATAGTTCCATGTTAAGGAACTTGAAATGGTGTTACCAATTATAGCATAGAAATGCTACTGCCAAACAAAGGATATACATAGAAGGTAATACAAGGATGAACAGCATATGGTAAATTTGTAGGAATTGAGTGTGTTACTAGATATGCCATATATACTATGCTTAGCTTGCAGGGAACACAAATTTTGCAGACTGGAAAGCAGCAAAGAGATGTCAGCACACAAAAATGTAGCTATGTAGGTGCAGCAATGAGGGGAAAAATACTGAGGATGTAACAATAATCTCAATTAGGAGGGCAATAGAGAAAGTGAATAAATACCTTAAGTAGATTATATTGTAGGTTCGGCTAACCACGCATCCCAGCGTCCGGCATGTAGAGCGCCTTGGCTGGGAATGAGTGGGGCCGATTTAAGTAAAGGACAGGCTCCAATCAGCTGGCGTCAGAACGACGCACAGCTGTATTGCGGAGCCCATCAACTGGGAAGCCTCGTAGAGACCCCCCGAGGCGAGGATGCGTGGCGCCGCCCCTACCGCGCATACGTGAACGTCATGACGTTGGGGCGACGTCGCGCACACCCGCCCCACCGACACGGAAGTGCCCATCCGGCGAACTGAGCATGCTCGCCGGAGTGGCAACATGGAGGCAGTGGGCGTGGATGGAAGAGCGCCCTGATACCTCCCATAGCGCCGCCCAGGGAACAGTCCTGGGCGGCTTTCCGTGCCGGGCAATCGCTCGGGCCACACGCCCCCCGGGAGGGGCAGGGAACGGGGGACTAGATACAAAAACAGAGAACATATAAATGTAAACTACTGAAGAATGGAGATATTAATTACATAATCGCCACCCCCGAACCAGGGCATTTATAATAGGTATGCATAAGTACTAAAAATTAAAAAGCAACAAAAAGGAGTTTTAAACCCATAAAAATAGGCTGTAGTTCTGAGCTCACCAGTACCTAATGCGGGGTGGTCTCTTTAAAATGGGCAGGGACTGGGATGCAGTAAAAGGTAGTAAGTACTGGACAGAGGCAGACACAATCTAATATATTATATATTAGCAATAAGCAATAGAGAGATCTATATACTTAATCCATTCTCGTAATAACAGGATGAACATGACGGTCATTACATGTAGATGTTGTGTTATGCATGAACATAACGAGATTTGTTTTAAAAGAAGAATATGAATCAGACATTGAACGAGAGAAGACCTAACTCTAGTTGAAAGTACATCAAATGATAAAACAAGGTATATAACAGTAACTAGCAAGTAATATGTTAACAAATGGATGGTTCCTATAGGGAACCCCCAAGCTGATTGTATATGTCAAACACGTGGCCCCATATAATACAAGATGGTATAATTCGTAGTACATTAAATAGTTTGGGTATAAATTATCAATGGTTAAGTGTTCATTGGGAACTGAGGGGGGGGGGGAAGCAGTAAATGCCACCACACTCCTCAAGGTAACAAAGCTGTAAGCCAATGGAATACAGGCATATAGAACCGATAATACGGCAAGCCTACGGAGATAACCGTAGGGAAGAGAGGGGGGTCACGTATATGGCAGAACGCACAGCTTGGTGTACACATCAAACACAGAAAGAAGAACAACTAAATGGTGTTGCCAACAGTTGGGAGAATAAGAATGAAATAGTTCCCACAATGTTAGAGGGAAAGAGGAGGAGAAACAAGTGACATCTAGCTAGCCTCTGTTGTTAGGTTGTAAACTGGGGGGGAGGGGGGGGGGGGAGGGGGAGGCCAGGTATATGTGTTAGTAATCATGAATTTATTTTTCCATTCCACCGGAGTTGAAACCCTCTAGGAATGGTTTAAAACAGACGGCCTCGTTGAGGCCTGGGGACATAGTGGCCTTCAGTAGGTGGATCCATTTAAGTTCTCTCTGGAGTAAGATTTTATTCCAGTCACCCCCTCTGGGGCTGGGATGTATACGATCCAAAATTAGAAATTTAATGTGGGGAAACTTGCCTCCATGTACCAGTGACACGTGTCGACCCAGGGGGAGATCAGGGTCGGCCGTTTTCATGGATACAATGTGCCTGTATGCAACTGTGGTTGCTTTTACATAGGAAAGACTACACATTCACATTGTACACATTCTAGGGTGGTACCGATACATAGACGACATTTTTGTCATCAATTGACATTCAATTAAGTATTATCACAACGTACAATCAGCAGCACCATCAAATCAGACGAATAGTTGAAAAATACTGGCACTTATTGGCCCTTGATCCTGGCCTCGGCCACCTAGTGCCAGAAAAACCCCACTTTACATTTAGGAGAGCTACCTCCATTGGCGACAAGATCACTAGCAGTGAGTTCAAATCAACGAGAACTCATTGTAAGTACAGGGGCACATTTGCCTGTGGCTCTTGTCATTACTGTGGATACATGTTGACCCAACAAAATCCCACTCTCCCAAATGGGAAAATATTCTTTCCCAAACATTTCGCAAACTGCAGAACCACTGGAGTGGTTTATCTACTCCAGTGCAACTGTGGTTGCTTTTACATAGGAAAGACTAAACTAGAGTTTTGGCGAAGAGCATACAGGCACATTGTATCCATGAAAACGGCCGACCCTGATCTCCCCCTGGGTCGACACGTGTCACTGGTACATGGAGGCAAGTTTCCCCACATTAAATTTCTAATTTTGGATCGTATACATCCCAGCCCCAGAGGGGGTGACTGGTATAAAATCTTACTCCAGAGAGAACTTAAATGGATCCACCTACTGAAGGCCACTATGTCCCCAGGCCTCAACGAGGCCGTCTGTTTTAAACCATTCCTAGAGGGTTTCAACTCCGGTGGAATGGAAAAATAAATTCATGATTACTAACACATATACCTGGCCTCCCCCTTCCCCCCCCTCCCCCCAGTTTACAACCTAACAACAGAGGCTAGCTAGATGTCACTTGTTTCTCCTCCTCTTTCCCTCTAACATTGTGGGAACTATTTCATTCTTATTCTCCCAACTGTTGGCAACACCATTTAGTTGTTCTTCTTTCTGTGTTTGATGTGTACACCAAGCTGTGCGTTCTGCCATATACGTGACCCCCCTCTTTTCCCTACGGTTATCTCCGTAGGCTTGCCGTATTATCGGTTCTATATGCCTGTATTCCATTGGCTTATAGCTTTGTTACCTTGAGGAGTGTGGTGGCATTTACTGCTTCCCCCCCCCCCTCAGTTCCCAATGAACACTTAACCATTGATAATTTATACCCAAACTATTTAATGTACTACGAATTATACCATCTTGTATTATATGCGGCCACGTGTTTGACATATACAATCAGCTTGGGGGTTCCCTATAGGAACCATCCATTTGTTAACATATTACTTGCTAGTTACTGTTATATACCTTGTTTTATCATTTGATGTACTTTCAACTAGAGTTAGGTCTTCTCTCGTTCAATGTCTGATTCATATTCTTCTTTTAAAACAAATCTCGTTATGTTCATGCATAACACAACATCTACATGTAATGACCGTCATGTTCATCCTGTTATTACGAGAATGGATTAAGTATATAGATCTCTCTATTGCTTATTGCTAATATATAATATATTAGATTGTGTCTGCCTCTGTCCAGTACTTACTACCTTTTACTGCATCCCAGTCCCTGCCCATTTTAAAGAGACCACCCCGCATTAGGTACTGGTGAGCTCAGAACTACAGCCTATTTTTATGGGTTTAAAACTCCTTTTTGTTGCTTTTTAATTTTTAGTACTTATGCATACCTATTATAAATGCCCTGGTTCGGGGTGGCGATTATGTAATTAATATCTCCATTCTTCAGTAGTTTACATTTATATGTTCTCTGTTTTTGTATCTAGTCCCCCGTTCCCTGCCCCTCCCGGGGGGCGTGTGGCCCGAGCGATTGCCCGGCACGGAAAGCCGTCCAGGACTGTTCCCTGGGCGGCGCCATGGGAGGTATCAGGGCGCTCTTCCATCCACGCCCACTGCCTCCATGTTGCCACTCCAGCGAGCATGCTCAGTTTGCCGGACGGGCACTTCCGTGTCGGTGGGGCGGGTGTGTGCGACGTCGCCCCAACGTCATGACGTTTACGCATGCGCGGTAGGGGCGGCGCCATGCATCCTCGCCTCGGGGGGTCTCTACGAGGCTTCCCAGTTGATGGGCTCCGCAATACAGCTGTGCGTCGTTCTGACGCCAGCTGATTGGAGCCCGTCCTTTACTTAAATCGGCCCCACTCATTCCCAGCCAAGGCGCTCTACATGCCGGACGCTGGGATGCGTGGTTAGCCGAACCTACAATATAATCTACTTAAGGTATTTATTCACTTTCTCTATTGCCCTCCTAATTGAGATTATTGTTACATCCTCAGTATTTTTCCCCTCATTGCTGCACCTACATAGCTACATTTTTGTGTGCTGACATCTCTTTGCTGCTCACAATTTGTGTTCCCTGCAAGCTAAGCATAGTATATATGGCATATCTAGTAACACACTCAATTCCTACAAATTTACCATATGCTGTTCATCCTTGTATTACCTTCTATGTATATCCTTTGTTTGGCAGTAGCATTTCTATGCTATAATTGGTAACACCATTTCAAGTTCCTTAACATGGAACTATATAACTATTTATAATCTATGCACACCATGTATTCATTGGCATATACCAAATTTACTCCCTATGTAATGAGTTCTTACAATATCGTGTATACATCAAAGACTCTGAGCATTACAAGCTATACAAAACTTATACTCATTGACTTACACTAAGTATACTTTTTTTGCATTGAACCTTGAAAAATATTGTTTGTACATCTAGTAATTTGAACATGTACCCCACTTTTTAAGTTCCTTCTACATCAGTTTGTCCCTTAACCTTTTTCTAAGGCATTCATAATGGATCCCTCTTTATACTTATGGTACCTTAATTTTTTATTTTTAGGGGTGCCTCTCTCGACCCCAGTATATCGCTTTGGCTTATGCGCGCCCGGGTCGGGCGGGACGGGTGAACTGGTACATCCCCCTGTGGAGATTGCTGCTTACCAACTTTTAGCTTTTACCACCTAAGAACAGCACCCGTACCTACTATACCACAACTGCCCACCATTCCATCTTGCCTTTTCTCATGGTCCCTTTTTTAATAAAAATCTCCTTTTCAGAAGTAATCAATGAAATGCTTTCAGGTAGGTGATCAATGGATCATTCAAACCTCCAAACAGATATCCAGTGGTAGTTTTATTACAACATCTGACTCATGCACTATTTTTTTCAATTAATCCAGATGAACCCCTCTTTTCAACTATGCCCCTGAAGAAGGACCCAAAAAATATTAAATACCCCGAAACGCGTCGGGCTTGAAAAGAGTCTCTCTGTTTACCTCATCATTGTTTACTGTTTGATGTTTATTATGTCTACTAAGTATTATCATTATGCTACTTAGGATATCCACTTTGTTTTTAACAAATTTATTTCTTTATTAAATAAATATATATTCTTTTATATTGTACATTAGTCTATACTCCTATATTTTTTCCAACTCTGTGCAAGTGCCGGGAAAGTCCACTTAGGGGAACCTGTTGTCTTATGTTAATGATTTATTGGATGTGGCACGGCTTTTTTCCTTCTTCCTAGGCGAGTTGGTCGCCCTCTCTGTTATATGAGTTGCAATAGTAAGAGCATACCAGAGTTAAAGGGACATAAGTGAAGCAGTTTCAGTAATGTGATTATAGCCGGAGTTGCAGCAGTAAGAGCATAACAGAGTTAAAGGGACATAAGTTAAGCAGTTTCAGTAATGCGATTATAGCTGGAGTTGCAACAGTAAGAGCATACCAGAGTTAAAGGGATATAAATGAAGCAGTTTTAGTAATGCGATTAAAGCTGGAGTTGCAGCAGTAAGAGCATAACAGAGTTAAAGAGACATAAGTGAAGCAGTTTCGGTAATGCGATTATATAGGTTAGGGTAATGCATAGGGAGGAAACAAAAACAAAGCAATGTGGACAGTTTACATATGGTTAAGCAAAGTTGCATAGCATAGGTAAAGGGACATAAGTGAAGCAGTTTCAGTAATGCGATTATAGCTGCTGTTGCAGCAGTAAGAGCATACCAGAGTTAAAGGAACATAAGTGAAGCAGTTTCAGTAATGTGATTATAGCCGGAGTTGCAGCACTAAGAGCATACCAGAGTTAAAGGGACATAAGTGAAGCAGTTTCAGTAATGCGATTTATAGCTGGTGTTGCAGCAGTAAGAGCAAACCAGAGTTAAAGGGGCATAAGTGAAGCAGTTTCAGTAATGCGATTATAGCTGGAGTTGCAGCAGTAAGAGCATAACAGAGTTAAAGGGACATCAGTGAAGCAGTTTCAGTAATATGATTATAGCTGGGGTTGCAGCAGTAAGAGCATACCAGAGTTAAAGGGACATAAGTTAAGCAGTTTCAGTAATGCGATTATAGCTGGAGTTGCAACAGTAAGAGCATATCACAGTTAAAGGGACATAAGTGAAGCAGTTTCAGTAATGCGATTATAGCTGGTGTTGCAGTAAGAGCATACCAGAGTTAAAGGAACATAAGTGAAGCAGTTTCAGTAATGTGATTATAGCCGGAGTTGCAGCAGTAAGAGCATACCAGAGTTAAAGGGACATAAGTTAAGCAGTTTCAGTAATGCGATTATAGCTGGTGTTGCAGCAGTAAGAGCAAACCAGAGTTAAAGGGGCATAAGTGAAGCAGTTTCAGTAATGCGATTATAGCTGGAGTTGCAGCAGTAAGAGCATAACAGAGTTAAAGGGACATCAGTGAAGCAGTTTCAGTAATATGATTATAGCTGGTGTTGCAGCAGTAAGAGCATACCAGAGTTAAAGGGACATAAGTTAAGCAGTTTCAGTAATGCGATTATAGCTGGAGTTGCAACAGTAAGAGCATATCACAGTTAAAGGGACATAAGTGAAGCAGTTTCAGTAATGCGATTATAGCTGGTGTTGCAGCAGTAAGAGCAAACCAGAGTTAAAGGGGCATAAGTGAAGCAGTTTCAGTAATGCGATTATAGCTGGAGTTGCAGCAGTAAGAGCATAACAGAGTTAAAGGAACATCAGTGAAGCAGTTTCAGTAATATGATTATAGCTGGTGTTGCAGCAGTAAGAGCAAACCAGAGTTAAAGGGGCATAAGTGAAGCAGTTTCAGTAATGCGATTATAGCTGGAGTTGCAGCAGTAAGAGCATAACAGAGTTAAAGGGACATCAGTGAAGCAGTTTCAGTAATATGATTATAGCTGGTGTTGCAGCAGTAAGAGCATACCAGAGTTAAAGGGACATAAGTTAAGCAGTTTCAGTAATGCGATTATAGCTGGAGTTGCAACAGTAAGAGCATATCACAGTTAAAGGGACATAAGTGAAGCAGTTTCAGTAATGCGATTATAGCTGGTGTTGCAGCAGTAAGAGCATACCAGAGTTAAAGGAACATAAGTGAAGCAGTTTCAGTAATGTGATTATAGCCGGAGTTGCAGCAGTAAGAGCATACCAGAGTTAAAGGGACATAAGTTAAGCAGTTTCAGTAATGCGATTATAGCTGGAGTTGCAACAGTAAGAGCATATCACAGTTAAAGGGACATAAGTGAAGCAGTTTCATCAATGTGATTATAGCTGGAGTTGCAACAGTAAGAGCATACCAGAGTTAAAGAGACATAAGTGAAGCAGTTTCGGTAATGCGATTATATAATTTAGGGTAATGCATAGGGAGGAAACAAAAACAAAGCAATGTGGACAGTTTACATATGGTTTAGCAAAGTTGCATACCACAGGTAAAGGGACATAAGTGAAGCAGTTTCAGTAATGCGATTATAGCTGGTGTTGCAGCAGTAAGAGCATACCAGAGTTAAAGGGACATAAGTGAAGCAGTTTCAGTAATGTAATTATAGCCGGAGTTGCAGCACTAAGAGCATAACAGAGTTAAAGGGACATAAGTGAAGCAGTTTCAGTAATACGATTATAGCTGGTGTTGCAGCAGTAAGAGCATACCAGAGTTAAAGGGATATAAGTGAAGCAGTTTTAGTAATGCGATTAAAGCTGGAGTTGCAGCAGTAAGAGCATAACAGAGTTAAAGAGACATAAGTGAAGCAGTTTCGGTAATGCGATTATATAATTTAGGGTAATGCATAGGGAGGAAACAAAAACAAAGCAATGTGGACAGTTTACATATGGTTAAGCAAAGTTGCACACCACAGGTAAAGGGACATACGTGAAGCAGTTTCAGTAATGCGATTATAGCTGGTGTTGCAGCAGTAAGAGCAAACCAGAGTTAAAGGGGCATAAGTGAAGCAGTTTCAGTAATGCGATTATAGCTGGAGTTGCAACAGTAAGAGCATACCAGAGTTAAAGGGACATAAATTAAGCAGTTTCAGTAATGCGATTATAGCTGGAGTTGCAACAGTAAGAGCATACCACAGTTAAAGGGGCATAAGTGAAGCAGTTTCATCAATGTGATTATAGCTGGAGTTGCAACAATAAGAGCATACCAGAGTTAAAGGAACATAAGTGAAGCAGTTTCATTAATGCAATTATAGCTGGAGTTGCAGCAGTAAGAGCATACCTGTGGAGGGATAAAGATATTTTCAGATGAGACATTCAGATAATGAGTGCAGAGTCAGAAGTGCTCCCACTTGAAATACCCCCACTTTGAGAAAGAACCCTATCTGCAAACGGCAAACGTATACAGGATTTATATAGCGCCAACAGTTTATGCAGCGCTTTACAATATAAAGGGGCAGTACAATTACACCACCATGGAAGAGGGCAGCTGGAGAAGCAGTTTCGTATTGCCGGAGCCAGGTTTCTGTAATAGCAAGTAGATCGAGGGAGTTGGAGAGGAAAAGGTAATTGACAGAGTTAAGTTTGTTAGAGAGTTGAGCGGGCATTCCAGGAGGGTGCACGTAAGGGGAGGGGGGGCTGACTCTTGGAATCAGGGGAATTGAGATAAGAGATTTGGAGTTACGGCTACTGTCAGAGAGGGTAGACTGACAATTTTGGGGGTGAGAGTTTGCTGGAGATGGGCCAAGGTTTGGGACGATATCCCCAGAAGTTAGGAATAGTAGGAGGGTGAGGGTGGTAAGGTGGGAGTGGGATTTATACAAGGTCAGATACTGCAGTGAATTGGAAGTGGTGACATTGTGTGAGCTCAGAATGAGCAGGAGGTGATAAGTGCAGTAATACTGAGAGGACAAAAGTGAGGGGGATATGAACAGGTTGTGGGGTGGAGAGTGGAGGGGGGGGTCAAGACATGAGAGTTTGAGGAGAGGGGCATTATTGTAAAGAAGAAATTTAGTATAAGCATGTTGGAGGGTGGAGAGAAGGGAAAAAGAAGTCAGAGGGAAAGAGAAAAGATGAAAGGGAACTTCCAGAAAACTTGGCGTGGAGCACTAATGTTTGTACTTGTCTTAGTTAAAGTGCCGTGTTGAAAGTACCAGGCACTTAATGCAGACGTGGCACTTTACCCAAGAAGTGGCTAGCCTGCCCCTCGCAAGAAGCCTTCCCATAAGTTGAACTAGATTTATACTGGGATGGGGTTGGAGGAAGTTAACAATTATTTAATTGTAGCCATGCCCCCATAGGGGTTGCTAAAAGTTGTGGTTCACCCATCACCCTGCCTAGCTCAACGTCCATCTAACAGTCACTCAGTAACACAGACCAGTCCATGGCTGGTTTTGTTTTGTTTTATTGAGGGGATTAAACTTGGATGGGTGTTAGGGAATTATGGGATGCCCAGGATTTCAGAACAAACAATTGTGATTTGTAGATCATAAATTGCAGGTTGTAGAACAATCAATTGTGAATTGTAGATCATCAATTGGGGCTACTATGTACACTCCCTGTACATACACCTCAATCTTCTCTCCAGCACTTCACTTGCTGCACACTGTTCCTCCTCCAGCACTTCACTTGCTGCAGACTGTTCCTTCACCAGCACTTCCCTTGCTGCAGACTATCACTCCTCTGGACTAGCTAGCACCATGTGGGTAGGCCTGACACTACTCCAGCCATGCCTCAATGAACTGCCCTTTGCGGGCAGGGACGTCGGGCCCCTGTGGTGTAGAATAGTTCAGGTGCTAGCTGTCCTCTGCTCAGCCACCACTCCCAGATAACTTTCTTCAGGCCCTGCCAGCCAGCCTGGCTGCAAAGACCCCTTTCCATGCCCAGGATTTCAGAACAAACAATTGTGATTTGTAGATCATAAATTGCAGGTTGTAGAACAATCAATTGTGAATTGTAGATCATCAATTGGGACTACTATGTACACTCCCTGCACATACACCTCAATCTTCTCCCCAGCACTTTACTTGCTGCACACTGTTCCTCCTCCAGCACTTCATTTGCTGCAGACTGTTCCTTCACCAGCACTTCCTCTTCTCCATACTATCACTCCTCTGGACTAGCTAGCACCATGTGGGTAGGCCTGACACTACTCCAGCCATGCCTCAATGAACTGCCTTTTGCGGGCAGGGGCGTCGGGCCCCTGTGGTGTAGAATAGTTCAGGTGCTAGCTGTCCTCTGCTCAGCTACCACTCCCAGATAACTCTCTTCAGGCCCTGCCAGCCAGCCTGGTTGCAAAGACCCCTTTCCACTGCACTTCTCCACAGTCCTCTCTCCACTGGTTTTGCACCCATCCCTCAAACTGCTATCTCCCAGTTCTCTCAGGCGTGCCTCCCCAGTCCTTCCGACCCTGCTCACTTACCAGCCCTCTTGGCTGCGACCTGTAGTTCTCCTAGAGACTCTTAGAGTGTCCTGTCCCACTGTCCTTTCTCCTGCTCTCTCATGTGCCTCTGGTTCCGGGATCTCTTCACTCCTCCCGTATGCACCCTAGCCCCAGCCCAGGGTCAACCCCCCCACCCAGACTGGGGAGCTCCCCGTGGGCCCGACAGCCTCCACAACCTCTCACTCCAGCTCTTCCACCCGACAACCCCCCCCAGCTGGGCTGACCACAGGCATTTAAGGAGGTCTACCCCCTGCCAATCCAAGTTGGGGATTGGTCAAGGCTCACCAGATACCTCTGGAGCTCCACCTCTCCTTACCTCCTCTCCTTCTAGAAGGAAGAGGGAGGTGATGGTGATGCCACTTGTCAGTCACCAAACTCTCCCTGACTCTCCCTGAACCACTCCCCACCCATAATGAAAACAAACAGGCCTAGCCACCAGCTAGGCCCGCCTAAATTTTCCTACCCTGTCAAAAAATCCTTACTTCTAGCACTCACTAACTAGAGGGTGCTACACTCACCCCCCACCAAAAACCAGTCAGTCCCTTGACTGGGGAATTTAGAAAAATAGCTCCTGGGCCCAGGAGCAAGGCATCCCACAAAGTAAATTGGAGGGGAAAAGGGAACAAACTTAGATGGGACATATACAAATAAGTTACATATCAAAAATATACATATATATTTCTCTTTGACATTTACAAGATAGACAGCCGTCCCATCCTGAAGAGTCCGGCAAAACAGATAAACATCTTAATCTACCACTACCTGTACATTTCACCAAGTTTCTATCAGGAGGGGGTTATAGATCCTACTGACAGAAAAGACTACAGCAACAACACATAGCAAGGCACATTTCACCTGTAATTCTGTCAGGATGGGGGTTATAACCTGCTGACTGAACTTTAACCACTTCAGCCCTGGGGATTTGGCTGCTCAATAATGAGGCCATTTTTTGCGATACAGCACTGTGTCATTTTAACTGACAATTGCGCGGTTGTCAGATGTTGTACCCAAACAAAATTGATGTCCTTTTTTCCCACAAATAGAGCTTTCTTTTGGTGGTATTTGATCACCTCTGCGGTTTTTATTTTTTGCGCTATAAACAAAAGAAGAGCGACAATTTTGAAAAAAACACAATGAGGGTGATAAACTAAGATGAATGCGCTGCGCCGGTTCACACCTTAATTGGCGCGCCGGAAAAGTCATTGATTGGACGTGCGAACCAGCGCACACAGACGATAATAAATATGTAAACTGCAACTGGTGCTAGGGTAACTGCAGTTTTCTCATTGATAATAGCGCCCAATACAATTGGTTAATTTTATCTCATTGGATGTGTATTGTTAGGCAATTAGTAGGTGTTCTCAGTGAATTAACCCTTTTGATGCTAATCTCATTACTACTACTTCTAATATATCTTTGAAATGTGTTTTTTTTCTATTTTTACCGAAATATTTCAATACATTACAAAGAACAGAGAAGTGTTTCTAAACCCAATAAATTAATATTTTCCAATCTTGATCTTTAACCACCTCCTACCCGGCCACTGCACATATACGGCTGGGTGGGAGCTTCCTCCTACTGAGTGGACATTCAGGAACGTCCCTCAGAAGGAGGGGGATCGCGCATGCGCGTGCCCTCGCATTGGCGCGATCCCGATGCGCTTGTGTCACCTGGACACGGCGCATCTCCGATCGGCAGGAGGGCTCTGTGATTGGCCCTCCTGATCACATGACGACTGTGTCCAATCACAGCCGTCATGTGATGTAAACAGAGAGCTGGTTGCTAGGCGATCGGCTCCCCTCTCCTCACACGGAAGTTGTCAGTGAGGAGAGGAGAGGGGATCGCTGCAGCCAGACGGTGATCAGCGAGTATGAGCTGTTTTTTACAGCTTTTTACACACTGATCACAGGCCCAGTGTCCCCACACAGTGTAAACACACAATACCCCCTGCATAGTGTCCCCAAAACACTGTCCCCACACACATGTCCCCACACATGACCCTACACAGTAAAAACACCTGTCCCACATATGTAACAGTAAAATCATATGTCCCAATGACCATCTGCACACATATGTGCGCAGATGATCACGGACATATGTACATGACCATCTGCGCACATATGTTCGTGATCACACAAACCAATTATTATACACTTTTTTTTACCAAAGCCATGTAGCAGAATACATTTTGGCTTAAATTTTTGACAAAATTTGATCTTATTGGATTTCTTTTAAAACAGAAAGTAGAAAATATTGTTTTTTTTTTTTTTAATTTCTGCTATTTTTTCACTTATATCTCAAAAAATAAAAAACTGATTTGTGAATAAATACCACCAAAATAAAGCTCTATTTGTGTGAACAAAATGCTAAAATTTCATTTGGGTACAGTGTTGCATGACCGCGCAATTCTTATTGAAAGTGCGAGAGCGCTGAAAGCTGAAAATTGGCCTGGGAAGGAAGGGGGCGCTCAGTATTGAAGTGGTTAAAGGTGACCATACACTGCAATCAGTTAGATCTTTAAAAAATTATATTTAGTGCAAGAGCCTGTTTGATTTCCTATAATTTGAATTAATTGTTCAAGTGCGTCTTCCTATTACCTATTTTGCCGAAATATCGAGTTGTACAGAGATTGGCCAATCAGATTGCATAGTGCATGACCATCTTAAGTGCCAAATTTGGAGTGTAGATGTGCCATGACTAACTTGTATTTTCCAAACGATATTTCTTGGGCATTATACAAGGCACATGAGAAACCAAGACATTTTCAAGATATGCTAGAGTGAATCAGGAATCTTCAAACTATGGCTCTCCAGCTGTTGCAGAACTGCACGTCCCATGAGGCATTGTAAAACTCTGACATTCACAGACATGACTAGGCATGATGGGAATTGTAGTTCCTGAACAACTGGAAGGTCGTAGTTTGAAGACCCCTGTGCTAGACCATTATTATGCCTCCAGAATTGGGAGTGTGGCAGCTACCCAACTTCTCTCTGCTGGTGGACACAAGAACCTATATCTATAGATATATACTTGGGCAGCACAGTGGTGTAGTGGATAGCACATTCACCTAGCAACAAAAAGGGTCGCTGGTTCGAAGTTTGCATGTTCTCCCTGTGCCTGCGTGGGTTTCCTCCAGGTACTCCGGTTTCCTCCCACACTCTAAAAACATGCTGATAGGTAAATTGGATCCTGTCTAAATTGGCCCTAATATACCTGAATGTGCGTTAGGGACCCACACAAACACCACCCCATGTTACAAATAAAAAAACATCTTCTTAATATTTTCTTAATTTGCAAATAAAGATCATGTCTTCCTCAGAGAACAGTGAGCGGGGTATGGTGGTGTGAAGAAATTAGCAGCAGTACAAGCAACTTCCTGTTGGGGCATGATGTCATTCCTGTGTGCTGTCCGCTGCTTCCGGGAACCAGATATGAGCCATAGGCATATACCTATGTGCACACAGCACTTGCGCATCTCGCATAGACAGTGGCCGTGCATCTAGATGCATTTGGTGCATTTAGCTGCAGGAATCCGTATTTTGATGTAAATTAATAGTAATGCAGATTTCCAGGACTGGAGTAACAAATGTTTATAGTGAAAGGCAACTGGTGTTTTATATTAAACAAGGGCTAAATAGGCCATTGACCTGCACCACATTTGAACTTAGGAATGTGTCTTTGCAAAGTTAAACTAAATGAAATCCTTTCTTATTTTTGCTTGGGGATAGAGTGCAGAGGGATTAGAAGTCTTGCCAGTTTTTGGGGATGTGTGCACCCCTAATAGGGTGAAGATGCCTCCCAAATTTTGCCACTTTCTCCTTCAAATTTATTAACTTCCTGTCACATAGCCAAACAGGAAGTGAGGGTAAAACCCTACCAATGCCTTTCCTTGGGGACACACAGGTCAATCTAAATAGTTTCCCCATTAGGTAAATTGCACTCTAGCATTTTGCTCTGTACACCCCAAATTATTAGGTTTCATGGACTTTGCACTACAAGTGAAGTTGCTGGAGATCCAAGGGGGACATGCAAGGAAAAAAAAACAGCATCTTTGCTTCGACATGATTGGATGATAAATTCTCCAGTGTTTCCCCTCAGATTTACAGCGAGTACACTTGCCTTTAATAAACCCCAAAATACCTAATAATGTGGGGTGTATACAACAAAGTGCTAGAGTGCAATTTGTCTAATGGGGACACTAGTTAGATTGACCTGTGTGTCCCCAAGGAAAGACATTGGTAGGGTTTTACCCTCACTTCCTGTGTTCATGTGACAGGAAGTGAAGCCAATTTTCAGAAAAGGGACACAGCCCTACCTAAAAAAGACAAGCATGGGGTTCTAACACTCATTGGGTTTCCCTCAAATGCCCACAATTAGAATAGGATTGTCTGGAGCTCGATTTTAGCTCAGTGCTCTAAATCAGTGGTTCTCAACTCTGTCCTCAAGTACCCCCAACAGGCCATGATTGCCGTTTTTTCTTCATCTTACCCAGGTTGCTTTAAATCACAGTCAATGGCTTGGTATTCTGCGCAGCTATTTTAACTAAGATAAAATTCCCAAAACATGTCCTGTTGGGGGTACTTGAGAACTGAGGCTGAGAACCACTGCGCTAAAATGGCTGCATAGCTGCATACGCACAATCCAAGCATGTGCTACCATGAAGGCAACAGGAAAGTAGCTTGTAGACAAATCAAACATTTTTTTGTTTTGCCATGCCAATCAGCCTAGTTAAGCTGCAGCTGGGAAATCTGTTGCATGAAAAGTAACAAAACACATAAAACATAACAATTTGCTACAAATTTTATTGGTCAAAAAACAGGACTTGGAAAAGAGCAAGGAAAGCAAAAAACACATGTATGTTAATTTGAGACACTAACAAAATATGGTTTTTGAGGTCTGACCATTTTGCATTGGAAATTAACAGGAGTTAAAAAGACTGCGCCCTCAAATGAATATCTATTAAGGATTTAAACATTAGTCACAACATCTTGAGAAAGATTTTGCAAAATAATGCAGCACAGACAATTAAATCAAAGTGAACAACCTACAAACAACACACATTGACAACATCAAAAATATTTCAGGGGAAAATGTCCTCCACCCAAAAAAATACAATAAACCAAATAGACATAACAAACAAAATACAAAGAGAAAATACATGTGTTACGAACTCGATAAGGACACCCATAGTTACATAGTTAGTCAGGTTGAAAAAAGACACAAGTCCATCCAGTTCAACCATAAAAAAATAAAATAAAATAAAAAATATCGTACACACCAATATACCCAATTCTATACCCACAGTTGATCCAGAGGAAGGCAAAAAACCCCAGCAGAGCATGCTCCAGTTTGCTACAGGAGGGGAAAAAATTCCTTCCTGATCCCCCAAGAGGCAATCGGATTTTCCCTGGATCAACTTTACCTATAAATGTTAGTACCCAGTTATATTGTGTACATTTAGGAAAGTATCCAGGCCTTTCTTAAAGCAATCTACTGAGCTGGCCAAAACCACCTCTGGCAGGAGTCTATTCCACATTTTCACAGCTCTTACTGTGAAGAAACCTTTCCATATTTGGAGATGAAATCTCTTTTCCTCTAGATGTAGAGTGGCCCCGTGTCCTCTGTGTTGACTGTAAAGAGAATAACTCAACACCAAGTTCACTATATGGACCCCTTATATATTTGAACATGTTGATCATATCCCCCCTTATTCTCCTCTTCTCAAGAGTGAATAAATTCAGTTCCTCTAATCTTTCCTCATAGCTGAGCTCCTCCATGTCTCTTATCAGTTTGGTTGCCCTTCTCTGCACTTTCTCCAGTTCCCTGATATCCTTTTTGAGAACTGAAGCCCAAAACTGAACTGCATATTCCAGATGAGGTCTTACTAATGATTTGAACAGGGGCAAAATTCTCTCTCTCTCTCTCTCTCTCTCTCTCTCTCTCTCTCTCTCTCTCTCTCTCTGGAGTCCATACCTCTCTTAATACAAGAAAGGACTTTGCTCGCTTTGGAAACCGCAGCTTGGCATTGCATGCTATTATTGAGCTTATGATCTACCAAAACCCCCAGATCCTTCTCCACTATGGATTCCCCCAGTTGTACTCCCCCCAGCATGTATGATGCATGCATATTCTTAGCCCCCAAGTACATAACTTTACATTTCTCAACATTAAACCTCATCTGCCACATAGTCGCCCAATTAGACAGTGCATTGAGGTTGGCTTGTAAATTGGAGACATCCTGTAAGGACATTATTCCACGGCATAGCTTGGTGTCATCTGCAAAGACAGAAATGTTACTTTTGATCCCAGACCCAAAATCATTTATAAAGATATTAAAAAGTAAGGGCCCCAGCACTGAAATTTGGGGTACACCACTGATAACCTTAGACCATTTAGAGTAAGAATCATTAACCACTACTCTCTGAATTCTGTCTTTTAGCCAGTTTTCTATCCATTTACAATCTGATATTTCCAAGCCTGTAGACTTTACCTTACACATGAGCCGTGTGTGCGGAACTGTATCGAACGCTTTTGCAAAATCCAAGTATACCACGTCCACAGCCTCTGTCCAAGGTTTTACTTACCTCCTAATAAAAAGAAATCAGGTTTGTCTGACAACTTCTGTTTTTCATGAATCCATGCTTTCTGTTGCTTAAAATGTTTTTTCCAGCAAGAATTCATATATGTGGTATTTTATTAAACGCTCCAGTATCTTCCCGACTATAGAAGTTAAACTAACAGGTCTATAGTTACTTGGTAAAGACTTTGATCCCTTTTTAAATATAGGCACCACGTTTGCCCTGCGCCAATCCAGTGGTACTATTCCCGTCATTAATGAGTCCCTAAAAATTAGATACAATGGCTTTGAAATTACAGAGCTCAATTCTTTTAGGATCCGTGGGTGGATGCCATCAGGTCCAGGTGCTTTATCCACCTTTGTTCTGTCTAAATATTTCTGGACCATATCACTTTTGAGCCATTGTGGATCATTCAGGGCTGTGTCAATACCACCCCCATTATGGACATGAGCTCCCCCATGCTCTTTTGTATACACAGAGCTGAAGAAAGTATTTAACCACTTCAGCCCCGGAAGGTTTTACCCCCTTCCTGACCAGAGCACTTTTTACAATTCGGCACTGCGTCGCTTTAACTGCTAATTGCGCGGTCATGCAATGCTGTACCCAAACGAAATTTGCGTCCTTTTCTTCCCACAAATAGAGCTTTCTTTTGATGGTATTTGATCACCTCTGCCGTTTTTATTTTTTGCGCTATACACGGAAAAAGACCGAAAATTTTGAAAAAAAATGATATTTTCTACTTTTTGTTCTAAAAAAAATCCAATAAACTCAATTTTAGTCATACTTTTAGGCCAAAATGTATTCGGCCACATGTCTTTGGTAGAAAAAATGTCAATAAGTGTATATTTATTGGTTTGCGCAAAAGTTATAGCGCCTACAAACTAGGGTACATTTTCTGGAATTTACACAGCCTTTAATTTATGACTGCCTATGTCGTTTCTTGAGGTGCTAAAATGGCAGGGCAGTACAAAACCCCCACAAATGACCCCATTTTGGAAAGTAGACACGCCAAGGAATTTGCTGAGAGGCATGTTGAGCCCATTGAATATTCATTTTTTTTGTCCCAAGTGATTGAATAATGACAAAAAAAAAAAAAAAAAAATTACAAAAAGTTGTCACTAAATGATATATTGCTCACACAGGCCATGGGCATATGTGGAATTGCACCCCAAAATACATTTAGCTGCTTCTCCTGAGTATGGGGATACCACATGTGTGGGACTTTTTGGGAGCCTAGCCGCTTACGGGGCCCCGAAAACCAATCACTGCCTTCAGGATTTCTAAGGGCGTACATTTTTGATTTTACTCCTCACTACCTATCACAGTTTTGAAGGCCATAAAATGCCCAGATGGCATAAAACCCCCCCAAATGACCCCATTTTGGAGAGTAGACACCCCAAGCTATTTGCTTTGAGGCATGTTGAGTCCATGGAATGTTTTATATTTTGACACAAGTTGCGGGAAAGTGACAAATTTTTTTTTTTTTTGCACAAAGTTGTCACTAAATGATATATTGCTCACACAGGCCATGGGCATATGTGGAATTGCACCCCAAAATACATTTAGCTGCTTCTCCTGAGTACGGGGATACCACATGTGTGGGACTTTTTGGGAGCCTAGCCGCGTACGGGGCCCCAAAAACCAATCACTGCCTTCAGGATTTCTAAGGGTGTACATTTTTGATTTTACTCCTCACTACCTATCACAGTTTCGGAGGCCATGGAATGCCCAGGTGGCACAAACCCCCCCCCAAATGACCCCATTTTGGAAAGTAGACACCCCAAGCTATTTGCTGAGAGGCATGGTGAGTATTTTGCAGCTCTCATTTGTTTTTGAAAATAAAGAAAGACGAGAAAAAAAAATTTTTTTTTCTTTTTTCAATTTTCAAAACTTTGTGACAAAAAGTGAGGTCTGCAAAATACTCACTATACCTCTCATCAAATAGCTTGGGGTGTCTACTTTCCAAAATGGGGTCATTTGGGGGGGTTTTTTGCCACCTGGGCATTCCATGGCCTCCGAAACTGTGATAGGCAGTGAAGAGTGAAATCAAAAATTTACGGCCTTAGAAAGCCTGAAGGCGGTGCTTGATTTTCGGGGTCCCGTACGCGGCTAGGCTCCCAAAAAGTCTCACACATGTGGTATCCCCGTACTCAGGAGAAGCAACAGAATGTATTTTGGGGTGTAATTTCACATATTCCCATGGCATGTTTGAGCAATATATCATTTAGTGACAACTTTGCGCAAAAAAAAATAAAAAAAATAAAAAATTGTCTCTTTCCCGCAACTTGTGTCACAATATAAAATATTCCATGGACTCGACATGCCTCTCAGCAAATAGCTTGGGGTGTCTACTTTCCAAAATGGGGTCATTTGGGGGGGGTTTTGAACTGTCCTGGCATTTTATGCACAACATCTAGAAGCTTATGTCACACATCACCCACTCTTCTAACCACTTGAAGACAAAGCCCTTTCTGACACTTTTTGATTACATAAAAAAATATTTTTTTTTTGCAAGAAAATTACTTTGAACCCCCAAACATTATATATTTTTTTAAAGCAAATGCCCTACAGATTAAAATTGTTGGTGTTTCATTTTTTTTTTCACACAGTATTTGCGCAGCGATTTTTCAAACGCATTTTTTGGGGAAAAAACACACTTTTTTAAATTTTAATGCACTAAAACACACTATATTGCCCAAATGTTTGATGAAATAAAAAAGATGATCTTAGGCCGAGTACATGGATACCAAACATGACATGCTTTAAAATTGCGCACAAACGTGCAGTGGCGACAAACTAAATACATTTTTAAAAGCCTTTAAAAGCCTTTACAGGTTACCACTTTAGATTTACAGAGGAGGTCTACTGCTAAAATTACTGCCCTCGATCTGACGTTCGCGGTGATACCTCACATGCATGGTGCAATTGCTGTTTACATTTGACGCCAGACCGACGCTTGCGTTCGCCTTAGCGCGAGAGCAGGGGGGACAGGGGTGCTTTTTTTTTTTTTTTTTTTTTTCTTTATTATTATTATTTTTTTATCTTATTTTTAAACTGTTCCTTTCATTTTTTTTTTTTAAAATCATTTTTATTGTTATCTCAGGGAATGTAAATATCCCCTATCATAGCAATAGGTAGTGACAGGTACTCTTTTTTGCAAAAATTGGGGTCTATTAGACCCTAGATTTCTCCTCTGCCCTCAAAGCATCTGACCACACCAAGATCAGTGTGATAAAATGCTTTCCCAATTTCCCAATGGCGCTGTTTACATCCGGCAAAATCTAAGTCATAAAATGCTCGTAGCTTCCGGTTTCTTAGGCCATAGAGATGTTTGGAGCCACTCTGGTCTCTGATCAGCTCTATGGTCAGCTGGCTGAATCACCGGCTGCATTCTCAGGTTCCCTGTTGAGACAGGAGAGCCAGAGAAAAACACGGCAGACGTTGGGGGGGGGCATTCCCTCCCACTGCTTGTAAAAGCAGTCTAGAGGCTAATTAGCTGCTAGGATTGCTTTTACATGAAAGCCGATCGCTGCCTGAAAAGAATGATACCAAGATGATACCTAAACCTGCAGGCATCATTCTGGTATAACCACTCAAAGTCGTGAATGGCGTACCTGAAGACAAAAAAATGGTTAACAATAAAGCACAGTAAACGGTAAGGTATAAAAAATTGCATATCTGAAAAGCAAACATGATAAAACATAACAACAATAAAACATTGCAGAATAGAATACAGTAAAAAAGAGCAGAACAATAGAGAGAGAATAGAGAGAGAGAGAACAATAAAACGACAACTATTTTTTTTTTATTTTATATTTTTGTATGTGTTTTTTTTTTTTTTTTTTACACTTTTTTTTGTAACTAACTTTTATAACTGTAACCGGTTCCAGGTTCGGGTCTCTCAAAATGCGATGGCATCTTGGGAGACCCTGTGAAAGTGTGCCTAGTCTGTGCAATGCTGTACCCTACGCTAATACTCAACTAGTGAATGGTAGCGTTCAAAACATTCACCAATGCAAAGACCAGGATTGTCAGGACAGGAGGGACAATAATAGCGGGTGTAACGCCTATATCCGCGCTTGCTGCAGACACGACATCTTTTTTGGGGGGGTTCGCTGGGTAGGGGTACTCGGGAGGACATAAAGAAAATGCCTCTCATGCAGCCGACTGCATTTGGTTGGGGATGTGAATGGGGGAAGTACGGGCGCTGCAGAAGCGGTGGGTTCCCAATTAGGATTGGCGAATGCAGCAGGAAGGGCACTATGGGCACGACGGGCCTGTGTTTGTCTTTTTGGTGGCAGCGGGACACTACTTGTGCTTGCCACCTCACCAGCTTGAACTGCACTTATGGGACTCGCCACGTCACCAAGTGTTACTGCAGTGCTGGTTTGACTACGACCGGGGTGTACTAGGCCGCTGGTGCTTGCCAGTTCACCAAAACGCTAAAAAATAAAATGTTAGCGATCGCAGGGATCAGGCCTGACTCTGCGAACGCTGCAGTTATGCGTTTAGTGTTTTGTAAGTGTCAGTGATCGATCGATACTGCACTTGGGTGGGCTGGGCTGGGCCGGGCGGAGGGGCAAAACGCAGGTGCTAGCAGGTATCTGGGCTGATCCCGCTAACACTGCGTTTGTGGGAACCCTAAACTGCTGGGGACGCTAGTATAGATCTGATCAGATCAGATATTGATCCGATCAGATACTATACCACTAAGGGAGGTGTACGGTGCGTGCGTGGGTGTTAGCGGTACTGGCGCTAACCTGACGCTGCCTGGGGCTGGTGCTTGCCAGTTCACCAAAACGCTCCCAAAAAAACTGTTAGCGATCGCAGGGATCAGGCCTGACTCTGCGAACGCTGCAGTTATGCGTTTAGTGTTTTGTAAGTGACAGTGATCGATCGATACTGCACTTGGGTGGGCTGGGCCGGGCGGAGGGGCAAAACGCAGGTGCTAGCAGGTATCTGGGCTGATCCCGCTAACACTGCGTGTTTGGGAACCCTAAACTGCTGGGGACGCTAGTATAGATCTGATCGGATCAGATATTGATCCGTTCAGATACTATACCACTAAGGGAGGTGTACGCTGCGTGCGTGGGTGTTAGCGGTACTGGCGCTAACCTGACGCTGCCTGGGGCTGGTGCTTGCCAGTTCACCAAAACGCTACCAAGAAAACTGTTAGCGATCGCAGGGATCAGGCCTGACTCTGTGAACGCTGCAGTTATGCGTTTAGTGTTTTGTAAGTGACAGTGATCGATCGATACTGCACTTGGGTGGGCTGGGCCGGGCAGAGGGGAAAAATGCAGGTGCTAGCGGGTATCTGGGCTGATCCCGCTAACACTGCGTTTTTGGGAACCCTAAACTGCTGGGGACACTAGTATAGATCTGATCGGATCAGATATTGATCCGTACAGATACTATACCACTAAGGGAGGCGTATGCTGCGTGCGTGGGTGTTAGCGGTACTGGCACTAATCTGACGCTGCCTGGGGCGACGCATATCACCGCCGGGCGATCAGGGGGCTAAACCTTTATTCGGTAATAAACGGCGGGTGCCCTGACACTATAAAAAATAAACGAACTAACCAGCGTCACCCGTAACGGTTATACGGTGATCAGTGGTGAAAGGGTTAACTAGGGGGCAATCATTTATTAGGTAGTATGTGGGGGTCCCTGTCGCTATAAAACGCTGACGGCGAACCTAAATATTTACCTCCCTAACTAGCGTCACCAGCGACACTAATACAGCGATCAGAAAAATGATCGCTTAGTGACACTGGTGACAGGGGGTGATCAAGGGGTTAAAACTTTATTAGGGGGGGTTAGGGGGGTATCCTAGACCTAAAGGGGGGTAATACTCACTGCCCTAACACTGTAACTGTCACAAACTGACACCATGCAGTAATCAGAAAAAAGAAAAATACTGTTTGCTGTCAGTTTGTGACAGGGGGGGGGGTGGTTGGGGGGGGATCGGGGGGCGATCGGGGGGGGATCGGGGGTGTAAAGTATGCCTGGCATGTTCTACTGTGTGTGTGTGTGTTGTGCACTTACATGTCTTCTCTCCTCGGTGCTGGGACGGAAACTGCCAAGCCGAGGAGAGATGACATCACATCCTCTGCCTGTGTGAAACTACACACAGGCAGGGGAGGATTCCGATTGGCTGGGAGCGATCGCGAGGGGGGGCCACGATCGGATGGTCTCCCCCTCGCCTCCCGACGCTCCCAGTCAAATTCCGACCGCCGCTGGCACCGGGGGGGGGTCCGATTGGACCCCCCGCCCGCGGGAGGCAGATCACGTACGGGTACGTGATTCTGCCTGCCCGTGCCATTCTGCCGCCGTATATGTGCGTTAGGCGGTCGGCAAGTGGTTAATAAATTAGCCTTCTCTTTGTCCCCAATCACCCACTCTGGATTATTTTGTAAAGGGCCTACATGCCTAGACCTGGCATTTTTACTATTAATATATTTAATTTTTTGGAGTTGGTCCTACTATCTTTTGCAATCTGTCGTTCGTTTTGAATTTTTGCATCCTTGATTTCCTTTTTACATATTCTGTTAAATTCTTTGTAACATTTAAACAACACTAGTGGGCTATTATGAAGCATCACATCTAGCACAGGTAGTGGATTGGTGTGTACTCCATTAAGAAAAGCCTTGGATACATATGGAACAAGCAACGATCGATATACCCTTGGAGGGAATAGCATGGCTTTTGGATGTAGAGATACCACAGGCGGCGAGAAGACACCCCACTGTGGGTGCTACGTTCCAATCCATCAAAAAGACATTTAAGAAAACTAAGATGTCGACACATCCAAGTGCCATGATACCAATCCTGGGTACCTCGGTTTTCAAGCCAGGCCTTATAGACCAGGGTTTCAGGGATCTGAGGCGAGGAGGCATTAGCAGGATCATACATTTCTCAATTGACAACATGTGATGACTAAGGGGAAGATTGAACGAGTGTTCTCATCTGACCTAGACCCATTCAGGCAAATACAGCTTAATGCCTTCTTTCGATCAATTATGCATCGAGTGCCGGTGGTACATACTCCATCTAGGTTTGAACAGATATGCCTAAAGGGTGAACCACTGAGACACTCACTCTCATTTATGTACGCATTGTTGACAGAGTTAGAAGCCCCACAAGAACTGGCCTTTATACAGCGCTGCATTTTTTTCCCAGTTACCAGTTATTGTTTGTCACAATGTATGCAGCTGCTGGCTCACATATATTTTATTTTTGCTATTAGAGCGCAGTGTTTTCATATTCTCTGGCCTTTATACAAGCATGGGAGAGGGACCTTGGGGTTACTTTCTCTGAGACACAGAAAAATAAGATCTTTATGTTTACACATAAGGCGTCAATGGCAACCAGATACCAAGAAGGGGGGTATAACATTTTGACTAGGTGGTATAGAGCCCCGGAAGTATTGAATCGGATATTTCCACAAATATCCAATCTATGCTGGCGCTGTCAGGGTGCAGAGGGCACCATGTTACACATATTTTGGGAATGTACTGGACTGAAAGAATTCTGGAAAATGGTCTCTGAAATAGTTAAAGAAATTACAGGTGTGTCTCTTGGAGAAAATCCGGCAGCTTTTTTGCTGCACGATATTCCGTTATCTATCGATAAATATAAAAAATCCCTGTTAAGGCACCTGCTTACAGCAGCAAAAGCTTGTATCCCGGTACTCTGGAAAAGCACAGTAGCTCCGACTAAAATACAATGGATTAGTAGAATAACAGAGATCCAACAAATGGAAAATCTTACCATGACGCTGAGAGAGCAAGAAGACAGATATCGGGAAGTCTGGACTCCCTATATTATATACAGGGAGCAGAATCCCTAAATAGAATTTCTAGTGGGGGGGGGTGTATGGACGGTATGAGGGGGCATAATATTAATTTTTTTTTTTTGTCTCTCTTTTCTTCATCTGTGCTTCTTTTTCTTTTTTTGGGTTATGGAGGCTAACCAGGGCTATCCCCGGTTAAGGAAAATGTAATAAGAGTAGGAATTATTACGGGTATGTATTAGAGTAATAAGAAGGCATTATGAAATGATGAGTTTTAATCTCTTGATAAAGGTGATAGTATTTGGCGATTTTCAAGAAGATAGTATTTGTAAAATAGAAGATGTAGGTGTTGATGTACCCATATGTAATACTGTATTACTATTATTGTGAAAAAATAAAAATAAAGAATTTATAAAAAAAAACACTAGTGTTCCTTCATTTTTATATTTTTTAAAAGCTCTTTTCTTATTGTGTAGCGCTGGCACTTTTGCCATGTAATGTTAAATGGTAGACAATGCTATAAACTGGTATTTGGCTCCCTCCAGTGGTATGTTTGTGAATAGACTTGTTTATTTTTATATAATAGCTATACAGGAAGTGATTTAATGGCTTTGCTAAAGCAGACTCACCTACCCACAATGCTTACTCACCTACCCATGAACACTGAGTAACTGAAATGCATGCTGGGTAGGTAATAAAAGGCCCAGCTCAGCCATTTTTGACTCTCTTCTGGACACGTGGCCTGCATCTTGCGAAGTGGAGCAAGCCACAGACTCTGTCCTATCCCAGTGTGCTGGAGAAACAGTGTGATTGGATCGGGAAGGATCCAGAGACACCGGACGGAGCCATTTGAGGGTCCCAGTCATCTTGCAGAGTGGAGCAGCATGACAGAGCTGGCCGGCAGCAAGACTCAGAGACGCGGAGCAGAGACTTTCAACTTTCCAGGCCTGGTGTGGTGAGAGGGCGGGCGCCCAGAAGTTAGTTAACGCACTTAAGACACTTAGACTCATACCACAGTGTTGCTGAGACCTGCAGTTCCGCAGAGTGGTCTCTCTCAAATAAATTGAGTTCAAGCAGGCCTCAAGCCTATACTTTACTAAGAGCTGACACTGTGGCGGTTCAGAGATAACTATACTGGAGGCAGTTATAAGTGTGCACACCGCAAGAACTGTTCTAAATCATCAGCTTATGTTACTACTTTGCTTGTTAAACCCTTGGATTACAAACACTGCAGTATAATAGCTAGCAGAAGACAGAAGACCAGAGACTACAACTTTCACTGAGAGGCCTTGTGTTCATTTACAGTAACAAAGGACCACATTATACCTCAGGGGGAGCTTTTGAGCAGACTGTACTGTGTTGTGTTTGGTAACCTTGCATTAGAGTGCTTAGTGCAGCGTGCTGGAAATGAGAAGGTGGCCAGTGTCAAGGCATTGTCACCCTGAGCACTAGTCCCACTTGGAGATGCGCTTGCAGGGATCATTCAAGAAATCTTTACATATTAATAATTTGTGAATACTTATCGCATTGTCATATTACGTTTGTGTGACAGTGCAGTTATTGTAATTACTGTTTATGCCAGTCTCAGTAAAATTACATTCTGGTTAATTACAATTGGTGTGAAGTGTTGTTCATTCCCCTACAGGTGGAACAACGGATACCCAGGTAATGGTAAAGGTACATTATTGGTATATTGTTATTGTGGTATTGTCCTTTGTTGTTTAGCTTCACACTAAAACTGTTTCACAGCTGTGCCAAGTGGGTTGAGCCAACTTATTGGGGGTGGAATAGCACTACAGGCCCAATCAAATATCAGCAGCTCCTTCGGGGGTCAGTGCTACAATTGTTTATAGCTTTTTTAACTTTGACCGTGAGCCACATAGGTTTTATTTTTAGCCTTTTGCCCATGGGAATATACTTTGCAGTGAGGTCCCAAACAGTCTTTTTGAAGAATTCCCATTTCTGTTCTGTGTTTATCGATGCCAATATTCCCTCCCAGTCTAAATCCTGGAGAGCAGCCCTCATCCTTGGAAAATTTGCTCTCTTGAAGTTGTGCTTTTATCTTTCCCGTATGTATTTCTTGTTTACAGCTAACATCAAATTAAATCATGTTATGGTCACTGCTACCCAGATGTTCCTTTATATGAGCATTAGTAATAATCTCTGCATGGTTTGAGATTACCAGGTCCAACAGAGCTTCTTTCTTAGTTGGGGCCTCAATAAACTGGACCATAAAATTGTCCTGTAAAAGGTTTATACATTTTTGACCTTTAACTGTCCCAGCAGTGCCATTACTCCAATCAATTTCTGGGTAGTTAAAATCCCCCATTATTATCACCGTCCCAGCCCTTGCAGCCCTTTCCATCTGTGCAAGGAGCTGAGTCTCCACCTCCTCATTAACATTGGGTGGTCTATAACAAACTCCAATGATTAACTTTGAACTACGCACATCTATATGCAGTTCCACCCATAATGCTTCAGACTCATCACACTCTCCATCAACCAGGTCCTCTTTCACACTTGCTTTGAGATCACTTCTCACATATAGACAGACCCCGACACCTTTCCTTTTTACCCTGTCTCTCTGAAAGATGCACAGCCAGGAATATTAATAGCCCAGTCATGTGAGGATTGAAGCCAAGTTTCAGCAATACCGATTACATCATAGCTCTCCTCATGCACCAGAGCTTCCAACTCACCTATTTTGCTTGGCAGACTTCTGGCATTGGTGAACAAACACTTTAATGCATTATTACATTTTGCTCTGGGGTTTTTCATATAATTTTTAGTAGTACAAATGGCACTATAGTTTCAAATGGCTATTTGCAAAATGGGAACTTTCTTGTCACCTGCCATAACCCTCCCCCATCTATCCCCATTCCACCCTCCATTAATGTCTGACCCCTAACTGACCTGTCTGCCCGATGTAATTCTAGTTCACCCTCCCCCCTCAATCAGGCATGTACTGGCCATTGGGACTACAGGGAGTTTCCCGGTGGGCCGATGGCTCAGTGGGCCGATTTCAGTGACAGTGGACCGCTGCCTCCCTCCAGTCCTCTGTCCCCCCCCCCCCGCAGTGCTCACCTCCTCTCCCTGGCTAGTTATGCAGCGCGCCTGAATACAGACATGATGCTCAGGAGTCAACACTTAGAAGCTCATCATACGATCTGGAAGGAGGGCGGCCTCACTTTCCTGCCTAATCTTGTTCCATTGGGGGGGGGCGCCAAACTGATTCTTTGCCCCAGGTGAAATAATGTCTAGCTTCCCCACTGATACTGCCTATAAGAGAAATAATGTAGAACGGCTAATAGCTAGTGGGGGGGGGGGGGGGGCTTGGGTGGCAAGCCGGCATGGGAGAGACCTGTCAAAGTGGGCCAGTCTGGGTGAAGTCCAGGGCCAAATTTTTGTCCCAGTCCAGCCCTGCCCTCAATCCTAGTTTAAATACTCCTCCAGCCTTCCCATAAACCTCTCCCCCAGCACAGCAGACCCCCTTCCATTCAAGTGCAAACCGTCTTTAGCATATAGGTTGCACCCCGATGAAAAGTCAGCCTAGTGCTCTAGAAACCCAAATCCCTCCTCCCTACACCAGGTCTTTAGCCATGCATTCAGCTCTCTAATCACCCCCTGCCTTTCCTGTGTTGCGCAGGGCACAGGCAATATTTCAGAGAATATCACCTAAATTGATTCTTAAGGAGCCTCCATCTTCCATGTATACTGTCATTGGTTCCAGCGTGGACCAAGAAAGCTGGGTCATGCCCAGCTCCTCCCAGTAATTTATCCACCCGGTCCCCCTCATGCCGAACCCTAGCACCAGGGAGACAGCAAACCATTTGGCTGAGGCAATCCTGGCGACAAATTATTCTATCAGTCCTTCTGATTAAAGAATCCCCTATTACCACCAACTGTCTAGGCCTACCTGCACTCCCCTCACCACCTCTACTAGATGGGCTGCTCTCCCGGCTGTTAGGGGTAGCAGTGACATCTAGGGCTGGCACCTCTGTGTTTGCCACCTCCACATCCTCACCTAACCCAGACTCCCTATAATTTTAAAGCAGTCTATGGGGTGGCGCAGACAGGGGCAAGGTGCAGACATCATGGCTCTGTCCTGAGTGGCTCTGTCACGAGTGATGCGCAGTTTCACCGCTGCAGTTATCAATTCTGATCATGTCTTCTCATCTGCTTTTTTACAGGTAAATGTCTATCCATCTGTACTCTCTACTCTGCTGAACTGACATTACTGTAACATATTTGGTAAATGTCTTCTGCTCTCATATCTTTAAACTTCTATATTTAATGCTAGCTATATAACAACCACACTACAATAGCAAGATTACTGGTGATTGATTCTCAACCCCATTTGGCTTGAGTGATCAAGAGAGGTAATTAGCTTTACGACCCTAGCCTGTATCTGGTCTGGTGTTGGCCCTCTCCTCTCTCATATTCAGGTGTCTCAAATCAGACCCTATGATGACCAATAGAAAATGCATGCCTGCTCAGTCTCTCTATAAATTTAAAACAGCCTATGGGGTGGCGCAGACAGGGGCAAGGTGCAGACATCATGGCTCTTTCCTGAGTGGCTCTGTCACGAGTGATGCATTTAACTGCCGCAGTTTAACGAAAGCAGGATAACTAAAGCTGGAAGAAGATACAACACGAACTCTGCAAGACGGCAAGCAAATCAGCATTTCACATTTATTATATATAAAGTCAGATTCCCACTCTATCCACTAACATGCTCCTCATTCTCTTCCTTCTCACATCAGTGTCTTCTATCCTCAAATTATCCTTACTCTACCCCTCCTCTCTACCCTGCAGCATGCACATATCACCCTCACTCCTACCCTCTCCCTACTACTGCACCCATCATCTCCTGCATTTGCTGCACCCACATGCTGGCATAAACACCAGGACCACTCCTGCACTCCTGCGCTCATGCACATCCCACTCCCATCTTGCCTTCCTCACCCTCCTCCTTCTCCTAGTCTCAGGTGATATTTCTCCTAGTCCTGGTCCACCATTTTTTTTCTGATTTAAAGTTTTTATTGTATTTTAAGAAGGAAAAAGCATACAGAACATCGCCAATTGGGCATACTCTGTCGTTATTATGCAAATATAAACAGCAAAACTGATAAGAGAGTACTTTTGTGTAGCCTCTATCAAGCTACATCAATATTAAAGGTTTGGCCTTAGATAAACATTTGTATAACAAGGACATAGAAAAGCTTATCATAACATTGTACTGGTCTGTTAGCCTAGTAAGGAGGTGAACTCCCATGGGCAATAATGATATTAGGATAAACACAAGGGAACTGCATCGATTCTCATAACAAGGTTTTGTAGGATTGTGTGATGGGAAAGGTGCAATTGGTCCACCATTTTTAAACTGCAAGCCACATCTCCAATACTCCTCCCTCTCTGGCAACCACCGCAATCCACTTAATTTAGTTTTTATCCCCCTGCTTCCTCAAAGCAGCCCACCTATCTCATGCGCCCTTTGGAATGCCCGCTCAATCTTTAACAAGCTAACATCTGTACATGACCTCTTCATCTCTCATGGCTTTAACATACTCGCCATAACAGAAACCTGGCTTCAAAATTTGGACTCAGCTTCTCCTGCTGCCCTCTCCCATGGTGGCCTCCATTGGACTCACTCCCCCAGACCCAACAGACAGAAAGGAGGTGGAGTTGGATAACTTTTATCCCCACAAAGCACCTTCAAAGTCCTTCCCATCCCTCCCTCTCTTTTCCTCTCTTCTTTTGAGATGCACTGTATTCGTCTGTTTTCTCCTATTTCTCTGAGGATTGCAGCAATTTATCGGCCTCATGGACCGGTGTCACACTTTCTTGATGACTTTGCTGCCTGGCTACCCTACTTTCTCTCCTCTGAAATACCCACGATCATTCTTGGTGACTTCAACATTCCTGTCAATGTTAACAGCCCAACTACAGCTAAACTTCTCGACTTAACCTCATCTTTTGACCTAACACAATGGACACATACTTCCACTCACTCCAATGATAATACCCTTGACCTTGTATTCTCCCATCTCTGCAACCCTGGCAACCTCACAAACACCCCCTTTCCTCTCTCTGATCACGACCTCATTAGTTTCACTGTATCCTTGCCTCCAACCACCCATCCCTCCAAGCAGCAAACAATTACTTGTAGGAACCTTCGCCATCTTAACCCTTCTGTTCTCTATTCTGCTACTGACCACCTATATGACATAATCTCTCCCCTATCCTGTCCTGACCTGGCCTCCTCTGTCTACAACAGTTCGCTCTCGTCATCACTAGATGCACTTGCTCCTCTAACCACACGCAGAATCAGGCCCCGACCATTACAACCCTGGTAAACTGACAACACTAGAAATCTCAAGAGACATTGTCGCGCTCTTGAACGACTGTGGCGTTAAACCAAATGCCTGCAAGACTTCACCCTATATAAATCTGCCCTTCTAAAATACAATTCCTGCCTCCATGCTGCCAAACAAGCCTACTTTGTTTCTCTTATTAATACTTTGTCATCCAGTCCCGACGGCTCTTCTGAACCTTTAATTCTCTGCTTTGTCCCCCACCCCCTCTACCCACGAACTCACTCACTGCCCAAGAGATTGCCAATCACTTCAAAGACAAGATTGATGCAATTCGTGAGGACACCTGCACTGTGCGTCCATCTTCCCCACCCAACATACCTTGCCTAACAGCACATTCAACACTCTCCTCTTTTGAATTGGCTACTACTGAAGAGGTTACAAAACTTTTCTCAGATGTCTACCTAACCAATTGTCCCTTGGATCCCGTTCCCTCACAACTACTAAGGTCACCCTCTTCTTTTATCCTATGCTCCCTCACTCACATCTTCAATCTCTCCCTCTCTAGTGGCACCTTCCCCTCCCCTCTAAAACATGCGCAGATAACTCCCATACTTAAAAAGCCCTCACTGGACCCCACCAATCTAAATAACTTAAGACCCATCTCATTGCTCCCCTTCCCCTCTAAACTTCTAGAACGCTTAGTCTACAACCGTCTTAGCTCCTACCTCAGTGAAAATAACCTTCTTGATCCCTTACAGTCTAGCTTTCGCTCCCAGCACTCCACGGAAACTGCCTTACTAAACTCACTAACGATTTACTAACTGCTAAAACCAACAGCCAGTACTCCATACTCCTACTACTTGACCTCTCTGCGGCCTTTGATACTGTTGACCACACGCTCCTTCTCAATGAACTACATTCCCTTGGCCTCCGAGATTCTGCTCTATCCTGGTTCTCTGCCTATCTATCACTGCGCTCCTTCAGTGTCAGCTACAACTCTGTCTCCTCCCCTCCATTGCCCCTTTCTGTGAGGGTCCCCCAAGGCTCTGTTCTTGGACCCCTTTTCTTCTCTATCTACACCTCCTCCCTTGGTCACTTGATAACTGCCCACAGCTTCCAATACCACTTATACATTTATATATTTATATATTATAAATTCCACTTATGACACCCAAATCTATCTGTCTACTCCTCACCTCACTCCTTCAGTCTCCTCTCGCATTACTAACTTACTAACTGACATATCAGCATGGATGTCGCACCACTTCCTTAAACTAAATCTCTCTAAAACTGAGTTATTAATAATCCCCCCTGCAAATGCCCACCTCCATGACTTTTCCATCAAAATCAACAATGCAACCATCAGGCCCTCCCCTCACGCCAGGGTACTAGGTGTAATCCTAGACTCTGACTTGTCATTTCAGCCCCAAGTCCAATCGTTGTCAAAAGTTTATAGGATTCACCTCCGTAACATCTCTAAAATTCACCCCTTTTTAACAAATGAAACCACCAAGCTCCTCATTCACTCCCTTGTTATCTCTCGCCTTGACTATTGCGACTCCCTTCTCATTGGCCTGCCTCTCCATAGGCTATGCCCTCTTCAGTCTATCATGAATTCTGCTGCCAGACTTATCTGCCTTACCAACCGCTCAATGTCTGCCAACCCTCTCCTCCAATCCCTACACTGGCTCCCATTCACCCAGCGAATTAAATTCAAAATACTAACCACAACATACAAAGCCATTCACAACTCTGCCCTGAGCTACATCACCAATCTTGTCTCCAAATATCACCCAAATCGTCCTCTCTGCTCTTCTCAAGACCACCTACTCTCAAGCTCTCTCATCTCCTCCTCCCATGCTCATCTCCAGGATTTTTCCAGAGCCTCTCCAATCCTCTGGAACTCATTATGTCCACTGGTCCGGCTATCCCCTACTCTTGCTACCTTCAGGCGATCCCTGAAAACTCATCTCTTCAGGGAAGCCTATCATGTCTCCAACTAATCTCTTACCACTTCCATCAGCTCATTCCCCAAAGTTACAACCTTTTGTACCACCTGCCCCACCCTATTAGATTGTAAGCTCTTCTGAGCAGGACCCTAAGAAGAATCGTTCTTGCCAAACCAATCTATTAACCTTCTATGAGGAGGTGAGTTGCCATCTAGATAAAGGAAGGCCCGTAGACGTGGTGTATCTGGATTTTGCGAAAGCATTTGACACAGTTCCCCATAAACGTTTACTGTACAAAATAAGGTGCGTTGGCATGGACCATAGGGTGAGTACATGGATTGAAAACTGGCTACAAGGGCGTGTTCAGAGGGTGGTGATAAATGGGGAGTACTCAGAATGGTCAGGGGTGGGTAGTGGGGTTCCCCAGGGTTCTGTGCTGGGACCAATCCTATTTAATTTGTTCATAAACGACCTGGAGGATGGGATAAACAGTTCAATCTCTGTATTTGCAGACGATACTAAGCTAAGCAGGGCAATAACTTCTCCGCAGGATGTGGAAATCTTGCAAAAAGACCTGAACAAATTAATGGGGTGGGCGACTACATGGAAAATGAGGTTCAATGTAGAAAAATGTAAAATAATGCATTTAGGTGGCAAAAATATGAATGCAATCTATACACTGGGGGGAGAACCTCTGGGGGAATCTAGGATGGAAAAGGACCTGGGGGTCCTAGTGGATGATAGGCTCAGCAATGGCATGCAATGCCAAGCTGCTGCTAATAAAGCAAACAGAATATTGGCATGCATTAAAAGGGGGATCAACTGCAGAGATAAAACGATAATTCTCCCGCTCTACAAGACTCTGGTCCGGCCGCACCTGGAGTATGCTGTCCAGTTCTGGGCACCAGTCCTCAGGAGGGACGTACTGGAAATGGAGCGAGTACAAAGAAGGGCAACAAAGCTAATAAAGGGTCTGGAGGATCTTAGTTATGAGGAAAGGTTGCGAGCACTGAACTTATTCTCTCTGGAGAAGAGACGCTTGAGAGGGGATATGATTTCAATTTACAAATACTGTACTGGTGACCCCACAATAGGGATAAAACTTTTTCGCAGAAGAGAGTTTAATAAGACTCGTGGCCACTCATTACAATTAGAAGAAAAGAGGTTTAACCTTAAACTACGTAGAGGGTTCTTTACTGTAAGAGTGGCAAGGATATGGAATTCCCTTCCACAGGCGGTGGTCTCATTGATAGCTTCAAGAAACTATTAGATAATCACCTGAATGACCGCAATATACAGGGATATGTAATGTAATACTGACACATAATCACACACATAGGTTGGACTTGATGGACTTGTGTCTTTTTTCAACCTCACCTACTATGTAACTATATATATTAATCCTCTTGTATTTTATTGTATTGTAACTGTATTGTCTCCTTTTATATTGTAAAGTGCTGCGTAAACTGTTGGCGCTATAAAAATCCTGTATAATAATAATAATAACTTGGCAAATTTGTTTTGATGCACAAATACAGGACTGGCCTTCCTTTTCTGCGAGCCCCCTCCACTCCCTCTAACTACATTAACCCATCTTCCTATCTGATAATCCTGATTTGCCCCTCCACCCTCCACATCAACCCTACTGACCACCTATTCTGTCTCAAGGAGCAGATAGCTAAACCTACTTATCCCAATAACTGTAGATACCATATTTCTTTGATCTCAGTTTTATTAGAACATCAGCAAAACATCTGGTGGACAGAACACCACCTGCTCAGCGAGCAGAGGACCCCTTTCAAGGTTGTCCTTTCTGCCCAGTGTTGCAACTTGCTCCTCCAGATCTCTAATGCGAGCTTCCAGAAGGGCAATCTGCTCACATCTGTCACAGCGGTATCCATCCTGGAGCTGCACCAATTTTGCATACATGTGGCACACTGTGCACTGAGCAAAGCCTTCAACCCTGCTAGCACTCATTTCCCAGTTACAATACAATTACTTAAAGGAAGTTTAAGATGTTACTTACAGGTTAGAAGACTCCTGTCTTAACTCCTGTTTTCAACTCGTGGTTATTAACTCTCCACTTTAGTTCAAAATTCCACTTATGTTCACAAAATCCATATGCAAACCACCATCAGCAGGGAGCAAGCTGTACTCTCCAAATGTACTTTCTTTTTTTTTTTTATATTTTTTTCTCTTCCAAACTCATCAGATTTCGTGGAAGAAATTTTAGCGTTTCTTCCACGAAACTTCAATATACATGGCCATCTCATCATCATATTAGTTCTGGAAACATGTCCTACCTAACACCTTACCTATCCTCACCTATGCTTGACCCTGCAATCAGTCTCTTCCTAACCAATACATTATCCCTACATACCACTCTTCAGTTTTCCTTCACCAAGCTATACCTAGCCCTGCCACTAGAAGGCTAAAATAACCATCCACACCTTTGAACAGAAAATTAAGGCATGGCTTGAATCCTGCCACCCAAAACTCAGCACTCGCCTACACAAACTCACTCACAACCTCCACCCCCCTACCCTAATAAAACAAAAGGTCCTCCACTCATCATCTAAACACACTCATACCCTAACTTACAACCTTACTCATACCCTATTACCTACCTTCCTCCTATACTAATACTTTTAGCCAAAAAAGCTCTCATCCTACAACCTAAACCTCATATTATAACTCATATGACTCTCATCCCTTCCTCCTACCTCATCTCATTCCTTCAGGTCACTCCTTGCTGACTTGGGATGCCCAGATGAAGTTGTGTGAAACAACGTAACACGTAGGGATTGGCCGGATAGAGCCTCGACCGGAAGTGACGTGAGAAGGCGAGGAACAACGCCTAATTTGTTCCCTGTGATTTTAAACTTTGCCTTGTGTAAGAGTATATGCTTTTTAATAAATACGTTTTTTAAATCACTTAACATACTGTACTATCAGAGGTCCCTTCTTTTTTCTGTCCCCTCTCCATTGAGGTACCGTCCCACACTACATAAGTACAGATCGGAATCATTGGAAAGACAACAGAGTTGTATTACATCATCCAGAGGAGACACGATCAGAATACAGAGAAACTAAAGGATCCCCCCAGTGGAGACGGCGGGTACTGCATGTCACAGCCAGCATCGAGGAAACAGAGCTGGAATATAACAATCAGAGGAGGTATGACCACGATGTAAGAAAACTACAGGATCCACCCAGCGGTGACGGCGGGTACTGCATGTCATAGCTAGAATTGAGGTAAGAGTCCTGTGAGACCTGACAGCTAAAAGGAGGCACAATAGGAATATTGAGAACAACCACCTATACCTGGTCTAATACACACAGAACTTGATAATCATCCATTCAAAACTATTCTTGACTTCCTATTTTTGTTCCTTAATTTTGTATAGGTTTTATACCATTTAAAGTGAACCTGCATTGAGCACAGTCACATAAGGTTATTGATTATTTCACTTATATATATTATTTCTTCACTAAGTTATATTTATTTACTCATCACTGTCATTGATTGATGAAGAACACTGTTATTTTATATAAGGTTACTATTACCGTAAAAAAAACTTTTTTTATTTTATTATTGTAGATAGACACTGGATGCATCACTTGTTTTAATATTTACAGCAACAACTAATCACTCTCCTAAAATACTTAAACGTATGAATTTGACACTATTTACCCATTATTATTAATATTTGCACGAAATCACTTTATTTATTTTGATTTCTACTGATTAGTGACTTGTGGTACACTATAGATTTTGCTGCATTTATATTCGTATATATTGATTTATATATCACTTAGTGCATTTACTTATCCATAGTAGCGCGAAAGCCAATTTTTTCACTGACTTGGGATGCACGCCCTCCACCTCTCTTTCTTCCATACTCCTTCCAGCGTAATCTACGCCTTCTTTTTCCACATCTCGAAGATAAATCAGGTGCAATCTTGCCAGCACTAAGTCCACACATTCCTCCACTGACAGTACCATATTTTTCCTCACATGCAGACATCTAACGTCCCACAACACCTCCTTCATAACACTTGAAAATGTCCAGACTTTCTTCTGAAGCTCCTTTTCTCCACCCACCAGACCAAATACCCATACTTCCATACATAAAGTCTGCACACCAATCACCTCCTTTACAAACTTACCCAACCGCCTCCTTACTACAAGCAAACCAACAACCCCAAAAAATGTGGTACATGGATTCCAGAGATGCACACCCCTACCTAGGGCATTGGTCTGACCTACTCAGGTCTCTTGAGTTTAAGAACAACTTCGTCTTTAGACATTCATGGAATGTCATCCAGGCAATTTCCCTCTGCCAATTGGAAGCCCATTCCCTTCATTTCAACCTTGACCATGCCTCCTCCGCCACTTTAGACTTAAGATTTAACATATTACAAACTGGCCTCTTGTCAACCACAGCTTCATTTTCTTCTTATCGGTACAAGCACCTGCCATCCCGTCCAAACCAAAATCCTCATAGAACGGCCTTAGTCTCAAATAAAATATGGGGGTTATTAAGGACATAGGCTTTGATAGGTCCCTCTTACACCACCCCATCTTGCAAACAACCTCCCTGCATGGTATTTCATAATACTTGCAGCCCTACAGTTACTCACCACCGATCTAAAGGTGCCAAGCCAATATTGCATGTCAACAAAATTCCCCACTTTTAGAAAGTCATACCCTCCTTTACTCACCCCTCTCTGCACCACCTCCCTCCAGAGGCTCTCCATCTTGGAGCCCCAGAAGAAGCGGTAGAAGGCAGCCTCCAGTTTCCTACACCAAATCTTATTAGGGGGAAATACAAGGCTAAAAACACAACTAAATCAGAAAGACTGCCTTTGCGATCAATGTCTTACCAGTCAAAGTCATCGATCGTGATTTCCAGGAATTCTCTTTGTTTTTGATCCTATTTTCCGCCACCTCCGCCTTCACCTGACTATTGAGGTTCTTCCCAAAACAGATCCCCAGCACCTTCACAGTTTCCATCTTTGGAATCATATCTGACCTGATATTTCGGGTCGCGCTCACATCGCATCTCTGACACTTTCCCCAGTTAACTGATAGCCCCGACACACCCAAAAAAAATCCGGAATGACAGGGTTATTCTATTAAACTCTGCCTGGGACTCACATAGGAAAACCAAATCGTCCATATAAGCCAATGTTTTGACATACTGACCATCCCTCCTGGAAGAAAGACCCCCTTCATTACTTTATCTCTTTGTACATGTCTTAGCACAAGTTTCACTGCAGAGATGAATATATTGAGGACAGTAGACAACCCCGTCTGACACAAGATTAAATCTCAAACGCTGCCCCTAAGTCCCCATTTACTACCACTCGACTAGGGATACCAGCATACAGGCTCTTTAAGATCTTAGTCATATGTTCATATGCCCAACTGTTTTAGGCATTGAAACAAGAAGACATGAGACACCTTGTCATACGCTTTCTCTAAGTCCACGCTAATCACTGCCAAAGGTCTGTTGTTAGCCTGCATATTTATTTATTTATTTATGTATTTATTTATTTCAGGTACTTATATATATGAAATATTAGGTCCCTCAGCAACACCAAATTATCGGACATTCTCCACCCTGGTACCGCCCAGGTCTGCCAATCTCCTACCAGCTTCCCCATCACCCCCCTCAATCGGTTTGCCATCAATTTGGCTAAGATTTTGTAGTCACAGTGGAGGAGAGTGATAGGTCTACAATTCCTAATGTCTTTCGGATTCCTTTTTTAAAAATCAAAGTGATGATTCCTTCTTTCATGGACTCTGAGATGCAGCAGTTATCCATACAAAAACGAATAACCTCCAAAAAATAAACCTCCACCAACAACCAGAATTTAACATAAAACTATACAGGCAGACCATCGCTACCCGGATTCTTATTAGGTGACCTTGATTTAATTGTTTTCCATAATTCTGGAAATATTACACCTATCTCTAACTCCTCTACCTCTTCCTCGTTTACTGATTTCTCCAAAACCTTGCAATACTCCTCAATCTCCTCTTCCTGAGCCCCCCCTTGTCCTCTATAGAGGTTCTCATAAATTAACCTAATTTCTTCCTTCATCTCTTCACCTTTCACCTCCCTCCCTTGTGATTCAATAGCTGAGAAGAAACCCTTTGGGTTAAGGGCCTTTTTAAAAAAGTATTGTGTACATTTTTCTCCCTCCTCCATATCATGTACCTTTGCCCTAAAAATGATTTCTTTCCCTCTTTGTCTTAAATCTTTGTTTCTCTCCATCCTCACTTGCTGTATCTCTTCTTCCACATCCAGCCCCAGGGCTTTACATTTATAGAGAAAATGCAGTTGGGAGCTGCCTTGCATTCTTCTCCCTCCTCTCTTTAGCTTTTTTAATGTTCACCTTTTGGAACTACTCTGCCACCCTCTCCTTTACCCAATCCCACCAAAGGAGAATATCTTCAAACTTGCCCCTCTCAGCGGCCAATTCGGAAAAAGAGGATGAAAAAGGCTTGACAAACCTCTTCATCTTCCAATAAGGAAGTGTTCAACTTCCATACTCCTCTCCCATAAGGAGGGTCATCCCCAAGAGAAAGCTTCCCTATTGGCGTCACATGATCGGAAAAGGAATCTTTAAAAGTGTTACCACCCTGTACTTGGATGTTTTGCCCAACCAAAATAAAATCTATGTGGGACTTACAAACCCCCCTATCCGAAAAAAATGTAAAATCCTTCCCCACACCTCCCACCTCTTCTGCCACATCCTTCAAACTTAAAGCCACAATAATCTCATTAAGTACTTTAGAGGAGGCATCCAGTTTGCTCTCCCCCACACCTACTCTGTCCTTCTCAAAATGGATACAATTTAAATCTCCTGTGATGATACAAGGCCCCCTCCCTGGCAGATACAGCTTTAGGTCTCATAAGAGATCCCTCCTCTCTCATTCATTGGCATGACCATAAACATTAAATAATTTAAACGAAAAACCATGAAACTGTAATATATACATAAGGATCCTGCCCAGTAAAATAATCTCACTAGACACAATCTTAATTTCCCTATTCTTATATAGGATGCCTACACCCTCATTTTGAGAGGCGCACGCAGGTGCCCACACCACATCCCCTAGATCCCACACTTCTTTCCCTGGCAGGCCTTCCAGGCGACACTCTTGAAGACAAAATATGTCAGCATTCAATTTTTTAAACTCCTCCAATACCACAGCTCTCCTCCACTTCGATCCCACACTCCTAGTATTAATAGTACTGTAGCGCTGACAACTTTTGTTTTTAGTCATATGTGTGTTATAAAAGGTATAAGTTGATCTAGTGCCATCTAGTGGACATTTGAAAAGGTACAACACTTTTATGTTTCATGATTAAGATAAGTGACATGGAAGTGATTGATTGTTTACTTCTGATCATTAACTATGACCTACCCACATAGCTCCTGGACAAAGGAAGAACTGAACTGCATTGTGGGAGGATATAAAAGGTTTGGGAGCGGCCATCTTAAGTCTCTTGTTCCTGGGACGCGTGGCCTGCCAGCAGAACTCTGTGGGTGTGTGTGTCCCACAGGGTTGCGGCCTACCTTGTGAAGGAGATGAGCAGCAGCAAGGATCCTGCCATCGTATCACAGTGTGCTGAAGCAGCAGAAGTGATTGTTCCGGAGACCCGTGGAGGAGGTAACCGAGGACTCCTGGTTGTTAGGAAACGGAACAGTGTGATGGCGTGGTGGTGGCTCCATACGGACTGAGAACTGCGGAAACGGAGACATCCATCTGCCTGGATCCCGTGTGGTGAGAGGGTTAACACCCGGACGTTTTATTAATACTACACACACTTAGAACTTTTACAGATTGTTGCTGGGACAGATAGTCCCACGGAACAAGTTGAGTTGGAGAATATTACATTTGCAAAGACTACAATATTCAAGAGCTGACACTAGATGTCTGTCTTCTTCGTATAAGAACACTTAATCAGTTTGCTGGATTATATTTGCCTTTGTGTATTACCTTACACTGCGCAACACCTCAGAAGAACTCTCTGTGGATTACAATTATCATTTCATAGCTAGCAAAGATTGAAGACATCAAGACTATCTTTTTTATTGCAGGGCCCTGCATCTAGTTACAAAGGGTAGTGACTTTACGGTTTAGAGCAGGGGGAGCTCCCTGGTATATATATATATATATATATATATATATATATATATATATTTAGGTATATTTGTGTATGTTAACAAGACTGTCATAACTATTTACTATACTGTTGCACTACGTTGGTGTGATAGTGTAGTCACTGTAATAACTCTTTATATAAATATATCATTTACCAACAAAAGAGAAGTTATTTTGGTTCTTACAGAAGTTTGTGTGCAGTGTTGTTATTTCTCCTGCAGGTGGAGCTACAAGCACCCAGGTAGAGGTAAATATAAATATAAGTGTATATTGTGGGTAAAAGTTAGTATTAATATCATTACAACACTGCACTACAGCTGTGTCAAGGGGATTGAACAACTTAAGAGGGGTGAAGAGAATAGAGGACAGGCCGATAATAAACCAGCAGCTCCACCGAGAGTTATTGCTACAGTACATACCATAAGAGCCATGATTAATGGTACCAAAAAAGATATTCCAGCCATAATTAAATCTGTGGTTTAAAGATTCTGTCCTTCCTATTCCACACCACCAACCTGACTGCTCAGTTTTCTAATGGACACAGGGGAATCCACCACCCCCTGCCCACTACTACTTGTCTCTCCAGCCCTTGGGTCCACCTACATCCCCCATTCGGGGTTAGCTTCAATCCAAGCTTTCCTATTACTACTCTTTGCCTCCTCTTCTCCCGAATGTTTAGTTGCTTTCTGTCCACAGGCCAGCTCATACTCACTCTCCTCTTCTTCCACCTCCTCCTCCTCATTTATCTCACTAGATGAAACATCACTTATTAGCTCAGACAAGGACAGTGGGCTAGAGTCCACTCCATCCTGCTGCTGCTCAAACACTTGATGAGCCAGTGCTCCAGTATCCATAATTTCGATCTCAGTGGAGCCAGGCCCATTGCCCCTCCCCTCTTCTATATGTCCGTCCAAAACCACAGGCCCTGAAGCTGCCCCTGATGCTGAAGCATTAGCTGCACCAACCTCAGCCCCACTCTCAGTGGCCGCCACAGCCGGGCCGCTCTCTCCTGGCTGCATAGAGGTTTCCTCCTCCGTCACAATCACCCAGCCTGATGCCTTCTTCCTCCATTTCTCCCAGCTCAATACTTCTGCAAAGGATGTCTCCTTAGCATTCTGATAATTGTCACACTGACAGGCGTAATGCCCTGCTTGCAGATTTCACAAACCCTACTGTCCTTGCACTGTGCCGCCTGATGCTCTTTACTTCTGCAATGCCTGCACTTAAGCCCTTTTTCACACTCTGAACTAGTATGCCCATAGGTGAAACACCTATGGCAATACTTAGGCTGTCCAGGGTTGAAAAGCAAGCCTCTCTCCCCTCTAAAAGAAAACACTGCCGGCAGTCTCCTGACCCCACCCAAACAATCGGGATCTCATTTAAACCTCCCCATAAAGCGATATTTCCCGGATCATATTCCAAAGCAGTTAAACACCTTCTCACCACCCCCCCCCTTAGATCATCACAATACGTACTAAGAAATGCTCTAACCAGATCCATGTCTGTGAAGGGGTTGTATAAATGGACGGTAATCATTTTCTCCTCTTCCATGTAGAGTGGGATCACGTCAAACTTCTGGACGACTGGCGATTCCTTTAACTCCCGAGCGCTTTCATATACGGTCCAGCAGGTCCCCAAGGATTCAAATGTTACATCGTAAATGCTCTGTCCTGGGAAATCTTGCAGACAAATGATTTGTTTTACCTGAACTTTCAGGACATCCTTCAGCAAAATGACCACCACAGTCTCCAGATTGACGTCCTCTCCTGGCTTAACCAGAAACTAAATGGAGTCACGCAATCCGTAGAGACTGAACTTCAAAGTGGGTACACTTGTTAAGGATGTCCTTAAATTACTAACCCAAAAAAAAAAAACACACTCTCTGAGCATGCCCAGAAACATCCAAGTGCTGTTCACACACAAAAAGCACAAAAAAAGCAAAGTCCCTGAGCATGCCCAGACCAACCCAAATGCAGCTAGCACAAAATAAGCCACCCCTTGTCCAAAATTAAGCACGTCATCCAGCATGTCCTTATTTAAGTTTAAGAAAAAAGAAGGTGGAAAAAAGTACTAGACTGCATCAAAAATGCACCAAAAGTGTATCATAAACGCACTGGAAGGCATCAAAAACGCGCATGCAGAAAAGCATCTAGAACTAGCCCTAAAGCTAGTAATTTGGGGGGGGGGGGGGTTACTCTGCCTGTAAAGTGGTGCATTTGTAGCATGTATCCAAAATGCTACTTCAAAGATGTACAGCTTTAGAGAAAACTTACAAATCGACATTGCAGCTGCAAGATTTTAACCCAAAACAAAAAATAGCATGCCCCCCCCCAATACATACATGCCCATTGGGGTCTGTAAAGGCTTAAAATGAGGACCCCCATGTGAAAATACCACCCCAAACTAAAAAAAGATTGTGCCCCTCCCACACACTAACAAACCCCTAGCCAAACACACAGCAAGCCAGCCCATGAAAGTGTGGTGTATGCTGGGGGGCAGGAGGGGCTCGGGCACCCCAAAAGTCAACCACCTTATTCCCATATTCAGGGGGACAAGGGCCTCTTCCACACAACCCTAGGCTGGGGTTGTGGGGGGCTGCAGACAGGGGGCTTTTTACGGAATGTGGAAAGCCCCTTTAAACTAGTGGGTACAAGGTGCTTTGTGGTGCGTATTGGGCTGAGCCCAACATGCCCCAAAGGCAGCCAACTATGTTGAGTGCATGTGGCCTTGTATGGTTCAGGAGGGGGTTTGGCGATCGCTCTTCTTGCCTCTTTCCTAGCTGGCCCTGTTGTATGCTCTGAAAAAAGATGTGGTTTGGATTGGTGAAGGCAGCTCACAGCCTTTTGAGAATGGAGTGGAGTGTGGAGTTCCCCTTTAAAAGCAAAAGTTAGCCCATGGAAATCCAAGGGGTTAGAGGGGGGAGACAAGAGCATTGAAGAATGGAGTGTGGAGTTCCCCTTTAAAAGCAAAAGCTAGCCCAAGGAAATCATATGCATTAAAGGGGTAAGGTTAAATGCCCTGTTAGGAGGAGCTAGAGGAGTGAGAGTCTTTTTACATAATTTTAACAAGGTGCATGTCACATGACCTGTGCAAATATCCTTAAAAAAATACATTAAGGTGAACCAGCGTAAAAGAAAATGTCAAGTTTAGAGTTGCGCCCATTCAACCCACACAATTGCATTTGCGTGGCTTGACATTTACTAAGATTTTGGCCGCGCAGTGAACAAACGGCAAGTGCAAGAGCCGCTTGCGCATGCGCAGTGCTTAAATTGTTCTCACACGGTTCTAAACATACTTGCAGGCACAACAGGCTTAGTTATAGCGTCTACAAAATAGGGGATAGATTTATGGCATTTTTATTATTATTATTATTTTTTTACTAGTATTGGCGGTGATCAGCGATTTTTATCGGGACTGCGGACACATCGGACACTTTTGACATATTTCTGGGACCAAGTACCCATACTACTGGTACGAATATATGCATGAATGTATTATGCGCAACAAGTGAATCGCACAACACACTCACGCACAGTGCTAGAAATTAAATGAACAAATACATGTGTATAGACATATAAAGACCAAAAATATCCTAAATAGTGAAAGTGGAAAAATTGAAAATAAAAAATACTGATAACTGAAATAGAGAAATAAAGTTCCTCAAGGAAAGTTCAGTAAGGATGTATCAGTCCCTTTAAAGGAAGGATCGCATATCCACAAGTCCTTAAAGACCATCAATACAGGTGAAAAAGTGGAAAAACTGATGTGAAGGGATATCCGGACAGACAATGACTCCAGAGGATATTAACAGATGGACCCTTACCAGGAATGGTGGACCTCTCTGATAGCAAGGTCTCGTGAGCATGCAGATATAGCCCTCTGCAGGGACAGCTGGATGGTAGCATCCAGATCCGCCAGTATGTGCAGCGCTCCAAAGAGGGATGGTTCCAATGTCACAGCCTGGGAAGGGACACCCGCTGGTCTGTGTATCAGCCTTGAGCCTTGACATTCACTTGTTGCGCATAATACATTCATGCATATATTCGTACCAGTAGTATGGGTACTTAGTTTTTTTATCATCTTTCTATTATTATTTGATTGCAAGCGCACTTATTGTAGTTATATTGATTGAATGCACAGATATTGGTGTCTTTTTGTTGCAGCTGCATTTTGTTTTTTTTGCTTTTTAGCGCAGGTTTCTCTTGTTTATAATTTTATATTTCTGGGACCAGTGACAGTCTGGGGGATCCCCAATTTATGGCTTTGTCCCCGCACTCCCCTTCCAGCTCACCTGGAGGCAGACTCCCTTCCAATGCTGGCTCCTTCCGGTCAGGGATAGCGAGGGACATAGATGCAGCCGGTATTTCATGGACCCTGGCTCCTGCAGGGCAGTACTCACAGTCGCCAAGTTCTTTAACCAGGCCGCAAGCCATAGCAGACTCTTCTCCTTCTATGCCACTTTTCTTTGCAGGGGAGTCACCAGGCTCAATCTCAACCCCCAGCTTTCTGGGATGACTCCAGGCCCGCTCCGGGCCTTCCGGGATGTCCGTGGCTGTAATGTGCAGAGTCCTGAATGCAGGTCCACTTGGTAGTATCGTGGATCTTACTAGCTGGATGCAAGCCGGGTGAGCAGTTTGCCACAATGACCGCACCGGCTCCAGGCACTCACCACCGCTGTTGGTATCTGGCACTCTGAGCACAGCAGACACAGCCATTCCATCCCATCGATCAACCCCAGGGCAAATCCCCCATGATGCTCCCATCAGACGCTGGTGTCGACCAGCGTCCATTCCTGCAAGTCAGGCAACCATGTCAGTGTGTTCATGCGTCCACTCTCTGCCATCTTCTCCTCTGCCTTGTGGTTTCTGCTGCTTGCAGGGAATGCTGGGTCTCCTCTAGGGCTTGTCACCGCCCCCTCGCTTCCAGACACGCTGGCATCTGAAGAACTGATAGGCAGGCCCCTCCCTGAGCACGCTGCTGTAACCCCTTAATGACAGAGCTGAAGGTTGCAGGCATGCTGTGGCTAGCAGAACCTGTTAAGATATGTCACTTGGCACCGACTGTAACCAAGCAACTAACGCAAATGTGCACTGACCTCTCCGGTGGCTGCAGATAGCAACAATAAAGTTTTGTGACAAATGCCTTGCTGAAGGGTACTCATTTAGCACAGTCCCACCCACAAGCTTACCCCGATTACCCCAGGCAACAGCAGACACTCCAGGCACAACTTTACAAGCAGGAATTTGGAGTAACAACAGGTCGTTGGACATATTTGTAATCCATGGGAGCAATCATCCACCGTGGTTGCCATGGGTAACGACACATGGTAATAAATATAGAAAAGGGTGCGCTCCTATGGCCACATCCGTATTTGAAAGTTATAACTAGAAAAAGAAAAAAAAAGGCCAAAAAAACAGCCCAAGGTCAGACTTTAAAGGCACATTGGACGATAAATGGCTATAAAAATATATTTTATTGATAAGAGAAAATGCAGTATTGTCCGTGATACTTTTTTTATTTGCATTAACATACAATATTTATAATATAATATACGGCTACAATCAAATCAAGTTTTATTGATAACAATTTATTATGCAAATAGAGCAAAAAGATACATGTTTTTAACTCTTTATTACACACTAGACAAAAATACATAGTGCAGATGACATATATGCACTGTGTGAACAACAGTGAGCCCCCATGCATCAATGCGTTTTTCTGTTTTGCTTCATCAGGACACATTCAGGGGTTGTTGGAAGAAACAGGTCTCACTATCTAAGATAAAACACATGGGTAAGACTTTGTGTAATGATAACATACTGTATATATAAAAACATGAATCATCATCATATCCGAGCGACATGCAGCGCACACATATAGCTACCTTGTCAAAAAATCCACAGAAGATAATCTCCCCGCTGGGCATCAAGCATCACCATATATAATATTCATATATTTGACCAGAGGCGGCTCTCTAATTAGGCGAAATAGGCGGTGGCCTCAGGCCTCGCAGTCATAGGGGCCTCGCACAGCTGGCTAGTTTACCTAGTTAGAGAGCCGCCTCGTTCAGCAGCAGAGATCTGTCCTGAGTCCCCTCGCTCTGCTACAGGGAGAGATAACAGGCTGTGGGTGAGATGTGTGTGATCGCAGCTCACATACATCTCCGGATCACAGACAGGGAGGGAGAGCCGCTCAGTGAGCCTGTTCTGACAGATCTCCCCCCTCCCCCTTCTGCCCGCACAGCCAGACAGAAGAGGAGAGAGAGCTTCTGCTCCTCCTCCTCCCGCCCTCTCCTCCTGTGTCTGCCCCGCCCACTCTCCTCGGCAGTGTTCTCTGTTCTGCCTCAGAGAAGGGGATGTGTGGGCGGTTTCTTTCTTTCTTTCTCCCCCTTTCTTTCTTTCTTTCTCCCCCTTTATTTCTTTCTTTCTCCCCCTTTATTTCTCTCTTTGTGACAGCCTACCAGAATAGGTAGGATCTGTGAGAGCAGCTTCCCTGTATAGCTCTGCTTGAGGAAAATATATCTTTATTATGCCCACTTACCTACCCCCTGTACTGTCCACTTCCCTATACTGTACCCTCCTAATACAGTTCATAATACAGTGGGGCCTCATGTCTAAGTTTTGCCTAAGGCCTCACAAAGTCTAGAGCCGCCTCTGTATTTGACCAATGGTAAGCTGGAATAATTTACATAATAAATGCACATTACCATCACAGCAGAGAAACCATATTTGATATTTGAATAGAGAGTGAAAGTCGTATGGATATACTACCTTTAAATCATAGTACCAATGGTATATGTGTTATCTAGGCAAAACCGCATCTTTATAAGCAGTAAACAACAGCCTAACCTGCAGTTAGCAAGTGTCAATAAGGTTGCAGCAAGTCCATTAGCCTCATAGAGCCATCTGGAAAAAAGGGGGTAAAGACAAACTATTAACATAACATAGCCAAATATAGAAGGCTGTCACAATATCCATATCTTCTCAGTACAGCTGCTCAAACTTCCCATGGTTAGTGATGCATCCAGTATACCCCCCAGAAGCACGTTCACCATATTGGGATATGATATAGGGAGCTATTTATAGCCCCCTATGTGAGTTGTGGACGTAGCAGATCTCTTTGCTCGTGGCGCGGGTCACACCAGTGCAGCCGAATGATGTCACATGATCATACGACACCCGCCACACCCCCAGCCCAACGTCAGCGGGCTCCGGACCGCAAAGTAATTGAGACAGCTGTACCTGAGATACGCTCAATCAGTATAGGAAACAGAGGGAAGGATCTACTGTCCTAAACCACCCTATCAGGGCACAGTGACAAAGAAGGGAAAGAGGAGGGGTGGACAAAACAGACCCCTGGATCAGAGCACAGCCTTATCATCCACAAACACAAAGGTGGAAATCTTTAGACAAGCTGATCCCAAGGAAAGAACGCAGGATAAAAAAACAAAAAAAAAAAATAAAAAATAAACAAGAGCATAGAAATACCGGCAAAGGAGTCAATAAGCCGTCAATACAAACTATTTAGAAAGGTGGTCAGTGTTACATCCAGGCAGAGGCATAGTTGGCGATGACAATCAATGTATCTAGGCAGCAAAGTATATCCCACATTTCTTTCCCAATACGCATGGACTAAAGAATGTATATATGGTCCCAAGTTGGTAACTACAAGAATTGTCTGAAACTTAAAACATCATTTAAACCTGGGAATGATGTAGTCTGTAACTCATATACCCATTTGGTTACTTTTTGTAGAACCTTTTGGTCAAAGTTGCCCCCATGTGGGTCTTCATAGACCCTATCGAAGGCGGCAAATTTGAAAACAAGGGGATCATATTTGTGTTTTGAAAGCCCCATGGTGGCCTATGGCGGTATTAAGGAGACCACATGTAGCATAATACATTTGGTCCTTCATCCTTTTCCAAAGAGGTCTGATGGTCTTGCCAACATAGCATGCTCCACATTGGCATAGACTTATGTAAATAGGGAGCGTAATTGAGCGACTGTCAGAAATCATGAATCAGACTGAGACAGAAGCACAGTTAAATCACACTTGTTTAATAAAAAATAATTAAAAAAAAAAAAAAAAAAAGTTAAACAGAGAAAATGTAGTCAAAACATAGCCAGAGTTCAGGAACAGGAACGGACAGTCAGACAAGCCAAATCATCAGTGAGCCAGAGAACAGCAAGCAGGATCTGGAGCCAGAAGGAATGTCAGACAAACAAGTCTTTAACAGGAACACAGGAGAGCGTCTCTAGAGATGTGACCAAGGCGAAGGCAGAGATCACCTGGATTGGATGGCGTAAGTAGACAGGACCAACGAGCAGGATCATCAACAGGTGAGTCTCTGTGGAGAGATAGGAGCTGGCAATTAGCTGACAGCTGAGCGGCCAGCTCAGAGAAGGAAAAGCTGGACCCAGCCCTGACAGTACCCACTCCTCAACGACCCCTCCCCCTCGGAGGACCACAAGACTTGAGGGGAAAACATCTATGGAAAACATGGAGGACGACAGGGGCATGTACGTCCGAGGATGGGACCCAAGAGCGTTCCTCTGGACCGTACCCTTTCCAATGCACCAGGTACTGTATGCACCCACGGAACCTACGGGAGTCAATAATGGACTGTACTTCATACTCCTCATGGTTCTCAAACTGAATAGGGTGAGGACGTGGCACAGAGGTGGTAAAGCAGTTGCAGACCAAAGGTTTTAATAAGGAGACATTAAATACATTTGAGATACGCATGTTAGAAGGAAGGTCTAATGCGTAAGCCACTGGAATCCTGCAAAGAATACGGAAAGGCCCAATGAACCAATATAAAATATGTTGGTGCGCTTATCAAACTATCCTCATCTGTTGGAGTGGTGCTTATATATAAAATCCTAAACCATAAATACACCCTGATATAATCAGTAAAGTGAATAAGTGCAAATGAATATTCAATCAATAAAGTGAATAAATGCAAAAAAAATGCATAAAAAAACATATACCCTGATATCACAATCAGTAAAGTGAATAAGTGCAAATAAATATAGCAATCGATAAAGTGAATAAATGCAAATAGATGCATCAAAAAACATATAAGGGAACATATCTCTAGATATATGTAGGTGGGAAAAAAAAAAAAGCAATAAATAGTGTCCGTTTTTGTGAAAACAGCTGAGGTCTGAATGTCCAATCACTTGCCTTTGATGAACTTCCTTGTATTTTAATTCTCACAGATCACAGTTGCATGATGAATTAAATTTGAAAGATGATGATTCACATAAACATAAAAGAAAAACCATCATTGTGCAGTGTTTTTAAATGCTACAAGACTGGGCAAACAATGTAATCCACTCACATATTTGCAGTAGCTGAATCGCTTTTGTTATGATGGTCAGACAGCTTCACCGCTCATACAGCTATCGCTGTGTTTGCCAAACACTATGCGAAGACGTCACTGACTCCTTCTCCCTACGCGTATCATCACATGTCACGTGACTTTCTCAAGGGAGGCGTTTAGCCTCAGACAAGAATGTAAGATTCTTATGGTCAGTAAGAATGAGAACCGGCTCAACCGGCTTACTATCACATTTTTTAATATATTATTTTTTCTTTAGCTGTGAGTGCACTTGTTCAATTTTTATTGGTCAGTATCTCACAGGTCAATTTATTTAGCGCAGCTTCACCTTTTTATATTTCTGTTTGGTATTGTATAACACCCTGAGTTGCAGCTTGGTTTTTTTAGTTAATAGTGCAGTTTTCTTTTTTATATTCTTGAAGGTCAATTGCGCAATCATACGACCGGTGTGGAGGCAAACTACCGGCTTGACCTTTGTCAAAGACATAGCTAAAATTGCGGTACTCCTCTGGCAGGGAGGAGAGTGAAGAGGTGCACAGGACCTTGGCTACCTTCTGGAAGCATGTCTTATTGCATTGTGACGACCAGGAGAGAACCTCAGCACGGAGCCAATCAAAAGAGGGGATGTGCCTCTGTAACCAAGGATAGCCAATAACCAGCGGAAACTTAGGTGAGGAAAGAACTTGGAATTGGATTATCTCATGGTGAAGAGCCCCTATGACCATGGACAACGGAACAGTCTCATGAGTCACATAGGCAGGCTGTAGAGGTCTCCTGTCAAGAGCCTCAATGGCAAGTGGAGTGTCATGCAGCTGCAGCGGAATGGAGTGCTTCGATACAAAGGCAGCATCAATGAACAGGCTTGCAGCCCCAGTGTCGATTTAGACCCTGTATCTCAATGATCGACTCAGCCCAAGAAAGGTTAACCAAAACCAGGGGCTTAATGTTCTGGATAACTGGGGACGAAACAATGCCACCTAAGGTCTGTACGTGACAGGACCTTTAAGGTTCAGGCGTTCCCTGAATAGGTAGGACAAAACTTCAAAAAGTGACCTGCCTGGCCACAATAAAGGCACAATCTCTCCCTCCTCCTAAAGGTTCTCTCATCCGCAGAGAGACGCGTGAAACACAAGTGCATGGGTTCACTTTCACTGACCAACTCGGTACCAGGAGGCATGGGAGGTGAGGGAGGCAAGGATGGGACTGCAAAGCTTGGAGACAAATGTACAGGAGGCTTCCGCAAGTGCTCCTTAAAAAAGAGTCTCTCTGAGTCTGGAGTCAATGAGGATGGCAAACGTGATCAACTTCTCCAGCTCAGTGGGTATATCTCAGGCTGCTATCTCATCCTTGATGGTATCCGAGAGACCATGAGAAAAAGCAGCCACGAGGGCCTCATTGTTCCAAGCAACCTCTGCTGCCAGAGTATGGAAATTAATAGCGTAATCGGCAACAGTTCTTGTACTCTGATGGACGTGAGGCACTTGGCAGCAGAAGCGGAGCGTGCGGGAATGTCAAATACCCTTTTTAAAAGAAGCCATGAACTCAGGGTAACTCAAAACAACAGGTTTTTGCGTCTCCCATAGAGGGTTTGTCCAGGCTAAGGCTCTCTCAGAAAGCAAAGATATCACAAAACCTACTTTGCTTCTGTCCGTGGGAAACGCCCGGGGCAGCATCTCAAAGTATATTTCAATCTGGTTTAGAAACCCTCTGCATTGGAATGGATTGTCCCCAAATCGCTGGGGAAGTGGAGCGGAACCAGACATACCTCTTATAGAGGTAGTATTTGAGGCGGGTGCCTGCACAGAGACTGAAGACAGTGGGAGATTCCAGGTGAGCAGTGTGACTGATCCATGCAGCAATCCTGCTCATCCAATTTTGGAAAAAATATTACCAACAAGTGGATTAACTGCATCTTCTGAATTCATGGCCTTCGCCTACTGTCAGAAACCATGAATCAGACTGAGACAGAAGTAGAGTTAAATCTCAGTTGTTTAATAATAATAATAAAAAATGGTAAACAGAGAAAACAGTCAAAACATAGCCAGAGTTCAGGAACCAGAACGGATAGTCAGACAAGCCAAAACATCAGGGAGCCTGAGAACAGCGTAGTAGAACAGCAAGCAGGACCTGGAGCCTGAAGGAATGTCAGCCAAGCAAGTCTGTAACAGGAACACAGGAGAGCATCTCAAGAGATGTGACCAAGGCGAAGGCAGAGATCATCTGGACGGCTTAAGTAGCAGAACAAATGAGCAGGATCATCAACAGGTGAGTCACTGTAGAGATAGGAGCTGGCAATTAGCCGACAGCTGAGCGGCCAGCTCAGAGAAGGAAGGGCTGGGCCCAGCCCTGACATGGACCCTCTATGAGCAGATGACAATAATCACATGATCCACATTGGAATAGGCCTGATCTCTCTAGCTGTTTCTTGGAAGATCTAGTATACTGACTCTGCACCAGATGGTCCCCGATTGATCCTGCCCGTCTAATGCTAATTTCTGAAAAGAAAGACTAGTAGTCTATCAAAGAGGAGGTCAGCCTCATACTTGAAAAATTCTTCCCTTGAGCAGTTCCTCCTCAAGCGCAAGTACTGACTGAATGGAATGCTCTTTACCAACAAGTGCGGGTGTGCACTCGAAGCATGCAGAATGGTGTTCCCTGCTGTAGGCTTACAGTACAGGAAGACAACATCCAGGAAGGCAATACTGCTCTCATTGAACTCCATAGTAAACTTAAGATTGTAATTGTTGGTATCCAGCATTAACATGAATTGCTGCAGGGCTTGAGTTGATCCTGCCCACACCATAATTACATTGTCAATATATCTACACCAACATAGTACATCAGAGAGAAGGTCAATGTGTTCATCACTGGAAAAAAGGTCACGCTCCCACCCCCCAAGGTACAGGTTGGCATATTATGGCACACAACAAGTGCCCATAGCCACTAGGGATGGGCGAACAGTTCGGCCCGAGCATAAATTCAGGGGCAAACTTTTTGTTCGGTTGTTCGGCCGTTTGTTCAGCCCCCCGAACCGACCACAATGCAGCACTGAACAGTGCAATGCAAGCCCTGATTGGCTGAAGCAATGAAAGCTTCAGGCAATCAGGGCACAGAGCACTGTAATAGTCATGATTGGACACTGTCATCATGACTTTATCCAATCATGGCCCATTTCCCGCCCCACAAAATAAAAGCATTCTTTCAATGGCAGCCATTTTCAGTGTGATTTCGGCATGCAGAGAGATTGAACAGTGCTCTGTTCAGTGCTATCAGTTAGTTAGTGTGCTATACTGTGCTATTTTGCTTACATTGTCAATGTAGAATATTAGTTTAATGTCAGTCTAGGGATAGTGTGAGTGTAGTGAGGAGGACCATAATTTAGCTTTGCATAGTGTGCAGCTAGAGTAGGGACAGCTCAGATAGTTTTACTGTAGTGTAGTGAGACCAGCGGAGGATCCAGGGGGGGCCAACAGGCCAATTGCCCCTTCCCCTGAAAATATCACACAGACTGACATGATTTGATTGTCACAGTCAATTGCAGGCTGCAGCGCTGCTCTGCCCGAGTCTCTCTCTCTGTCTCATCAGCCAATCAGCAGCGCAGAGAGAGACTCTAGTGTGTAATTACACGGCTCCTGGACTAGGAGGAGCCTGGAGGTGGGTGGAGCTGCGCCATTGGCTTGGCAACCCAGTACTCGTTTCTAGCCCCTGGGCTGCCTGGCGTCTAGCAACGAGTGACGTCATTGAGTCAGACTCAGAGCCGACATGACGGTGACAGGAGCTGCCTGGAGCGGAGCCTAGGGGAACAGTTGTTGCTGCAGTCTCAGACTGCAGTAGTGAGTAGTGGCAGTGGCACTGCATGGCAGAGCGCCAGCAATCTTCCTTCTAGGCGGCCGCCCCTGAGTGTGTTGGCCCCTCCCACCGGCAGCACCATCTCCCTCAATCTTGTCCACACTCCACACAGTCACTCACACTGACTGCAGGCCTCTGCCCCTGATAGCAGGAAAGTGACACAGCAAGTGACAATCGGCAACAAATGACAGGTACAAAATATTTTACAGTGCACCCATACAAGAATGACATTTCCTGCAGGGCTAGTTAAAAACACCTGAACATATTCAAAATATACGGGGGTTTGGTCACACTATATGGTCATATAGTGCTAAGCCCACTTACTGCGACAAAGTACCCCGAATTAGTGGGTCCTACTCTAGAAATAGAATCGAAGATCCTTTGTCTCAACCATGGGAGCTAAACTCCTCTATGTGGGAGAACTGAAGGGGATACATCCTATACACTGGTGGCCACTAAATAAGAGGTAATGAGGAGGAGGGGGGGTGCTCCAGCCCACTAGAGTATGACCCACTAATTCGGGGTACTTTGTCGCAGTAAGTGGGCTTAGCACTATATGACCATATAGTGTGACCAAACCCCCGTATTTTTTGAATATGTTCAGGTGTTTTTAACCATTTCAATACTGGCGTATAGTAATATGACGGCCACAGATGGGATCTCCCATCCTGGGTGGCCGTCATATGACGTCCTGGGCTTCCCGGCCATCTAGGGGGCACGCGCGTGCCCACCGCGTTGCTCGGGACCTGGTGCGCGTGCCCCGGTGGCCGCGATGTCCTCCGGGCACCCACGATTGCCCGTTAACCGAGCAGGACCGTGGATCTGTGTGTGTAAACACACAGATCCACGTCCTGTCAGTTGAGAGGAGACCGATCTGTGTTCCCAGTACAGATGAACACTGATCGGTCTCCTCCCCTTGTGAGTCCCAACTGTACAGTTAGAGTCACTCCCCTAGGAAACATTTAACCCCTCGTGTCCCCCTAGTGGTTAACCCCTTCCCTGCCTGTCACATTTATACAGTAATCAATGCAATTTTATAGCATTGATCGCTGTGTAAATGTGAATGGTCCCAAAAATGTGTCAAAAGTGTCCGATGTGTCCACCATAATGTCGCAGTCATGAAAAAAAAAAATCGCAGATCGCCGCTATTACTAGTAAAAAAAATAAATAACATTTTTTTTAAAATGCCATAAATCTATCCCGTATTTTGTAGACGCTATAACTTTTGCGCAAACCAATCAATATACGCTTATTGCGATTTTTTTTACCGAAAATATGTAGAAGAATACGTATTGGCCTAAACTGACGAAAAAATTATTATTTTTTTTTTTAAATTGGGATATTTATTATAGCAAAAAGTAAAAAATATTGTGTTTTTTTCAAAATTGTCGCTCTTCTTTTGTTTATAGCGCAAAAAATAAAAACCGCAGGGGTGATCAAATACCACCAAAAGAAAGCTCTATTTGTGGGGAAAAAAGGACGTCAATTTTGTTTGGGTACAACGTTGCACAACCGCGCAATTGTCGCTTAAAATGCGACAGCACTGAAAACTAAAAATTGGTCTGGGAAGGAAGGGGGTGAAAATGCCCTGTATTGAACCGGTTAACTAGCCCTGCAGGAAATGCCATTCTTGTATGTGTGCGCTGTAAAATATTTTGTATTGTTTGTAGGTCTTATAGCAGCACCATCTTGAATTTAAACGCGTTGTATGGTGTTCCCCCCCAAATATGTTCTTGTATATTGTAATAGGCCCTGACCAGGTCTTTTGGGCTGGAGAACCCCTCCCCCTCCTCATTAGCTCTTATTTAGTGGCCACCAGTGTATAGGATGTATCCCCTTCAGTTTTCCCACATGGAGGAGTTTAGCTCCCATGGTTGAGACAAAGGATCTTCGATTCTATTACTAGAGTAGGACCCACTAATTCGGGGTACTTTGTCGCAGTAAGTGGGCTTAGCACTATATGACCATATAGTGTGACCAAACCCCCGTATTTTTTGAATATGTTCAGGTGTTTTTAACTAGCCCTGCAGGAAATGTCATTCTTGAACGCGCTGTAAAATATTTTGTACTGTTTGTAGGTCTTATAGGAGCACCATCTTGGATTTAAACGCATTGTATGGTGTGCCCCCCAAATACGTTCTTGTATAACAAATGACAGGTGACGTGGCAAGTAACAATTCGCATCTGGTGGCAAGTGACACACTCAGGGCTCTAACCGGTTCTGTATTATGGTGAGTTGAGCTATTTCATTTGATATAACGATGTAATAATATAAATAATGTGCTTCAATCATCCTGACACCATAACAACCATGGTGCAGGGATGATTGAAGCGCTAACACCAGCGATTTCCCTGATAAATTGCCAGCAAAAAAAATATTTTCTGGCAGTGCCCCTCCCGAGACTAGACTCTGGATCTGCCCCTGAGTGAGACTGTGTCATTCATACATACATTAGTGTAGAGTGGGGACAGCTCATATAGTTTCAGTGTAGTGTAGTGAGATTCAGTAATCTTGACATTAGTGTATAGCTAGAGTAGGGACAGTTCAGATAGCGTCAGTGTAGTGACGGTTGAACACCGTCTATTTGATTGCGTTACTGCCAGTTTAACGCCATTTACTTCTGTGTGCGTTACTGCCAGTTAAGGCCATATCGTTTTGCGTGCGTTACTGCCAGTTTAACATCTTATAGTTCTGTGTGCATTACTGCCAGTTTAACGCCATATAGTTCTGTGTGCGTTACTGCCAGTTTAATGCCATATCGCTTTGTGTGCGTTACTGCCAGTTTAACGCCATATCGTTTTGCGTTTGTTACTGCCAGTTTGATGCCATATCGTTTTGCACGCGTTACTGCCAGTTTAACGTCTTATAGTTCTGTGTGCATTACTGCCAGTTTAACGATGGTATAGCAAAGGGTGTCCCAGGTCCTAGCAGCACATCCACCAGCAGCACACCACACACCACCAGTTGTAGACTGTATTTATCTGCCCCATCTGCTGCAGCGGAAAAAAAAATACAGTCCCTGCCACCCACATGCCCAGTGTCTGAATGAAAGCTTGTCAAATAGCAGGTTCCCAGTCGCTACTACTTTTCAAGTAAGGCTGTTCCATCTCTCTACCATCACGTGGAAGGGAATGTTCTGGCATCGTTGGGCAAGGCAGTCAGCCGTAAAATCCACCTTACTGCTGACACGTGGTCCAGCAAGCATGGGCAGGGATGATATATTTCATTCACAGCACACTGGGTAACACTGCTTGCAGCTCGAAAGGATGCAGGACAGGGCTCAGTGCTGAAGCTTGTTGTGCCCCCACGTCTCCATAGAGCTGATGGTGATGAGGTCAGACCTGTGAGCTCTACCCCCTCCTCCTCCTTGCCCTCCTTTGCAGAATTGTCCTATGAACATCAGTTAACTCCAAGCGTTCAAAGGGCTATTCCCACAGTCAGGCTAAAAGGTGCCATGCAGTGCTTCAGCTGGTGTGTTTAGGGGACAGGAACCACACTGGAGCAGAGATTCTTGGACAGGCCCAGAGGTGGATCGCACCACGCCAGCTGGAGCCCGGAATGGTAGTGTCCGATAATGGCTCAAACCTCCTGTCTGCCCTTAGACAGGGAAAGTTGACACGTGCCATGCCTGGCACATGTCCTCAATTTGGCGGTGCAGCGTACATACCCAGGGTTGCAAGATGTACTAAAACAGGCCAGAAGAGTCTGTAGCCATTTCATACACAGCCAGTGCTCGGTTGGCTGAAATTCAGCGGGAATTCCACCTGCCCGTAAACCTGATTTGTGACATGCCCACCAGGTGGAACTCAACTTGGGAATGCTGCAGTGGCTATACAGGAAGCAGAAGGCCATCAACTAGTATCTGTGCCAGTATGGCATGACGACAGGCTCAGGCTGCCTCAGCTTTTTTTCCCCACATCAATGGCTGAACATTAAGGATGCATGCACTGTATTGTCACCATTTGAGGATTCCACAAGGATGGTGAGCAGTGACAGTGCATGCATCAGTGACACAATTGCTGTTGTGTTCCTGCTGGAGCAGGCTGTGCGTGGCATTATGGACAGGGCACTGGAGGCAGAGCAGCAGGAGGAAGAGGAGGACTTCCTTTCCCCTCAAGGCCCACTTTATCCAGACACCATCATTCCTATGTCACAGAACACACTGTAGGAGAGAGGGGAGGAGGAGGATTCTGCCACTTTCATAGGCTTTTAAGAAGAGGAAGACATGCGTCAATCTGTAAGTAATGGCTTTCAACCCCAGGACCCTTGAGAGTAGTACGTGGCTGGGAGGAGGAAGTTCCAGATGCTGTCATCCTGAGTGATCCTGAGGAGTCTGCTTCTCACGCCTCGGAAAATTTGAGGCGCATGGGCAACCTCATGCTTCAAAGCCTGCAAAAGGACCCAAGAATACGTGTCATAAAGGAGAAGGATGATTACTGGTTGGCAACCCTCCTTGACCACCGTTATAAGGGGAAGGTCTCAGAACTCATCCCGTCCCCACAGAGAGTTAAGAAGATAAAATCTCTTGAGGACACGTTAAAGAGGATTTTATTGAACATTTTTCCTGACTCCAGTAGGTTACAGTGTGGTGAAAAATTCAAGTTAGACTTACCGGTAACTTGTTTTCCAAGAGTCTTTCAGGACAGCACATGAGAGAGAGGCTCCACCCACTAGTAAACAGGAAACACAAACTCCACCACATTTTAAAAGGAGGCTCCTCTCCACAGGTCGTCAGTTGTAGTAGAGTATCTCCGGCCCAAGCTGGAACACATAAGCATAATACGGTTAATTCACAGCATATATATATATATATATATATATATATATATATATATATATATATATATATATATATACACACACACACACACACACACACACACACACACACACACACACACTTCCATATACGTATAAATATGTATATATAAACATGAAGGGCGGGTAGTTTGCTGTCCTGAAAGACTCTTGGAAAACAAGTTACCGGTAAGTCTAACTTGAATTTTCCCTTATCGTCTTTCAGGACAGCACATGAGAGGATAATCGAGACTTACCAACTAGGGAGGGACAACAGCCTGCAGGACCTTTCTGCCAAATGCCTGATCACCGGCTGACAGAAGATCCAATCTGTAGTGACGGACAAACGTAAGATAACTTGACCACGTAGCCGCCTTACAAATTTGGTCTGGGGTGGCACCAGCTTTTTCTGCACATGTAGTGGCTAGAGCTCTGGTAGAATGTGCTCGTACTCCCTGAGGAGGAGACAACCCCGACTGGACATAAGCTTCTGAAATAGCCATTCTTAACCATCTGGCAATTGATCCCTTTGAAGCCTTCCTTCCTTTTCTGTTGCCGGAAAACAGAACAAATAAAGAGTCCGAAGACCTGAAGTCCCTTGTTTTCTCTAAGTAATGTAATAAAGTTCTTCTTACATCTAACTTATGAAATAATTCTTCCTTACTTCCTGAAGGATCTGAACAAAAAGTTGGCAGGATGATTTCCTGCGACCTATTATGGACTGATGCCACTTTTGGTAAAAACGCAGGATCTGTTCTAAGCACAATCCTGTCTGGGTAAATTGACATAAAGGGCTCTTTAACTGAAAGAGCATGAAGTTCTCCAATTCTTCTCGCAGTCGTAACTGCAACTAAAAATATCGTCTTTAGAGTTAAATTCTTTAACGAGATTGACTGTAATGGTTCAAAAGGATCTTTTGTGAGTACTTGTAAGACCACTCTCAAGTCCCATTTTGGAAAGTGTCTATTGGGAACTGGTCTGGATCTAGTAAGTGACCTAAAGAATCTCGTGACCAACGGAACTGAGGAAATAGGTTGATCCAGGTATACTCCTAGGGCAGCCACTTGTACTTTAAGAGTGCTAATTGCCAGCCCCTTGTCCACACCCTTCTGCAGAAATTCCAGAACCGACACAATGTCTTCTAAATTTCGGTTTGCCGAGCGACACCAGGAGTTGTAGACTTTCCAAACCTTAGCGTAGATATCTCTAGTCACCTTCTTTCTACTAGTCAGTAAAGTAGATACTAGAGGCTCTGACAAACCCTTGTTTTTTAACAGCTGTTCCTCAGATACCAAGCAGTGATACTTAGTCTTGCTATATCCGGATGATACACTGGACCTTGAAGTAGTAAGTCCTGTCTGAGGGGAAGCTGCCAGAATGGTTTGACTGACATTAGTAGAATGGAGGAAAACCAGGCCCTTTTTGGCCAGTACGGGGTGATCAAGATTACCGACACCTTCTCCTTCTGCATCTTCCTCAATACTAAAGGAATTAGCTGAAAAGGGGGGAAGGCATAACCCAGCTGGAAATTCCAAGGATGTGCCAGGGCATCTATCCCCATCGGTCCGTTGTCTCGGTGCAGGGAGAAGAACTGAGGGAGCTGAGAATTTTCTCTTGATGCGAATAGATCCACCTGCGGGCATCCCCACTTCTGGGTTATTAGAGTGAATATTTCTGGATTCAAACTCCACTCTGCCTCCTGAATCCTTTGTCTGCTCAAGAAATCTGCTACTCCATTTAGCGTGCCCTTGAGATGTACTGCTGACAGGGAAAGTAGATGACTCTCTGCCCATCCTAGGATCTCTGAAGATAGCAATAGAAGAGTCCCGCTCCTTGTGCCCCCTTGTTTGTTCAGGTATGCCACCGTGGTGGCGTTGTCTGACAATATCTGCACATGGGACCCCCGAAGGTTTGGAGAGAAGGCAACCAAGGCTAAAGCGACTGCCTTTAACTCCCTCCAATTTGATGACCTTCCTGCTTCCACTGGGGACCAAACTCCCTGAGCTATGTCTTGACCCCAGTGTGCTCCCCATCCCCAACTGCTGGCATCTGTCGTTATCCTTCTCTCTGTTGGGAAGGACCAGAGTAAACCCCTTGACAGCACTGCCTGATTTCTCCACCACCAAAGGGTCCTTTTTACCCTGGTGGGAAGCCGTACCTTTGAGTCTAAAGCTTCTGGACTGCGATCCCAGATCTTTAAGAGAAAACTCTGAAGGGGTCTGAAATGGAGTCTGGCCCATTGAATGGCCGGCATGATTGAGGTCAAGGTTCCTAGTACTGACATAATCCTTCTGACTGATACCTCCAGGTTCGTCTGAAGGCTGGATACTGCCTGCAATACCTTCACTTTCTTCTCTTCTGGAAGAAAGATCTTTTGATCCACTGAGTCTATCAGATACCCCAGAAATTGGACTCTTTGTGCTGGATTGAAATTTGATTTTTGGATGTTTATAATCCAACCTAAGGCCTCCAGATGACTGCGAGCCTTGATCAGATCCTCCTGTAACCTTTCTCTGGAAGGGGCAAAGAAAAGGAGGTCGTCCAGGTAAGGGATAACCGCAATCCCTTGTAGCCGGAGGGGAGCTAGGGCTTCCGCCATAATTTTGGTAAATATTCGAGGGGAGGAAGATAGACCAAACGGGAGGGCCCTGAATTGAAGGTGCAGAACCTCCCTCCCCATATTTACTGCCAGCCTCAGATATCTCTGGGACTGAACAGCTATAGGTACATGCAGGTACGCATCCCTTAAGTCGATTGATGCCATAAAGCATCCTCTGACTAAGAGATTTCTTACCGAAAAGATGGAGTCCATGCGGAATCGCCTGTATTGGACTGACCTGTTTAACGGTTTTAAATTGAGGATGAGCCGAAAGCTTCCTGATGGTTTCTTTATCAGAAAAATATGGGAGTAGAACCCTTGGCAATCTTCCTCCGGAGGCACCTGAACCACAACACCCTGTTTTATCAGATCCCCTAACAGGTTCTTCATGGCTAGGGCTTTTCTTGTGTCTTTTGGCAGATTTGTTACGCAGTACCTCTCTGGAGGAAGGTTCAACAGCTCTATCCTGTAACCCTGGGCTATTAAATCCAAAACAAAAGGGTTTTTTGTTATGTTTGCCCATAGAGGAAGGAATTTTTGAAGCCTTCCTCCCACAGGCACCACCAAGTCATTGTGTTTTATTGGCCTGCGTAGGAGGATTGAAAAGGACATTCCCTTTGCCTTTTCCTCTCTGCGCCGCCCAATTCCTTCTTTTTTCTTGGGGCCTGTTACTCTTTTCCTGATTTTTTTGAGGTCGAAAAAAACCACCTAACTGGCTGCTTTTTCTTTTTAACAAGAAAGGATTTCTTCTTATCAGCTATTCTATCCAAAATAGATTCTAGATCGGGACCAAAAAGCTGATCTCCCAAAAATGGCACTCCGCATAACTTATTTTTGGAAGCTGCGTCCCCAGGCCATGTCTTTAACCATAACGCTCTCCTGGCTGCAATGGTCAGGGCCCCTGACCTAGCTGACATTCTTATAGAATCTGCAGAGGCGTCAGAAATATATGCTACAGCTGCTATAAGGGTTGGGAAGGAATCTAGAATCTCCTGTTTGGGTGAATCAGCTATAATATGTGCTTTTAGCTGATTCAGCCAGAACTCCATATTTCTGGAGACACAGGTCATAGCCATAGCAGGCTTGAGATTCCCTACAATGGACTGCCAGGCTTTTTTAAGCTGTTGGTCTGCCTTCTTATCCATAGGATCCTTCAAAAATACCCATGTCCTCGAATGCCAGATCTGTTGATCTAGATACTTGGGAAAAAGCTGCATCCAACTTCGGGACTTTATTCCAAAGTGACTCAGGATTATCATTAAATGGAAAACGCCTCTTGTGAGCTCTTGGGAAAAAGGGTTTTCTCTCTGGGTCAGCCCATTATTTCTTAATGGTCTTCGAGATTACCGAATGTACAGGGAAAGTGCGACCTGTTGCTTCACCAAGCCCTTCATACATTCTATCGTGCAGCGATAATTCTCTTTTTTCTTCCTCCATTCCCAATGTTGCATAAATTGCTTTCAACAGACTGTCTACTTGTTCCAAGGACAGTTTGTATCTAGAAGGTGCATCTGCCTCTTCCTCTTCCTCCTCCTCCTCTTCTCCAGAGTATGAGGGGGAATGCCCCTTTTTGGTAGTCGGGCCAGCCTCAGCCTCTACCGTTGGGGTTAAGTGTGAGTCCTGAGAGGGGTCTGAGGTAGTTGCCTGACTTAATGCTGGTGTTACAAGAGAAGAGCGAAAAGCCTGTATAGTAGCATCTAGCTCTTTCTTAACTGATGCGATTATGTCGCTGCACGCAGAAGAAGCCTCTTCCTTGACTAAGGAGTCAATGCAAATTTGGCATAAAGTCTTCTTCCAACCCTCCAGTAACTTTGCTTTACATGAGGGGCATCTCTTTTTAATGGCTGGTTCAGATCTCTTAGCCTGCCAGAAAAAAATGGCAAAAGAGAAAAAACACCAGCATTCATTAAGCCAAAGCTTCCTCCTAATGGACTCACCACAGGTGCACAGGAGGAACAAAAGTTAACCCCATGTGCCCAGACAGGCCCCAGCCACCAAGGGGGAAAAAAACATTTGTGAGAGGGGCACCAAAGTAACCAGGATATTCACTATAGCCTCTTACCTGGGCCTTGCTGGTGCCTGTGCCTGTCCCACATGCAGCTGCCACAGAATCCATAGTGGTGCTGCACCGATCGGTGGCTCTTACGAACGTCGGTTCCGGAGTAAAAAAAACGCCGTTGCGCCCGACCGGAACCGGAATATAGGCACCAGGACCGCTCCTCCCCTCTTCCTCTGCGCCACTTCCAATCGGAAATGATGCACCCGTTCCTAGTGCCTTCCCCTCGTCAGATACCTCACTTCCGACCGGTCGAGTCTGTACTCTTCCAAGATGGCGGCGGCCAGTAACGCCGACACGCGGTTTCAAAAAAGCCCGCGAACGGCTGCCGCTGCCTAAGGAGAGGCTCCAGGAATGGTCCAGCTCATCATGAGCAAAGAAAGAGGAAAAAGGAGCCCACTTACCAGCAACCCTGTGGCGCGGTGTGGGAGGATCGGACTCTCTGGAGGAAAAAGATAGGTATGGTGGGGTAGGCAGCCTGGCCTCTCAGGATAGCACCATAAGAGACCCTGGCTCCTACTAGGTGTTCCCTTGCCGGAGGAAACACAAAAACTGACGAGCTGTGGAGAGGAGCCTCCTTTTAAAATGTGGTGGGGTTTGTGTTTCCTGTTTCCTAGTGGGTGGAGCCTCTCTCTCATGTGCTGTCCTGAAAGACGATAAGGGAAAATGTTGTTTTGATTCTTCTGTTGGTCAAGAGCGTTGGAGAAGGCGTCCGCTTAAGTGAGGCATTTCGGAATTTTTTTAGTCCTCGCCACCCGGGGCTGTCAGCTTACCTCGGGGTCAAAACAGAGATGGAGAGCTTTCCAGCTGATGATCCACTGACTTACTAAGTCATGAGAATAGACCACTGCCAGAACTTGCCCAGTATGCTATTGAGCTGTTGGGCTGCCCTGCATCCAGCGTGCTTTCAGAACGGAAATTCAGTGCTGCAGGAGGTTTTGTTACTGACCATAGAACGCATCTGTCCACAGACTCCGTGGACCGTTTGACTTTTATAAAAATGAATCAGTCCTGGATTACCAGCTATGAAGCCCCTGATGTTGAACCTGGATTACCAGCTATGAAGCCTCTGATGCCGATATCACTGATTAAGTCTTTTTGGAATGTGGAATTCTGCAGGACTTCGAGGCTGCCTAGCTTTGAGGGTGTTCAATCATTTCATCTGGAAGAATGTTTTTGGTATAGGTTTCATGGGCACAACACCCAAAGACCAATTTTTTCTACACCTGTTTGACAGGTGCATATCATTGCAATTTTTTACAGCAAGGCCAATTCTTGCTGTCATCAAGAGTACCTCTAAAGGGTTATGGTGGGAAGACGCCCCCCGACACCCAAAGACCAATTTTTCTGCACCTGTTTGACAGGTGCATATCATTGCAATTTTTTACAGCAAGGCCAATTCTTGCTTTCATCAAGATTACCTCTATAGGGTTACTGTGGGAAGGCGCCACTGACACCCAAAGACCAATTTTTACGCACCTGTTATGCCCTGTACACACGGCTGGACATTGATCGGACATTCTGACAACAAAATCCATGGATTTTTTCCGACGGATGTTGGCTCAAACTTGTCTTGCATACACAAGGTCACACAAAGTTGTCGGAAAATCCGATCGTTCTGAACGCGGTGACGTAAAACACGTACGTCGGTACTATAAACGGGGCAGTAGCCAATAGCTTTCGTCTCTTAATTTATTCTGAGCACGCGTGGCACTTTGTGCGTCATTTTTGTGTACACACGGTCGGAATTTCCGACAACAAGGTCCTAGCACACATTTTCCATCGGAAAATCCGACCGTGTGTACAGGGCATTACTTCCATCCAAAGTCAAAGTGACACCAGAATGTATCCAAAAAATCTCTAATCTTGTTCCCAGTGCACTACATTGTGGCCTCATCATACACACTGGCTCCCCAGTTGTTGCTGAGCAAAATAAAAGCAGCTTGCAGGGAAAATGTCATTTTTTTGGCTTTATAAATGCAATTATTGCTGCAGCAGATTCTAGAAATGGTACAGATCTGCAACTTTACAAGCAGACTAAGGGGATCCCCCAGGCACTATATTAGAAGGAATTGTTCATTTTTTTGCTTTCACTTTAAAATTAAAAAAAATCACTGCTCATTTAAAAATTACATTTTTTTTTTATTGATACATGTCCCCCAGGGCAGGACCCCTATAACCATTGTATGCCCAATTACTTGCATATAAGCCTTCAAAATGGGCACTTTTGATTATTGACGTTCGGGTCCCATTGACTTTAACCACTTCAGCCCCGGAAGAACTTACCCCCTTCCTGACCAGAGCGTTTTTTTTTGCGATTCGGCACTGCGTCGCTGTAACTGACATTTGCACGGTCGTGTGACGCTGTACCCAAACAAAATTGACATCCTTATTTTCCAACAAATAGAGCTTTCTTTTGGTGGTATGTGATCGCCTCTGCGGTTTTTATTTTTTATGCTATAAACAAAAAATGACCAAGAATTTTGAAAAAACACAATATTTTGTACTTTTTGCTATAATAAATATCCCCATTTTTTTTTTTTAAAAAAGCAAATTTTTCTCAGTTTAGGCCGATATATATTCCTCTACATATTTTTGATAAAAATATAAGCGTATATTGATTGGTTTGCGAAGTTATAGCAAGTCTACAAAATAGGGGATAGATTTATAGCATTTTTATTATTATTATTTTTTTTTTACTAGTAATGGCGGCAATCTGCGATTTTTATCATGACTGCGACATTATGGCGGACATATCGGACAATTTTGACATATTTTTGGAACCATTGGCGATCAGAAATGCATTGATTACTGTAAAAATGTCACTGGCAGTGAAGGGGTTAACACTAGGGGGCGGTGAAGGGGTTAACTGTGTTCCCTGGGAGGTGATTCTAAGTGAAGGGCAAGGGGACTAACTAGAGGAAGTGATGGATCGTGGTTCCTAGCTAATAGGAACACACGATCTGTCACTCCTGCCAGAACAGAACAGGGAAGTGTGTGTTTACACACACTCCTCCCTGTTCTGTGTCTCCTGGTCACGATCGCTCATGGCCGGCGGTCATCGCGACCGTCGGCCACGAGCATCGGCACCCCCCGCTGTGTAGCGGGAGCGCGCGCCTGCTATCCGGGCCCCGCGAGCCGACATATAGCTACGTGGTTTCGCGCAGGGGAGCCAACCTGCCACAGTACAACTGCGACGGCTGGTCCGGAAGCGGTTAATGGGGTTCATTATTCGGGTCCGGACTTTTGCGGTGTTAGAAAGTTCTGGTGCGAACCAAACAGGGGTCCATTCGGCCCATCCCTAATAGCCACACCCTGTACCTGGAGGAAGTGGGAACCATCAAAGGAAAATAATTTTTTTGTAAGGATATAAAAGATAAAAGTTGCATAATGAATTTGTTGTCTATGAGATGTGGGACCTCTTTCATTGAGGAATCTAGATATTACCACGTTGGGAGGGATAGACGAGGTGTTTTATATAAGAAGGTAATGCAACTACGTGAGGGCAAAAGTATTCATCTACAAATCTCCTTGCTCGTTCGGGTTTGGATCCCATCCCCGAAATTATTGGTCGTCCCGGGGGACTGGTAAGGTTTTTATGTGTTTTTGGGAGAGCATAGACTGTTGGAACCCTGGGGAGTGGAACGTGTATACTTCAAAAATGTACTCTTGATTGAACTTGGTTATAAAATCCTCAGATATAGATTTATACCATGATCTGTTTTTAGAATGTCCAAGCATATATTTCTATACTGTAATTCGCTCATAATTACCACATTCCCACCCTTGTCTGAGGGCTTAATGACTATTTCAGGGTTATTACTGAGATTGTCCAATGCAACCTTCTAAGAAGGACAGCTGGTTGGAAGCTAAACAGTGGGGACCTTGAGTGGAAAGTGAATAAGTCTTGCTTTTTGACTGCTGGGTTGCATTTTTAGGTTCTTTTTGGGGCTTTTCCTTGTAGTTTTTTAACACCTTTTTCTGACACTTTTTAAACAGCTTTTTTTTTTCTTCTTTGCTTCCTTCAGCCTACTAATTAAGGGGAGTGGTTAATTGGTCACAGGTGCTTTAGGCCTATATAACCTTGTGCAGAACTCATTGTGAGCCTGCTCATCTTTGAGACTGCTGGAACTCTGTCCAAATGGAACTAGTCTAAGTGGTGAGTTAAAAAACAGAGTTAGTGGAACTGGAGTAAGTGGTGAGTTAAAATCCAAAGTTAGTGGAACTGGACTAAGTGGTGAGTTAAAAACCAGAGTTGAAAACAGGAGGTTATAACAGGGGTCATAGTACCTGTGTAGTGTGAGTACCTGAGTGTTGTCTGAGTAGTGTGTGTGGATCGTTAGTACTTGTGTATTGTGTACTGTGTATTGCGAGTGCACATAATTCTGCAGTGCACATAGGTCTGCGAGCGGTTTGCGAGTGCACGTAGGTCTGCAAGTGCACGTAGGTCTGCGAGTGGTCTGCAAGTGCATGTAGTTCTGCGAGTGCACGTAGGTCTGCGAGTGCATGTAGTTCTGTGAGTGCATGTAGGTCTGCGAGTGCATGTAGGTCTGCGAGTACCTGTGTATTGTCTTGTTGAGTACCTGTGTATTGTCTTGTTGAGTATTAGTGTCAGGAAGCTAGTTGTTAGGTAATTTGGACAGGGTATAATCCCCAATCCTCATTACATTTTATAGGTACGATGCCCAGCAAGTGTGGAAAGGCGACTCGTTCTACATCTTGCGGCATGTATGCGTTCCTTGATCATCCGATCGAGGGTGAATACTGCTGTGCAAAATGAAAGCGCATTGTTTCCCTGGAAGCCCAGGTTCTGAATCTGGGGAAGCAATTGTCTGCACTGAGAAGTCCCTCCATACTAAAGGAGAGCCAGAGGCAGATGGAGTGTCCTTCAGAACGATTTTAGAGACTTAGGAGCTACATTGAGGAAAAGGACCTCCAAGGTAGTATTCTCAGGAATACTACCGGTACATCGAGCCACACCAGCAAGTGGCTGAAGAGCTGGTGTAGTAAGGAGGGGTTGGGGTTCCTGGAGGACTGGGCTGACTTCTCAGTCGAAAACTGGTACTATAGAAGGGATGGACTGCACCTAAATGAGGAGAGTGCAGATCAACTGGGAATGAAGATGGCCAAAAAGTTAGAGGGGTTTTTAAACTAGGCAATGGGGGAGCAGGGTCCAGAGGTAGAGATAGTCAGCGTGGAACATATTCCAGAGGGTAATATTGGGGGCATTAGTGGTAGGTTGACAAAAGCACATAAACCCAAGATAAACCTAAGCACCCTCTGAAGGAGTGCGATTCCTCTAGCGGGACTTTTTTCACGGGGTTACCTCTAATAAAGTAGAAAGTAGTAGAAGTTTATAGTTTTTGTATAAAAGTATTGTAGTTTATTAATTTAGCATCTAAAAATCATTACACATGACCTAACCATATATACAATAAAATGGATGCATGTAAATGGGAAAAAGTAATTCTACAAATAAATGACCAAATGCAATGATACAGGTAGTAAAGAACCAATGATCATAGAAACCGACGTTTCGAGGTAAGCAAAAGGGGTTGACCTCTTCTTCAGGGGTAACGACAATTGGTCAAAATGGATATTTCATCTAGAAAATTAATAAAAAGCAGAGCAAACAAATGGATGAATATCTCAGGCATTCACAGCAGGAGGCAGTAGAGAGCATCTAGTTTACATTATAAAGGTCAATAGACATTAACATATGTTACATCTTTAGTAAGTTCCAGGCATATACATGCAGAGATTTCATACTGACCCCTTAAGATTCATATAAACACTCCCAGGGACATTATCAGCATCCAATGCGAATCAAGAATTTACCGCCCGTCAAGGCCACACAGGGATCACAGAACCGAGGCTCAAGAAGATAGGGAAGATACCAGGTGAATCACAGGAAAAAGAACCAGGGTGGACTGAGGTTGCTTCACAAAGGATATCCCCAATATAAGAACAGACACAGTCCTCCCCTCACTGCGAAGGCTTGAGACAGCCTGTTTGATGGAGTTAGAGGGTGGGGGGGTACAATCCTGCTGCAATGAAAATATTTCAATGAGAGTCTTAAAAAGAGAGCCTAGTATAAATACAATACTATTCTCAGAATTGTAAGGAGTATTGGGGTTAGCAGATTCACCCAAGATTGTAAATATAGAACATATATAACACGTACCTAAAAACTGAGGTTAAAAGGAACCAGATCATGGGTTCCAATTTCAGCAGCAGAAAGTATTTGAATAATACCCCAGAATCAAAATGGGCAGGAGTCCAAGGAAATATGCAGGTTCCCTGGTTGGGTGTGAGTATGCATAAGTCTGCAGATTATAAAACACATCAGGAAATATTATAGGTAAGTAAACGGTTAACCGTCTGTAAAATTTCCAAACATCCCAACCAGAGGGGGTCCATGCATTTTACCTGCCTGTCTCAGCTTCCTCCAAGCACATCTGTGTGGTGTCAGTAGCAGCTGATTAATGCAGTGGTGGAGGAGTTTAAATGTGTGTTTAATTGCAGTGGGTGGGGATGTCCAATCAGCAGCCTGATTGGCTGAACCATGAGTATGGGGCGGTCACAAGTTTTTTTTTTTTTTTTTTTCTTTTAAGGAGGACGTGAGATGTCTGTCTAGGATATCCCCCGGGCAAAAAAAAAAAAAAAACTTGTGAACTTGTTCAGCCAATCAGGCTGCTGATTGGACATCCCCACCCACTGCAATTAAACACACATTTAAACTCCTCCAGCACTGCATTAATCAGCTGCTACTGACACCACACAGACGTGCTTGGAGGAAGCTGAGACAGGCAGGTAAATGCATGGACCCCCTCTGGTTGGGATGTTTGGAAATTTTACAGACGGTTAACCGTTTACTTACCTATAATATTTCCCTGATGTGTTTTATAATCTGCAGACTTATGCGTACTTACACCCAACCAGGGAACCTGCATATTTCCTTGGACTTCTGCCCATTTTGATTCTGGGGTATTATTCAAATACTTCCTGCTGCTGAAATTGGGACCCATGATCTGGTTCCTTTTATCCTCAGTTTTTAGGTACGTGTTATATATGTTCTATATGTAAAATCTGGGGTGAATCTGCTAACCCCAATACTCCTTACAATTCTGAGAATAGTATTGTATTTATACTAGGCTCTCTTTTTAAGACTCTCATTGAAATATTTTCATTGCAGCAGGATTGTACCCCCCACCCTCTAACTCCATCAAACAGGCTGTCTCAAGCCTTCGCAGTGAGGGGAGGACTGTGTCTGTTCTTATATTGGGGATATCCTTTGTGAAGCAACCTCAGTCCACCCTGGTTCTTTTTCCTGTGATTCACCTGGTATCTTCCCTATCTTCTTGAGCCTCGGTTCTGTGATCCCTGTGTGGCCTTGACGGGCGGCAAATTCTTGATTCGCATTGGATGCTGATAATGTCCCTGGGAGTGTTTATATGAATCTTAAGGGGTCAGTATGAAATCTCTGCATGTATATGCCTGGAACCTACTAAAGATGTAACATATGTTAATGTCTATTGACCTTTATAATGTAAACTAGATGCTCTCTACTGCCTCCTGCTGTGAATGCCTGAGATATTCATCCATTTATGTTTGCTCTGCTTTTTGTTAATTTTCTAGATGAAATATCCATTTTGACCAATTGTCGTTACCCCTGAAGAAGAGGTCAACCCCTTTTGCTTACCTCGAAACGTTGGTTTCTATGATCATTGGTTCTTTACTACCTGTATCATTGCATTTGGTCATTTATTTGTAGAATTACTTTTTCCCATTTACATGCATCCATTTTATTGTATATATGGTTAGGTCATGTGTAATGATTTTTAGATGCTAAATTAATAAACTACAATACTGTTATACAAAAACTATAAACTTCTACTACTTTCTACTTTATTAGAGGTAACCCCGTGAAAAAAGTCCCGCTAGAGGAATCGCACTCCTTCAGGGGGTGCTTAGGTTTGGCAAAAATTGGGATGGGGGCTTACCTCTAGAAAAATATACAGTGCCTACTGGGATGACACCTCCCTCCTTTATAAACCCAAGATAAGTATAGTAGCAAGTCCTAGTTACAATCTCGGAACACCCAATAAGAGGATAATTTGCAACCAGTATAAACTACGTGGCATGTTCACCAATGCCAGGAGCCTGGCGGACAAGATGGGTGAACTAGAGATATTGTTGTACGAGGAGGATTTGGATTTTGTGGGAATTTCAGAGACCTGGTTTAACAGCTCTCATGATTGGCTGGCAAACATTCAAGGGTATACCCTTTATCGCAAGGATAGAGAGGGTAAAATAGGGGGAGGGGTATGCCTATATATCAAGAATAATGTACAAGTGAATGTAAGAGATGACATCACTAAGGGAGCTAGGGAGGAGGTGGAATCCTTATGGGTGGAGCTCCAAAGGGATGAAGCTAAGGGGAGAATAATACTGGGCGTATGCTATAGGCCCCCTAACCTCAAGGAGAAAGGGGAGACAGATCTCCTATCACAATTTGGATAAGCAGCAAGGATGGGAAGTGTTATCATAATGGTGGATTTTAACTATCCAGACATAGACTGGGAGGAGGGAACCGCACATTCATCTAAGGCTCGCCAGCTCCTAAATGTCTTGCAGGACAATTTTATGGGTCAGATGGTAGACGCACCAACTAGAAATAAAGCGTTACTGGATCTACTGGTCACCAACAATACAGACCCGGTCACGGATGTGGAATTACGGGGCAATTTAGGTAACAGTGATCACAGGTCAATTGGCTTCAGTATAAATCACACAAATAGGAAACATAAGGAGAATACGAAGACACTGAAGTTCAAAAGAGCCAACTTCCCTAAACTACGAGCCTTGCTAGAAGGCATAAACTGGGATAAATTCTTAGGAACAAAGAACACGGAGGAGAGATGGATTTGCTTTAAGAGCATATTAAATAAATTTGGATAATAAATTTAAAAGAGCGATCAAACGTCCTGGATGGCTTAACTCCAATGTAAAAATGCATATAAAAACAAAGGAGAAAGCCTTCAAAAAATACAGGGTTGAGGGATCATCATTAGCATTCAGACGTTATAAAAAATGCAACAAGAAATGTAAGGGTGCAATAAGGACAGCTAAGATAGAACATGAAAGACACATAGCGGAGGAGAGCAAAACAAATCCCAAGAAATTCTTTAAGTATGTAAACAGTCAAAAAGGGAGGACAGACCATATTGGCCCATAAAGATTGAGGAAGGACATCTGGTTACAAAGGATGGGGAGATGGCGAAGGTATTGAATTTATTCTTCTCCTCAGTCTTCACGAGTGAATCGGGGGCTTCAGTAACCAAAACTGCAGTGTTAATCCTCATGACACATCACAGGAAGCACCTCCATGGTTAACAGAGGACAGAATTCAAATTAGACTTGAGAAACTTAACATTAATAAATCACCGGGACCAGATGGCTTGCACCCGAGGGTACTTAGGGAACTCAGTCAAGTAATTGTCAGACCATTGTTCCTAATTTTTACTGACAGTCTACTGACCAGAATGGTACCAGCTGATTGGAGAAAAGCCAATGTAGCACCAATATTTAAAAAGGGCCCAAAATACATCCCTGGGAATTACAGACCAGTTAGTCTAACATCAATAGTATGTAAACTCTTGGAGGGGATGATAAGGGACTATATACAAGTAATCAGCATGGATTCATGAAGAATCGTTCTTGCCAAACCAATCTATTAACCTTCTATGAGGAGGTGAGTTGCCATCTAGATAAAGGAAGGCCCATAGACGTGGTGTATTTAGATTTTGCAAAAGCATTTGACACAGTTCCCCATAAACGTTTACTGTACAAAATAAGGTCCATTGGCATGGACCATAGGGTGAGAACATGGATTGAAAACTGGCTACAAGGGCGAGTTCATAGGGTGGTGATAAATGGGGAGTACTCGGAATGGTCAGGGGTGGGAAGTGGGTTCCCCCAGGGTTCTGTGCTGGGACCAATCCTATTTAATTTGTTCATAAACTACCTGGCGGATGGGATAAACAGTTCAATCTCTGTATTTGCAGACGATACTAAGCTAATCAGGGCAATAACTTCTCCGCAGGATGCATAAAGATCTGAACAAATTAATGGGGTGGGCAACTACATGGCAAATGAGGTTCAATGTAGAAAAAAGTAAAATAATGCATTTGGGTGGCAAAAATATGAATGCAATCTATACATTGGGGGGAGAACCTCTGGGGGAATCTAGGATGGAAAAGGACCTGGGGTCCTAGTAGATGATAGGCTCAGCAATGGCATGCAATGCCAAGCTGCTGCTAACAAAGCAAACAGAATACTGGCATGCATTAAAAAGGGGATCAACTGTAGAGATAAAACGATAATTCTCCCACTTTACAAGACTCTGGTCCGGCCGCACCTAGAGTATGCTGTCCAGTCCTGGGCACCAGTCCTCAGGAAGGATGTCATGGAAATGGAGCGAGTACAAAGAAGGGCAACAAAGCTAATAAAGGGTCTGGAGGATATTAGTTATGAGGAAAGGTTGCGAGCACTGAACTTTTTCTCTCTGGAGAAGGTACGCTTGAGAGGGGATATGATTTCAATATACAAATACTGCACTGGTGACCCCACAATAGGGATAAAACTTTTTCGCAGAAGGAATTCCCTTCCACAGGTGGTGGTCTCAGCAGGGAGCATTGATAGTTTCAAGAAACTATTAGATAAGCACCTGAACGACCGCAACATACAGGGATATACAATGTAATACTGACATATAATCACACACATATGTTGGACTTGATGGACGTGTGTCTTTTTTCAACTTCACCTACTATGTAACTATGACTCAAATTGGCATTGGTAGATCTCAAAAACTTAGTTTTTTCAATCTCTTGAATAGTTTGGGTTAGAAACGCCCAGACGTTAGAATTAGTGTGTAAGGGTGGGAACTTGGTTTCTTTTGATGGTATTACCTAATGATCTAACCTCGTCCTGATGTTGGGCCACCTGAAATTGGAGACCAGAGATCTCACTTGATACATCTGGGTCCTCTTCTTCATCTACTCCCTCATTTTCCTGCAAAAGCAAGACCATATCCCTCAATGCTCTAAATTCCGAAACAGTAAAGTTTTTCCAAATATCCTGATTGGAAATATCATTCTTTTTCTCCCGTCTCTCACTGTCAAACATATACTTGTAAGTGAGTTTTCTTGAAAATCTAAATCTTTAAAAAATATCAAATTTAGTAAAGAATTTCGGCAAAAACTTAAGCCTATTTGTAATAATTCTTTCTCAGTATTATTTAAGGGAGCACAGATTAATAATTTCCAAATTCTGATGATCAACAATGATTAATTGTATTTGTGGAGGTATCAAATCAGTAAGCGCAGGTGCAGAGTCAGTATTAGGTACAATCTCCTTTTTATTTTTGAAAAATTGGTCAATGCGTTCTTGTTTGTCTTTGTTCTTTTACTACCGCTCCAGCTGTGGCTGAGCTTTGGGGGTGTGACTGGGCCATAGTTTGTGCGCAACTAATGATTTGTGACCGGGTGTTCGATTCTGTATTAGTATGTACAGATGTAGGGATGACCCGAACACCCCCCCGGTTCGGTTCGCACCAGAACCTGCGAATGGACCGAAAATTTGTGTGAACTTTAGAACCCCATTGAAGTCTATAGGACTTGAACGTTCAAAATCAAAAGTGCTAAATTTAAAGGCTAATTTGCATGGTATTGTCCTAAAAAGGGTTTGGGGACCCGGGTCCTGCCCCAGGGGACATGTATCAATGCAAAAAAAGTTTTAAAAATGGCCTTTTTTTCGGGAGAAGTGATTTTAAGGATGCTTAAAGTGAAAAAAAAAGTGAAATATTCCTTTAAATATCGTACCTGGGGGGTGTCTATAGTATGCCTGTAAAGTGGCGCATGTTTCCCGTGCTTAGAACAGTCCCTGCACAAAATTAAATTTTTAAAGGAATAAAAGTAATTTAAAACTGCTTGCGGCTTTAATGTAATGTCGGGTCCCAGCAATATGGATGAAAATCAGTGAGACAAACGGCATGGGTACCCCTCCCAGTCCATTACCAGGCCCTTTGGGTCTTGTTTGGATATTAAGGGGAACCCCACACCCAAATTAAAAAAAGGAAAGGCATGGGGCCCCCAGACCCTATATACTCTGAACAGCAGTATACAGGCGGTGCAAACAAGACAGGGACTGTAGGTTTGTTGTTAAGTAGAATCTGTTTGTAATTTTGTAATTTTGAACTGGTACATTTTTGAAGTGTAGCTCCAGCCAAAAAAAATCTATTAGGGAAGAGTTATCACCCCTGTGACATTTGTTTTGCTGTCTGTGCACCTCTTCAGAAGATTTTACCTCACTTTCTGTCCCAATGACAAATGTTTTTTGACAATTTGGGGTTTTTAGTGAAACAAGGATTGATGATAAAGCATCAGTAGAGAGGAGACACGTTTTTTCCCATATTAACTCTTACAGGAAAGAATTTCCCTTCCTAGGGGTAGATTTCATCTCACTACCTGTTGTCTCCTTCCGTTTGCAAGTAGGAGTCGTTTGTAAGTTGGATGTTTGAAAGTAGGGGCCTGCCCTATATACTCTGCAGAAATTGGGGCCTTAGGTGTTGGTGTTGCCACAACACTCTAAGCCCTCACAGTTACTCTTGGTGGGTGCAGGAACGGGCTCTGCTGTTAAATATTAGATCAAGAATTGTAATTACATGCGCCTGTTGAACAGGGGCAGAAAACTTGGGCCTTTGGTAGTGGTGGTGGTGCTGGTGCCACAACACTGTAAGTCCTCACAGTTACTCTTGGTGGGCGCAGAAATGGGCCCTGCTGTGAAATATTAGATCAAGAATTGTAATTACATGTCCCTGTTGAACAGGGGCAGAAAAATTGGGTCTTAGGCACTGGTGCCACAACACTGCAACCCCTCACAGATACTCTAGTTGGAGCGCAGGAATGAGCCCTCCTGCAAAATATTGCATCAAAAATTGTAATTACACGCCCTTGTTAAACAGGGGCTGAAAAATTGGGCCTTAGGCACTGTTGCTGGTGCCACAACACTGCAACCCCTCACAAATACTCTAGTTGAGCACAGCAACGAACCCTCCTTGCAAAATATTGCATCAAAAATTGTAATTACACGCCCCTGTTAAACAGGGGCTGAAAAATTGGGCCTTAGCCACTGGTGGCAGCACCCAGAACCAAAAATATTCTTACAAGCTATCAGCATGATCATTGAGGAGGAAGAGGATAGTCACTCAGCATAACAGGATAGTCACTCAGCATCAGCATAGGCAGTCTTGAAGGGATCTGACATTTCAAAAAAATTATTCGGTTACATCAGCATCAGGTGCTTGGTAGCTGGTGGTGATCCAAGACTGGTTCATTTTTATGAAGGTCAGTCGATCGACCGAGTTGGTGGACAGGCGCACCCTGTGATCAGTTACAAAACCTCCAGCAGCACTGAATGTGCGTTCCGAAAGAACGCTGGATGCAGGACAGGCCAGTAGCTCAATTGCATACTATGCAAGCTCTGGCCAGTGATCCATCCTTAAGACCTAGTAACCCAGAGGACTTTCGGTGGGAAAGGTGTCCAAGTCAGATCTTGCCCCTAGGTATTCCTGCACCATGTAAAACAGACGCTGGCGATGGTTGCTGGAACCGATCATACCTTGGGGCTGCGGACTAAAAAATTGTCTGAACGCATCGGTCAGACAGCCACCTTCTCCACCGCTCCTTCTTTGACTGACCGAAACCTCAGCAACACGTTAGTGAAAAAACAGACAGAGGCAAGGAGTGTGTGGCCCTACCTAGTAGCCAAGGGCCCACAGGTGTATATGGGGAGAGTGAAAGGACTACACCATGAGTATGAACGCCTCACCGGCATACTTCTCCTGAAACCCCAAACTAGGATAAAGAATGAATACCTCATGTATAGGTATCCCTATGTGGTATAAATAAGTGTAATAATAAAGGGCATTCGCACTGTCCAACATGTACGTGAACTGCAGTGCAAGTGCACCCCTACTGTGGAAGGTAAAAACACGGTCCAAAATTGCCTAGTACCTGTGCAGGCCTGAAAACTAAAAAAGTGGCATATACATCCTAGCAACTACATACCACAAGTGCATAGCAGGTGAAACACACAATACAACACATATAACTGTGGATTCTAAGTGATATTTACATCCAACTGTCAGAATAAACAGTGAAAAATAAGCAAAAAGATATAAACAAGTGAAAACACATCCAAAGAAAAAATGTAATATCAGGTGGTCACAGGTGTGTTAACCACATTATAGGCATGTAGCACAGTCCAGAAAGGTTAAACCACACTACAGAAGCATATATGCGCCCGTATACATAATAAGGAATCAGTCCTCATATAAATTAAAAAAACAGTTCGTATCTGGTGTAAATCTGGTAATGCTCAAGTGTAAGGCAGAAAAACTATAGGTGACTTGAGTGCTCACAGTGTCTTCAGGTGACTTTTGTGCTCCCCCTTAAGGGTCCCCACTCACCGAATCCAATCACCCCAGCAGGGGCAACACCCATGTAGATGTAACCAATGCGATCAGTTCACCACGGTGTCTGCTGTAACTGTTCCCAAAGCTTTCCTCTGTCTCCAGGTAAAACGGGAGTGATCCCTATGAATGTACACACTGAGAGATCCCCGGCTTTGGGCAGACAGGAGAAACTTCTGAAGTTTCTCCTGTCTGCCCGAAGCCGGTGATCTCTCAGTGTATACAGGAACAGGAGTTTGTAACCTCCCAGTCTCTGGGAACGCATTGCACAGACCTTTCTGCAAGGCCTCCCGAAGATGTTTCATCCTCTGCTCCCTCTGCAGCGGCAAGATAAGGTCCGCAACCTTACCCTTGTAACGTGGATTAAGGAGGGTTTCCAGCCAGTATTGATCCCTCTCCTTGATACCACAAATACGAGGATCCTTCCACAGGCTTTGCAGTATCAGGGAGGCCATGCAGCATAGGTTTGCTGAGGCATTCGGTCCGAAGTCCTCTGGGTCACTAAGGATGACATGATCCGCAGCCACCTCCTTCCAGCCACGTACAAGTCCATGGGTTTCTTGGGGCTGTAAATTATCCCTTAAAGACTGCTGCTAATGCTGAGTGCCAGGCTCCACCTCCATGCTGACACAATCTTCCTCTTCCTCCTCCTCCTCCTCCTCCTCCTCCTCCTCGTCCTCTTCCTGTGTGATTGGCGGGCATGCAGGAACACTGTCTGGATAAAGGGGGCCTTGAGAGTTAAGGAAGTCCTCCTCTTCCTGCCTCTGTTCTGCCTCAAGTGCCCCGTCCATTATTCCACGCAGCGTGTGCTCCAACAGGTGGACAAGAGGGACAGTGTCACTGATGCATGCACTGTCACTGCTCACCATCCTTGTGGCCTCCTCAAATGGTGACAGGACAGTGCATGCATCCTTGATCATGGCCCACTGGTATGGGGAAAAAAAAACAAGCTCCCCTGACCCTGTCCTGGTGCCATAGTCGCACAGGTACTCATCGATGGCCCTCTGTTGCGTGTGCAGCTGCTGCAGCATGGCCAACGTTGAGTTCCACCTGGTGGGCATGTCACAGATTAGGTGGTTCTTGGGCAGGTTAAATTCCTTTTGGAGGTCAGACAGCCGAGCAATGGCATTATATGACCTGTGGAAATGCACACAGACTTTCCTGGCCTGCCTCAGGACATCCTGTAAGCCCGGGTACCTGCCCAAGAACCGCTGCACCACCAAGTTAAGGACGTGAGCCAAACAGGGCACATGGGTTAGTTGTCCCTGTTGGAGGGCGGAGAGGAGGTTGGTGCCATTGTCGCAAACCACCATACCTGCCTTAAGCTGGCGTGGCATAAATCCACCTCTGAACCTACCCCTGCAGAGCTGACAGAATCTCTGCCCCAGTGTGGCTCCTGTCCCCCAAGCACACCAGCTCAAGCACTGCATGGCATCTTTTTGCCTGCGTGCTTGCCTAGCCCCTTGTATACCTACGGAGCACCGCTGGTTCCGAAGACAAATCAGCACAGGAAGAGGCCATGGAGGAAGAAGAAGAGGAGGGGTTGGAGGAGAGAGGTGTGGCAGAATCACCACTAGCAGTATTTTGGAGGCGTGGTGGCGGAACAACCTCCAACACTACTGCACCCTGCCATGCAGTTCGACATATGTCTGGTCAAGCATGTGGTGCCCAAGCGGGTGATGTGTTGGCCATGTGAGATACGCTTGAGACATATGTTGCAAATAGCAGCGGTGGGATCTGATGCACTCGTGCACTGATGCAGTCGCGGATCTAATAGGGCTGAAAAATGTGGGCGTAAGGGAGGACTGCATCTCATTAGGCGCCATACCTCCAACAGCTGACTAGTGTCAGCAAGGAGGTAAATTGTTGCCTAATCGCTCGTTCCCCCGGCACAGCGGCATCCCGCGCACCGCGCCGGCGAGCGCGATGACGTCAGACGTCGGAGCACCGCCGACACGGAGAAGAGGATGCCACCATAGTAGATCTGAGAGTCCGCAGCACCGCGCATGCCAGGGGGCCAGGGGGAACCCCTAGAAATGTCCCTGAATACAAATGCCCACCTCAATCAAAGTCAATTGTATTGCGTGGATAAGGTGATTGAGCAATGGGAGATCAGGAGAAGTGGTGGCTACAATAAAGAAATATGCACAACATTATATGTACAGCATAAACACCATTGGCAATATTCATTCGGTACAGCATAATGAACACTAAGATATTAGCATATTATACATTGTATTACTAGAATTTACATGTTATGTGCATAATCGAAGGCTATTACACAGAGTATGTGTTGACTATAATCACATATTGATCTAAAATGACAGACCTGACAGGGGACATTATATCTATAGCTCAACTACGATAGAACTATTGTGTAGGGGGATCAGGTGGTAAGCATAGACGCAATTGCAGGCAGAAGGACACATGAAAAGGGGGAAAAAAGTGCGGGGAAAGAAAATGGGGGAGAAACCAAAGGAGAAAGAAATGAGGGTGGCCGGACAGAGTGTGGGGTCACACTACATATCACCCTCATAGCCCCCTGATGTGAATCCTTGGAGGAAGGGCCTGAAGCTCAGAATTTCATTCAGGCCTGGGGGTGAGGTGGCATTTAAAATGGAAATCCACCTCATTTCCCGCTGGAGGAGCAATTTGTTCAGGTCCCCTCCTCTAGGATTGTGGTGGAGTCGATCCAATACTAAAACTGTTATCTTTGGAAAGGATTTGTCATGAATTGTAGCCATATGTCATCCCCAAGGGAAATCTGGATTTTTGGTTTTCATTGCCAGTATATGGCGATAAAGACGTTTGCATAATTTCTGAATGGTTTTGCCCACATAATAGCAGCCATACTCACACTGTATCAAGTATACGATGAATGTGGTTTGACAGTTGGCATAGTGCTGAGCAGCAAATATCCAGCCGTTAGGAAGGTGTGGGTTCTTAGTAGTGTTCATATATTGGCAATACCCGCAGGAACCGCACGGGAAGGTGCCCCGAGTGTTGCAGGGGTCTCCCCGAGTGAGACCTCTGATCTCACTTTTGACCAGACGGTCACCCACCGACGTAGTGCGTCTGAAGGTGACCAGGGGGGTCAGGTGAAACAAAAGGGCCCACTATTGGGTCATTGGTGAGGAGGTGCCAATATTTAGAGAGAATCTGTCTTAGCTCCACATGTTCATTCGAAAAAGTTGTGATTACCCTGGTATAGGGATTTGGGGTGGAGGTGGATCTACCAGACGATCTTAACAGATCTTGTCTGTCGTGGGCATTAGCTTTATTAAAAGCTTTTTTCAGACACTTATGGCTGTAACCTCTATCTAGAAGTCGGTTTTTGAGGGATCTGGCTTCTCTGAGGAATTCGTCGTTGTTAGAGCAATTACGTTTAACCCTCAAAAATTGGCTGTAGGGGATGGAATTGATTAACGGTCTTGGATGGAAGCTATTGGAGTGTAAAATTGTATTTCCCGATGTGGGTTTACAATGGAGTTTGCAGGCTAGATAATTGTTGGAGTCCTTAAATATTTCAATATCCAAAAGCGTTAGAGCCTGATGGTTATAAACCATCGTAAATTTCAGATTAAATACGTTTTTATTCAAGGTATCCAGCAAAGAATGCAGCAAAGAATGTGGTCAAACAGTTTGGGGGACTCCTCAGGAGGACATGGTAAGGCTAGGGAAGGAGTGACTGATGCCATTGAGCCGAGGGAAGAGACCGCGTTGGTAGCTGCTTTGCCAGACAAAGTATCCTGAGCCTGGGTGAGAGAGGATGAGGAGGATGAGGACGGCTTGGTCATCCACTCTACCAAGTCTTCCGCATGTTGCGGCTCAACACGGCCAGCTGCCGACAAAAAGGGCAAGCGTGTCCCATGGCCACGTGCTGATGAGGATGCACCGTCTCCACAACCAGCACTGTTGCCTCTAGACACAGAGCCTGCTTGTCCTCTTTTATTGGCTTGTGACTGTCTGCCTCTCCTTGTTGGCCTTCCAGACATACTAATGGCCTGCGGTGAGATGTAGCTACACAAAGCTGGGATGAATATATATACCGATACTGCAGCTAGCAGAATCAACTGCCTGCCTGTAGTATTATTAGTATGAGAACACCACCAATTTTATTCAGGCAGCTTTAGGTGCACACTGTGCAGAGGACACATTACACTAACTGTAAATGTTGTAGCTGCGTGCCTGTGGTATTAATAGGAGCAGAATAAGAGCAATTGTCTTCAGGTAACTTTAGGTGCACACTGTGCAGAGGATGCAGTACACTAACTGTAAATACTGTAGCTGCCTGTCTGTGGTATTAATAGGAGCAGAACAACAGCAATTGTCTTCAGGTAGCTTTAGGTGCACATCGTGCAGAGGACGCACTACACGAACTGTAAATACTGTAGCAGCCTGTCTGTGATATTAATAGGAGCAGAACAACAGCAATTGTCTTCAGGGAGCTTTAGGTGCACACTGTGCAGAGGACGCAGTACACTGACTGTAAATACTGTTGCTGCCTGCCTGTGGTATTAATAGGATAAGAAGAACACCACCAATTTTATTCAGGTAGCTTTAGGTGCACACTGTGCAGAGGACACAGTACACTAACTGTAAATACTGTAGCTGCCTGCCTGTGGTATTAATAGGATCAGAAGAACACCACCAATTTTATTCAGGTAGCTTTAGGTGCACACTGTGCAGAGGACACAGTACACTAACTGTAAATATTGTAGCTGCCTGTCTGTGGTATTAATAGGAGCAGAACAACAGCAATTGTCTTCAGGTAGCTTTAGGTGCACTCTGTGCAGAGGACACAGTACACTAACTATAAATACTGCAGCTGCCTGCCTGTGGTATTAATATAAGATCAGAACACCACCAATTTTATTCAGGTAGCTTTAGGTGCACACTGTGCAGAGGACACAGCACACTAACTGTAAATACTGTAGCTGCCTATCTGTGGTATTAATAGGAGCAGAACAACAGCAATTGTCTTCAGGTATATTTAGGTGCACACTGTGCAGAGGACACAGTACACTAACTGTAAATACTGTAACTGCCTGCCTGTGGTATTAATATAGTATCAGAAGAACACCACTAATTTTTTTTAGGTAGCTTTAGGTGTACACTGTGCAGAGGCTGCACTGCACTAACTTGTAAATACTACAGCTACCTGCGGTACTAATAGGATCAGAAGAACACCACTAATTTTCTTCAGGTAGCTTTAGGTGCACACTGTGCAGAGGACGCACTACACTAACTTGTAAATACTACAGCTGCCTGCAATACTAATAGGATCAGAAGAACACCACCAATTTTCTTCAGGTAGCTTTAGGTGCACACTGTGCAGAGGACGCACTACACTAACTTGTAAATACTGCAGCTGCCTGCGGTACTGTACTAATAGGATCAGAAGAACACCACCAATTTTCTTTAGGTAGCTTCAGGTGCACACTGTGCAGAGGATGCACTACACTAACTTGTAAATACTACAGCTGCCTGCGATGCTAATAGGATCAGAAGAACACCACCAATTTTCTTCAGGTAGCTTTAGGTGCACACTGTGCAGAGGATGCACTACACTAACTTGTAAATACTGCAGATGCCTGCGGTACTAATAAGATCAGAAGAACACCACCAATTTTCTTCAGGTAGCTTTAGGTGCACACTGTGCAGAGGACGCACTACACTAATTTGTAAATACTGCAGCTGCCTGCGGTACTGTACTAATAGGATCGGAAGAACACCACTAATTTTCTTCAGGTAGCTTTAGGTGCACTCTGTGCAGAGGACACACTGCACTAACTTGTAAATACTACAGCTGCCTGCAATACTAATAGGATCAGCAGAACAGCTTTAGGTGCACACTGTGCAGAGGATGCACTACACTAACTGTAAATACTGTAGCTAATAGGACTAATAGGATCAGAAGAACACCAGCAATTTTCTTCGGGTAGCTGTAAATACTGTAAAAAAAACCTGCCTGCCTGTCAGTAGGAAGAGAATAACAGGAACGGATCTAGCTAAACTGAATACAGTGTGTGTGTGTGTGTGTGTGTGTGTGTATGTATGTATATATATATATATATATATATATATATATAATATATAATCACCTAGGATGTATATATACACACAATACACTGTAAGTGCCGCTAACTGACTCGCCTGCCTACTCTATCTAACTTAAATCAAATTACACTGTCTCTCTGTCTATCTCTCCGTCGCCACAACACACTACACAAGGCTGCCATGAAGGCGACCTTATATAGTGTGGGGCGTGTACTAAAGCCCCTGAGCCATAATTGGCCAAAGCCACCCTGGCTTTGGCCAATTACGGCTCTCTGTACAGACGGTGCTGTGATTGGCCAAGCATGTGAGTCATAGTGCATGCTTGGCCAATCATCAGCCAGCAATGCACTGCGATGCCGCAGTGAATTATGGGCCGTGACGCACCACTCGAATTTGGCACGAATGGCCCATATCGTTTGTAATTCGATGAACGGGCGAACATACGATGTTCGAGTCGAACATGGGTTCGACTCGAACATGAAGCTCATCCCTAGTAGAGACATTAGAAGGATCACCCAGTGTCTTAGTGCCCGGGGACATAGAACATCCCTCCTTGACTGGAGGGATAGATGGATCTCCTAAAGATTTATCTCCCGTTGGTGTGTTGGAATCATCTACTAACCGTTTTTTGTCCGTGCCAGTTTGGTACCCACCATCAATTTGATGTCTTTTCCTAGATGTACGTGTTCTCTGGCAACCTCAGTCCGATGCTCGTGAGTTCTGGGAGAAATTAGAATTGTTAGAGGAATCAGAGTCATTAGTTTTATCTTTGGCTTTGTATAATACATTTCTATGTGGGCCGACTTTTCTACGCCCCCCCCCCCCCCCCCCATGGGCCATTTGTTTGGGGCCAAGTAAAGGCATATTTGCCTGCAAAGACCAATTTATCTCTAGATAATTTCTCCTCTTTTTTAAGGAGGAGATCCTTGGTGAATGTCTGAATAAAATTTTAGCTGACACTCTAGGATTCTTCTTCACCTCATTGAGCAGTCTGCGCTGTGTTCTTGCAGTCATCTTTACAGGATGCCCACTCCTAGGGAAAGTAGCAGCAGTGCTGAACTTTCTCCATTTATAGACAATTTTTCTTACCGTGGACTGATGAACAGCGAGGCTTTTGGAAATACTTTTATAACCCTTTCCAGCTTTATGCAAGTCAACAATTCTTAATCGTAGGTCTTGCGAGAGCTCTTTTGTGCGAGGCATCATTCACATCAGGCAATGCTTCTTGTGAAAAGCAAACCCAGAACTGGAGTGTGTTTTTTATAGGGCAGGGCAGATGTAACCAACACCTCCAATCTCATCTCATTGATTGGACTCCAGTTGGCTGACACCTCACTCCAATTAGCTCTTGGAGATCTCATTAGTCTAGGGGTTCACATACTTTTTCCACCTGCACTGTGAATGTTTACATAGTGTGTTCAATAAAAACATGGTAACATTTAATTTTTTGTGTGTTATTAGTTTAAGCAGACTGTGATTGTCTATTGTTGTGACTTAGATGAAGATCAGATCACATTTTATGACCAATTTGTGCAGAAATCCATATCATTCCAAAAGGGTTCACATACTTTTTATTGCAACTGTATATGTTATCATTACACAGTCTTACCCATGTGTTTTATCTTAGATAGTGAGACCTGTTTCTTCCAACAACCCCTGAATGTGTCCTGATGAAGCAAAACAGCAAAACCCATTGACGCACAGGGGCTCACTGTTGTTCACACAGTGCATATGTCATCTGCACCATGTATTTTTGTCTAGTGTGTATATATGTTTTTAACTTATTATCTTTTAAGCCTTTAAAGTCCGACCTTGGGCTGTTTTTTGCCCTTTTATTCTTTTTCTAGTTTTGACACATGGTAACAGTTCCTGATGGCAGGATTAGCACTAGTAGTAGGCAGGGCACATAAGACCTTTCCCCAAGTTATTTCCTCACTGGTGGTAAAACAAACCAGTTCTCCAGCTCAATCGATCCTGGTTGCTAGGGGCAACGGCTGGCAGGTTAACTGTAACAGGTGATCCTGCCCCAAATGTAGCCAGGGGTTGGGGTTGCTGAAAGTTGTGGTTCACCTTTCACCCTGCCCAGCTCAACATCCATCTTACAGTCACTCAGTAACACAGACCAGTCCATAGCTGGTTTTGTTTTGTTTTATTGAGGGGATTAAACTTGGATAGGTATTGGGGAATTATGAGATGCCCAGGATTTCAGAACAAACAATTGTGAATTGTAGATCATCAACTGCAGGTTGTAGAACAATCAATTGTAAATTGTAGATCATCAACTGGGACTACTATGTACACTCCCTGTACATAAGGAAGGAGTAGATATGGCACTGTTCTAAACCTGATGGAGTTCAGGTGTGTTCTACTCCCCAAAAAGGGAGGAAGGAGTTATACGTGGGGAGAAAAAATAAAATTAAGTAGTGCCTGTTAGATGGGTATCTACATCCAAAAAACGCCTGATGCACTGTGCCTATGTGCTCATTATAAAGATGAAGTATAATTGAAATAAAATTGAAATAAAAATAAAAATTAAAAAAATACAAAATAGGTGGGAATTCTTATGTGAAATGTGTGTCAGGCTGTGTGCCCGGCTAGATAAAGTGCAATGTGTAATATACCAACTAGTTTATGTAATAAAAAAAATTAAATGCAGTAAATCATTATTAATAACATGACCATAAATACAATGTGTTCAAACAATTAAATGAATGTACAAAGTGCTGGTGTGAATAAACAAGTGAACACGTGACTGATAATGCAATAAAAGTGTTGTTGTGCCAGTGAAGGAATCCGTTTTGACTCTGGTGGGCTTTCCAATGAATAAACACTCTGTGCATGCCTTATTCATGCTCCTATAGTGACTGCACTCACCAGATCCTCCACCCCCTGTAGTATATGCCACTGTGTAGCAGTATGGAATAGCTCCGTCTTTATTGTTGGCTATGGCAAGATTCCATTATGGAAAGAGTCATAATGGAATCTCGCCATAGCCAACAATAAGACGGAGCTATTCCATACTGCTACACAGTGGCATATACTGTGGATGTGTGAGACCCAAGAGGGGGGGATCTGGTGAGTGCAGTCACTATAGGAGCACGAATAAGGCACACACAGAGTGTTTATTCATCTATACCCATCTAACAGGCACTACTTAATTTTATTTTTTCTCCCCACCTATAACTCCTTCCTCCCTTTTTGGGGAGTAGAACACACCTGAACTCCATCAGGTTTAGAACAGCGCCATATCTACTCCTTCCTTTTTTCAGCATTATACTCCACCTAGTGGAAGCAATTGGTAGAGGCAGCAGTTCTAGTTAACATCTCCAGAGTAATATTCCACTGCGCGGGGACCCCCCTTTTTTTTCTCCACTCCCTGTACATACACCTCAATCTTCTCTCCAGGACTTCATTGCTGCAGACTGTTCCCTCACCAGTAAAAAACAGAATTGGGAAGCGCAGATCCAGGAGGTGGCAAGGAATCAATTGTAGATGGAATCCATGTGAATTTTAAAATAGTTTATTGCTTATAAAACATGTAACCAATACACAGTACAAATGGGAACAATCGTCAGAATGGCCAAACTCACTGTGATAGCGCCAGCAATGGAGCCAAAAGGTGGTGGAGAAATGGCTGTCCTGCTTCCGTGAGGGCTATGGACAGAGGGGGCTGCAGACCAAATATGGGAATCCTCAAAACACTTTCCAACAGCTGGGAGCGGTGACCAAAGCCAGGCTACATCAGGGAGGGGAAAGGCTGGGTCCAGATCCAGGAAGCACAATCATTGTATTACTAGAGTGGAAAATGGCAGAGCTGCTGCAGCGGCAGGTGAGACCAGAGATGGATGCTGGAGGGGCAGTAGGTATGAGGCTGAGCTGCAAGGTGTCTGGACACCACAGGACTCCTCCCCGGCCACGTCACACGTTCTGACCGCAGGCAGACATCGGCAAAGCCTGATGGATCAAATGGATCAGAGCAGGAGATGTGATGAGTATCACAGCAGGTTCCAGAGCTTAAGCGGTGTACGATTACATGTTTCAGTGTTTAACCCCTTCCTTAGATAACACGTGTCAGCTCATTTGGTCATTTGAGTGCGTTAGCAGCGGTCCAGTGTGATTTTTAAAATTACTTTGGCTCCTTAGTTTACTTTCTGCGCTTTGCTCCCTGTTGGAATGTTCCTTCACCAGCACTTCCCTTGCTGCAGACTATCACTCCTCCGGACAAGCTAGCACCACGTGGGTAGGCCTGACACTACTCCAGCCAGGCCTCAATGAACTGCCTGTTGCGGGCAGGGGCCGCGGGCCCCTGTGGTGTAGAATAGTTCAGGTGCTAGCTGTCCTCTGCTCAGCTACCACTCCCAGATAGCTCTCTTCAGGCCCTGCCAGCCAGCCTGGCTGCAAAGACTTTCCACTGCCCTTCTCCACAGTCCTCTCTCCACTGGTTCTGCACCCATCTCTCAAACTGAAATCTCCCAGTTCTCTCAGGCATGCCTCCCCAGTCCTCCCAACTGTGCTCACTCACCAGCCCTCTTGGCCTGTAGTCCTCCTGGAGACTCTTAGAGTGTTCTCTCCCGCTGTCCTCTCTTCGGCTCTCTCATGTGCCTCTGGTTCTGGGACCTCTTCACTAGGGATGAGCCGAACACCCCCCGGTTCGGTTCGCACCAGAACCTGCGAACGGACCGAAAATTCGCACGAATGTTAGAACCCCATTGACGTCTATGGGACTCGAACGTTCGAAATCAAAAGTGCTCATTTTAAAGGCTAATTTGCATGGTATTGTCCTAAAAAGGGTTTGGGGGCCCGGGTCCTACCCCAAGGGACATGTATCAATGCAAAAAAAACTTTTAAAAACGTCCGTTTTTTCGGGAGCAGTGATTTTAATGATGCTTAAAGTAAAAAAAAAAAAAGTGAAATATTCCTTTAAATATCGTACCTGGGGTGTGTCTATAGTATGCCTGTAAAGTTGCGCGTGTTTCCCGTGTTTAGAACAGTCCCTGCACAAAATGTCATTTTTAAAGGAAAAAATCTCATTTAAAACTGCTTGCGGGTTTAATGTAATGTCGGGTCCTGGCAATATGGATGAAAATCAGTGAGACAAACGGCATGGGTACCCCCCAGTCCATTACCAGGCCCTTTGGGTCTTGTATGGATATTAAGGGGAACCCCGCACCCAAATTAAAATAAGGAAAGGTGTGGGGCCACCAGGCCCTATATACTCTGAACAGCAGTATACAGACGGTGCAAACAAGACAGGGACTGTAGGTTTGTTAAGTAGAATCTGTTTGTAATTTTGAACGGGTACATTTTTTACGTGTTTAGCTCTAGCCAAAAAATCTTTTTTAAGCTTTTTGGAAAACATAGGGAAGGGTTATCACCCCTGTGACATTTGTTTTGCTGTCTTTCCTCCTCTTCAGAAGATTTTACCTCACTTTTTGTCCCAATGACAAATGTTTTTTGAAAATTTGGGTTTTTTTGTGGAACAAGGATTGGAAAGCATCAGTGGAAAGGAGAAATGTTTTTCCCATATTAACTCTTACAGGAGAGAATTTCCCTTCCTAGGGGTAGATTTCATCTCACTTCCTGTTGTCTCCTTCCGTTTGCAAGTAGGAGTCGTTTGTAAGTTAGATGTTTGAAAGTAGGGGCCTGCCCTATATACTCAGCAGAAATTTGGGCCTTAGGTGTTGTTGTGGCCACAACACTGTAAGCCCTCACAGGGCCCTGCTGTGAAATATTAGATCAAGAATTGTAATTACATTCCCCTGTTGAACAGGGGCAGAAAAATTGGGCCTTTGGTGGTGGTGGTGGTGGTGTTGGTGCCACAACACTGTAATGCCCCGTATACACGGTCGGACTTTGTTCGGACATTCCGACAACAAAATCCTAGGATTTTTTCCAACAGATGTTGGCTCAAACTTGTCTTGCATACACACGGTCACACAAAGTTGTCGGAAAATCCGATCGTTCTAAACGCGGTGACGTAAAACACGTACATCGGGACTATAAACGGGGCAGTGGCCAATAGCTTTCATCTCTTTATTTATTCTGAGCATGCGTGGCACTTTGTCCGTCGGATTTGTGTACACACGATCGGAATTTCCGACAACAGATTTTGTTGTCGGAAAATTTTATAGCCTGCTCTCAAACTTTGTGTGTCGGAAAATCCGATGGAAAATGTGTGATGGAGCCTACACACGGTCAGAATTTCCGACAACAAGCTCCTATCACACATTTTCCATCGGAAAATCCGACTGTGTGTACGGGGCATAAGTCCTCACTCGCTCTTGGTGGGTGCAGAAATGGGCCCTGCTGTGAAATATTAGATCAAAAATTGTAATTACACGCCCCTGTTAAACAGGGGCCGAAAAATTGTGCCTTAGGCACTGGTGGTGGCGCCCAGAACCAAAAATGTTCTTACAAGCTATCAGCGTGATGATTGAGGAGGAAGAGGATAATTACTCAGGGATAGTCACTCAGCATCAGCATAGGCAGTCTTTGAAGGGATCTGAGATTTCAAAAATAATTATTCGGTTACATCAGCATCAGGTGCTTGGTAGCTGGTGGTGATCCAAGACTGATTCATTTTTATGAAGGTCAGTCGATCGACCGAGTCGGTGGACAGACACACCCTGTGATCGGTTACAAAGCCTCCAGCAGCACTGAATGTGCGTTCCGAAAGAACGCTGGATGCAGGACAGGCCAGTAGCTCAATTGCATACTGTGCAAGCTCTGGCCAATGATCCATCCTCAAGACCCAGTAACCCAGAGGATTTTTGGTGGGAAAGGTGTCCAAGTCAGATCTTGCCCCTTGGTATTCCTGCACCATGTAAAACAGACGCTGGCGATGGTTGCTGGAACCGATCATACCTTGGGGCTGCGGACCAAAAAATTGTCTGAACGCATCGGTCAGACGGCCACCTTCTCCACCGCTCCTTCTTTGACTGACCGAAGCCTCAGCAACATGTTGTCCAGAAACAGGAGTTTGTAACCTCCCAGTCTCTGGGAACGCGTTGCACAGACCTTTCTGCAAGGCCTCCTGAAGATGTTTCATCCTCTGCACCCTCTGCGATGGCAAGATAAGGTCCGCAGCCTTACCCTTGTAACGTGAATCAAGGAGGGTTGCCAGCCAGTATTGGTCCTTCTCCTTGATACCACAAATACGAGGATCCTTACGCAGGCTTTGCAGGATCAGGGAGGCCATGCAGCGTAGGTTTGCTGAGGCATTCGGTCCGGAGTCCTCTGGGTCACTAAGGACGACATGGTCCGCAGCCACCTCCTCCCAGCCACGTACAAGTCCATGTGTTTCTTGGGACTGATTTCTTTAAAGACTGCTGCTGATGCTGAGTGCCAGGCTCCACCTCCATACTGACACAATCTTCTTCCTCCTCCTCCTCTTCCTGTGTGATCGGCAGGCACGCAGGAACACTGTCTGGATAAAGGGGGCCTTGAGAGCTGAGGAAGTCCTCCTCTTCCTGCCTCCGTTCTGCCTCAAGTGCCCTGTCCATTATTCCATGCAGTGTGTGCTCCAACAGGTGGACAAGGGGGACAGTGTCACTGATGCATGCACTGTAACTGCTCACCATCCTCGTGGCCTCCTCAAATGGTGACAGGACAGTGCATGCATCCCTGATCATGGCCCACTAGCGTGGGGAAAAAAAAAACAAGCTCCCCTGACCCTGTCCTGGTGCCATAGTCGCACATGTGCAGCCGCTGCAGCATGGCCAACGTTGAGTTCCACCTGGTGGGCATGTCACAGATTAGGCGGTTCTTGGGCAGGTTAAACTCCTTTTGGAGGTCCGTCAGCCGAGCACTGGCATTATATGACCGGCGGAAATGCACACAGACTTTCCTGGCCTGCCTCAGGACATCCTGTAAGCCCGGGTACCTGCCCAAGAACCGCTGCACCACCAAGTTAAGGACGTGAGCCAAACAGGGCACATGGGTCATTTGTTCCTGTCGGAGGGCAGAGAGGAGGTTGGTGCCATTGTTGCAAACCACCATTCCTGCCTTAAGTTGGCGTGGCATTAACCACCTCTGAACCTGCCCCTGCAGAGCTGACAGAACCTCTGCCCCAGTGTGACTCCTGTCCCCCAAGCACACCAGCTCAAGCACCGCATGGCATCTTTTGGCCTGCGTACTTGCGTAGCCCCTTGAAAGGCTACGGAGCACTGCTGGTTCCGAGGACAAAGCACAGGAAGAGGCCATGGAGGAAGAAGAAGAGGAGGGGGTGGAGGAGAGAGGTGTGTCACAATCATTAGCATTTTGGAGGCGTGGTGGCGGAACAACCTCTAACACTACTGCACCTTGTCCTGCATCCTTCCCAGCTGCCAGCAGAGTCACTCAATGCGCCGTGAAACTTAGGTAACGTCCCTGTCCATGCCTGCTGGACCATGAGTCAGCGGTAATATGCACCTTACCGCTGACCGCCCTGTCCAGCGAGGCATAGACATTGCCTTCCACATGCCGGTAGAGAGCCGGAATCGCCTTCCGTGAGAAAAAGTGGCGTTTGGGTACCTGCCACTGAGGAACCGCACATTCCACAAACTCACGGAAGGGGGCAGAGTCTATTAACTGAAAAGGCAGCAGTTGAAGTGCTAGCAATTTTGCCAAGCTAGCATTCAACCGCTGCTCATGTGGATGGCTGGGAGCAAACTTCTTTCGGCGGTGCAGCAGCTGGGGCAGGGAAATTTGCCTGGTACAATCTGACGTCGGTGTACCAAAAGCAGATTGCCCACAAGTACTTGGCTGTGACACACCTAACTCTACACCTTCATTCTTCTCAATGCAGGTCTCAGAGAGGACTGAAGGTATAGTGGGGTTGGAGGTCTCAGCTGATGAGGAGCAAGGAGAGGTCCTCTTTGTTCTTTGGTGTGGGTCTTTTAGATACGCTTGCCAACGAACTGCATGGCAGGTCAACATATGTCTGGTCAAGCATGTGGTACCCAAGCGGGAGATGTTTTGGCCACGCGAGATACGCTTGAGACATATGTTGCAAATAGCAGCGGTGTGATCTGATGCACTCGTCTCAAAAAAGGCCCACACCAAAGAACTTTTTGAATAACGCGCAGAGACTGCAGCGCCCTGCACATGTGGAGCTTTGGGGTGTGATGCAGTCAATGTGCTGCCCTTAGGCTGGCCCCTGGAGGGCATCCTGCCTCGTTGGTGATGTGCCGCCTCCTCTTCCTCCTCCTCTCTCCTATCAGGCACCCACGTTGAGTCAGTGACCTCATCATCCCCTCCCTCCTCATCACTGGAGCAAACCTGGCAGTATGCTGCAGCAGGGGGAGCATGACTGCCAGATTGCTGTCCTTCTTGGGCACCCCCTCTGTCCGTGCTCATGTTACTGCCTTCATCGAGCTCAGTATCATCATCAGAGCCTTCCAAACGCTGGGCATCCTCCTGGAGCATGTACCCAACACTGTGGTCAAACAGTTCGAGGGACTCCTCAGGAGGGCATGGTGGGGCTAGGGAAGGAGTCACTGATGACATTGAGCCGAGGCTTTGCCAGACAAAGTACCCTGGGCATGGGTGAGAGAGGATGAGGAGGATGAGGACGGCTTGGTCATCCACTCGACCAAGTCTTCCGCATGTTGCGTCTCAACACGGCCAGCTGCCGAAAAAAAGGCTAAGCGTGTCCCACGGCCACGTGCTGATGAGCATGCACCGTCTCCACGACCAGCACTAGACACAGAGCCTGCTTGCCCTCTCTTATTGGCTTGTGACTGTCTGCCTCTCCTTCTTGGCCTTCCAGACATACTAATGGCCTGTAGCTGCACTAAGCTGGGATATATGTATATGTATATGTATGTGTATGTATGTATGTATGTGTATATATATATATATATATGTATGTATATGTACTGATAGTGCAGCTAGCAATATCAACTGCCTGCCTGTAGTATGAGAACACCACCAACCTTCTACAGGTAGCTTTAGCTGAACACTGTGCAGAGCTCGCAAAAAAATAACTTGTAGGTTTAGCTGAACACTGTGAGGTGGACGCACAGCACTAACTTGTAGTTTTAGCTGAACACTGTGAGAAGGACACACTGCACTAACTTGTAGCTTTAGATGAACACTGTGCAGAGGTCTCACTACACTAACTTGTAGGTTTAGCTGAACACTGTGAGCAGGACGCACAGCACTAACTTGTAGTTTTAGCTGAACACTGTGAGCAGGACGCACAGCACTAACTTGTAGTTTTAGCTGAACACTGTGAGCAGGACGCACCGCACTAACTTGTAGTTTTAGCTGAACACTGTCAGCAGGACGCACCGCACTAACTTGTAGGTTTAGCTGAACACTGTGAGGTGGACGCACCACACTAACTTGTAGGTTTAGCTGAACACTGTGAGCAGGACGCACCCCACTAACTTGTAGGTTTAGCTGAACACTGAGCAGGAGGCACTGCACTAACTGTAAATAGTCTAGCTGCCTGACTGTGGTACTAATACGATCAAAAGAACACCAGCAATTTTCTTCAGGTAGCTGTAAATACTGTAACAAGACAAGCCTGCCTGTCAGTAAGAAGACACCAGGAATGGATCTAGCTGAACACTGTGAGCAGGACGCACTGCACTAACTGTAAATAGTCTAGCTGCCTGACTGTGGTACTAATAGGATCAAAAGAACACCAGCAATTTTCTTCAGGTAGCTGTAAATACTGTAACAAGACAAGCCTGCCTGTCAGTAGGAAGATAACAGGAACGGATCTAGCTAAACTGAATACAGTATAAATATATATATATATATATATATATATATATATATATATATATATATATATATATATATATATATATATATATATATATGTATATATATATATGTGCAACACCTGGGATGCATATATATACACAATACATGTAAGTGCAGCTAACTAGCTAACTGACTGACTGTTCTGCCTAATCTATCTAACTCAAATCAAATGACACTGTCTCTCTGTCTATCTCTTTCAACGCCGGAACACACACTACACAGGGCCGCCGTGCAGGTGGCCTTATATAGTGTGGGGCGTGTACTAAATCCCCTGAGCCATAATTTGGCCAATTATGGCTCTCTATTCAGACGGCGCTGTGATTGGCCAAGCATGCGGGTCATAGTGCATGCTTGACCAATCATCAGCCAGCAATGCACTGCGATGCCGCAGTGAATTATGGGCCGTGACGCACCACACGAATTTGGCGGGAACGGCCCATATCGTTCGCAATTCGGCGAACGGGCGAACAGGCGATGTTCGAGTCGAACATGGGTTCGACTCGAACACGAAGCTCATCTCTACTCTTCACTCCTCCTGGATGCAGCCGAGCCCCCGCCCACGGTCAACCCCCCTAGACTGGGGGCCCGACAGCCTCCACACCCTCTCACTCCAGCTCTTCCACCCGACAGCTCCGCTCCAGTTGGACTGACCATAGGCATTTAAGGAGGCCTGCCCCCTGCCAATCCAGGTTGGGGATTGGTCAAGGCTCGCCAGATACCTCAGGCATTTCCACCTCTCCTCTCCTTCCAGGACCTTCTAGAAGGAAGGGGGAGGTGATGGTGATGCCACCTGTCAGTCACCCAACTCTCCCTGAGCCACTCTCCGCCTAGAATGAAAACAAACAGGCCTAGCCACCAGCTAGGCCTGCCTAAATTTCCCTACTCTGTCAAAATTCCTTAATTTTAGCACTCACTAACTAGAGGGTGCTGCACAATTAAAATCTAATAAAAAAGACACATGGTAAAAGTGGGGGGTTTTCTGTCCTAAACAGATTGAAAGCAAGAGGGAGACAGCAAGATAAGGCTAAATGTATGATCTTGGCCAAAGCACCATAAAAAAAGTAAGTGTAATGCCCCGTACACACGATCGGATTTTCTGACAACAAATGTTGGATGTGAGCTTGTTGGTGGAAAGTCCGACCATGTGTATGCTCCATCGAACATTTGTTAGCGGACTTTCCGCCAACAAATGTTGAATAGCAGGTTCTCACATTTTCCGCCAACAAATGTTTGTTGTCGGACTTTCCGATCGTGTGTACACAAGTCCGTCGGACAAAAGTCCACACATGCTCGGAATCAAGTACGAGCTGGAGATATAACTAGCGTTCGTAATGGAGATAACACGTACGTCTTGTACGTTACTACGTTCGTAATTGTTGGCCAACATTTGTGTGACCGTGTGTATGCAAGACAAGTTGGAGCCAACATCCTTCGAACAAAAATCCATGGTTTTGTTGTTGGAAAGTCCAATCGTGAGTACGGGGCATAACACAGACAAGTATAAATGGCAGTTTTAAAGTCTTAGCAAGGCAGAAGTTGATATCAGTTATACAATGTAGCCCAGTGTTTCAGAGAAGAGTTTAGTCAGTGGTTACCGATGGTTACAGTGGACAGATGTGGATTGCAAACAGGTGTAGCAGTTGGTTACCACTAGTTACTAACATCCACCAAATCACCCTGCTGCCAGACCCCCATCTATCACCTCTGAGACAATGAGCAGTCATTTGCGTAGTTTTGTTGTGTTTATTGCGGGATACAACTTGGTTGGGGTAAAGGAAGATATGGGATGCCCATAGCACTTATTGTATTGTCATCACATGAGTATTGATTAGCAGCTTTAGCCTTGAAATGATGCACCTCTAACATTCACAGTCTATTTCCTCTGCATGACTCCTCTGCAGACTATTGCTCCTCCTCCTCTGCACTCACTCCTGCAGATTATCACTCCTTGTACAAATACTCTACTGCAAAACTGTTAGATTCCTGTTGCTTCACTTCCAGCAAGACAAGAAGGGATCACTCTGAATAACCCCAGCTTGCTGGCTCTACTTTGTTACTATAGTAAAGCCTCTGAATGATGTGGCTTTAGCAAATCAATAAGCCAAAGGCATGCAATACCTCTCCCCGGTGGCTTAGTGAATTTGGTAGCCACACAGTCTCTTGGAAGGTATTACCAAAGTGCTTTACCAGGCCAGAGATACTCTGTACCTCTCCCCGATGGCCTAGCACATGGTAATAAGCGGACAACTGTTCCCAGCCAGTCCATAACTGCAAACGCTGCGTTCCCCGGCCACAGCATTCTGCACTACTCTCAACAATTCTCCTTTGGCTTCTTGCACACTGACCTTCTCCAAAGGGCAAGTTCTGTGTTCACCGGTCACAGAACGTTGATCTACTCTCCTCAGTCCTACAGTGGCTTCTCCTTCACCGATCTCCTCCTGTGTGCAAGTCCCATGTTCCCTGGTCACAGCAGCTTGACACCAACTGCATGGTGAAGATCTTTATCCAGGAATACATCCTAGCAGCTCCTCCACCCCTTCTCCATGCTCGGCGAGCCCCCCACGTGGGGACGCCCTGCGGCAGCTACCTGTAACTCCATTCCCTTTTTCCTGCTCCTTCAGAACTCCTCTCTGGCAGCAAGTGACCTCAGCTTATATGGGAGGCCTGCCCCCTGCCAACACCGAATGGGAATTGGTCAGAGCTCCTCACATGAGCTGCCTGCCACTCAAACCTCAGGTCCTACCTCAGTTACAGAACAATCTTTCTGAAAGCAGGGGAGGCGCCTCTGAGTCAGAGCACAGGTGGTCACACCCACCACTACACCAAACACTCCCAGTTCCAAATAAAAACAACCAGGCCCAGTCTAAAGCACAGGCCTGGCTAAATTTGCCTATACTGAAAGCTTTAAACCCAGAAAATCCTATTCTAGCACCTACTTAAAGGTAGAGGGTGCTACATTCACCCCCACTAAAATCACAACTGTCCTCAGCTGTGGTGGAATATATTTGAAAAATATCTCCTGAACCCAGGAGGAAAGGCATCCCATATCAATTAGTTGGATGGGGAAGGGAAAAAGGGACAAACTTGGATGGGGGAACACTGTATAAAAGTACAAAATGAAACTTGTACACTGTGACCATATACATACATTTGCACACTTTATACATCCTAACTACAGGTCCCTGTAGCTAATGTTACATACAAGCGGAACCAGAGCACTGCTCTCTTGGGAGGAAAACTCTGCCTACCACAGGTCTTCATCTGTTCCAACGGTGGAGATGGACAGCCGTCACATCCCAAGGTTTTCCTAAAAGAAGACACAAACAAACACACAAACTAACTACACACACTAATGCCCTGTACACACGATAGGATTTTCCAATGGAAAATGTGTGATAGGACCTTGTTGTCGGAAATTCTGACCGTGTGTAGGCTCCATCACACATTCTCACACAAAGTTTGAGAGCAGGATATAAAATTTTCCGACAACAAAATCCGTTGTCAGAAATTCCGATCGTGCGTACACAAATCCGATGGACAAAGTGCCACGCATGCTCAGAATAAATAAAGAGATGAAAGCTATTGGCCACTGCCCCGTTTATAGTCCCGACCTACGTGTTTTACGTTACCGCGTTTAGAACGATCGGATTTTTCGGAAAAAATCCTAGGATTTCGTTGTCGGAATGTCCGAACAAAGTCCGACCGTGTGTGAAGGGGGCATAACTGTATATTAACACTTCACCAGGCAGAGGGGGTTATAATCCTCTACTTGGTGACAGAAACAAACATATTGTTTTCCCTTGTCATTTTTCTACCTTACTCCAGCCGGAGAGATATAAATGTGTCTCTTGATAGGCACAATCAACTACCTATACCTGTAGGCAAATAAACTTTCTGTATGGCTCCTAAACAAAGGAGTCCTTTTTGAAAATTTTTTTTTTTTTCCTGGCTCCTAGACAAAGGGAGTCCTTCTTTAAAAGTGATTATCAAAGGGTTTTAGCAAGGACAGCACACCATAGTGTCCATGACATTGTCCTTGTCAGGCACCCTGAGTAACAGACATTAGCTGTGCCCTGCAATGATGATTGTTATTGGGGAAACCCACCCTAACCCAGCTGCAATCCGGTAGTCCTAGTGGGTGCTCTTACCTGAGGCTGCACAGCACTGTAGTCCACTTACAGGTAATAGCGTGGGTCCGGCAACCTCCTCCAGCTATCCTCTTCCCCTCTAACAGACACAGAATAACTTCTAGTGTCTGACCTGCTTTGACGACCAGAACCTTGTCTCTGTATATGGCATACCCAAGCCTCCATTCCCGATGGATGTCCTTAAAATGGGCCCAAACCTCACTCTCAGGCACCCGTTTTGGCTTGGGGACATGCAAGTAGTCCCAGATTAGCTCATTCTCCCACTGATCCCTGGAGTCCTCAACAACGTCCATAATCTAGGACGAGACATACGGAAAGTCCAGGCCCCACTCCAGAGCAACCCTCCTATGTACCTCTCACTGGAACCAAGAGAACCTGGGCAGCTCTTTAGACTTCCACCTGCCAGGCAGGACACAGGCATCAGAAGCCCTACTGACCCAGTGACGGTAGGTGGGCACTCTGGTATGAGTAGTACTGGGCAGACTTGTGAAGAGTCTGTGGGATTGATCCAGGGGTTGTGCTGGGCGTTGTGGTTCCTCTGCTGCTTCAGCTGGGGTTCCGGTGGATGGAGAGTTCTCTGTGAACCATGGTTCCTCATCGCTAGAAGAAGCCTCCTCTGAGGAGGACCAATTGAACAGTTTCTACACAGATCCAAATCCCTCCAGCATTCTGGGCGAACCCCAATCCACGACCCGGCCCTCACTCACCTCGTCCGGCTCACCTGAGGGATCCCCCTCCTGTAGCATGGTCTCCTTCCGGACGGGCACAGCAAGGGTCTTACTTGGAGCCAGCTCTTCAGGGATATCAACCGGAGGCTGCACACTAGCACTTGCAACCTTCAGGCCCCTGGCCAAGCCACAGGTTTCCCGACATGCTCTTCTGTTTTGACATCCTGGAACTCAGAGATAGACGAGCCCAGTAAAAACTCCTTCACAGCTGGGGTGGATGACACATGGCCCTCTCCTGTCACCTGCAACTGCGGCATGCATAGTTCGGTAAGTTCAAGCCGGATGCCGATGTCGACCAACACCCGATCCTGCACATCAGGCGACCACTACATAGCGGGCATCCTCCAACCACCTTCTGCCATCTTGCTCTGCCTCGTGTCGGGACACTTGTTAGCTATCCGCTGGGTCGTAACTCCACCCCCCACTTGTTGGTTCAGCGTGTGAGGAACTGTAAGCATACATTTTCAGTGTGCGCCAGAGTGACACCTGATGGCAGGCGCTGTTGTATTGCAGGCAAACATTTCAGTGGTCACTGTTAACACAGGAAAGTTTCTCCATTGCAATGTCCTACCGTAAGGGACTGACCGTGCAGACCCCGTCAACGACACCCTCTTGTGGCTAGGTTACTAAGGGCAACAGTAGACATTCACAAACTCACTCTCCACTGTGTTTGGCAGGATTGTAAAGTCCTTTGCAAACAGTGGGTAATGCCCGTGCTGTGCAAAGTGCCGGACATATTTGTAATCCAATGAGCATGATCGCTCACCGTGGTTGCCACGAGTGATAGCACATGGTTACAGTCACTGAATTGCAAGGTTTGTTGCTGTTGTGAGTGTTCATTAGTACAACTGAGTGCAGGGAGCAGGCAGCGCCAATCCTGGATGGTTGCTATGGGCAACAGCACTTGGCAACAAGCTTGGTTTCAGTTGCTATAGGCAACGATATGTAACAAAGTCAATTTTTAAAGGCAAACACACAGTCCTTTTCCTCAGTATATCCCAAACTTGGCAAAACAGGCAAAGTCTCCCCGGAATTTAACGGTTGCCAGGTGCCACAGCCATCAGGTTAACCGTGAAGGCCGATCTCGATGGGACCTCCATCAGTATCGGTTGGTTACCACTAGTTACTAACGTCCACCAAATCACCCTGCTGCCAGACCCCCATCTATCACCTTTGAGGCAATGAGCAGTCATTTGCAGTCTTAAAAAGCTCTCACTGGACCCTACCAACCTGAACAACTTAAGACCCATCTCATTGCTCCCATTCACTTCTAAACTTCTAGAACGCTTAGTCTACAACTGTCTTAGCTCCTACCTCAGTGAAAATAACCTTCTTGATCCCTTACAGTCTAGCTTTCGCTCGCAGCACTCCACGGAAACTGCCTTACTAAACTCACTAACGATTTACTAACTGCTAAAACCAACAGCCAGTACTCCATACTCCTACTACTTGACCTCTCTGCAGCCTTTGATACTGTTGACCACCCGCTCCTTCTCAATAAACTACATTCCCTTGGCCTCCGAGATTCTGCTCTATCCTGGTTCTCTGCCTATTTATCACAGCGCTCCTTCAGTGTCACCTACAACTCTGTCTCCTCCTCTCCATTGCCCCTTTCTGTAGAGGTCCCCCAAGGCTCTGTTCTTGGACCCCTTCTCTTCTCTATCTACACCTCCTCCCTTGGTCACTTAATAACTGCCCACAGCTTCCAATACCACTTATACGCTGATGACACCCAAATCTATCTGTCTACTCCTCACCTCACTCCTTCAGTCTCCTCTCGCATTACTAACTTGCTAACTGACATATCATCATGGATGTCGCACCACTTCCTTACACTAAATCTCTCTAAAACCGAGCTATTAATATTCCCCCCCCGCCCATGCCCCCCTCCATGACTTTTCCATCAAAATCTACAATGCAACCATCAGTCCCTCCCCTCACGCCAGGGTACTAGGTGTAATCCTAGACTCTGACTTGTCATTTCAACCTCAAATCCAATCGTTGTCAAAAGTTTGTAGAATTCACCTCCGTAACATCTCTAAAATTCGCCCCTTTTTAACAAATGAAATCACCAAGCTCCTCATTCACTCCCTTGTTATCTCTCCCCTTGACTATTGCAACTCCCTTCTCATTGGCCTGCCTCTCCATAGGCTATCCCCTCTTCAGTCTATCATGAATGCTGCTGCCAGACTTATCCACCCTACCAACCGCTCAATGTCTGCCAACCTTCTACTCCAATCCCTACACTGGCTCCCAATCACCCGGCAAATTAAATTCAAAATACTAACCACAACATACAAAGCCATTCACAACTCCCCGAGCTACATCACCAATCTTGTCTCCAAATATCACCCAAATCGACCTCTCCGCTCTTCTCAAGACCTCCTGCTTTCAAGCTCTCTCATCTCCTCCTCCCATGCTCATCTCCAGGATTTCTCCAGAGCCTCTCTCATCCTCTGGAACTCGCTACCTCCATCTATCTGGCTATCCCCTACTCTTGCTACCTTCAGGCGATCCCTGAAAACTCATCTCTTCAGGAAAGCCTATCACGTCTTCAACTAATCTCCTACCACTTCCAACAGCTCATTCCCCACAGTTACAACCTTTTGTACCACCTGCCCCACCCTATTAGATTGTAAGCTCTTCTGAGCAGGGCCCTCTTAATCCTCTTGTATTTTATTGTATTATAACTGTATTGTCTCCCTTTTATATTGTAAAGCGCTGCGTAAACTGTTGGCGCTATATAAATCCTGTATAATAATAATAATAATAATAATTTGCGTAGTTTTGTTGCGTTTATTGCGGGATACAACTAGCAGCTCCACCATCCCTCCTCCACGCTCGGAGATGCCCTGCGCAGCTACCTATAACTCCATTTTCCTTTTCCTGCTCCTTCAGAACTCGTCTCTGGCAGCATGTGACCTCATCTTATATGGGAGACCTGCCCCCTGCCAACACTGAATGGGAACTGGTCAGAGCTCCTCACATGAGCTGCCTGCCACTCAAACCTCAGATCCAACCTCTGTTCCAGAACAATCTTCCTGAAAGCAGGGGAGGCGCCTCTGACTCAGAGCACAGGTGGTCACACCCATCACTACACCAAACGCTCCCAGTCCCAAATCAAAACAACCAGGCCCAGCCTAAAGCACAGGCCTGGCTAAATTTGCCTACACTGACAGCTTTAAACCCAGAAAATCCTATTCTAGCACTTACCTAAAGGTAGAGGGTGCTACATTCACCCCCACTAAAATCACAGCTGTGGGTGCTACACAGGCAACGTGGCTTTTGTGTTGAAGAGAAAAAGTGTAGGTTACCAATGGTTACAGCAGGCAGATGTGTATTGCAGACAGGTAAAGAGGATTTTGTGTTGCGGAGAAAAGTGTTGGTTACCTGAAAGGGTAGAGCAGAGAGGATATGATGAGAGGATGGTGATGAGGTGTTCCCATGTTAAAAATATACAAGTTCGACAAAATACCAGTTCTTTTTGGTAAAAAAAAAAAATCCAACCATATACAAAAACTCTACATGGCAAGTGACTATATATGAGTAATCATCATCCATTATCCAGGATTTAAACAACAATAATAGGTGTAAGGTATCTAGCCCCTAGTGTAACACTGTCACCATCCAACATCAAGTATCTAAACTAAGCACCACTGAATACATAAGAAGTTATATTTGTAGAAGTATATGGAGAATTAGCTGAGGTGGAACAAGGCCCGAAGTATCCAACCAATTTTTTCAGATGGACAAAAATTTCTTTGGGGAGTTGCTATGCTGATAAGTTCGTTGTTTTGCGTATCAAGGTGCCATTCACCTGCTCAATCCAGTGTCTGGCCTTTGCTGTGCTCTTCATTGCATAAGGACTGGGTGAGAGGGTTCCTAACCCATTTAAAGTGGAGCTCCAGCCCCCCCCCTCAAAAAATTAAAAGTCAGCAAACAAGTGCAGCTTCTCCTTTTGGGTGGAGCTCTGCTTTAACTCTTGTTACAAACTCGTCTTGATGTTTAGGTTAGTTCAAATTCAAGAAAATTCTTCAGTACAGGCTTTTGCAAGCAGCACATGTGCCAGAGCCTATCCATTGCTGTAGTCTACCATAAAACAATAGAATGGAATACATGCAAAGCGAACAACGGTTAACAATAAAACATTAACACAATAAAACAACAACTTTTTTATTGCAATCTGTGCCAAAAAAAAAGAGTGTAAAATATATGCTTTAAGCATAGGGGCGATCCACCCTCTGTCCACCCCAGCCCCTTTGCTTCACCATATATGCTCTTTTTTAACTGCGGTGGTGAAATCACCTCCTACAGCGCTGGAGTCACTGATTTACGTATTGTGAGAGTAAACCCTGTTGCTGTCAAAATGAACAGATCAGTGCTGCAGCTGAATGGCGAACCTGCAAAGCTAACAATGGTTAACAATGAAACACAGTAACAATAAAACTTTACAATACAGCAGTATAATATACAGTACAGAAAAACAGTACCTGCAAAGCAAACAATGGTTAACAATAAAACACAGTAATAATAAAACATTACAGTATAGCAGTATAGTATAAAATGCAGTAAAACAGTAAGTACAATAAAATAAAACAACTATTTTTGACTTTTTTTTAATGTTTTTTTTTCCACTTTTCGTTGTAACTATAAAAAACTTTAATGTTCCAGGCTAGGGTCTCTCAAAATGTGATAGCCATCTAACATCTTTCGAGACCATGTGTAAATGTGTGCCCTAGACTGTGCCGTGTTGTACCCTATACTAATAATTCACTAGTGTGTGGTAGTGACGGAAAGAGCACAGACCAGGTTGGCCAGGACAGGAGGGACAAAAATATTGGGTGTCATGCCTATATCCACGTTTGGTACAGACACATCTTTTTTGGGGTGCTTTTTGGGTAGGGGTACCAGGGAGGACCTCCGAAAAATGCCTCTCATGCAGCTGCCACACTGCATCTGGATTGGGAAATTGTGCCACAGCACCTTCTGGACACAAATGGGCTGTGATGATCTCTTCCTGGAATTTTAGAAAGGATACACTTCTTGCTGATGCTTTGTATAGTACATAGGCGTTGAACAGAGCCAATTGGAATTACAATACAGACACTTGTACCAGCGTCTAGCCTTACAGGCAACTAATACGGCCCAATCATCTGGTCTTTGAAGTCCACCTCTCCTATTTCCAGGTTGTAGTCATGGACACAGAGGGGCTTCTCAATAACACCAGTTGCTGTTTGCACTGTTGTATCGGCGTGAATGGAAGACAGAATTAAAAGGTTCCGTTTGTCCTTACACCTAACTGCAAGCAATTCATTACTTCTCAAGCAGGCTCTCTCCCCCCGTCAAATTCAAGAATTTCCAAGTTGTTGGGGGAAGCCCTGGAGATTAGATCACACTGTGACACATGTGCCTATTCTAAATTCAAAAAGGTGTCCAAAAAGTGTCACACTTGTGTAATAATTGTCCACGTACAAGTGGTACCCCTTTCGGAATAAAATTGACACCAAGCCCCAAACAATGTTGCCGCTGCTCCCTATATACTCTGGGCAGTCGCAGGGCTCCATGTGACTATCTTTTCCCTTGTGAATTTGGAAACTTTATGTATAGCCTGTTGCCCTGTCACAGAGCTTATACATTTTGACCCCATATCTGGCATGCTTGCTGGAGAGAAACTGTTTGAAAGCAAGGAGGCCAGAAAACCTAATCAGGGACTCATCTATGCAGACAGCTTGTTTGGGGGTATACAAGGCTGCAAATTTTTGGTTCAAGTGATTTACAAGGGGTCAAATTTTGTGGAGCCGATCATATCCAGGGTCACCCCGAGGACCAGAGTTCATTGTCGCTGAAGTGCATAAACTGCAATATTTGCTGGTATCTAGTCCTGGCCATGGCAGCAGAGAACATGGGCATATGATAAATTGGGTCAGTGGTCCATTATGACCACAACTCATTCTTTTTAGTAATGCCCACGTTGAGGGATAGGCCCAGAAAAGTCTTAAATTCAGAAACCTTGATACGTTTCCATGCAAATTGTCTGGCAAGGGTCAAATTTGGGTTTTTAATAAATACTAAATACTATATTAATAAATACATTTATTGGCATATAAATTGCTTTGGTCCACAATAGATCCATACAGATCTGCCATGAAAACCAGCTCACAAATACCAAGGGGCATTAAATCTGCTGTTTCCACCTGAATTGCGGGTTGGCCAGTGAATGGCGGAAGTACAGGCACTGCAGAATCTGTGGGCTGCCAATCAGGATTTGCAAGCGCTTTAGGAGGGGCACTATGGGCTCTATGGGCCGGTGTTTAACCACTTGCCGACCGCCGCATGTACATATACGTTCTAAGTTTGGCGGTATCCCCATTTTCGTGCGGCGAACGGCTACAAGATAAAAGTGGTCTCTGTGGCAGATTCGCCGCAAGATCACTTTTATCGGTGGCAGGAGAGGGCCCCCCTCCCGCCGCGATCCAGTGCGAGCCGTCGGCAGCGGCGGAGGCGATCGCGTCTGGTGCCTAGCTGTGCTTGGAGACGAGTGAGGGGAAGATGGCGCCCACTCATCTCCATGACACTGCAGGACGGAAGCAACATCAAAACGTCACTTCCGCCCATACGTCTTAAAGGCACATTTTTTTCAATGTCATTTTTCTTAAATGACTTTTTTTTTTTTTTTTATTGCATTTTAGTGTAAATATGAGATCTGAGGTCAAAAAGACCTCAAATCTCATATTTAAGAGGACCTGTCATGCTTTTTTCTATTACAAGGGATGTTTACATTCCTTGTAATAGGAATAAAAGTGACACAATTTTTTTTTTTAAAACCGTGTAAAAATAAATAAAATCATGTAAAATAAATAAGAAAAATTTAAAAATACGTGAGTAGTGCCCGCATTTGAAAATGGTGGTCAAATCACACATGTGAGGTATCACCGCGATCGTTAGAGCGAGAGTAATAATTCTAGCCAGGACCTCCTCTGTAACGCAAAACATGAAACCTGTAGAATTTTTTAAACTTTGCCTATGGAGATTTTTGAGGGTAAAAGTTTGACGCCATTCCATGAGCGGGCGCAATTTTGAAGCGTGACATATTGGGTATCAGATTTACTCGGCGTAACATTATCTTTCACAATATAAAAAAAATTGGGCTAACTTTACTGTTGTCTTATTTTTTTATTCATAACAGTGAATTTTTTCCAAAAGAAGCACGCTTGTAAGACCACTGCGCAAATACGGTGTGAAAAAAAGTATTGTAATGACTGCCATTTTATTCTCTAGGGTGTTAAAAAATATATGTATAATGTTTGGGGGTTCTAAGTAATTTTCTACCAAAAAAACTGTTTTAAACATGTAAACACCTAGATTCCAAAACGAGGCTGGTCCTTAAGTGGTTAATTTCTTGGTGGCTGTGGGTCACTAATTGTGCTAGCCACCTCACCAGTTTGAACTGCACTTATGGGACTCGCCACATCACCAAGTGTTCCTGCAGAGCTGGTTTGTCTACAACCAGGATGTACTACACCTCTGGTGCTTGCCAGTTCACCAGAAGGTAGAGCTGCACTAGTAATGGCACTCTGCTGCATACGAGAATTATGCGATTGTAGCACCTCAGCAACCTGGGAATGGAGTCGGGTATACCTCATCTTAGCAGGGACCTCTGCTCCATTGTCAGAGCTATCTGTCAGGATGCCACTGTTCTCTACAGGTTCGAATACTGAGTCTGATTCTTACAGTGAGGACTCCCCATCGCTCTCATCTGTCATGCTCAGTATCTTGTAGGCCTATTCACTAGTGTACCTTTTGTTTGACATTTTGGCCAAAAAATGTATAGGTACGTAGTGTGACTCACAGTTAAAAAAGCACCTGTTTGTCAAGGACTGTTTGAACCGCTAATAAAAAATGTAACTGCCAGCGCTAGCAGAGATCATGCCTGACTCTGCTAATGCTGCGGTTTTGTGTGCTATGTATCAGAAGTGACAGCAATCTACTGACACTGCACTTGTTAAAACTTTTTTAGTGAATACTGTATATATCTGTGACTGATGCTAACGCTATTTAGTGTCACCAGTGACACCAATACAGTGATCAGTAAAAAATCTGTACACTGTACCTAGTGACACTTGGACAAGGAGTGCATATATACAATTTGGGAGACTATCCCATAAAAATTGGATTTTTAAGGATGTACAGCTGACACTGAGGTGAGCACATACTGTAGTTTCATTTAAAACAAGTTTATTTTATACAAAAATATAAAAATTTACACAAAGAAATATAAACATCTCATAAATTGTGAGCATAGCGTAGTACTGATGTTGATGTTGATAATTGTTTCCAGTGTTGATATGAGTTCATATATGTAGAGGCAGCCAACGCGTTTTGCTGAGTGATAGCTCTGTGATACCCAAATAAAGACCACCATAAGGCGCAAATGGAACAAGTATGGGACATATCTATAGACATCTGTATATACAGCAGACTAGTGCATGAGGGAAAATGAGCAGAAATGGGGAGGTGGGCTAATCATGATCACAGTGATAAAAAGACATGTTGCTATTTACACATGTCAGTGGGTCCAAAAGCAATCATGTACAGGAGTCAAGATGCCTACATTAACAGGTGTATATAGGCACCTACACACAGCCATATAGTTATGCACAACCAAGTGCCTATTCTAATATAATGGAACTTTATGTAGTTGGATCTTAAATTACTACTAATCCCCCAACAGGAGAATGTGTAGACTCAAGGGAAAAAATAAAGTGGAAGAAGAGAAGGAGTAAAAAAGAAGTAGGGAGAAAGCCCCTGAACCTGAAAATGATGGATATATATATATATATATATATATATATATATATATATATATATATATATATAATGTGTTTAAAGAACTCATACCTGTATAAATAATTGACCAATAAAAGAAAAATAATAGTAAGGGAGTAATTATTATATATGACTGTATTGATTTCAATTTCCTCGTTAAGTCCATGAGGTGTCATAGTGTTAAGGGTATAAATCCAGAAGGTCTCTTGTCTGCACAGGTGCTGAAACCTTTCTGCTGATGTAAATTTCTCAGGTATGGATTCAATGATCTATACTTGGAGATCAGCAATGGCTTTCTGATGATGGACAGCAAAGTGACAAGAAATACTGTATTGTGGGTTGCCTGCCTGGACAGCTCGTTAGTGCTCCCAAACCTGGCACCCAGGGCCCTAATAGTTCTGCCAACATATAGCATCCCACACGGACAAGAAATACAGTAGACGACATATGTCGTGGAACAGTTGTAGAAGGAGCTTAAGGTGAAAGTCTTACCATTAACTATAAAAGCTTTTTTACCATGGGTAACGTGGGAACAGGTAAGACATAGGGCTTTTTTACAACAGAACATCCCTAATAATGAAACCTAATGTGAGTTGTTTTTTCATGGTAATTTGGGTCTGAGGTTTAATTTTACTGGGGGCGATTTTTCTTTTGAAATTGGGAGCCCTCCGGTATGCAAATTTGGGTATAGTGGGCAAAGAGGAGGATAAATGGGAGTCCTGTGTGAGAATGGACCAATGCTTCTTAAAGACATTTTCCATTTTCCTGTGACTCGCATGGTATTGTGTAAAATATCTAGTGACTGGCTCAGAACTCTGTTTTCTAGAGGTGTGTACATTTTCTGTTTGATAAAGAGAACATGCTTTATCGATGAAGTTGGTGGGATAGCCCTTGTCAAGAAACCTTTCTTCAGGGTGGTACATTGTAGTTTGTGGTCATCTAATCTGGTACAATTGTGTCTCAGACGATGAAATTGACTTTTTGGTACATTGTTGACCCACCTAGGGTAGTGACAACTAGAATAATGAAGAAATGAATTTCCGGCTGTGGGTTTCGTATAGTTTTTGGCAGTAATTAAATTATTGGTATGAAATAGCTCTAAGTCCAGAAAACTGGACTTAGAGGTTTATCATTTACTGAAGTAAATGATAAACCAAAATCATTGGCATTGCAATAGGTAACACATTCTTTGACAGAACTGGATGGGATATCCCAAATGTTGATGATATCATCAATATATCGACCGTAGAAGACCAGGTGTGCAGAAAAGGGGTTGTCGGCCCAAATACACCTGGTGTCCCACAGTCCCATTGTCAAATTAGCATAGCTGGGGGCCTAAATTGTCCCCCATAGCTGAGCTTTATTTCTGTAAATAATAATCACCATCAAACAGAAAATAATTATGCTCCAAACAAAACTTTATAGCCTGAAGGATAAAGTCGACTTGTGTATTGAGGGTAGGATTAGTGTCAAGAAAATGGGCCACGGCCCGAAGGCCAATTTTATGAGGTATAGAGGTGTATAATGAGCATACATCTAAAGATACCCATAAATATGAGGACTCCCAAGTGTAGGGACGTAGTAGTTCAATCAAATGTGTGCCATCACGAATATAGGAAGTGAGAGCCTGTGCCAGCGGTTGAAGGACGTGATCTATGCATAGTGAATAACTTGTAGTAATACTGTCCATGGAAGCAACTATAGGACATCCCAGTGGATTATTGATGTCTTTGTGAATTTTCGATAGATGATACAAATACGGTACTTGAAAGAAAGGTTTACGAAAGAACGCTGCCTTTGTTTTGCTGAGTATACCTTCGGCCTTTGCATGTGTCACTATTAAATTAGATTCCTTAATAAATTTTTTGCAATTGGTCTGTTCTCAATTTCTCGTAGGTGTTAACATCTGAAAGGAGGTGTCTAGCCTCAAAAAAATAGTCAGATTTATTTTGCAGCACTATTCCTCCTCCCTTTTCAGCTGGTTTTATTATAATATTAGGGTTAGTGCTCAGTGATTTTAAAGCTGTGTGTTCTTGGGGACTTATTATTGACAATTATTGACAGAATAATGAGGCCTAGAGGATTTTAATAAGCATAGGTCAGTAAGTTCTATAAAAACTACCTGATAAAAAGTGGCTAAATAAGGGCCTTTGGACTGAGTAGGATTAAAAATAGACTGGGGTCTTAAAGTAGTATGTACAATAGACGGGGAAAAGTGAGAATATTGGGACCAAGCAATCAAGTCATCGTCCTCATCTGCGTTCCATAATTCACAGAGGTCTTGAATGGCTTGTTGTCAGCGGGAGTATCTAATGAACAATACTGATCATCAGAAAAAATGGGATCTTTAATGCTAATTTTGCTAGCCTTCATATTATAGTGTCTTTTGAGTGTTAAATTACAAATAAATGTATTGAGGTCCTCAAACATGGTAAATGAATTAGGAAAGGTGGTTGGGGCAAAGTTAAGGCTCCTAGCTAGTAGCGATGTTTCTTGCTCATTCAGGTTCTGAGAGGACAGGTTGTAGATTTTAACAGTTACCGCAACTTGTCCGGGCATGGTATGTCTAGATTTATGTTTTCCCCCTCTCCTACCTCTTCTTCGCTTTTTCTTTTTGCTTTGTTTAACGTTGGGCTGGATAGGGGGATCTGGGCTAAAAAAGACAATGGAAAAGATGATGGGGAACCTCCAAAGGTAACTATAGGTGTGTCAGAAGGAACCTGTGGATCTTGATTGTGAGGATCAATTTTCAACTCACAGCGGGAATCCGCACGATGAGTTGAATCAATATGTATAGGAACCGGAGAATTATGATCTATAATAATTTTAGAAGGAATGGGATTTATTTGAAGGGGAAGGTTTTTTATAGGGAAGGTAGTAACTGGAGGGGAACTGGATGTTCTAGATTCACCAGAGTCTAACTGGGTTGAGATTGGGACAGAACCGGGGGGAGGGTGATGGTATGAATGATCTGGTAGTAGTGGGAGGCTGAGGGGGACGAGGGGCCAGAGGAAGGGAAGAGGGGTTAGTAGACTAAAGCCTCGTACACACGATCAGATTTTCTGACGGGAAATGTGTGATGACAGGCTGTTGGCCTTGCTACATCTGACAATTGTCGGATTTTCCATGGACAAATGTTGGATAGCAGGTTTTAAAATTTTCAGCGGACAAATGTCTGTCGGATTTTCTGAGCGTGCGTACACAAGTCTGTCAGACAAAAGTCCAAAGTACAAACACGCATGCTCGGAAGCAAGGACGAGCCACAAGCGGTTGGTCTTGTAAACTAGCATTCGTAATGGAGAATTAACATTCGTGATGTGGCAAATTATGAAATCTCGAAATGCAGCACACATTCTCTTCTTCTTTAATGGGATAGTAATGAAGCTGATTTTCTGGTGATACTGATGGAGTTATTGCAAACAAATTATCAAAGGCTTTTTTTTTCTAGCGATTTCAAGAATAATATTATTTATTTATTTATTTATTTATTTATTTATTTATTTATTTGGGCAAGTTACCAAACACCATTATCCCGTGGTTTTTAAGACCAAAGATACAACTATGTTGGTGTCCCTTGTATTTTTTTAAATGTAACTGCCTACTCATAAACTGTCATTTGAAGTAAAACACATAGCCAAGTATTATTCTCCACAGTTTTTTTTATTGTGCATTAAAAAAAGAAAACAAATAAAATTAGACATGCTATCTGCCAATAGAACTTAATCAAAAAGTGCATTCTATGCATCCAAAAATATACCAAATCAAATCATTATTCAATCAAAAAAATTATGTCAAAGCAATAACTCCAAGGCCAATAATAAATAATACGTTATCTCCTCTGATTCCACAACATGTCTGGTTGACGAACGGCCGTTCAGAAAGGAACTGAAAAGCGCAAAATGGAAAGCACAAAATGAAAAGCGCGAATCAACACTCACCAAACTTCTACTAACACGAAATTAGCAGAAGGAGCCCAAAGGGTGGTGCTAAAGAGCTGAAAAACCATGTAGTATGTTACTACGTTTATGATTGTTGGCCAACAATTTTATGCCATGTGTATGCAAGACAAGTTTGGGCCAACGCCCTTCGGACAAAAGTCCACAGCTTTGTTGGCTAACAATCCGATCGTGTGTACAAGGCTTTACTGTTATGCGAAATATAGTGGGTCTTGGGTATAAGATGGGGAACTGGTGGAATAAGTGGGGGAGGAGAGGAGTGTGATGATTTTCTTTTCCAGTTGAAACCTCTTTTGTAAGTATAAGCATCAAGGTCTCTTCTAAATTTTCTCAGTTTAGTTTGAATCATAGAGACCTTGTTCTTTTTGGTGTTTAGTTTAAAAGTTTTTAACCATTTCATGGGCAAGTGGGGATAGGAAGAATGTAGATCAGCAATATTACTCTCAATTTTGCTAAGAAGAATCTGGTGCCGTCTGTCTCTATGTGTTGTTAAAATTTGGATCCATTTGTTGGCTGCAGAACTCAGCCACCCCCCCTATTCTGTGCGGAGGTCTGCATCCAAGAAAGAACAGCCCTTTTGCACCCGAAGTCCTCGTGGGGAGATTTTAGAATGAAAATATTGTTTTAGAAAGAAACATGGTAAGAACTTCAATGTGTCTCATTCTAGTGCATGTATCTCTATATTTGGCATCCGGCCAAGCATGAGAGTGGAGGGTGGGAGAAATAAGTTTGGCGGAAAAATAGTATGTAGTTCGCGTAACAAGTCATGTTTACATTTTTCCAATTGATTTATGATATCCATCTTTAGTGTAAAAGATGTTGGTGTATAATCTCCTGGTATTGGTAATTAATTACTATATGTGAGGAAAGGAATAAAAATGAATAATTAATAAATTAATTAATTTTCAAAAATATATACATATATATATATATATATATATATATATATATATATATATTATTCCATTCCTCACATATAGTAATTAATTACATTTTTTCTTAATTAATTTCTAGGAGTGTTATGCCCCCTACACGCGGTCGGATTTTCCGATCGGAGCGTGTTGTCGAAAATTCCGACCGTTAGTGGGCTCCATCAGACATTTTCCATCGGATTTTCCGACACACAAAGTTGGAGAGCAGGAGATAAAATTTTCCGACAACAAAATCCAATCGCGTCAATTCCGACCGTGTGTGGTCTGTTCCGACGCACAAAGTGCCACGCATGCTCAGAAGAAATTCCAAGACGGAACAGCTCGTTCTGGTAAACTTAGCGTTCGCAATGGATACAGCACTTTCGTCACGCTGCAATGTTAAAAATGGTTTAATACAGCGCACTCTCTTCTTCTTTATAATGTGACAAGAATTAAGTAGTTTTGCTGCTCATATTCACACACACTTCTCACAAAGTTTTATTTTTGTTTTTTTATTTGGAGTCCCTGAATATATTGTTATTAATTGTCACATCTGACAGAATTTTTTTTATTATTTAATTTTTTGGGGGATTTTAAGCCTTTTTTTTTTTTTTTTTTTTTTTTAATGTTTGAATTTTTTCAAAGGCTGATCTTTGTTCAATGTTGTTTTTATTTTTACTCCAGAATATTTTTGTGTGTGTTTTGTGTGTGAAGTTACCCCAACACCATTGATATGTTTTATTATTTAATCTCAAGGAGATTGTTTGGTGTTGGTGTCCCTTGTTCATTTCACATTGTATATTTGAAATGTACCTGAATCCTCACAAACAAACTGTCATTATTGAAGTAAAACACATAGAGTATAATTCAAAACAAAAATCCTTTATTAAGGGATCAGAACCAAACAAAGAGGAAGGCAACACTGGATCAACAAGAGAAATTAGCGAAGCCTGGGACCCCCACGGCAGACATCAATTCTTGAACATCAAAATTGGTGGCCTGAGGAGTCCATATGTAAGGGAGGGCAGTCTGGTCCAGAATTTGCAGAGATCCGGATAGCAGCAGATGACATCTGTGTCCCCAGGCTGTGGTACCACAAGAGGCTGCCTTTTTTGGCCGACCAGACTGGACCCAGGGTCCTCACTTTCTGGTCTTCCTTTCACGCTTCCTTCCGGGCTGTGGCTGTGCAGTTGGAGATGTGGCAGGAGGAGGAGTAGGACCTGGAGGAGAACTGTGAGGACCTGGAGGAGAGGGAGGACGAGGAGGAGGACCTGCAGGAGGAGGAGGAGGACCATCGCAAAGGTGTGTCTGAGCTGTCATTTGGCCCCTCATACCTTTGTTAAGAGCCTCCAATATGAGCGACTCACAGATGACTTGTTGGCCCTCCTCCATCCTCTGCATTTTATATGCAATGACGGCAGCAATGTCCTCCTCCACGGTCTGTCGTGCTCCCAGGACCTCTGTAGCCCTCCAAAAGAGTCCTCTGGTAGCCTCCTCTAGGGCACTCCTCCTACTGCCACTTTCTCTTTTCAGGGGGGGTGGAGGGACCTGCAGATCAGCCAGCCGGCTCGGCCCGGCCACCTCCTGGCTGAGACTTCTCTGTGTATGAAAAAGGGACATGGTTGTAATGTTTTGCATCATCAATCACAATCATAAATTAGTACTCCAAACTAATATCTAGTTAACATCACTGATTGGACAAGCAGAAATATTTAGAGGAATGCTATACCTGGCTCAATCTGGGCTCCTCCACATGTGGCCTGGAAGGCCCAGGTTGGGCGTCAGAAGCCTCAGTCGGGGGGGAAGGAAGCGTGGAGGGAAGACTGGAGAGGGATGGCCTGGGTTCAGTCTGGCCTGCCAGAAAATGCAGCCTGTCGTAGTACAACATCCTGGGGACATAGATGTCATCTGCTGCTCCGGATCTCTGTGAATCCAGGACCTTCTTGCGCTCCCTTACATATGTGCTCCTCAGGCCACCAATTAAGATCTTTAAATAGGTGATGTCTGCCGTGGGGATCACCTGCTTCACAATTTCACACAATTGCTTCAGTGCTGCCTTCCTCTTTGCTTGGTTCTTCAAATGGGGGTGTTTAATCTCCCACAGACATGGCAGCTCCCTTAACATATCTATGAATACTGACATGAAGTCATTATCTTTCATTAGCATATCCATGTTCACTGCAAGACACAACACAAGACAAAGCCTAATGTCAGACAAAACTCTCCTAATCTTGTTACAATATAGGCTTCAATGTAGAAGCAGTATAGGCACAAGTTTGTCTCTTACCTTCGTTCTTACGATCGGCGCGTCCAATGCTCCTTCCTCCGCTCACAGATCGTACGTAATATGCACGCGTGTTACGCTTTATACACACTGCGCATGCATGTAACTCCGCCCACCCCTGACGTTCTTTCTATTCTATTCCCCGCCCCTTTTCGTTCGGCGCAGTTGGGGAAGAGTCACAGCAGGGCGTGCTAATTGCAGGAACGAGGAGGAGGAGGAGGAAAGCCCGAATCCGGACACGTCCCGATCCAGAAGGAGACGTTTTAAGGCCACAAATATGTCCTTTGGGGAGATGTTGGAGATGGTCGACATCATGAAGAAGTCCGACTATGACGGAAAGTATGGGCCTTACCCCAACCCCAATATCAGAAAGGCCAAGATCATGGCGAAAGTGATCAAAAGTCTGCAGAAGAATTTCGGGGTACGACGATCGAAAGATCAGCTCAGGAAGCGGTGGTCGGACCTGAAATTGAGAGAGCCAGAGCAGTACCGAAAGATCCGGAGAGTGCTGCAAAAAAGTAAGTAGTTGTGCTGTGTTCCTATTCTTTCTGTCTTTATTGCGTTTGTGCTGCTCCATATGCTTTTATTAATTGTAAAGTTTAAAAGGGCAACTTTAATGTTCATGGGCCCATTATTCGTTCGTATCAAACATTTTTCTTTCGGCCTCTAAAACACCATTGTTTAGGCCATATGCATTTTCCCACATTTTTTTGGGGCCTACTTGGATGCCAAATAGTTGTTTGTGTAGATGGGTTTGTTACTAGAATGAAATGCCAACTAGATTGTGTGTAAGGAGAGGACACTGAGCAGCTGTTTTCACATCTGGACACTGGAGCACTAGTGTGGGACACAAGAACACCATTTTTATTAGGGGGCCACACAGGTGCTCCAGTGTATACTATAGGGGGGTCTCCATCTGTGAAGCTTGTACTAAACAGGTAAAGTATTGCAGCTTGACAAAGGCCAATAAAAAAAATACATCTTTGAACTCGGCTAAAATAGACAATTGTACCCCACTTCCAAGCAATGTTTCCTATTTCTAGTTCTGCCATCAAATATCTGTGTGCTAATTATACCATTTTTGTTTTACATGGGGAGAAAAGACTTGGAGGACACCCCTCATCCGAGGAGACCACAGACCCCCCACCTCTGGAAGAAGGGGAACTAACACCAACACAAGAAGAGCAGGAGGAAGAAGAAGATGTGGTGGAGATTGGCACCACAACAGGTGAGTGTCTGCGACCACAGGCTCAGGTAAAAGAGATGGATGGTGGCAGATTTTTGATACCTGTTTTTGTTTTCTTTCTCTCTTTTTAGGTGATCGTGAGGTTGTGGATCCAGAACGTTTCACATCAGAAAGTGCCCAGATCCTGATCGGGGAGATCATGGGGTGTAATGTAGAACTGCAAAACATACAGGAAAAAATCAATGATGTTATTAAAAAAAAAAATAACATCATTGATGTTTTGGGGCGAATTTAAAACCCCGCAAAATCACTTTTTGGATTGTGGTCCAATCTTTTAAATATTTTTGCAATGTTTTGAAAAGCCAAATTTGGAGGATGTACAGTGTGCCAACATGTGCTATCTGCCATCACGGGAGATCAATGGACGCGTTTTGGGGGTGCAACCTTCCTCAATTATAAAGTAGCGTTGAGGAAGGGCTTGCTCCCCCAAAACACGTCCCTTGATCCCCCCTGATGGCAGATAGCACATGTTGACATTCGTAAATTGGTGTGCATCTTCCAAATATGGCTTTTCCAGGGGTGAGTTCCCCCCATCTGAACACTATATCAAACCCAGTTCCTAAATACTGATGTCTGATATAGCCTTCAGGTTTTACCTAATGTGAACTTTATAAGTTCAAGTTTTTTGGCTTTCTTGTTGGTTTTACACAGGCCTGTTTTATCTGAAATGGACATTTCGATTTTTGATAATGCTACTGCAAAAATTGTTATACAACAAACATGTTGGTTTGTTTTAAAAACCTTTGGTAAATGCACATGTGATTGTGCAGGTATAAAAAAGTTGCTTACTCAAGAATGTGTGGATTATTGTCTCAACACTACAATACAACACTTTTGGGGTGATGTAATTGCTGTTTTCTGCAAAAATGGGTGTTATTTCCTAAGGGAAAATCCTCTTTGCACTATAAGTGCAGTTTCAGTGCATTTGCAAGTGCACCTGTAGTGAAATGTGTTTTTGCATTTAAGAAATAACAGCCAACAGTGCTTTGTATAAGGTTACACAATCACGACATTTTCTGGACTCAACACATTTCTGTCAGGGTCAGCTAAAACAAACACAAGCAGTAAACGTCCACCAAGAATTTCTTTTTTTTTTTTTTTTTTTTTATTATAAAAAGGCTTCACAGATTGTCTGGCATATTGATAGCCCCCCTACCCGCAAAGAACTCCAGGTAGCGTAACCGGACATCACGGGCACTCAGGGAGGGCAAGCCAGGACGGCCACTTTCAAGCGCCCTCAGTGTGGTTTGATGTAGGATTCCGGCCTCAGGCCCAACTGAGCCAGCATAGTTGGCTGAATGTTTCCTTTAAAAAGTTATGGAGAACACAGCACGCCAGTATAATATGGTTCAGTTTATACTCCGCCATATGGATGGGTGTCAGAAATAGTCGGAACCGGCTGGCCAGGATTCCAAATGTGTTCCCCACCACTCTTCGGGCTCTGGCCAGCCGGTAATTAAAAACCCTCTGTTCCGGGGTGAGGGTCCTCATTGGGAATGGCCACATCAGGTGGTCCCCCAGCGCAAACGCTTCATCAGCAACGAACACAAATGGGAGTCCTTCCACATTGTCCTCTGGAGCTGGCAAGTCCAAGCTGCCATTCTGGAGACGCCTGTAGAACTCCGTCTGGGCGATGACTCCACCATCGGACATCCGGCCATTCTTCCCCACGTCCACATACAAGAAGTCGTAATTAGCCGACACCACCGCCAACATCACTATACTATTAAATCCCTTGTAATTATAATAGTACGACCCTGAGTTGGGTGGTGGGACGATGTGGACGTGTTTCCCATCAATTGACCCTCCGCAGTTAGGAAAGTCCCACCGCTCGGCAAAGTGGGAGGCCACAGTCTGCCATTCCTGTGGCGTGGAAGGAAACTGTTGAGGAAAAAACAATAAACATTACTATTTTTACTCAGAAACATGGCAAGCAGATTATACACAAACATTATGGGGCAACCTCCAGATAGCATTTATTAAGGGGAATTTAACAAGGCCAAAGTATAAGGTACACCTATCATATTCCCCCTCCCCCCCTCTCATGGGCCATTTCTAACATTATAGGGGGTGTGTGGAAATCTTGGACAGGTAACCCTCTTCACTTCATTGAGTGATGAATGCCTAAATAATGGGTATTACTTTGAACAGCCCCTCCTTAGTTACACTATTGGCAGACCACTGGACAGGTAAGAAGTGTCATAATACAAAGATATAAATACACATTTGAGGACATTTGGACATTCTGCTATTACCTATCAAGATAATAATAGGATACAAAAACTTTAAACAGTACCATTGGAAAGTATACAGGCAGGCCATTGCACTACATGCTTTGGGGAATTCATCCATAAATCTGACCAGTAAAGAGGTGGGTATAGTGTGTATGGGTTTGGCAAAGTCAGCAGATAGATGATTGAGGATAGAGAATTGGGATCAGCTGACTTATCAGTTGGGGGAGGGAGGGTTACTAAAAATTTTTGGGGGACACCACCAAAAAAAAAAACTCTGGCACTCTGCCTGAATTTAAATCAAAAATAACATTTCCAAACATTTTAGGGGGTGTTTGGGGTAAAGCACTACTATGGAGCAGATAAAATACATTGTTAAGTGACTACATGAGGTGAATATAGGGCAGGAGACACCATGCTGGGGAGGTTAGTGAAGGGTAAATATGTATGAAGGACCTAAAATAATAATTACATAAAAATCCAGCATGCATGAGGACAAAGGGGACATTCACAGCATATTACAATCATGGTAATTAGGGAATGAGGAAAGAAATACAATATATTAGCAAACATTCAATACAATAAAATGTGATATAAAAGGATAAAAATCTTACCTTCATATACTCCTTCTGCAGGACCTGGATGATGGCAGAACGGGTCTCTGGGATAATGATACCCAGAGCCTGGGGGGAGATGCCTGTCGAGAACTTCAAGTCCTGCAGGCTTCTCCCTGTGGCCAAATACCGCAGGGTAGCGACCAGCCTCTGCTCCGGAGTGATGGCTTGCCTCATGAAGGTATCCTGCCTGCTGATATAGGGGGTCAGCGAAGCCAACAAACGGTGAAACACGGGGTCCGTCATCCTGAGAAAGTTCCTGAAATCATCAGGATTATTCTCACGGATCTCACGGAGCAAAGGCATATGAGAGAACTGGTCACGCGGAAGCAACCAATTCTTGGTCCATGAACTCCTCCCCACCCTGTTCATGGACTGGACTTGTGTCAAGGTCAGGACCCCAACACTAAGCCCCCGCACAGCACGAACTCTACGAGGAGTACGCATACGAAACATGGCTAGAAAACGGTCGGCTGCTCAGAACGAAGTAACAGAACGCACTGAAGAACAGCAAGGCCTGTGAAGAGCGACCTGAAAAACAGTAACGAACGAACAAGAATACAATGACTACTTAAAGTCACGCGGAACTTGCTTGCACGCACTGAAGAGCAGATACAAACCCACAAGCACAAACTGAACGGCAGAAAACGATCTGAAAGCCATGAGTCTGAAAAAGTGTGAATCGTCTCTCACCAAACTTTTACTAACACGAGATTAGCAAAAGGAGCCCAAAGGGTGCCGCACTTGGTTCTGAACCGGCCTTTTCTAGTCTCGTCGTACGTGGTGTACGTGACCGCGTGGTTGGCGATCGGAAATTCCGACAACTTTGTGCGACCGTGTGTAGACAAAATAAGTTTGAGCCAACATCCGTCGGAAAAAATCCTAGGATTTTGTTGTCGGAATGTCCGAACAAAGTCCGACCGTGTGTACGCCCTATTAGTCTTTTGATGTGCACAACTTAACTGATCACAGGACTGTTTTGAATCACATTCTTATTTGCTTTGTTATACATATATATATCCTTGGACTACACTTAGATTGTTTGGATTTGTGAGGTTTTTTTTGGTCACACCTGTGCAGGGATAGACACGTACACATACGATTTCTGTTAAACTATCACACATATAACATTATATTATATTTTTCACTTAGTTTGGATGGAACCGTGAAGACTCCCTTACCACATTTGCACAGGGAGGGCCACGAATACACAGGATTTTATCTATATACTCCACCTGTAGCACTTAGCACTTTATAAAAGGTTTCTAAAAGGTTTTTCACTTTATATTATCCTGCATAGGGATGAGCTTCGTGTTCGAGTCGAACCCATGTTCGACTCGAACATTGCCTGTTCGCCCGTTCGTCGAATTGCGAACGATATGGGCCGTTCGCGCCAAATTCGTGTGGCGTGTCACGACCCATAATTCACTGCGGCATCGCAGTGCATTGCTGGCTGATGATTGGCCAAGCATGCACTATGACCCGCATGCTAGGCCAATCACAGCGCCGTCTGAACAGAGAGCCGTAATTGGCCAAAGCCAAGGAGGCTTTGGCCAATTATGGCTCAGGGGATTTAGTACACGCCCCACACTATATAAGGCTGTCTGCACGGCGGCCCTGTGTAGTGTGTGTTCCAGCGTTGAAAGAGATAGACAGAGAGAGAGTGTCATTTGATTTGTTAGATAGATTAGGCAGGACAGTCAGTGAGTTTGCTACACTTACAGTGTATTGTGTATATATATGCATCACAGATGTTGTGTGTGTGTGTGTGTGTGTGTATATATATATATATATATATATATATATATATATATACACTGTATTCAGTTTAGCTAGATCCGTTCCTGCTATCTTCCTACTGACAGGCAGGCTTGTCTTGTTACAGTATTTACAGCTACCAGAAGAAAATTGCTGGTGTTCTTTTGATCCTATTAGTACCATACCACAGTCAGGCAGCTAGACTATTTACAGTTAGTGTAGTGCGTCCTCCTCACAGTGTTCAGTTAAAGCTACAAGTTAGTTTAGTGTGACCTCTGCACAGTGCACAGTGTTCAGCTAAAGCTACAATTTAGGGTAGTGCATCCTCCTCACAGTGTTCAGCTAAAACTACAAGTTAGTTTAGTGTGACCTCTGCACAGTGTTCAGCTAATGCTACAACTTAGGGTAGTGCGTCCTCCTCACAGTATTCAGCTAACGTTACAAGTTAGTGTAGTGCGTCCTCCTCACAGTGTTCAGCTAACGCTACAAGTTAGTGTAGTGCGTCTTCTGAACAGTGTTCAGCTAAAACTACAGGTTAGTGTAGTGTGACCTCTGCACAGTGTTCAGCTAAAGCTACCTGTGGAAGGTTGGTGGTGTTTTCCTGATCCTATCACTACCACAGGCAGCTAAATAAGCTACAAGTTAGTTTTTTGTGAGCTCTGAACAGTGTTCAGCTAAAGCTACCTGTAGAAGGTTGGTGGTGTTTTCCTGATCCTATCACTACCGCAGACAGCTAAATAAGCTACAAGTTAGTTTTTTGTGAGCTCTGAACAGTGTTCAGCTAAAGCTACCTGTAGAAGGTTGGTGGTGTTTTCCTGATCCTATCACTACCGCAGACAGCTAAATAAGCTACAAGTTATTTTTTTGCGAGCTCTGCACAGTGTTCACCTAAAGCTACCTGTAGAAGGTTGGTGGTGTTTTCCTGATCCTATCACTACCGCAGGCAGCTAAATAAGCTACAAGTTACTGTAGTGCGCCCTCCTCACGGTGTTCAGCTAAAACTACAAGTTAGTGTAGTGCACAGTGTTCAGCTAAAGCTACAAGTTAGGGTAGTGCGTCCTCCTCACAGTGTTCAGCTAAAACTACAAGTTAGTGTAGTGCGACCTCTGCACAGTGTTCAGCTAAAGCTACAAGTTAGTGTAGTGCGTCCTCCTCACAGTGTTCAGCTAAAGCTACAAGTTAGTGTAGTGCGACCTCTGCACAGTGTTCAGCTAAAGCTACAAGTTAGTGTAGTGCGTCCACCTCACAGTGTTCAGCTAAAACTACAAGTTAATGTAGTGTGACCTCTGCACAGTGTTCAGCTAAAGCTACCTGTAGAAGGTTGTTGGTGTTTTCCTGATCCTATCACTACCGCAGGCAGCTAAATAAGCTACAAGTTAGTTTTTTGCGAGCTCTGCACAGTGTTCAGCTAAAGCTACCTGTAGAAGGTTGGTGGTGTTTTCCTGATCCTATCACTACCACAGGCAGCTAAATAAGCTAGAAGTTAGTTTTTTGCGAGCTCTGCACAGTGTTCACCTAAAGCTACCCGTAGAAGGTTGGTGGTGTTCTCATACTACAGGCAGGCAGGTGATTTTGCTAGCTGCAGTATCAGAGTGTATATATATATATATATATATATATATATATATATATATATATATATATATATATATATATATATATATATATCTATCCCAGCTTAGTGCAGCTACAGGCCATTAGTATGTCTGTAAGGCCAACGAGGAGAAGCAGACAGTCACAAGCCAATAAAAGAGGGCAAGCAGGCTCTGAGGTCTGAGGCAACAGTGCTGGTCGTGGAGACAGTGCATCTTTATCAGCACGTGGCCGTGGGACACGCTTGGCCTTTTTTTTGGCAGCTGGCTGTGTTGAGCCGCAACATGCGGAAGACTTGGTCGAGTGGATGACCAAGCCCTCCTCATCCTCCTCATCCTCTCTCACCCATGCTCAGGGTACTTTGTCTGGCAAAGCAGCTGCCAATGCGGCCTCTTCCCTCGGCTCAATGGCATCAGTGACTCCTTCCCTAGCCCCACCATGTCCTCCTGAGGAGTCCCTCGAACTGTTTGACCACAGTGTTGGGTACATGCTCCAGGAGGATGCCCAGCGTTTAGAAGGCTCTGATTATGATACTGAGCTAGATGAAGGCAGTAACGTGAGCACGGACAGAGGGGGTGCCCAAGAAGGACAGCAATCTGGAAGTCATGCTCCCCCTGCTGCAGCATACTGCCAGGTTTGTCTCAGTGATGAGGAGGGAGGGGATGATGAGGTCACTGACTCAACGTGGGTGCCTGATAGGAGAGAGGAGGAGGCACATCACCAACAAGGCAGGATGCCCTCCAGGGGCCAGCCTAACGGCAGCACACTGACTGCATCACACCCCAAAGCTCTGCATGTGCAAGTCGCTGCTGTCTCTGCGTGTTATTACAAAAGTTCTTTGGTGTGGGCCTTTTTTGAGATGAGTGCATCAGATTGCACAGCTGCTATCTGCAACATATGTCTCAAGCGTATCTCGCGTGGCCAAAACATCTCCCGCTTGGGCAACACATGCTTGACCAGACATATGTTGACCTGCCATGCAGTTCGTTGGCAAGCGTATCTAAAAGACCCACACCAAAGAACAAAGAGGACCTCTCCTTCCTCCTCATCAGCTGAGATCTCCAACCCCACTATACCTTCAGTCCTCTCTGAGACCTGCACTGAGAGGAATGAAGGTGTATAATTAGGTGTGTCACAGCCAACTACTTGTGGGCAATCTGCTTTCGGTACATCGACGTCAGATTGTACCAGGCAAATTTCCCTGCCCCAGCTGCTGCACCGCCGAAAGAAGTTCGCTCCCAGCCATCCACATGCCCAGCGATTGAATGCTAGCTTGGCAAAATTGCTAGCACTTCAACTGCTGCCTTTTCAGTTGGTAGACTCTGCCCCCTCCGGTGAGTTTGTGAAATGTGCAGTTCCTCAGTGGCAGGTACCCAAACGCCACTTTTTCTCACGGAAGGCGATTCCGGCTCTCTACCGGCATGTGGAAGGCAATGTCAATGCCTCTCTGGACAGGGCGGTCAGTGGTAAGGTGCATATTACCACTGACTCATGGTCCAGCAGGCATGGACAGGGACGTTATCTAAGTTTCACCGTGCATTGGGTGACTCTGCTGGCAGCTGGGAAGGATGCAGGACAAGGTGCAGTAGTGTTGGAGGTTGTTCCGCCACCACTCCTCCAAAATGCCACTACTAATGATTGTGACACACCTCTCTCCTCCACCCCCTCCTCTTCTTCTTCCTCCATGGCCTCTTCCTGTGCTTGGTCCTCGGAACCAGCGGTGCTCTGTAGCCGTTCAAGGGGCTATGCAAGTATGCAGGCCAAAAGATGCCATGCGGTGCTTGAGCTGGTGTGCTTGGGGGACAGGAGCCACACTGGGGCAGAGGTTCTGTCAGCTCTGCAGGGGCAGGTTCAGAGGTGGTTGATGCCACGCCAACTTAAGCCAGGAATGGTGGTTTGCTACAATGGCACCAACCTCCTCTATGCCCTCCGACAGGGACAAATGACCCATGTGCCCTGTTTGGCTCATGTCCTTAACTTGGTGGTGCAGCGGTTCTTGGGCAGGTACCCGGGCTTACAGGATGTCCTGAGACAGGCCAGGAAAGTCTGTGTGCATTTATGCCAGTCATATAATGCCAGAGCTCGGCTGGCAGACCTCCAAAAGGAGTTTAACCTGCCCAAGAACCGCCTAATCTGTGACATGCCCACCAGGTGGAACTCAACGTTGGCCATGCTGCAGCGACTGCACACGCAGCAGAGGGCCATCAATGAGTACTTGTGCGACTATGGCACCAGGACAGGGTCAGGGGAGCTTGTTTTTTTTCCCCACGCCAGTGGGCCATGATCAGGGATGCATGCACTGTCCTGTCACCATTTGAGGAGGCCACAAGGATGGTGAGCAGTGACCGTGCATGCATCAGTGACACTGTCCCTCTTGTCCACCTGTTGGAGCACACGCTGTGTGGAATAATGGACAGGGCACTTGAGGCAGAACAGAGGCAGGAAGAGGAGGACTTCCTTAGCTCTCAAGGCCCCCTTTATCCAGACAGTGTTCCTGCATGCCCGCCGATCACACAGGAAGAGGAGGAGTAGGAGGATTGTGTCAGTATGGAGGTGGAGCCTGGCTCAAGGCCCCCTTTATCCAGACAGTGTTCCTGCGTGCCCGCCATTAACACAGGAAGAGGAGGAGGAGGATTGTGTCAGTATGGAGGTGGAGCCTGGCACTCAGCATCAGCAGCAGTCTTTAAGGGATCAGTCCCAAGAAACACATGGACTTGTATGTGGCTGGGAGGAGGTGGCTGCAGACCATGTCGTCCTTAGTGACCCAGAGGACTCTGGACCGAATGCCTCAGCAAACCTATGCTGCATGGCCTCCCTGATCCTGCAAAGCCTGCGTAAGGATCCTCGTATTTGTGGTATCAAGGAGAAGGACCAATACTGGCTGGCAACCCTCCTTGATCCACGTTACAAGGATAAGGTTGCGGACCTTATCTTGCCGTCGCAGAGGGAGCAGAGGATGAAACATCTTCGGGAGGCCTTGCAGAAAGGTCTGTGCAACGTGTTCCCAGAGACTGGGAGGTTACAAACTCCTGTTTCTGGACAACGTGTTGCTGAGGCTTCGGTCAGTCAAAGAAGGAACGGCGGAGAAGGTGACCATCTGACCGATGCGTTCAGACAATTTTTTGGTCCGCAGCCCCAAGGTATGATCGGTTCCAGCAACCATCGCCAGCGTCTGTTTTACATGGTGCAGGAATACCTAGGGGCAAGATCTGACTTGGACACCTTTCCCACTGAAAATTCTCTGGGTTACTGGGTCTTGAGGATAGATCACTGGCCAGAGCTTGCACAGTATGCAATTGAGCTACTGGCCTGTCCTGCAACCAGTGTTCTTTCGGAACGCACATTCAGTGCTGCTGGAGGCTTTGTAACCGATCACAGGGTGCGTCTGTCCACCGACTCGGTCGATCGACTGACCTTCATAAAAATGAATCAGTCTTGGATCACCACCAGCTACCAATCACCTGATGCTGATGTAACCGAATAATTTTTTTTGAAATCTCAGATCCCTTCAAAGACTGCCTATGCTGATGCTGAGTGACTATCCTGAGTAATTATCCTCTTCCTCCTCAATGATCACGCTGATAGCTTGTAAGAACATTTTTGGTTCTGGGCGCCGCCACCAGTGCCTAAGGCCCAATTTTTTAGCCCCTGTTTAACAGGGGCGTGTAATTACAATTTTTGATGCAATACTTTGCAGCAGGGCTCGTTCCTGCGTTCCAACTAGAGTATCTGTGAGGGGTTGCAGTGTTGTGGTACCAGCACCAGTGCCTAAGGCCCAATTTTTCAGCCCCTGTTCAACAGGGGCATGTAATTACAATTCTTGATCTAATATTTCACAGCAGGGCCCTGAGAGGGTTTACAGTGTTGTGGCCACAACAACACCTAAGGCCCAAATTTCTGCTGGGTATATAGGGCAGGCCCCTACTTTCAAACATCCAACTTACAAACTGCTCCTACTTGCAAACGGAAGGAGACAACAGGAAGTGAGATGAAATCTACCCCTTGGAAGGGAAATTCTCTCCTGTAAGAGTTAATATGGGAAAAACATTTCTCCTTTCCATTGATGCTTTATCACCAATCCTTGTTTCACAAAAAAACCCAAATTTTCAAAAAACATTTGGGACAAAAAGTGAGGTGAAATCTTCTGAAGAGGAACACAGACAGCAAAACAAATGTCACAGGGGTGATAACCCTTCCCTATCTTTTCCAAAAAGCTTAAAATAGATTTTTTGGCTGGAGCTAAACACGTTAAAAATGGACCAGTTCAAAATTACAAACAGATTCTACTTAACAACAAACCTACAGTCCCTGTCTTGTTTGCACCGCCTGTATAATGCTGTTCAGAGTACATAGCCTGTATACTGCTGTTTCCTTTTTTAATTTGGGTGCGGGGTTCCCCTTAATATCCATACAAGACCCAAAGGGCCTGGTAATGGACTGGGGGGTACCCATGCCGTTTGTCTCGCTGATTTTCATCCATATTGCCAGGACCCGACATTACATTAAAGCCGCAAGCAGTTTTAAATGACTTTTTTTCCTTTAAAAATGACATTTTGTGCAGGGACTGTTCTAAGCACGGGAAACACGCGCCACTTTACAGGCATACTATAGACACCCCCCAGGTACGAGATTTAAAGGAATATTTCACTTTTTTTTTTTTTTTTACTTTAAGCATCATTAAAATCACTGCTCCCGAAAAAACGGCCGTTTATAAAAGTTTTTTTTGCATTGATACATGTCCCCTGGGGCAGGGCCTGGGTCCCCAAACCCTTTTTAGGACAATACCATGCAAATTAGCCTTTAAAATGAGCACTTTTGATTTCGAACGTTCGAGTCCCATAGACATCAATGGGGTTCTAAGGTTTGTGCAAATTTTCGGTTCGTTCGCAGATTCTGGTGCGAACCGAACCAGGGGGTGTTCGGCTCATCCCTAATCCTGCAGACGCCTTTACATTCTTGAATAGGTATCCATTACATCCTCGAGCTTAAACCTAAGTAAGGTAAATAGAGTTTATGTCAGAGAGATTGGTTTCATACATCTGTCGATCTGAGGTAGCGCCACCCACCCCATTTACTGACTCACCTTATATTCTGGACCCCCTTTTTTTTGGGGAGTTCTTTTTTTGGGGAGGCAGCAACCTAGCCACTACCCTAAGCGCAGGGTACTCTACTTTTGTTTTTTCTTTGATCACCCTAGGGTGTGAATTCATCCTGCAGCTATGGACATTTTTGGATACATAGAAAGTAATAGAAATATAGACTTAGGAGGAATTTTTAGCCAGGAACAAGTCACTAATAGTCAGGAGGACATATATGGTTTGCTAAAACAGCTAAGACATACTATGGAAAAACAGCTCAGGGTTTGGTGGGATATAGCCACCCTGGAAATGTATATTAGTGAGAAAATGACTCCAAGAAGATTAAGGTGGGATGTACACCCCAATGACAGTATTGATGATGCATTACTGATGGGAGAATGGTACTCTTTCTTTAACAAATGCGAGAATGAACTATTGCAAAATATTGTTAAGAGAAGACAATTCAAACTAAGGGGAGTCGAAACGAGCATAGTGGAGATAAAAAAAACTTGCTTTTACCATTTGCCAATCAAAATGATTATAAGGATAAAGAGAGAGAACTACAGTAAATAATAAAGAAATATGACACTGAAATACAGGCAAACAGAAAAAATTAAAAGGTAATGTTTTAGACTATAAAAATCTGAGAGTCTATAAATGGCAATTGGCCCTAAAAGACCATAGTTTAGAATTAGATGATACAGTAATAGATGATAGTCCAGCAGAGGAGGCCGGATTTGTGGAGGTAGGGCCATTGGCCATTTCACCTCAACTAACAACTATAACCAATCCCCAGACGTGGCATCGTGGAAGACCAAGATCATTAAATAGGTATCCAGAGAGACCTGCAGATAGGAGGGTTTACTATCAAGAACCCCCGGAATACAGAACACCCAATACATCTAGATACAATGTACCCACCTATAACAGGTTCTCACCATTAAGGAGAGGTAATCAATATGTCCTGTATTCCCAGCAAAGGAGAGAGTTTAGGGAAGAGAGGGATTTTCCCATGGGTGGCCAAAGAGACAGGCCCCTAGGAAAATGTAAAGCCCATGTCCCATATAGGAATTCTGGCTGAAGAGGGATGAATTGGAACAGAGGGGGCCCTCAAAGGGGAGGATACCGCAGAAGAATGCAGGATCAAGAAGAAGTTGCATATCAAGAGTATGGAGGAGAGACCAACCCCAGGATTGGTGGGGACAGCAATCAAGGGAGAGATTCGGGACCCATACAAAGAAGCCCAGGAAGAGGAAACAGACAAGAGGCAGTAGAGGAGGGAAGAAGAAAAAGAAGAAGAGAATATTAGGACAAGGAATCTCAGTAATGTTCAATTTACTGATGATGAAATGAAAGTTTTAGATTTAGGGCTGAAATTTGCTCCAGACAAAACTATAGATAAATTTGAGGTTTATATTGATTTACAAAAATGTATTAGAAAGCTCACTATTAAAAAACATTTTGCACTAAATAAAGATAATAGAATGCTGGATGACCCAGAATTTTTACAAACTAACCTAAGGAACAACTCTATCTTCAACCCAAAGACACCGGGAAACCAATGCCTGGGAGCAAGTAAAAAGCTAAAATGGAAAAGAAGGACACAAGTGTTGTAATATGTTCGCCGATTTCTGTGGGATATTATATTATTTTATATATGTACACATACAGTACAATATTGACCTAGCAGAAACTCCCTCCCAGGGTACTAGTGTATCAAAGGGGACTTGTTGATGTTAATATGCAAGAATACAGATTAGGAATGTAGGTGTTCAGGTGGTATATGTTAATCTAAGTACACAAAGGGGACTTGTTGATGTTGGTATGTGGGAGTGCAAATTGGGGTGGTTTATGACTGCAGCTGTCCACGGCTGGGGGTTGTTGTCTGTCTGAAAGACTAAAGCATATCAAAGGCCTGAATGGAGATAGCCAATCAAATTGCTCAGTCATTCAGTGTGTAGTGAATATAATATGGCGTTCAGTCTATAGTTTATATAGTTCTATCTGTGTATGACTATGAAGGCGCAGACTAGGGATGAGCTTCGTGTTCGAGTCGAACCCATGTTCGACTCGAACATCGGCTGTTCGATCGTTCGTCGAATTGCGAACGATATGGGCCGTTCGCGCCAAATTCGTGTGGCGCGTCACGGCCCATAATTCACTGCGGCATCGCAGTGCATTGCTTGCTGATGATTGGCCAAGCATGCACTATGACCCGCATGCTTGGCCAATCACAGCGCCGCCTTAACAGAGAGCCGTAATTGGCCAAAGCCAAGGAGGCTTTGGCCAATTATGGCTCAGGGGATTTAGTACATGCCCCACACTATATAAGGCCGCCTGCACGGCGGCCCTGTGCAGTGTGTTCCGGTGTGCTGAGAAATAGAGAGAGAGAGAGACAGTGTCATTTCATTTGAGTTAGCTAGATTAGGCAGGACAATCAGTCAGTTAGCTGCACTTAAAGTGTATTGTCTATATATATGCATCCCAGGTGTTGCATATATATATATATACACTGTATTCAGTTTAGCTAGATCCGTTCCTGTTATCTTCTTACTGACAGGCAGGCTTGTCTTGTTACAGTATTTTGAAGAAAATTACTGGTGTTCTTTTGATCCTATTAGTACCACAGTCAGGCAGCTAGACTATTTACATTTAGTGCAGTGTGTCCTGCTCACAGTGTTCAGCTAGATCCGTTCCTGTTCTCTTCTTACTGACAGGCAGGCTTGTCTTGTTACAGTATATAAAGCTACCTGAAGAAAATTACTGGTGTTCTTTTGATCCTATTAGTACCACAGTCAGGCAGCTAGACTATTTACATTTAGTGCAGAGCGTCCTGCTCACAGTGTTCTGCTAAACCTACAAGTTAGTGGGGTGCGTCCTGCTCACAGTGTTCAGCTAGATCCGTTTCTGTTATCTTCTTACTGACAGGCAGGCTTGTCTTGTTACAGTAAATACAGCTACCTGAAGAAAATTGCTTGTGTTCTTTTGATCCTATTAGTACCACAGTCAGGCAGCTAGACTATTTACAGTTAGTGCAGTGCGTCCTGCTCACAGTGTTCTGCTAAACCTACAAGTTAGTGGGGTGCGTCCTGCTCACAGTGTTCAGCTAAACCTACAAGTTAGTGGGGTGCGTCCACCTCACAGTGTTCAGCTAAACCTACAAGCTAGTGGGGTGCGTCCTGCTCACAGTGTTCAGCTAGATCCGTTTCTGTTATCTTCTTACTGACAGGCAGGCTTGTCTTGTTACAGTAAATACAGCTACCTGAAGAAAATTGCTTGTGTTCTTTTGATCCTATTAGTACCACAGTCAGGCAGCTAGACTATTTACAGTTAGTGCAGTGCGTCCTGCTCACAGTGTTCTGCTAAACCTACAAGTTAGTGGGGTGCGTCCTGCTCACAGTGTTCAGCTAAACCTACAAGTTAGTGGGGTGCGTCCACCTCACAGTGTTCAGCTAAACCTACAAGCTAGTGGGGTGCGTCCTGCTCACAGTGTTCAGCTAGATCCGTTTCTGTTATCTTCTTACTGACAGGCAGGCTTGTCTTGTTACAGTAAATACAGCTACCTGAAGAAAATTGCTGGTGTTCTTTTGATCCTATTAGTACCACAGTCAGGCAGCTAGACTATTTACAGTTAGTGCAGTGCGTCCTGCTCACAATGTTCAGCTAAACCTACAAGTTAGTGGGGTGCGTCCACCTCACAGTGTTCAGCTAAAGCTACCTGTAGAAGGTTGGTGGTGTTCTCATACTACAGGCAGGCAGTTGATTTTGCTAGCTGCAGTATCAGTACATATATATATATATATATATATATATATATATATATATATATATATATATCCCAGCTTAGTGCAGCTACAGGCCATTAGTATGTCTGGAAGGCCAAGAAGGAGAGGCAGACAGTCACAAGCCAATAAGAGAGGGCAAGCAGGCTCTGTGTCTAGTGCTGGTCATGGAGACGGTGCATCCTCATCAGCACGTGGCCATGGGACACGCTTGGCCTTTTTTTCGGCAGCTGGCCATGTTGAGCTGCAACATGCGGAAGACTTGGTCGAGTGGATGACCAAGCCGTCCTCATCCTCCTCATCCTCTCTCACCCATGCCCAGGGTACTTTGTCTGGCAAAGCAGCGGCCTCTTCCCTCGGCTCAATGTCATCAGTGACTCCTTCCCTAGCCCCACCATGTCCTCCTGAGGAGTCCCTCGAACTGTTTGACCACAGTGTTGGGTACATGCTCCAGGAGGATGCCCAGCGTTTGGAAGGCTCTGATGATGATACTGAGCTCGATGAAGGCAGTAACATGAGCACGGACAGAGGGGGTGCCCAAGAAGGACAGCAATCTGGCAGTCATGCTCCCCCTGCTGCAGCATACTGCCAGGTTTGCTCCAGTGATGAGGAGGGAGGGGATGATGAGGTCACTGACTCAACGTGGGTGCCTGATAGGAGAGAGGAGGAGGAGGAGGAGGCGGCACATCACCAACGAGGCAGGATGCCCTCCAGGGGCCAGCCTAAGGGCAGCACATTGACTGCATCACACCCCAAAGCTCCACATGTGCAGGGCGCTGCAGTCTCTGCGCGTTATTCAAAAAGTTCTTTGGTGTGGGCCTTTTTTGAGACAAGTGCATCAGATCGCACCGCTGCTATTTGCAACATATGTCTCAAGCATATCTCGCGTGGCCAAAACATCTCCCGCTTGGGTACTACATGCTTGACCAGACATATGTTGACCTGCCATGCAGTTCGTTGGCAAGCGTATCTAAAAGACCCACACCAAAGAACAAAGAGGACTTCTCCTTGCTCCTCATCAGCTGAGATTTCCAACCCCACTAGACCTTCAGTCCTCTCTGAGACCTGCACTGAGAGGAATGAAGGTGTAGAATTAGGTGTGTCACAGCCAAGTACTTGTGGGCAATCTGATTTTTGTACACCGACGTCAGATTGTACCAGGCAAATTTCCCTGCCCCAGCTGCTGCACCGCCGAAAGAAGTTTGCTCCCAGCCATCCACATGCCCAGCGGTTGAATGCTAGCTTGGCAAAATTGCTAGCACTTCAACTGCTGCCTTTTCATTTGGTAGACTCTGCCCCCTTCCGTGAGTTTGTGGAATGTGCGGTTCCTCAGTGGCAGGTACCCAAACGCCACTTTTTCTCACGGAAGGCGATTCCGGCTCTCTACCAGCATGTGGAAGGCAATGTCCATGCCTCGCTGAACAGGGCGGTCAGCGGTAAGGTGCATATTACCGCTGACTCATGGTCCAGCAGGCATGGACAGGGACGTTACCTAAGTTTCACGGCGCATTGGGTGACTCTGCTGGCAGCTGGGAAGGATGCAGGACAAGGTGCAGTAGTGTTAGAGGTTGTTCCGCCACCACGCCTCCAAAATGCTAATGATTGTGACACACCTCTCTCCTCCACCCCCTCCTCTTCTTCTTCCTCCATGGCCTCTTCCTCGGAACCAGCAGTGCTCTGTAGTCGTTCAAGGGGCTACGCAAGTACGCAGGCCAAAAGATGCCATGCAGTGCTTGAGCTGGTGTGCTTGGGGGACAGGAGCCACACTGGGGCAGAGGTTCTGTCAGCTCTGCAGGGGCAGGTTCAGAGGTGGTTGACGCCACGCCAACTTAAGGCAGGAATGGTGGTTTGCGACAATGGCACCAACCTCCTCTCTGCCCTCCGACAGGGACAAATGACCCATGTGCCCTGTTTGGCTCACGTCCTTAACTTGGTGGTGCAGCGGTTCTTGGGCAGGTACCCGGGCTTACAGGATGTCCTGAGGCAGGCCAGGAAAGTCTGTGTGCATTTCCGCCGGTCATATAATGCCAGTGCTCAGCTGACGGACCTCCAAAAGGAGTTTAACCTGCCCAAGAACCGCCTAATCTGTGACATGCCCACCAGGTGGAACTCAACGTTGGCCATGCTGCAGCGGCTGCACACGCAGCAGAGGGCCATCAATGAGTACCTGTGCGACTATGGCACCAGGACAGGGTCAGGGGAGCTTGTTTTTTTTTTCCCCACGCCAGTGGGCCATGATCAGGGATGCATGCACTGTCCTGTCACCATTTGAGGAGGCCACGAGGATGGTGAGCAGTGACAGTGCATGCATCAGTGACACTGTCCCCCTTGTCCACCTTTTGGAGCACACGCTGCGTGGAATAATGGACAGGGCACTTGAGGCAGAACAGAGGCAGGAAGAGGAGGACTTCCTTAGCTCTCAAGGCCCCCTTTATCCAGACAGTGTTCCTGTGTGCCCGCCAATCACACAGGAAGAGGAGGAGGAAGATTGTGTCAGTATGGAGGTGGAGCCTGGCACTCAGCATCAGCAGCAGTCTTTAAGGGATCAGTCCCAAGAAACACATGGACTTGTACGTGGCTGGGAGGAGGTGGCTGCGGACCATGTCGTCCTTAGTGACCCAGAGGACTCCGGACCGAATGCCTCAGCAAACCTACACTGCATGGCCTCCCTGATCCTGCAAAGCCTGCGTAAGGATCCTCGTATTCGTGGTATCAAGGAGAAGGACCAATACTGGCTGGCAACCCTCCTTGATCCACGTTACAAGGGTAAGGTTGCGGACCTTATCTTGCCATCGCAGAGGGAGCAGAGGATGAAACATCTTCGGGAGGCCTTGCAGAAAGGTCTGTGCAACGCGTTCCCAGAGACTGGGAGGTTACAAACTCCTGTTTCTGGACAACGTTTTGCTGAGGCTTCGGTCAGTCAAAGAAGGAGCGGTGGAGAAGGTGGCCGTCTGACCGATGCGTTCAGACAATTTTTTGGTCCGCAGCCCCAAGGTATGATCGGTTCCAGCAACCATCGCCAGCGTCTGTTTTACATGGTGCAGGAATACCTAGGGGCAAGATCAGACTTGGACACCTTTCCCACCAAAAATCCTCTGGGTTACTGGGTCTTGAGGATGGATCACTGGCCAGAGCTTGCACAGTATGCAATTGAGCTACTGGCCTGTCCTGCATCCAGCGTTCTTTCGGAACGCACATTCAGTGCTGCTGGAGGCGTGGTAACCGATCACAGGGTGCGTCTGTCCACTGACTCGGTCGATCGACTGACCTTCATAAAAATGAATCAGTCTTGGATCACCACCAGCTACCAAGCACCTGATGCTGATGTAACCGAATAATTTTTTTTGAAATCTCAGATCCCTTCAAAGACTGCCTATGCTGATGCTGAGTGACTATCCCTGAGTAATTATCCTCTTCCTCCTCAATCATCACGTTGATAGCTTGTAAGAACATTTTTGGTTCTGGGCGCCACCACCAGTGCCTAAGGCACAATTTTCAGCCCCTGTTTAACAGGGGCGTGTAATTACAATTTTTGATGTAATACTTTGCAGCAGGGCTCGTTCCTGCATTGCAACTAGAGTGTCTGTGAGGGGTTGCAGTGTTGTGGCACCAGCACCAGTGCCTAAGGCCCATTTTTTCTGCCCCTGTTTAACAGGGGCGTGTAATTACAATTTTTGATGCAATACTTTGCAGCAGGGCTCGTTCCTGTGTTCCAACTAGAGTGTCTGTGAGGGGTTGCAGTGTTGTGGCACCAGCACCAGTGCCTAAGGCTCATTTTTTCTGCCCCTGTTTAACAGGGGCGTGTAATTACAATTTTTGATGCAATACTTTGCAGCAGGGCTCGTTCCTGCGTTCCAACTAGAGTGTCTGTGAGGGGTTGCAGTGTTGTGGCACCAGCACCAGTGCCTAAGGCCCATTTTTTCTGCCCCTGTTTAACAGGGGCGTGTAATTACAATTTTTGATGCAATTCTTTGCAGCAGGGCTCATTCCTGCGTTCCAACTAGAGTGTCTGTGAGGGGTTACAGTGTTGTGGCACCAGTGCCTAAGGCCTAATTTTTCAGCTCCTGTTCAACAGGGGCATGTAATTACAATTCTTGATCTAATATTTCACAGCAGGGCCCTGTGAGGGCTTACAGTGTTGTGGCCACAGCAACACCTAAGGCCCAAATTTCTGCTGAGTATATAGGGCAGGACCCTACTTTCAAACAACTAACTTACAAACGACTCCTACTTGCAAACAGAAGGAGACAACAGGAAGTGAGATGAAATCTACCCCTAGGAAGGGAAATTCTCTCCTGTAAGAGTTAATATGGGAAAAACATTTCTCCTTTCCACTGATGCTTTCCAATCCATTGGGACAAAAAGTGAGGTGAAATCTTCTGAAGAGGAGGAAAGACAGCAAAACAAATGTCACAGGGGTGATAACCCTTCCCTATGTTTTCCAAAAAGCTTAAAAAAGATTTTTTGGCTGGAGCTAAACATGTTAAAAATGTATCCGTTCAAAATTACAAAGAGATTCTACTTAACAACAAACCTACAGTCCCTGTCTTGTTTGCACCGCCTGTATACTGCTGTTCAGAGTATATAGGGCCTGGTGGCCCCACACCTTTCCTTATTTTAATTTGGGTGTGGGGTTCCCCTTAATATCCATACAAGACCCAAAGGGCCTGGTAATGGACTGGGGGGTACCCATGCCGTTTGTCTCACTGATTTTCATCCATATTGCCAGGACCCGACATTACATTAAACCCGCAAGCAGTTTTAAATGAGATTTTTTCCTTTAAAAATGACATTTGGTGCAGGGACTGTTCTAAACACGGGAAACACGCGTCACTTTACAGGCATACTATAGACACCCCTAAGGTACGATATTTAAAGGAATATTTCACTTTTTTTTTTTTTACTTTAAGCATCATTAAAATCACTGCTCCCGAAAAAACGGCCGTTTTTAAAAGTTTTTTTTGCATTGATACATGTCCCCTGGGGTAGGACCCGGGTCCCCAAACCCTTTTTAGGACAATACCATGCAAATTAGTTTTTAAAATGAGCACTTTTGATTTCGAACGTTCGAGTCCCATAGACGTCAATGGGGTTCTAACGTTCGTGCGAACTTTCGGTCCGTTCGCAGGTTCTGGTGCGAACCGAACCGGGGGGTGTTCGGCTCATCCCTGGCGCAGACCTAGGAAAAATGAGACTCTGAATTATATACTCTGTCGGATTTTTGTCATCTGTGGACTTTGGACTGTTCTGTGTTGGAAGTCAATAAAGTGCATCTCTCTGGAAGAATTGGGTTGCTGCGGAAGAGTACTTACTTCATCATTATAATAACTACTAATTAATTACCCACTATATATATCATATCACTACATTGGTGCCGTTCAAGTGACCAGAAGAGCATTTTCGGACTTAGTAACAGAGGTCGGTGGTGACAACAATCCTGTGAGGTGGACAAAAGTCTAATGAAGAACCAAGAGCTGTGCTGTGACTCTAATGTCTGGTTGTGACATAAGAGAGTCTGATCTACAAAATTAAACAAGTTGGGAACCCCAGAATTATTCTCTGGAGACTGGAAACAACAACAAAAAAAGACTGTGTCAGGTACCAGAAGACCTGAACTGGAAGCTGAAGGAGTAACTAATGCGGAGAGTAAAATATTTCCTTTTCTTTTAATTATTAGTAATATAGTCAAAATGCTTACTCAGTGTGAAGCTAGTGTCAGTTCTGATAAAGTTAACAGATGGGTAATAAAATGTATGTAGCACTAACTCACGGTGGAGCTGCTGGTTTAAGAGGGTCTGTTACCTTCACTCTGCTTCCCTCTGTTTCACCGGCACCGGGTCTAGGGTTCCGTTGAGTTTACTCCTGGACAACACACACACCAACACTGGAGTACGTTTTTAATGCTTTATTAAACAAACGACTTAGGAAGTAGCAGGTAAGAGGTAGAAAGGAAACTTGCAGAAGAAACTCAAATATTCTCTGGTAGGGTTCTCTTGACAAAATGTCCTGACAGAATTCAAATACTATTTGAAATGCGCTCCCCTCGTGGGACACACTTCTTGCTCGTCTGGATAGGCCTCTCTCACCGGTCTAGCAGCCAGCACGCAGCACGAATCAAAGTCTCTGCCACAGACTTGTTTGGGAATAAAATCCATACAATCCTCTGCCACAGGATGTATAGGGTTTTCTATAGTGAAAGTCAGTCACAGTGCTTGAACCTTTAAGCCGAGCTGGCAACACTATGCTGTATAGTTTCTTTTGGATACGTCCTCCAACCGAGTCACCGGGCCCCTCTATAGACCAGCACACCGCGTGATCTCTCCAAGACGGGTCCTCCCCTGGGATCTCCTCGGTTGTCCAGCTTCGTCACACAGGACCGACAGCTCAGGACCATTCCTCGGCCACGGTGGTAGGCTCCAGACAAGCCTCTGGACCCACCCCTGCGCCGCTGTATCGTGGGCCTCCCGATCGGAGGACCACGAGGTAGCTCCTTAACGCATACCTGTCGGCCTGGAGGGCCAGCAGGTGTCTGTAAAATGAACCCCAAAATATAGCGTCTGTCCCATAAATACCCTCGGCCAGAATGCAACTCGGAGGACCACCTCCACCGAGCGTGCCTCCCGGACAGAGGAGCATCTATTCGCTTCAACGCGCTGCCTTTCCGACCCTGACCAGTGGTAACAGCGACACCCACCGGTCAGCATGGAAACACACACAACACGCACAATTTACTAAATTTACCTAACATGCGGTAGATTGCAAATCTACCAGCGATACATGTATTAAGCGCCATGGCGGTCCTTATGAAATTCCAGAAAAATGTAAGCAGACGTGGACGATGATGAAGGAATTTTTAGAGAAAAATGTTTTTGATAGCAAAATTTCAGAAAGTAAAAGAAAAGGTTGTATTATACAGGGCTTATTATCTTGCTGTTTAACAATGGAAAGTTCTTTGAAGGGTAAGGTTGAGGAAATTACCCAGTTACAGAAGGCAGTTGATAATAGCAACAATGTTTGTGAGAGGTTACAAAACCAATCAGACACTGAGACAGTAAATTTAAAATTGCATGCAGTTACCATTGGGGGAGCTTTGCTTAAGAAATCTAAACGTTGTGATGAATTATCAGAGGAAAATGAGAGATTAAAATGAAGAATTATGGAATTAGAGAAGAGATCTCAAGAATGCAGATATGCATCAAATCTTGGATTCCGCAATCTGCAGCAAAATACAGACACAAACTTTCTATCAAATGAAACAGAACCTCATATTAAATCTGATAATTCATTACCAGCTGCCCCCACTGTGACCACCATAGTTTATAACAATAATAATAATACAGGTGAAGTTCGACTTGTAATGAAGCCTTTGAAACCAAAAGAATTAGATGCAATTCTTAAAGAAATAGGAATGGTTCCCTACCATGATTTAAACAGATTTTTAAAATGGTTTTGTGACATGCAGCAGGTCAGAGATATGTACAATCTCAACCCATCTGACTTAGAAAGAGTTTTGCAACATTCTTTAGGAAGTGGTCTTTGGATGAGAATTAAACAGATCTGTATTCAGCCTCTGAGGATAAGGGACATATTATTGGAATTATTATGTGTTTTGTATGGTGTACGTTCTGATGTTACTATTCATGGGAGGATCCAACAGATGCAAAATGAATCTCCATATGAATTGTCACACAGGATAGCAACTATTATGGAATTATTGGTCGGTAATAATCTTGCATTTGAGCGTGGGGGCTTGATACATATGAGTATGTTTCTAGATGCGTTGCATGAAGATATCAAACAAAATATTTTATTAGTTACCCCAAATCCTCATGATTTAAAAGACATATTGTTGAGAGCAGACCATTTATGGAGAAAGTCAAATGAGCAGGCTGTCAAAATTGATTTAGCCACATTGTTTAGGACAAATACTGAATATAAAGATCAGAAGATAATATCCTATGATAACACCCAGAGAGTAGACACTGAGTCAAATATAAGTGATATTAATATGAAAAACAGAGCTGACCAAAATAATAAGAAAAGGTCCAAAACCTGGATACCGTTTTCTCAGTTAAAACAGAAATATGACCACCTGAAGATTGAGTATGACAAGATGAGAGGGGAACGTGATAAATTATTAGAGCAGTTGAAGGGGGTACAAGATGTACATTCTCCAGATCTGTTTTTGAATGCAAATGACACTTCTCTAGCAGTGGGGGTGAATTAGCTTCAAACTGTAAACGTGTAAATAGTGCTTTGTTTTAACTTCAAACAACGTTTAAGGACCTTGCTAATGAGTTTTTGTTGGAGGTCCTGCCCGGTATATCACTGCATTAGACCTTACCAAGGGGTATTGGCAAATCCTGTTGACTAAGGCTGCTAGAGAGAACTGCTTTTTCTACCCCAGAGGGGAGTTTTCAGTACAAAAGAATGCCTTTTGGATTGCAAACTGCTCCAGCCACATTCCAGCGAGCAATGGATAGGATTTTGCGACCTCACCGGGAGTATTCCTCAGTGTACTTGGATGACATAGTCATTTTTAGCAGAGACTGGGAATCACACTTGCCCAAAGTCTAAGCAGTGCTGGACTCTCTGTGGAAGGAGGGGTTTACAATAAACCCTGAAAAATGTGTTTTAGGAATGAATGAGGTGAAATACCTGGGCTATATTGTGGTAAGAGGGGTGGTGAAACCTCAGGTCAGCAAGGTAGAGGCTATACAGAATTGGCCCCCACCCTCACAAAAAAACAGGTACGTGCATTCCTGGGCATGGTGGGATACTACAGGAGGTTTGTACCCAACTTTGCCACGTTGGTGGCTCCATTGACCGATCTGACTAAGGGTTGGAATCAGTCATGGTGGAGTGGAATGCAGACGCTGAGAAGGCTTTTGTGGAGCTCAAGTCGGCACTGTGCCAACACCCTGTCCTGGTAGCACCCAATTTTTCAAAAGAGTTTGTTGTCCAAACTGATGCTTCTGATGTAGGATTGGGAGCGGTGTTGTTCATGGCGAGGAGCACCCAGTAGTCTTCCTCAGTAGGAAGTTAACACCAGCGGAGAAAAACTACGCTATAATTGAACGAGAGTGTCTGGCCATTAAGTGGGCTCTGGAATCCCTCAGATATTACCTTTTGGGGAGTTAGTTTAGGCTGATTTCTGACCATGCCCCTTTAACATGGTTGAGACAAGGTAAAGAGACTAATGCTAGGGTTACTCGGTGGTTCCTGGCACTCCAGGAATTTAAATTTGTAGTGGAGCATAGGCTCTGGAGACTGCATCAAAATGCAGATGTCCTCTCCTGAGTCCATTGTTTGAGCTCCACTGTTGCCTCCACCTCCTTGGCCTTGGGGCACAGGGGGGGGGGATATGTACAGGACGCCGTGGCTGGGTCCTGGAAGGACGCTATGTTTCTCCTCTGTTTGGACTGTGGTCCCTTTAAGGGAACAAAAAGGGTTAACTCACCTGTCATAGGAAGTGGGTTTAAAACAAGACAGGAAGTTGTAGATGGGGGTGGAGGAGTTTAGAGGAGAATGTGGATGGTGGATGGTGTTTTTGTGTGCAGCAAAAAAAGTGAACAGCAGTTTCCTGCCTGGAAGCCTCCTGGCAGGGGAAGCTACCTGCAACAGAAACCAAGGACTGTTTAACTGCGATAGCAGTTCTGGACTTTGCAAGTCGGTGAGACTGAAATCTCTTTCTTTTGTTTTTGCTGCTGTAAAGCAATTTAAGTTCAATAAGCCTTCTTTTGAGTGAAAAGCCTGTGTCCTGCGATCTAGCTGGTTCCCCGAACTTTACAATGCATTATCGGTTCTAGCCTTCGTGAGGTGTGACATTTTATGGAATGTCTACGTACCTTCAGGAAGGTTAACACCCAGACTCCTAACCTACATTATAATCTTTCTATACCTCAGGAGATCAGGGTATATGGGTCTACTGGTGGGGTATGTGGTCATGATGTTCACTGCCTGTAGCCTCCTGGGCTTGTGACTAGTGACTTAGGACCTCTTGGTCTACCAGTCCCCTTATCAAATGTTGTTCCCTTTGGCCGCTCCCCTTTAGTAGGGCCCCCCTTTGAGACATGCTAATATATGTAGAAATATATATATATATATATATATATATATATATATATATATATATATATATATATATATATATATATATATATATTTATGCTATTTTTTTCTTATGGACTCCCATGCCTACTATTCTGGGTCTCCTATTAAGTCTAAATTAATATATAATTTTTTTTATGTGTCCTAAACATGTTATTCTTTATAAATAGTGTGTATCAGAAGCTATAAGGAAACCTACACTTTTAGCCTAATGACTTTATGCTAGGCATTTAGCTTTAAAAGTTTGAAATGTTTATTTTAATATTTTTAGTTTTACAAGGTAATATCTAGAGGGAGTTTTTATGCTGGATGAGCTAGAGCTTATTATACTTAGTATATGTGCAATACCACTTTCTGCCTCAACATGGCTAATATGTGTATAGAGAGAATTTGGTTCCCCAGCTACTACCTAAATGTTATGAAATGTTATGTGGTTTTATTACTATTTCAAGAGAGCGAGCGTTCAGATTCATACCATCACAATGTGGAAGGGATCATATGTAATTAATATTGGCTTTCCCTTGTCAAATTTGTGAGGCCCGGGATTACTAATATGGGGCCGGTCCATGTCCCGTATGTTATGCCCACTTAATGGAGGGAGGGGAGGAACCTGCTCTCCACAAATAGACTTTGAGTGCACTAAGTCGGCAGCGCTTCAGAAGACGTTCATTACGAAACGAGCGTAAAGTGAGGCCACGCACACAACGTCACTTCAGGGCCTGAAAGGAAATCAGGTGGAACGCAGCTGGAGCACACGCCGCTAACCCCGGCTTTCCGACATTGCATACCGACCCTGTTTTTTTCTTGAATGTTCAGTTTTTAGTTTTGAGATGACATCTTACCATGGATGGGAGATGGTTATGTTATCTTAACTATATTTTTTAATAAACTTAAAACTTTTTGATACTACACTATTGGAGCCCTTATCTTTTCCATATGAGTACTTTCTGCTGGAATCAACACTGGGATATACTAGTTACATCCTAGTATTCGGCTGACATAGGATATCCTGACGGGGAATTGGAAGTATCCTGAGCCGGAGAGACATCAGGACCTCAGCTGCTGTATACTATATATGCCATTCACCCCTGCAGGGGTAGTGGTAGCTGGTGAGTGGGGACCCGAAAGGGGGAGCACGAAACTCACATGAATACCTATGCAACAGAGTACACAAGTCACCTTTTGAATAAACTTCTGTGATCTTTGGAATATTGCATATCATCTTTATTGGGACTAATCTTTCTCCTGTTTTAAATGATTCAGATCAGATGGTAGCACATCAGCTCTAGGAGTTTTTGTCTTTCAATGTGCACAACTTAACTGAATCACTTTCTTATTTGCTTCGTTATACATATATATATATATATATATATATATATATATATATATATATATATATATATATATATATATATATATATATATATATATATATATATATATATATATATATATCCTTGGGCTGCACTTAGATTGTTTGGATTTGTGAGTTTTTTTTGGTCACACCTGTGCAGGGATAGACACATACACATACGATTTCTGTTAAGCTATCACACATATATTATTATATTATATTTTTCACTTATGGATGGATGGAACTGTGAAGACTCCCTTGCCACATTTGCACAGGGAGGGCCACTAATACACAGGATTTTATCTATATACTCCACCTGTAGCACTTAGCACTTTATAAAAGGTTTATAAAAGGTTTTTCACTTTATGTTATCCTGCAGGCGTCTTTACATTCTTGAATACGAATCCATTACATCCTCTAGCTTAAACCTAAGTAAGGTAAATAGAGTTTATGTCAGAGAGATTGGTTTCATACATCTATCAATCTCAGGTAGCGCCACCATCCCATTTACTGACTCAGTTTATATTCTGGACCCCCTTCTTTGGGGGAGTTCTTTTTTTGGGGAGGCAGCAACCTAGCCACTATCCTAAGCGCAGGGTACTCTACGTTCGTTATCATTTTCATTTAATCATTGTTTATATACACAAATCAACTCTCATTTTTGCTTTAATTCCTCTGTACTGCTATTCTTTGTCAATGATATATTTTTTCATTTAATGACCTTTAATTATTTAAATCATCTGAAAAAAACATCTCCCCACTTGTCTACATAACAGTAGATAATTATGGATAACATATGTGTTCCTCCTACAGTACGAGTATTATCCCCGCACCAGTGTAGATCTAACCAGGTATGAAATGGATGTTGCTCTCCAGAGATAAGAGGTCCCAGGTGCTGGCTAATGCTAGTTGAAGCTGTGTGCAAAGGAGAAAATCCGGACAGCCGCACACCAGGAAATAATAATCCAAACTGCTTTATTTTCAAATCAGGAACATGTCATGTACAGGACACCATGGACAGGGTATACAGATGATAGGCTAACGCGTTTCGCACTTATGCCAAGTGCTTACTCATGAGTAAGCACTTGGCATAAGTGCGAAACGCGTTAGCCTATCATCTGTATACCCTGTCCATGGTGTCCTGTACATGACATGTTCCTGATTTGAAAATAAAGCAGTTTGGATTATTATTTCCTGGTGTGCAGCTGTCCGGATTTTCTCGTTTGCATATGTGTTCCTCCTGTTTATTACTATTAGATTTTTTTTATATTTTCTACATATTTTATTGATTCTTCATTTTGTTCATATATGTATACTTTTTTCATCTTGTCTAGTGTTGTTCATTTTTAATGGTGTATCATTATTGCTGTATGTTAACCTTTTGGTATCTCCTGATATTTGTTATGCTTCTGGCCCCTTAAACTTTATTCCAAACATGGACACCGTCACATGTTGCCGACGTCAGCTCATAAAAGATAGACATCTCGAATCACCAATTAGATCTAAGGGAAAAAGCGGAAGCTTTGAAATGCGTCATCTGACACGTCCGAGCGTCACTTCCGGTTCATGGATTCCTCCGAGTTTGCATTCCATGCTGGTACGCACTCCAGCAGACACCAAGCCGGTTCTACATGCCACTCTGCTGATCCATCTTCTGCAGCTTGCTGGGACACCGCTCTGGATGTTACCCTGGACCCTGCAGTGACCACGGACTTCACCATTACCAGTATAATTTGCCTGATTCTCACTTATACTGTGTGAGTAGCCATTTGGCTTTTTGTTTTTAAATAAACCGTTCACTATATGCTGCACTTAGTCTGGCGCACCTTGTCCTTCTTTTTACCTGTCTTCCAGAGTTTGCTTCAACTCCCAGGGGAGCTGCCGCTGGTGGCAAAAAATCTACCCCTTTCGTCATTTGCTGGGACTTGTTCAACAATCTGTTTTAATTATTGCTACATCCAGATTGTTGTTATTATTGATGCAGTGCATGTGTTGGTTCTGTGTTGGTGCCATCTTTGGTTTTTCTGTTTTTTTTGGTCTGTGCTGAGCTTGTAGGAGTACATATGGCTACATGCTGATGAAATTGTTGAGCACTTTTATAATGTGGTATTTTTATGAAATTTGCGTAAATAAACATATGATAGATGAATGAATTGGCATATTCTGATAGTAATGATGTTTTTTTCAATTCAATAACAATTATATGTATTTTGCATTTCCCTGAAGAAACAGAGATATCACTCTGCAAAACGCGTTGGATGCCTCTACATATATGAACTCATATCAGCATTGGAAACAAGTATCAATATCAACATCAGTACTATGCTATGTTCACAATTTTTTAGATGTTTATATCTCTTTGTGTAAATTTTAATATTTTTGTATGAAATAAACTTGTTTTAAATTAAACTATGTGCTCACCTCAGTGTCAGCTGTACATCCTTAAAAGTCCAATTTTTATGAGATAGTCTCCCAAACGGTATATATTGTCTCAACAACAGGATGTGGATGTAGCAGCTGTCCCTAGAACTGGTAACAAACCTTTGAACTGTGACAAGGAGTGAAAGGGTTAACTGGAGGGGTTGGGATCAAGAGGTTAAATGTGCCTAACTATGTGTCCTAGTGTCAGTGTAGTGCTTTCACTCACAGTCTGATGCTATCTCCTATCTCCTCTCACACTGGAACCGAAAAGGGCTCCAGGAGGGAAGATTGCATTATTTCCTGTGCTTGTGTTTACATTACACGGGCACAGGACATTCTGCCATTCATTTAAACCTATCAGCAGATCCAGGCCATAAATCATTGGCCTAGAACTGTAGATTGATTGGTTCTGAAATGAATCCGATCACCGCCGGGCCGGTGGGCACACACGCCCCCAACCCGCGGGCGCGAATCACGCACCGGTATGTAATTTCTCGCAGAGAGGCCACCCTGCTGGAGTAAATGTATGTGGGGTGGTCCAGAATAGGTTAAACAACTCACACAAGAGGCTATTATACCTGGCCCTCACATGCGTTCATGGATCTCGATGTTATACTCGACACCTACTGTTCAGGTCCAGTTGAATGGGGAGTTATTGTCCTCCTTCCCTACAAAAAAATGGGATCAGATAAGGTAGCCCTTTTCTGCTCTTATTTTTATTCTCTCGCTGGAACCCCTTCTTTGTATGATCTGAGCAGACCCTAACGTAATGGAAATCCAAAATGGCAACCACATACACAAGATCTCTTATGCGGACAATTTGCTCTTTTAGGACTCTACACAGCAAGGGCTCTTGTATACGAATGACAAAAACAGTGTTACGACATTTTTTACTGATCTAAATGCAGCCCGGTGCTTTCAATGGATTTGTAGACATAGGCATGTAAATATCAGTAAATTAGCACAACAATCAATCAGTAAAATGAATGACAGAAATCTACTTTAGAGGTTAGTATTTTACCCATTAATGCATGTAAAGCACACCTCACTACTTAAACAGTAGATTATATTTAAATATTTGCCATTCTGGGAGCTAGAAAACCAAATGTTTTTTGCACAGAAACTTTCTGCAGGAAGATCCAGTAGCATGCGCAAGAACCCTAATACAGACTTAAAAGCATTCAAATAACAAAACGTCTAACTATTACTTGGTTCCTGGGAACTAGCATACAGTAACATCAATATCTAAATATCTCAGCAATCATGCCTAATAAATACATTGCAATAAGGTAATGGGTTCTGGTGTGATTTTACCTTTAACTTCACAAAAATGTTGAGGAAAGAAAAAAAAGTTAAGTTAGTTACATTTAATCAGTCTTGGGGGGCTCAGGTAATTAACCATGTTAATTTATTAGACTATTAAACACCATTTCCATGATGCCTTCCTTTTACTCATTGCATTTTTGTAGATTTCTTGTTCAAGAGGAGAAGAATTTGACAATAATTTTATGCATTACTGTATGCAATGTAATTACAATCGGGGATGGATAAAAGCCATGGTTCTGTCTACGTTATTCTACCCGACTCTAGAATCAAACAATTGCTTCTATCTGCATTTGAATGCAGCATATGTTATTCCAAGTCGGTTATGTGATATGTGTGCTGTGTACCTGACTGTTGCCACCCCCCTCCACCTCTCTTCTAGGATTACACCTGTGCCTTTTGCCTGGCAAATGTTGCTTAATTTTCTGTCTCCAATAGTTTTACATTTTGGGAAGTTTTAAAGAATTTTGAAACGTGGATGATCCCCTGCTCTGATCTGGTGTCCTCCTTACCTGGTGAGTAATTTGTGAATGACAATTAAATGACACATTATGGTGCAAATTGTTGCACTGACAAGGAAAATTCCCTCTACTGTTTATTTAGCACAGTTCAATTAATGTTACTGCCCTGTTGTAAATTTTATCTCTTGCTGTTATTATCTAAAATTGTATATTTTGTTTCTTAGATAAAACCTAAATCCATTGCAGGGGGTTTCTTCTTTTGCTGTTATCACATTTCAGTTTGAAGTAATATTTTGTGTATCTTGTTCTCAACAGAAATAATTGTCATTAACTGCTTAAAGGCAAAGTCCAGCCAAAGCCCGTTTGGCTGGACTTCTCCTAAGGATCACAGGAATGCAGTTCGTTTTGCACTCCTGTGACCCGTTTCCAGCACAGAGCGGGCTGAAGTCCGCTCTCTGCTGACGTCACTGAAATCAGTCCAGGCACTGCGTAATCGTAACATAAAAAGTCACCCGTCAGCGAGCAGCTGAAAGCCAGAGATGGCCCGATCTGCCTCCTCCACAGCCCAGCACTCCAGTGAGCGAGGAGGGGGCAGAGCAGAGAGCTGTGACTGACAGTCTTCAGCTCTCTCCTAGAGCTCTGAAAACCGAGCGATCAGCGGTGTTCGATCGCTCGGTTCTCAGTGCAGAGGCGCCGGGGGACAGATGCAGCATCAGACCAGTGCTGCACACCTAGGTAAGTATGAATCTCAAAAAAAAAAACAAAAAAAATCCTTTACTTCTCTTTTAAGGCCAATTTTCAGCTTTCAGCAATGTCACTCTTTGAATGACAATTGCGCGGTCATGCAACACTGTAGCCATATAAAATTTTTATCTTTATTTTGCACAAAAATAGAGCTTTCTTTCGGTGGTATTTAATCACCGCTGTTTTTTTTAAACTTTTTGCAAAATAAATGAAAATAAAATGAGTTTTCTTTGTTCCTCTTATAATTCTTTCAAAGATTTAGGCCAAAATATATACTGCTACATTCCTTTGGTGAAAATAACCCAAATCAGTGAATATTATTTTAGTCTGTAGAAAAGTTATAGTCCACAAACTATGGTATATACTGTATACAGGCAAATTTTTATCGCATTTTTTTTTTACATACAGTGACCAGAGCAATACAGTGCAGCTGTACTACTCTGGGGAGGTGATCAAGTTTTTTTTTTTTTTTAACACACTATGACTGCTTATAACTGTGCATTTTACAGTTATAAGCAACCATTTTTTTCTGAATGAAAACTACTACTGCTGGCCACAGCTAATCACATGTACAGATGGGCTATGATTGGCCCTGTCTGTACCATGTGATAACTGTGACCAATCACAAAGCTCATCACAATAGTGCACAATGAAAGGCATGTAACAAAGCCTTTCATTGTGTACAACTGTCATGTGATCTGCTGTGATTGGCCACAGCGATCACATGGTACCGACAGCGGGCAAGTACAGTGATCTGTCATCGACCGTGTCCGGTGGAAACGGCGGGTGATAGATCACGACGAAATGTGGCCCATGGGGCACAATCCTGGGAGGAAGTTATGTGACGTCCTCTCAGAACAACAATGCTCCCGCCCGGCCATTATTTTACAATAGGCTGGGCAGGAAGAGGTTAAAGTATACCTAAAGGCAAAACTTTTTTCTAGTTTGGGTTAGAGTGTAGAGGGATTAGAACACTTATCAGGTATTTATTGTTGTCTGTACCTCCTTAGAAGATTCACCCAATCCCTAATCTCAAATTTTGGGCTATCACCAAAAAACTAAAACAGGAATTAAAGGGAAATGGGGACATTAACTCTGGTGATAACCAGTGATTCCCTCACTTTGGAAGGATTTCCTCTTCCTCTTCCTTTCTGTTTTGTCTAGGACAGGAATTAAAGGTCCCCAAATCTAACAATAGGATACAGATGGAAAAAAAGAGAAAAAAAAGCTTAGATTGCTTTCTATGCAGAGCTGCACCAGATTTTGCACTCTCCAGTTTTAGTAAATCAACCCCACAAAGCTTTAGAAAAAGCTAAGAACAACAATCTCTGAAAAAAAGAGAACAACAAAAACAAAGAGTAATTAAAAATAGAAAAAATTATGCTGGCCAGACATGACTCTAATTTGGGTTTATTCCTGCTGAAACAGCTTAAATCTGAGCCATGGGGGGTTATGTTGCGCCATCAAGTTTGACAAACTCTGATCTCAAAATTGAAGGTGCCAGGCACAAAATGCTTGGCCAAACAGTAACTACAGCAAATCAGATGCGTCACTGTTGGAGTATTCTGACAGCTGTGGGAGCAGGTGTCCACTAGGAAGCCAATGGCACTATCAGCAGCGCACAGCTTGCTTTCTTTGTCTCAGGAAAGTATGTTATATGCGCTCCATAATAGTTTCTGACTACTCTACTACACAATGCTTTTTGACAGTGTAGCCTTCTGAAGAGTAGAAAAGGAGAAACACCTAATGCCTTTTTTTCAAATCCGACCTGCTTCTTGGTTATGACATGATAAGCAGTGGCTACAAATAGGCTCTGATTTTCTTTAACTTTTTCCACATTTGCTTGACTATTGGAAGCATGCGCAGGCAGCTCCAGATGCCGACTAAAGCAGGAGAGAATTGTAACTTTAATAGGTTGGTTTCCTTATTGTGAAATTAAAAACCTCCTACTACAGTTGTGCTCATAAGTTTACATACCCTGGCAGAATTTATGGTTTTTGGCCATTTTTCAGAGAATATGAATGATAACACAAAAACCTTTCTTTCACTTATGGTTAGTGTTTGGCTGAAGCCATTTATTATCATTCAACTGTGTTTACTCTTTTTAAATCATAAAGGCAACAGAAACCACCCAAATGACCCTGATTAAAAGTTTACATACCTCAGTTCGTAATACCGTGTATTGCCCCCTTTAACATCAATGACAGCTTGAAGTCTTTTGTGGTATTTGTGGATGAGGCTATTTATCTTCTCAGATGGTAAAGCTGCCCATTCCTCTTGGCAAAAAGCTTCCAGTTCCTGTAAATTCTTGGGCTATCTTTCATGAACTGCACCTTTGAGATCTCCCCAGAGTGGCTCAATGATATTGAGGTCAGGAGACTGAGATAGCCACTCCAAAGCCTTCACTTTATTCTGCTGTAGCCCATGACAGGTCGACTTGGCCTTGTGTTTTGGATCATTGTCATGTTGGAATGTCCAAGTAAGTCCCATGCGCAGCATCCTGGCTGATGAATGCAAATGTTCCTCCACTATTTTTCATAACATACTGCATTCATCTTGCCATCAATTTTGAACAAATTTCCTGTGCCTTTGTAGCTCACACATCCCCAAAACATCAGCGATCCACCTCCGTGTTTCACTGTTTCACAGTAGGAATGGTGTACCTTTCATCATAGGCTTTGCTGACTGCTCTACAAATGAAGCATTTATGGTTGTGGCCAAAAAGCTCAATTTTGGTCTCATCACTCCAAATTACTTTGTGCCAGAAGGTTTGAGGCTTGTCTCTGTGCTGTTTGGCATATTATGAGCGGGATACTTTGAGGTATTTGCGTAGTATTGGCTTTCTTCTGCCTTCTTATTGTGCATCTTGAAACAGCCACACCACATGTTTTCAGAGAGTTCTGTATTTCACCTGAAGTTATTTGTGGGTTTTTCTTTGCATTCCAAACTATTTTCCTGGCAGTTGTGGCTGAAATTTTAGTTGGTCTACCTCACTGTGGTTTGGTTTCAACAGAACCCCTCATTTTCCACTTCTTGATTAGAGTTTGAATACTGCTGATTGGCATTCTCAATTCATTGGATCTCTTTTTATCTCCCTTTCCTGTTTTATACAGTTCAACTACCTTTTCCCGCAGATCCTTTGACCATTGTTTTTGCTTTCCCCATGACTCAGAATCCAGAAATGTCAGTGCAGCACTGGATGAAAGATGCAAGGGTCTGTCGGGAGTCCAGAAACTCATTGATCTTTTACATACACACACACTAATTACAAGCAAACAGATCACAGGTGAGGATGGTTACCTTTATTAGCCATTCAAACCACCTGTGTGCATGTTATTAGGCCAAAATCACCAGGGTTTGTAAACTTTTGATCAGGGTCGTTTGGGTAGTTTATGTTGCCATTATGATTTAAAAGAGTAGACACAGTTGATTGATGATAAAGGGCTTCAGCCAAACACTAACCACGAGTGAAAGAAATGTCTTTGTGGTAATACATGATTTGCAACCAGGAGACCGTGTGTTGTTGAACTTGGGGGTACCAGGGAAACATAAGCTGGCTGACCGATGGCGATCGCAACCTTATGTTGTTTGTAAACAGCTTCCCGGGCTACCAGTCTATCAAATCAGACCTGAATGGGAACAAGGGCCTTTGAAGATGTGGCATCGAAATCATCTGCTCCCACTGTCTGATGCGGTCAGGGTGCCTCAAGTACCTTCAGCACATCCTCCAAAGCCAACTCCACCCAGCACTCGTTCACAGCATCCAATTTCTACTCCCACTTTATTGCCTGAAGAAAAAGATGATAATGAGGAAGAATATGTACAGCCGCAAGTTCCTACTCCCACTGTATTACGAGGGGAAGAGAAAGATGATGAGGAAGAAGAGGAAGATGTGACAGACCTAGTGTCACGTACCTGGTGGCGGAGCCCAGAATGCAGGGAGCAGCCTCTCGTGTGCCTCTGGCTCGAGAACCCCTGATAGAGAAAACAGGGACTCACGAGCACAGGGGGCCACAAGTGTTTGGCAAGTGGCAGGTGTAGAGCTGATCCGGACCTCTGGTGCAGCAGAAGGAGGACTGACAGGAACACTGGAACCGCTGACTGAGCAGAGAAGTACTGTAGCTGGCAGGAACTCAGGAACAACAGGCGGCAGGGAGGTGTTCTGTAGTTCAACTGAAGCACTGGAACAACTGGTAGTAGGGAGATGAACCGGAACTCTGGCAGGAACACTGGAACCGCTGACTGAGCAGAGAAGTACTGTAGCTGGCAGGAACTCAGGAACAACAGGCAGCAGGGAGGTGTTCTTTAGTACAACTTGAAGCACTAATGAGGTCAGACAGGCCGGGTCAACACTGGCGGGCAGAGCAGGTACCAAACGGAAGCAGAAGAGTAGTCAGGGCACGGGCCGGATCGGCAACAGACAGGCAGATAACAACCGTAGGATGAGGCAGGAGAATAGTCAGACAAGCCGAGGTCGGGGACTGGCAGCAATCAGGAGAAGTCAGGAACAAGCCGGGTAACAGGAATCAAGTCGACAGGTATACTAGATAGCTTAGGGTCACAGGAAACGCTGTAGACCGGACAGCAAGAAAGCATGCTCACAGGCTCCTTTAAATAAGTCCATTGGCGCCAAACACTGTCACCTCGTACGTCCGCACGCTCCCGCGCATACCCGCACGTGCCTGAGTACTGATCGTACGTGCCCGCTCGTACCCCCACATACCCGCGTACACTCGTTTGTGCTAGCGTGCCTCCATATGCGTTCGTTCTCACTAACGCGCCCCCGCACATGTCCACCGGCTCTGACAGTTGGGAGAGAGACTTTTGGAGGGGACTGAATGCTAGCCTCTTGCCGATCGATCGTGGGCCCTGGCATTCGGGGGAACGGTGCTCTTTGTGAGCTGTATGCCTGGGGACCCTTGAGGTGGTATTACTGTGGATTCGGGTCCTGGTCCCCCAGGACACACAGACTCTGGGGACCCTGGATTTGCCATATTGGAATAGTGACTGATTCATACCCTTAGGACTCCTACTGTTAAATGCTAATGTCATCAATTCCAGTTACCTGTCTGTCTGCTAAAATGTGTATTGTAAATAAGTCTCTAGTATGGGATCTAAGAGTCATTAGATCCCCATTGTTGTTTGTGTTAATTAACTCTGCTATTTAATGTTGATTGGGTTTTCTGAGCTACAAGATGGCCAGTCTTGCCTAAAGGTCATGTCTGAGTCATGGAGGAAATAATGGAGCACGGAGAGCGAAGACTGAATATCTCAGAAGTGCACTGGGCACAGGAAGATTTGGAGTTTCTGGCCGTTCAGGAATGGGAGCTGTAGATCGCATACAGACAGCTGTTAGTCTCTGCTCGGCAGCAGGGTGGTGCTCCCTTTGCCTGGGACTATCAGGAAATACCAGTTGACAACTCTGAAATCCTGGCTGAAGAGTTGACAATGTGGCAGAGTAACAGTGTGCTTTGCCAACCTGCCCCCGCAGCTATGGAAGCAGAGGTCTTATGGCGGATGCAGCAAGTGCTGACTGACCTTGATGAACCTGTTTCTGCATTGGATGATCTTGGATGGAGGAATGTGCCTGTCCAGCAGAATGCCAGGGAATTGGCAGTGGAAAATCTGAAGATTGCCGTCCCCAAACCTGAAGTGCTGACAACAGGGCAGAGCTCTGCTAACCTCTGCCCAGCACTGATAGCATCTTCTGGGTTTCACGGAGAGGAGATGGTGAACCTTTATCCCCAGACACCAGTTGCAGAGACAGGGGATTTGATAGACTTTTCTGCTGAGGAAGAACAACCTGGTGAGCCTCCAGCAGAACAAGAGCTGTTATTAGGGCAAAACTTCACTGTGCTCTGCCCAGCACCAACAGAAGTATCTGTGAAGTTACAAGGAACTTCCCCAGCTGAAGCGCTGGCAACCGGACAGAGGGTCCAAGATCTCTGCCCTACACCTGCGGCGGTTCCGGAGGCTCAGGGTGAGAAGGAGGTGGTCACTTCCCAGCAGCAGATCAGGATACAGGGGGAGAAGGGAGAGGAGGTGTTCGTCGTCCCTCCCCAACAGTTGGCCAGGGTGGAGGAAGTGGTCTTTCCTCCCCAGCAAAGATCCGTGCACCTGGGAGACAGTACCATAGACATATCGTCCCAACATCCAGATGAGGGAATGGAAAAGGAAGCAGCCGGCTCACCTCCCCAATGGCAGCTACACAGTTTGGGAGTGGAGGAAGCCAGCCTCCTGCCCCAACGGTTAGCTGGAGCGAAGGATGCGGAGTCCCCAGCAGAAGTGCTGGCAACAGGGCAGAGTGCTACCAACCTCTGCCCAGCACTGGCAACAACTACAGAGTTCCAGGGAGGTGGGGCAGTCGGCCTCCCTCCCCAACAGTTAGCCGGAGCAGATGGTGTGGGGTTTCCAGCAGAAGGGCTGGCAACAGGGCCAAGTACTGCTGGCCTCTGCCCTCAACTAACAGAGGATGGATTTCCTGTAAAGGTGGATGGGAGTTCAGTCTCCACCTATATATGCCAGGGATGCTGGGCAGTCGACTCAGATTACAAACAGCATGACGGAGTGAGCCCAGACACCCTGTCTTCTCTCCAGCGGCAGAAAGGACTCCAGGGAGAAGGGCCAGTCCAGGCCTCTCCCCAGCGGCAGATATATTCTCTGAGAGAGGCAGAGGTTGGCTGGGTGAGTAATGCTTTGTTTGGAACAATTTGTTTGGGGTACTGTGTGGGTACAGGCATTAGAGGACTGGAACTACTGACTAACTTCGGAGTCAACCCATCTGGGGTCTCCTCCCGTGTTAGTCTCCTGAAGAAAGGGGGGAAATGTGACAGACCTAGCCGGGAGAGAGACTTTTTGAGGGGACTGAATGCTAGCCTCTTGCCGATCGATCATGGGCCCTGGCATTTGGGGGAACGGTGCTCTTTGTGAGCTGTATGCCTGGGGACCCTTGAGGTGGTATTACTGTGGATTCGGGTCCTGGTCCCCCAGGACACAGACTCTGGGGACCCTGGATTTGCCATATTGGAATAGTGACTGATTCATACCATGGGGACTCCTACTGTTAAATGCTAATGTCATCAATTCCAGCTACTTGTCTGTTGTCTGCTAAAATGTGTATTGTAAATAAGTCTCTAGTATGGGATCATTAGATTAGAAGAGTCATTAGATCCCCATTGTTGTTTGTGTTAATTAACTCTGCTATTTAATGTTGATTGGGTTTTCTGAGCTACAAGATGGCCAGTCTGGCCTAAAGGCCATGTCTGAGTCATCTAGGCTGTCTAAAGGGATTAGTTAATTAGCTCATGTTAATTAGGTTACAGCTGTATTGTTAGAGTAATATGAGCAGGAGGTCTGCACCTCCTCTTTTATTGTATAAAAGAGACTGTATTCCTGTCAATAAAGAGAGAGTCCTGGTTGAACTTACATACAGCCTGCCTGGTGTTTGTTCTGAGCTATCACAACTGGGTTAGAACAGCACATAGCTGTAGTTCTAATCCCAGGGCATCGGATGACCTAACAATCAGATGTTGCGATCTGCAATCTGATTCTATAGCTGCAGAGGAGTGTCGAGAGAGTGGAACCGAGCGAGCAAGGGGCTCGTTACAGAAGATATGGTGGTCTTTTGGCTGTGGCTTGCAGAAAATTAACCTGATGTAGGAACTATGAATGAGAAAGGAGGAGGAGTGCCAACTAAAGTACCAACTAGAGGGACAACTAAAGTGACTAGGACTATACGCAGATCTCTCAATCCAGAACTGGAGATTCTACCATCATTCAGGGAGGCTGATAGGATAAAAATCAAGAGTATTTGTCCAACTTCTGAGAAGGATACAAGAGATTTTATACATTTTTGAACCTTTGCCTGTACCTGAATCAGATTGCCTTGCAGAGGTTGAAGCTCCCTGCATGGCTGTGGAAAATGGAGAATGTCAGACACCTAGTCCTACTCTTCTTGAAAAGGTTGATCTTTCCTCTCCACTGCCAAGTTCTGAATCTGCAAGTATGGATCTTCCTTTAGAGTCATGCAGCCCTGATCATGCCAGGAGCCCAACAGAATCCTGTTCAACCTGCTGAGAAGTATTCCCCCGTTCAGTTGAGACGCAATATACATCCTCCCGGGAGACTGACGTATGATACTTTAGGAGAGAACTCTGATAAACTGATTCATACTATTCGCAGGCAAGTTCCCATGCCTAATACCTCTACCGTTAATTGGGTAGGGGGCGACTCTGCTCTGACCTCTGACACCAGTGGGTGGGACTCAGCAATTGCTCTGGCCTGTTCAAAAACTGAGTTTGAATTAACTGAATATATATGAATTGTATATAAATGGTTTCAGCAAAATCCAGAGGTGTGTCAATATCTGTTGAATTTAGATTGCAGTTGATGTTGTTATAAATTTGTTAGTAACCCTTTCTTTCCACAAAGTTATTAAGTTGATGTCTCTGTGTCTTTGGGGACCAAAGAATTTGAGTGGGGGAGAATGTAGCTAGGGCTGGCTATTATGCCTACAATCACGAGACATTGTCTGTGTTATTAATGTGGGGTTGGCTCCCTCTAGTGTTTGCTGGACTCTATGTGTTAATTTCCTTTCCTGTGATAGTATTTAGCGCAAAGCATCATGGGATGTGTAGTTTAGAATGCTGAAGTGACTATGCCAGCAGGACTAATCTGAACTACAATTAACAGAATGATGAGTGGACAGAACAGATTGCTGGGAAAGGATATAAAAGGGGCTGGTGCGGTCTACATCAGCCTCTCGGGACACCTTTTGACACCTTTTGCCAGCAAGAGGTCTGTGTGACAGTGAGTTGCTGATGATTTGTGGCCTACACATAGGGGAGCCAGACAGCTATATCCAGCGGGATCTCTGCAGACAGCATCGCTTCTTCTTTGCAGCGGACCAGAGGGTGTTCTGGGCCATCCTTAGTCGCCTTCAATTCAGGTCCCAGTGGGCTGCACCGTGGTGCGGAGAGTGCCATTACCCAGAGCCAGGATACAGAGAGAGAGAGAGTTCCGGTTAGAGTCTTCTCTGCATCTGCATCGTTCTAACTTCATCTGAGTTCTAGAGTGGTGAGTGGGCATAGCCCATGTTATAGTAAAGACACTGCTTTCAGACATCATGCTTTCAGACATCATTTACACAGTTCAGCTGGTGGTACTTTTAGTCCCACAGAAGTTAGATTTTATGCTATAACGAACACTGAAAGCAGACATCTATGTCCAGTTCACATTATTGATTCTAGTAGCTATATTGGATAACATCATTAGTACCATAAAAGAAGGAAGTTACAATACAAAGAAAAAACGAAAGTGCTGCCAAATTTGCTAAACTCTGCCATCAAGGATTACTTAAGTTACAAAACAAAGAGGCTAGCTAAAGACATCTGGATTTCAAGGAATGCCCTTTACCCTTTTGTTATCCTTTTTCCTCATTTGCCTTAATTGCATTGGACTTCATCTAAAAAGGGAGCCAGCCTATTTGAATATAATAGTCTGTATATTGTTTCTTTAAGTTGTGCAAGGTTTAATGGCCTGTGAGTTGAGTAGGCAGAAGGTTGAAACCTGACACAGAAGATATAGTGCCAGTTGTCTAACCTCCTGTTAACCTGTTCACATAGGTTTCTGTGATTGTGATTTGTGTCCATTTACAACTGAAGGAACTTTGCATCATTATATTGCCTTTTTGATAAGTATAGATAAAATAACTTTGTGTAGGAGTGTTTTCTTGCTAACCGACAAAGTTGATATATGCCTATTTTGTGTTCTCATTAATATAGTAAACATACTTGAACTGTTTCTCTAATACTGTGTGAGTCTCTATTTACTACTACAGTTGGTACGATGACTAAACCCAGGGTGTCAGAGGTAATGGAGGATTTGCAGAGTCTAGGTAATCAGTGGGATACAGAGTCTATTAGCAGCCCTCAGGGAGGTGCCGCTGCATACTTATTTATTTAATGCTTATCAACAGTTTACACTCAGATGGAGGCACCCTTGTTGTTGTAGTTTGAGACAGCCATATAATGGGGCCAGTGGACTCTATGCACCACAGATCCCTGAAGGCACTGTGCAGTCCGTAGGAGGAGTGGCAAGATGATTTATATTGAAGTGCCCTTGAACATTCTTTCTCTTGGAGCTGAGGGAGCTAGAGAGAGAGCACTTCTGTCTGTCTGGATTTTCATCTGCTAGAGGACACCATAATAGCAGTGATCTGAACCTGAGACTGGGAGTGAGGATACCTGAGGGCAGCATCCATTCACCCTCTGCTCCCCCTCCACTGATCATCTGAGGCTTTCGGGGATAGGCCAAGGGGGCCCCCTTTCTACAGAAAGAGATCAATGCAGCATCCTGGGGACTGGTGAGAGGGCTCTTTGCCCACTGCTGATACTGCTAGCAGGGACTGAGCCACTGAGAGCAGGACACCAAGTATACCTAATCCATACTGCACTTTATACTGTACCACATTTATTCCAAACCTAGACTGCACCTATACCAACCCTGTGCCACATAATACTGAACTTATACCGTTTCTAAATCACATCTACTTTGTACCTGTGTAGAGACTATACTGCACCTATACTGTACCTTTACTGCATGCAAGTTAACTGGGACTGTCATGTCAAGTCCAGCGACCATGCCTAAGCCTTTTTCTAACACTTGTTGCTTACAAGTTAACATCAGTATTTTTTGCTAGAAAATTACTTAGAATCCCCAAACATTTTATATATATATATATATATATATATATATATATATATATATATATATATATATATATATATATATATATTTATTTAGCAGAAACCCTAGAGAATAAAATAGCGATTGTTGCGGTATTTTATGTCACACACAGTGGTCTTTCAAATGCAATTTTTTTCGAAGAAATACACTTTCATGAATTAAAAGAAAACAAAACAGTAAAGTTTTTTTTTTATGATGTGAAAGATGATGTTACACTGGGTAAACAGATACCTAACATGTAATGCTTTAAAATTGTGCACGTTTGTGGAATGGCAACAAACTACGGTACTTAAGAATCTCCCATCCGAACATCAACCGATAGGAAACATATCCTGTGGCATCATTTGCGGTGCTTTTATAAGCATGCATGATAGCTGCTATATGCTTGCTCCAGTGCTGCTTTTGTTCTGAAGTTTGAGTCCCGAGCATATCCAGGAGGGTTTGGTTGAATCTCTCTGGTTGAGGGTCTCCTTGAGGGTGGTACAGGGTGGTTCTAGACTTCTTGATGCCCAACAGGTCTAACAGTTTCTTGATAAGACTACTCCCAAAGTCTCTCCTTTGATCAGAGTGGATGCGTTGAGGTAGACCATAATGCGCAAAGAATTTCTCCATTAGGATCTTGGCCACCGTGGATACTTGTTGATCCCTTGTGGGAAACGCCTGGGCATACTTAGTGAAGTGGTCAGTTACTACCAGGATAATGAAAGCGGTCTTCTCCCAATCCTCAGGATGCATGAGGATTTGGTAGTACCCGTTCTTCAAGTCCAGCACGCTGAACCATTTTGCCCCTGACAGGCTCTGCAAGGCATTTTCGGAGTGGTATATTGGTCGGGAATGGTCCTTCGGTTCAGTTTCCGGTAGTCAATACACCTCAGTGACCTATTCTTCTTCTATACCACCACTATCAAGGAAGCGTATGGACTTCAGGACTCTCAAATGATACCTGCTCTCTTCAGTTCTGCCAGTTGTTCACGCAGGTCTTCCAAGTCCCCTAAAGGAACCCATCAGCCTCTTTCTCTGAACCGCTTATCTTCTTGTAGACGGCTCTTTCTTTCCATTCAGGTGAGAGAGTAGTGCTCTTCGGATAGAACTCCTCGACAGGGATCCCATCCTTTTCTCCTCCCATCAAATCAGACGGTAAGACTGGGGTAGCCGGATTCACTTGTCCCGGTAACATCCGAGCCGGCATCTTCACTGGTGAGGCTGGTATGTTGTGGACACTGACCGAGACTTCTTTGCAATGCTTTGGTTGAAACCACTGTGGGAATTCTCTCCATCCCCATGTCTTCTCTCTGTCCGTCTGCTTCAAGAACAATGAAAGGGCCTGGTTTCTTCCAATTTAGTTTGACAGATGCTCGTAAACAGGCCACTTTACCGGGCTGTAACACCTTTTCACACCAGTTCAAGCGCCAGATCTTTCCCACTCCTTCAGCTGGGGCCTCCTCCTCTTGTAGCAAGTGTTGATAGGCTTGTCTCACCATGGGGTGCACACTTGTAGTTGAAGTACCCAGTTCCAAAACAAGAGGCATCAACAGCCTTCTGACAAGATCAGTATTGTCCCTATGATGAGAGAACTTTTGCTAGCCCCGGGTGGGCAAGGACAGATCACTGCCAGGGTGTCAAAGGTTTCAGTTTTCCCATCTACGGAGGGATCGAAAGTCAGCTTGACCAGTAGCTAGCCATCATAGGGGACATTCTGAGTTCCAATGCCCCATATCTCAAGCTCTTCCAACTTCTGCAATAGCAGGTGCTTGAGTTGCCGGTCATAGAAGTCTCTGTAGAGAAGGGTCACTTGAGCTCCAGTATCCAGAAGGGCCTTGGTGTAGATTCCCTCTACGTGGATAGGAAAAACAGGAGAAGGTCCCACTAGCTTGTTTGGAAGCTTGGAGGAAGTGGAGGCCTTATCCTGTTCAGTGGCCTGTATTCGTGCTTCTTTCTTGTGGAAATTCTGATCTGGCCTAAGTTTCCCTTGAGTTCTGGGAGTCTTGTGTGCACTGACTCTCCGACACCGGGCAGCATGTGTCAAAGGAAACAGAACACTAGGTCACTCGGAGGCAACAACGGGAGCCCTCTGCAAGTGTTTGGACTTCTGCTGCGGTCTCTTTGCGTCATTTTTTTTTTTTGGAGCTAGCTAATGTAGATGGGCACCCGGTTGGCTCCTTCACCAGGCCCTCTGGAGTTTCCCGCCTGCTTCTGGTACTGTGCTTAAGGCTTCACTGACTTGGACACACCTGTCGATAATGTCCCACTCCTCCACTGTTGAAGCAAATTCCTTGATTTGTTGGCCTCTCAGTCTGGGCAACCGTAGAGCTTGAGTACTTCTTAGACTCTGAAACTTCTTCTCCGGGTGGAACAGTGGGTTTAGCAGTCAGCAGAGTCATCATCTCTATCAGCTGTGACACCAGAGTCTTAAGGAGATCAACTTTAGGGTTGCTATCCGCTGCACTGGCCACCCTGATCCCGACAACAGATTCTGCCCTCTGACTCTTCTTTTTGTTTTCCAGCATGGCCTCCTCTTCCCGCACAATCCGAATCAGGTCAAAATGCCACCATCTTGCCAGGTTCTCAACAGGAGGGTGATTGGGTACAAGGGCTGAGCACCCCTCAAGACTTGCTGGGCACGGACCTCATCCACCTTCCGGGGGTCTAGACCTTTCTTCATAAAGATTTGGTGCAGAATTTTGTCCAACTGTCTCATGTAGTCAGATAGCGTCTCTCCCTCATTTTGGTGTGCTTCAAAACCTTCTCTGTGCACCCAAACACGTCCTGCAGGATGCTCAGATAGTCCTGTACAACACAATCTTGCTTGCTAAGCTTCAAATTGCGGATGGCTTCTGAGGCAGGCCCTCTTAAACCTCTGTGATTCTCTGTTTCTCGTGGGTCTCAGGAATGTTCCATTCATCTAAGGCTTGGGTGGCCTGGTCCAGCCACTCTTCAAAATTGTCCTTCACTGCAGGCACTGGTAGTCTTACAGAAAAGGCCCTGAGCTTCCGATACCCAGTTCCAGCGCCTGTTGGAGTGTCTTTCTGACATTTAGACAGTTTCCCAGGGCAGCAAAGAATTCTGGTCCAATCATGGCCAGAGGTGCCGAAGCAGGGGCTTCTTCCTCTGTAACCTCAACTTGGCTACAACTGGCTGGAAATGTGTCTTGTGTGTTTAGCTGGGTGAGTCGGAACTCAGTCTTGTTAGCCAATTGTATACTGGTCCCTCTGAAATTGTCTGGTATTCCCTGCTTCCATTCTAATGCAGCGTACACATGAGCGGAATTTCTGTCAGAAAAAACTTGGGTGGTTTTTACGACGGAATTCCACTCAAGCTTGCCCCCATACACACAGTCACACAAAAGTTCTCTGAACTTTCGACCGTCAAGAACGCAGTGACGTATAACACTACGACGAGCCGAGAAAATGAAGTTCAATACTTCCGAGCATGCGTTGAATTGTTTCTGAGCATGCGTGATTTTTTGCGTGTCCGAATTGCATACAGATGAACACATTTTCGGATAGGAACTTTTTCCGACCGAAAAATAGAGCACCTGCTCTCAATCTTTTGATGGCTGGAATTCCGCCAGCAAAAGTTCGATGGAGCATACATACGGTTGGAATTTCTGACCAAAAGCTCACATCCGACTTTTGCTGGCAGAATTTCTGATCGTGTGTATGGGGCATAACAGTGTCTTTACTGTCTGGCTGATTTGTTCTTTAGTCCAGTCCTCCCCTGGGAGCCCAATCACCACACTCGACTCTGAGCGGGCGCTTTCTTCTCCACACCACTGGATTGCAGCGGCAGGGTCCATCCTTGTAATTACAGAGATGCTGTCTAAGGAAGTTGACTACAGAGTAGCGGTATATCCCAGACGAGCACCCACGTGTAGCGCTACCTCCTGTAGGAGCCACTTGAGTTTGTTCAGTCCGTTACTCTGCCCTTCAACCCCAAAAATTGTCTCAGCTCCTGCTGGCACACCTACCAATAGGGTTAGTGGAATAGCACAATAAATGACACACCGACATGATTCAAACAGTTTAGCTCTCTCAGATTTACTTAGTAAAGAGAAGAGACTTAAAAACAATATTAGTCAGCCAGGTCCTTGATAAATAGCTAAGACTCGGTTGAAACAGTTCTTAAAGCAGTTAGATAACACTTAGCAACAACAAGTAATTGATACCAATGCGTACAGTATTAAACAGTAATAAAGAAATTCCTTCAGCAAGCTAGTGATTGCTGTAGGTATTACTATGGCTAAAGGGGAAAACCCAGGCCAGCCTATAGTATCTTTTATCCTAATGAGAGACAATGTATCATAGATACTAGTGATGTGTCCCCTTTAAGAGTAATGAACTGCAATGTTGTAATGCAAGGCCTTGCTACTGTCTTCACCGGAAGGTTGGAGCTCTTAAAGGGGTTTTAAACCCACGTGTTTTTTCACTTTAATGTATCCTATGCATTAAAGTGAAAAAACTTCTGTCACTGACCATTCCTCCATTTTACTCACCTGAGCCCATTTGTTACCATGCCGGAGAAGCGCACACCCTCTCTGGCCGGGGTCTCGGCTCTTGATTAGATAGATTGGATTGGATAGATTGATAGCAGCGCAGCCATTGGCTCCCGCTGCTGTCAATTAAATCCAATGATGTCGGTGCCAGGGGGCGGGGCTGAGTCTGGCATTCTGTGTCCATGGACGTAAATGCTGGACTTGGGAAAGCGTCTTCGCGGTAACCACCAGGAAGAGCGCTTCTCCTAGGGGGTTTCCCGATGCGGGGAGGAGCCGCAAGCACTATTTGGAGACCCTAGAAGACGAGGATCAGGGCCACTCTGTGCAAAACGAACTGCACAGTGGAGGTTAGTACGATATGTTTGTTATTTAAAAAAACAAACAAACGAGGGTTTAAAACCCTTTATCATCAGAATTCCTTAATGTGGCAAAGTGATAGTGGACAAAATAAAGTGGCTGATTCTTGCTTATATCAATCCTCTATGTTTTCCAGGTGTTTTTTATGCACAGTGCTCAAAGTGTACTATCAATAGCCGACTGTGAAATTTGTGGGTAAATACTCAATCCAGTTGACATTCAGCAACTTCAGAGGATGATCAATCGGTTCTGCTTACTCTCGATCAGCCTGCTGCTTCAGCGATCCAGCCAGACCCTCAGCCTTCTCCTTTGCTGTTGAGTGTCCTTCTAGTAGCGGGTGACGTTCCAACCCTCTGTGGTTGGAGCTGTAGGCTGTGCACCACACGGTAGGCTGTGGTCTCTTCTCATAGCGGCAAAATGGTGCTCACATGATGGGATCCAGGAAGCAAGAGAGCGTGGGCCAGATCCCTTTATAGTCTCTCCCACAATTCTCCCCTGGAGCAGATGGCTTGCTGGGATGTGCAGTCCATGATCAGTTCTGTCTGTTCAGAAAACTGCAGCTCCCACAATGCTTTTCTTCAGGCTCAGAAATGTGATGTCAGTAATCCAAGCCCAGCAATAGGGGGATACAGAACAGTCTGGGACAGCAGGAGACAAGTCTGCAAAATCAAGTCTGCTGTAATTTGCTCCTGGCTATACCTAGTACTAGAGCTGCACGATTAATCGTCAAGAATTGTTATCGTGATTTTTTCCCTGTTGCGATCTTGATAAAAGTGTTTCACGATTCTTGCTATGCAAAGAATTCTCTCTGCTCTTCTGAAGCCACAGCCCTCAAAAGAAAGGAAGAGAAAAACTGGGCAGTCTGCCAAGAATCATAACATTCTTTATCAAATGAACTTGAGAATCGTGATCTTTTTATTCTAAGCAAAAAAATTGTGATTCTCATTTTGCCCAGAATCGTGCAGCTTTACCTAGTACTTAATTATTATTAATCACTTTGTATGCTAAATTATGTTACTAACATTGTTAATAGGGATGGGCCGAACACCCCCCCCCCCCCGTTTGGTTCGCACCAGAACATGCGAACAGGCAAAAAATTTGTTCGAACACGCGAACACCATTAAAGTCTAAGGGACATGAACATGAATAATCAAAAGTGTTCATTTTAAAGGCTTATATGCAAGTTATTGTCATAAAAAGTGTTTGGGGACTTGGGTCCTGCCCCAGGGGACATGTATCAATGCAAAAAAAAAGTTTTAAAAACGGCCGTTTTCCAGGAGCAGTGATTTTAATAATGCTTAAAGTGAAACAATAGAAGTGTAATATTCCTTTAAATTTCGTACCTGGGTTGTGTCTATAGTATGCCTGTAAAATGGCACATGTTTCCCGTGTTTAGAACAGTCTGACAGCAAAATGACATTTCAAAGGAAAAAAAGTCATTTAAAACTACTCGCGGCTATAATGAATTGTCGGTCCGGCAATACACATAAAAGTTAATTGATAAAAACGGCATGGGATTCCCCCACAGGGGAACCCCGAACCAAAATTTTTAAAAAATGCGTGGGGGTCCCCCTAAATTCCATACCAGACCCTTTAGGTCTGGTATGGATATTAAGGGGAACCCAGCACTGAAATAAAAAAAATGGTGTGGGGGTCCCCCTCAAAATGAACCCCGCGCCAAAATTTTTTAAAAAATGGCATGGGGTCCCCCCAAAAATCTATACCAGACCCTTATCCGAGCACGCAACCTGGCAGGCCACAGGAAAAGAGGGGGGGACAAGAGAGCTCCCCCCCTCCTGAACCGTACCAGGCCATATGCCCTCAACATTGGGAGGGTGCTTTGGGGTAGCCCCCCCAAAGCACCTTGTCCCCATGTTGATGGGGAGAAGGGCCTCATCCCCACAACCCTTGCCCGGTGGTTGTGGGGGTCTGCGGGCGGGGAACTTATCGGAATCTGGAAGCCCCCTTTCACAAGGAGACCCCTAGATCCCGGCCCCCCCGTTTGAAATTGTAACAGGTACATTGTACCCGTACCATTTCACAAACAAAGTGTGAAAATGGTAAAAATACAACACACACCGTGGGAGAAGTCCTTTATTAAAAAATAAATAAATAAAACTGTCCCACGTAGTCCATTCACCTCTGCCGATGGACCAAAAAAATAAAAAAAGAAGATCAGCCTCCATGGGAGGCACACGCCATATGATGCGTCCTCGCAGGTGATAGCTCTTTTAAAACTGTGGGTGGGGTCATGCGGTGTCATCGCCAGGTGACCCCGCCCCCCTCACATGCCCTTCTCCCCATCAACATGAGGACAAGGTGCTTTGGGGGGCTACCCCACAGCACCCTCCCAATGTTGAGGGCATGTGGCCTGGTACGGTTCAGGAGGGGGGGCGCTCTCTCATCCCCCCCTTTTTTCCTGCGACCTGCCAGGTTACATGCTCGGATAAGGGTCTGGTATGGATTTTTGGGGGGACCCCACGCCATTTTTAAAAAAATTTTGGCTCAGGGTTCCCCTTAATATCCATACCAGACCTGAAGGACCTGGTATGCAATTTAGGCGGAACCCCACGCTTTTTTTTTTTTTAATTTTGGTTCGGGGTTCCCCTGTGGGGGAATCCCATGCCATTTTTATCAATGAACTTTTATTTGTATTGCCAGACCGACAATTTATTATAGCCGCGAGTAGTTTTAAATGACTTTTTTTCCTTTAGAAATGTCATTTTGCTGTCAGACTGTTCTAAACACGGGAAACATGCGCCACTTTACAGGCATACTATAGACACCCCCCAGGTACGAAATTTAAAGGAATATTACACTTTTATTGTTTCACTTTAAGCATTATTAAAATCACTGCTCCCGAAAAAACGTCCGTTTTTAAAACTTTTTTTTGCATTGATACATGTCCCCTGGCTGTGACTGGTTTTGTACAGATTGCACAGGAGCAACCTGGGAGATGTAGTCTTGAAGGAGGATGGAAGTGGAGTCAGCTGCTGCTTGTACCTATGTGCTTAATCCAGTTACAAGTGTCAGGCGTTAACCTCGAGAGCCCAAGTCAGACCATGCCAGGGATTGAATCAAACACCACCGAGCTTGCGTCTACTTCAGGACTACCTTTTGCTTGGTTCGTCACTTATGTAGGGAAGGTGGGTGTCACCAATGTCACGTCTACCCCAATGCAGGGAGTCAGACACTATAGCTAGCTACTGTGTGCTTCACCTATAGCAGCCTCCTTTCCTTTAAGATAAGCAGGTCTACCAATACTTGGTTCCCTCAGGACTCATACACAATGCTATAGTGCCTGGCCACCATGCCTAGGCAGATGCGAACTGAGCAAAGCAAACCGATACTTGCAGTTTAGCAGACAGATAGCGTGGTTCTATGACAGTCCAGGTAAAGGGCAGGCTGAGTTCAAGGAATAGTCCAATGTCCGATCCAGGTCATACACAGGGAAATCCATATTAGCAAAGCAGGGCAGACAAACAGGAGGCTTGATCAGGAACAATGCAGGTATACTGCCTCTATCACAAGCAAGGGATAGAGTGTTTGGTTTGCTTATATCAGGTGACTGACCAGATCAATCACCTTCCCGGTGAACACAGACAGGGGGAATGCAACAGCCAACACCCGGATGCTTGAATGAGTAGCAGGAGCACTAACCGATCCTGACATTACCTCCCCTCTGAGGAGGGGCCCCCCGGACCCTGAAAGACAAGCTGAACATCCAGCAAAGGACCACCAGACTGGGCAGAGGTCCGTGGATTCACGAGGGCAGGCTGGTTAGCAGGGGACGTGTCACAGGGGGTCAAGCCGGACAGCTGAAACACGAGGGGAATACAGAGAGCCCTAAAAAAAAGGTTGAAAGCCCCACCTGGCTGAATGAGGCAGATTATCCAAAGGGTGGATTGAACGTCTTAGACCGGTCAAAATGGGTGTAGCAGAAGTAGGGTGAGGCCAGGTTACAGAAAGCCCTGAATAAGAAAAAGCAGGAGGCTCAATGATCATGGGCCAGAACGGCACAATTGATGCAGTGGCCGACCGAGCCGCATCGCCAAGAGCAGCGACTGTATGAATAGCATCACCAGAAATTCCTGAATAAGAAAAGGAACAGGAAGTTCAATGGGCATCAGCTGGACTGGCATACCTGATGCAGTGGCCGACTGGGCCGCATCGCCAGGTGTAGCGACTGTCTCAATCACATCCCCAGAGAGTCCAGAATAAGAAAAAGCAGGAGGTTCAATGGGCATGGGCTGGACTAGGCATAACTGATACAGTGGCCAAGTGGGCTGCATTGCAAGGTGTAGAGAGTGTCTGAATGGCATCACCAGAGTCTAGAATAAGAAAAAGCAGGAAGTTTAATGGGCATGAGCTGGACTGGCATAACTGATGCAGTGGCCGACTGGACCGCATTGCCAGGTGCAGCGACTGTTTGAATCACATCACTAGGTTTAGCAATGGTCTGAATTGCATCACCAGGTGTGGAACTTACAGACAAGTTAGCCTGGCTGAGCGTCCAAGGGAGTTTAGCGACAGGCAAAGGTAAGGGTAATCCAGGGGACTTGACTTCTGGGGACTTAAAAGGAAGTTTCCAAACAGGGTTCAAGGCTATGAGACAATGGATAAGCTTGGTTTCTAGGACGAGAGGGTTCAGGCTGTGGCAATTGGCTGGAGAGGTGACCTGTAGAGAATTTAATAGACTTGTCAGCGACTTTTGTTATAACAGAGTCATATAAAGGCACATGGTTATGTAAACTGTAGTCACATTTGGAAACGTTGTCATGATCAGGATCTGAATAGAACTGTAATAAAGGCAGGTGACTGGTACTGGCCACACAAGAGCTATACATGGGCAACTGGTCAGTGGTTTTAATGCAATTCCGGATGCAGGTCTGGGACCAGGACCCAATCTCCTCTGCAGACCAGTCTATGCGCGGGTTGTGTAGTTTAAGCCAGGGATACCCTAAGATAAGGGGATAAGCAGGAGATGAGATCACGTAGAAGCTTAAGGTCTCCCTATGAAATTTCCCAATGGTCAGGGTAATAGGTAAAGTGCACAAGGTCACCAGGCCCATGGACAATGGAGAATTATCAATGGCTAAAACTGAGAAGGGTCTGTGCACCTTAGTCACCGGAATCTGTAGACGGAGTGCTAGGTTCCTATCAATGAAATTGCCAGCAGCACCAGAATCTATGAAAGCTGAGAGGCGGTGAAAAAACTTGGCAGAACCAAGTTGTTCAGGAACAAATAGTTTATCTCTAATGCCCCGTACACACGGTCGGACTTTGTTCGGACATTCCGACAACAAAATCCTCGGATTTTTTCCGACGGATGTTGGCTCAAACTTGTTTTGCCTACACACGGTCGCACAAAGTTGTCGGAATTTCCAATCGACAACCACGCGGTCACGTACACCACGTACGACGAGACTAGAAAAGGCCGGTTCAGAACCAAGCGCGGCACCCTTTGGGCTCCTTTTGCTAATCTCGTGTTAGTAAAAGTTTGGTGAGAGACGATTCGCGCTTTTTCAGACTCGTGGCTTTCAGATCGTTTTCTGCCGTTCAGTTTGTGCTTGTGGGTTTGTATCTGCTCTTCAGTGCGTGCAGTCAGTTCGTATCAGAGTTTTCTGTGTGATCTTGCCTGCTCGTTGCTGTTTTTCAGGTCGCTCTTCACAGGCCTTGCTGTTCTTCAGTGCGTTCTGTTACTTCGTTCTGAGCAGCCGACCGTTTTCTAGCCATGTTTCGTATGCGTACTCCTCGTAGAGTTCGTGCTGTGCGGGGGCTTGGTGTTGGGGTCCTGACCTTGACACAAGTCCAGTCCATGAACAGGGTGGGGAGGAGTTCATGGACCAAGAATTGGTTGCTTCAGCGTGACCAGTTCTGTCATATGCCTTTGCTCCGTGAGATCCGTGAGAATAATCCTGATGATTTCAGGAACTTTCTCCGGATGACGGACCCCGTGTTTCACCGTCTGTTGGCTTCGCTGACCCCCTATATCAGCAGGCAGGATACCTGCATGAGGCAAGCCATCACTCCGGAGCAGAGGTTGGTCGCTACCTTGCGGTATTTGGCCACAGGGAGAAGTCTGCAGGACTTGAAGTTCTCGACAGGCATCTCCCCCCAGGCTCTGGGTATCATCATCCCAGAGACCTGTTCTGCCATCATCCAGGTCCTGCAGAAGGAGTATATGAAGGTAAGATTTTTATCCTTTTATATCATATTTTATTGTATTGAATGTTTGCTAATATCATGTATTTCTTTCCTCATTCCCTAATTACCATGATTGGAATATGCTGTGAATGTCCCCTTTGTCCTCATGCATGCTGGATTTTTATGTAATTATTATTTTATGTCCTTCATACATATTTGCCCTTCAATAACCTCTCCAGCATGGTGTCTCCTGCCCTATATTCACCTCATGTAGTCACTTAACAATGTATTTTATCAGCTCCATAGTAGTGCTTTACCCCAAACACCCCCTAAAATGTTTGTTAATGTTATTTTAGCTTTAAATTCAGGCAGAGTGCCAGAGGCTTTTTTTGTGGTGTCCACAAATTTTTGGTAACCCTCCCTCCCCCAACTGCTAAGTCAGCTGATCCCAATTCTCTATCCTCAATCATCTATCTGCTGACTTTGCCAAACCCATACACACTATACCCATCTCTTTACTGGTCAGATTTATGGATGAATTCCCCAAAGCATGTAGTGCAAGGGCCTGCCTGTATACTTTCCAATGAAACTGTTTAAAGTTTTTTATCCTATTATTATCTTGATAGGTAATAGCAGAATGTCCAAATGTCCTCAAATGTGTACAATGTGTATTTATATCTTTGTATTCAGACACTTCTTACCTGTCCAGTGGTCTGCTAATAGTGTAACTAAGGAGGGGCTGTTCCAAGTAATACCCTGTATTTAGGCATTCATCTCAAAATGAAGTGAAGAGGGTTACCTGTCCAAGAGTTCCCCCCCCTATAATGTTAGAAATGGCCCATGAGAGGGGGGGAGGGGGAATATGATAGGTGTACCTTATACTTTGGCCTTGTTAAATTCCCCTTATTAAATGCTATCTGGAGGTTGCCCCATAATGTTTGTGTATAATCTGCTTGCCATGTTTCTGTGAAAAAATAGTAATGTTTATTGTTTTTTCCTCAACAGTTTCCTTCCATGCCACAGGAATGGCAGACTGTGGCCTCCCACTTTGCCCAGCGGTGGGACTTTCCTAACTGCGGAGGGGCAATTGATGGGAAACACGTCCACATCGTCCCACCACCCAACTCGGGGTCGTACTATTATAATTACAAGGGGTTTAATAGTATAGTGATGTTGGCGGTGGTGTCGGCTAATTACGACTTCTTGTATGTGGACGTGGGGAAGAATGGCCGGATGTCCGATGGTGGAGTGATCGCCCAGACGGAGTTCTACAGGCATCTCCAGAATGGCAGCTTGGACTTGCCACCTCCAGAGGACAATGTTGAAGGTCTCCCATTTGTGTTCGTTGCTGATGAAGCATTTGCGCTGGGGGACCACCTGATGCGGCCATTCCCGATGAGGACCCTCACCCCGGAACAGAGGGTTTTTAATTACCGGCTGGCCAGAGCCTGAAGAGTGGTGGAGAACACATTTGGAATCCTGGCCAGCCGGTTCCGATTATTTCTGACACCCATCCATATGGCGGAGTATAAACTGAACCATATAATACTTGCCTGCTGTGTTCTCCATAATTTTTTAAGAAAACATTCAGCCAACTATGCTGGCTCAGTTGGGCCTGAGGCCGGAATCCCAAATCCATCAACACTGACGGCGCTTGAAAGTGGCCGTCCTGGCTTGCCCTCCCTGAATGCCCGTGATGTCCGGTTACGCTACCTGGAGTTCTTTGCGGGTAGGGGGGCTATCAATATGCCAGAGAATCTGTGACACCTTTGTAAAATAAAAAACAAACAAAACAAATTCTTGGTGGACATTTACTGCTTGTGTTTGTTTTAGCTGACCCTGACAGAAATGTTTTGAGTGCAGAAAATGTCGTGATTGGGTAACCTTATAAAAAATAGTGTTGGCTGGTACTTCCTAAATGCCAAAACACATTTCACTACAAGTGCACTTGCAACTGCACTGAACCTGCACTTGTAGTGCAAAGTGTAATTGCCCTTAGGAAATAACCCCCATTTGTGCATAAAACAGCAATTACATCACCCCAAAAGTGTTGTAGTGTTGAGACAATAATCCACACATTCTTGAGTAAGGCACTTTTTTATAGCTGCACAATCACATGTGCATTTCCGCAAGGTTTTTAAAACAAACCAACATGTTTGTTGTATAACAATGTTTGCAGTAGCTTTATCAAAAATCGAAATATCCATTTCAGATAAAACAGGCCTGTGTAAAACCAACAAGAAAGCCAAAAAACTTGAACTTACAAAGTTCACATATGGTAAAACCTGAAGGCTATATCAGACATGAGTATTTAGGAACTGTGTTTGATATAGCGTTCAGATGGGGGGAAATCACCCCTGGAAAAGCCAAATTTGGAAGATGCACACCAAGTTCAGAATGTCAACATGTGCTATCTGCCATCAGGGGGGATCAAGGGACGTGTTTTGGGGGAGCAAGCCCTTCCTCAATGCGACTTTATAATTGAGGAAGGGGTTGCACCCCCAAAACGCGTCCATTGATTTCCCGTGATGGCAGATAGCACATGTTGGCACACTGTGTGCATCCTCCAAATTTGGCTTTTCTAAACATTGTAAAAATTTTAGTTACATAAAACAGGTGATTTTGTGGGTTTTAAATTCGCCCCAAAACATCAATGATGTTATTATTTTTTTTAATAACATCAGTGATTTGTTGCTGGATGTTTTGCAATTGGAGATTACACCCCATGATCTCCCCGATGAGTATCTGGGCACTTTCAGATGTAAAGCGTTCTGGATCACGATCACCTAAAAAGAGATAAAGAACAAAAAAAAGGTCTCAAAAATCTGCCACCATCCATCTCTTTTACCTGAGTCTGTGGTCGCAGACACTCACCTGTTGTGGTGCCAATCTCCACCACATCTTCTTCTTCCTCCTGCTCAGCTTCTTGGGTTGGTATTTCCCCTTCTTCCAGAGGGGGGGGTCTCTGGTCTCCTGGGATGAGGGGTGTCCGAGTCTTTTCTCCCCTATGTAAAACAAAAATGCTATAATTAGCACACAGATATTTGATGGCAGAACTAGAAATAGGAAACATTGCTTGGAAGTGGGGTACAATTATCTATTTTAGCCGAGTTCCAAGATGTATATTTTTTATTGCCCTTTGTCAAGCTGCAATACTTTACCTGTTTGGTACAAGCTTCACAGATGTAGCCCCCCCTATAGTATACACTGGAGCACCTGTGTGGCCCCCCTAATAAAAATGGTGTTCTGGGGTCCCACACTAGTGCTCCAGTGTCCAGATGTGAAAACAGCTGCTCAGTGTCCTCTCCTTACACACAATCTAGTTTGCATTTCATTCTAGTAACAAACCCATCTACACAAACAAATATTTGGCATCCAAGTAGGCCCCCAAAAATGTGTGAAAATGCAATGGTGTTCTAGAGGCCGAAAGAAAAATGTTTGATACGAACGAATAATGGGCCCATGAACATTAAAGTTGACCTTTTGAAACGTTACAATTACTAAAAGCATATGGAGCAGAACGAACGGAATAAAGACAGAAAGAATAGGAACACAGCACAACTACTTACTTTTTTGCAGCACTCTCCAGATCTTTCGGTACTGCTCTGGCTCTCTCAACTTCAGGTCCGACCACCGCTTCCTGAGCTGATCTTTAGACCTTCGTACCCCGAAATTCCGCTCAAGACTCCTGACCACTTTCGCCATGATCTTGGCCTTTCTGATGTTGGGGTTGGGGTAAGGCCCATATTTTCCGTCATAGTCGGACTTCTTCATGATGTCGACCATCTCCAACATCTCCCCAAACGACATATTTGTGGCCTTAAAACGTCTCCTTCTGGATCGGGACGTGCCTGGATCCGGGCTTTCCTCCTCCTCCTCCTCGTTGTTCGAATTAGCACGCACCTGCTGTAACTCCGCCATGTGCTCTTCACCCACTGCGCCGAACGAAAAGGGGCGGAGAATAGACTAGAAAGAACATCAGGGGCGGGCGGAGTTACACGCATGCGCAGTGTGTATAAAGCGTAACACGCGTGCGTATTACGTACGATCTGTGAGCGGAGGAAGGAGCATTGGACGCGCCGATCGTAAGAACGAAGGTAAGAGCCAAACTTGTGCCTATACTGCTTCTAGATTGAGGCCTATATTGTAACAAGATTAGGAGAGTTTTGTCTGACATTAGGCTTTGTCTTGTGTTGTGTCTTGCAGTGAACATGGATATCTTAATGAAAGATAATGACTTCATGTCAGTATTCATAGATATGCTAAGTGAGCTGCCCTGTCTGTGGGAGATTACCCACCCCCATTTCAAGAACCAAGCAAAGAGGAAGGCAGCACTGGAGCAATTGTGTGAAATTGTGAAGCAGGTGATCCCCACGGCAGACATCACTTATTTAAAGATTTTCATTGGTGGCCTGAGGAGCACATATCTAAGGGAGCGCAAGAAAGTCCTGGATTCGCAGAGATCCGGAGCAGCAGATGACATCTATGTCCCCAGGATGTTGTACTACGACAGGCTGCACTTTCTGGCAGGCCAGACTGAACCCAGGTCATCCCTCTCCAGTCTTCCTTCCAAGCTTCCTTCCCCCCCGGCTGAGGCTTCTGACGCCCAACCTGGGCCTTCCAGGCCACATGTGGAGGAGCCCAGATTGAGCCAGGTATAGCATTCCTCTAAATATTTCTGCTTGTCCAATCAATGATGATTACTAGATGTTAGTTGGGAGTACTAATTTAGGATTGTGATTGATGATGCAAAACATTACAACCATGTCCCTTTTTCATACACAGGGAAGTCACAGCCAGGAGGTGGCCGGGCCGAGCCGGCTGGCTGATATCAACGTCCCTCCCCTACACCTGAAAACAGAAAGTGGCAGTAGTACGAGTGCCCTAGAGGAGGCGGCTATAGCATTCCTTTGGAGGGCTACAGAGGTCCTGGGAGCACCCCACACCAGGCAGGAGAACATTGCTGCATTCATAGCATATAAAATGCAGAGGATGGAGGAGGGCCAAAAAGCCATGTGTGAGGCCCTCATATCAGAGGCTCTGGAGAAAGGTATGAGGGGCCAAATTACACCTCACACACAGCTTTGGGATGGTCCTCCTCCTCCTCCTCCTGCAGGTCCTCCTCCTCCCTCTCCTCCAGGTCCTCCCAGTCCTCCTCCTCCTCCTCCTCCAGGTCCTACTCCTCCTCCTGCCACATCTCCAACTGCACAGCCACAGCCCGGAAGGAAGCGTGGAAGGAAGACCAGACAGTGATTGCCCTGGGTTCAGTCTGGTTGGCCAAAAGATGCAGCCTCTTGTGGTACCACAGCCTGGGGACACAGATGTCATCTGCTGCTATCCGGATCTCTGGGACTTCTGGACCAGACTGCCCTCCCTTACATATGGACTCCTCAGGCCACCAATTTTGATGTTGAAGAAATTATGTCTGCCGTGGGGTCCCAGGCTTCGCTAATTTCTCATGTTGATCCAGTGTTGCCTTCCTCTTTGTTTGGTTCTGATCCCTTAATAAAGGATTTTTGTTTTGAATTATACTCTCCTATGTGTTTTACTTCAAAAAGGACAGTTGGTTTGTGAGGATTCAGGTACATTTCAAATATACAATGTGAAATGAACAAGGGACACCAACACTAAACAATCTCCTGGAGATTAAATAATAAAAGATATCTATGGTGTTGGGGTAACTTGACACACAAAACACACACAAAAATATTCTGGAGTAAAAATAAAAATAACATTGAGCAAAGATCAGCCTTGGAAAAAATCCAAACATTAAAGAAAAAAAAAGGCTGAAAATCCAAAAAAAAATAAAAAAATAAAAAAAAATAAAACTGTCAGATGTGACAACTAATAACAATATATTGAGGGAATCCCACTAAAAAAACACAAATAAAACTTTGTGAGAAGTGTGTGTGAATATGAGCAGCAAAACGACTTAATTCTTGTCACATTATAAAGAAGAAGAGAGTGCGCTGTATTAAACCATTTTTAACATTGCAGCGTGACGAAAGTGCTGTATCCATTGTGAACGCTAAGTTTACCAGAACGAGCTGTCCCGTGTCGGAATTTCTTCTGAGCATGCGTGGCACTTTGTGCGTCGGAACAGGCCACACACGGTCGGAATTGACGCGATTGGATTTTGTTGTCGGAAAATTTTATCTCCTGCTGTCCAACTTTGTGTGTCGGAAAATCCGATGGAAAATGTCCGATGGCGCCCACACATGGTCGGAATTTCCGTCAACACGCTCCGATCGGACATTGTCCATCGGAAAATCCGACCGTGTGTACGGGGCATAAGGGAAACAGACACAGTATGGTCTATAGAAGCAGACCCCACACTAGACTCTTGGCATTTCTCGGCTTATTAGGACAGCTAGCGACAAAGTGGCCATGGTTACCACGGTATAAACAGAGTCCCTGATATCTCCTTGTAGCCTTTTCCTCAGAGGATAAATGGGTAGCACCAATTTTCATGGGCTCATCCTCCTGGAGAGGTTGGGAGGGCTCAGGAAAAGAAAAAGAGGTGGGGGGGCAAGGAAACAAAACTTTCAGTAAGCCTTTCCTGTAAACGCCTGTCTATGTGGATGGCTACTTGCATGGCTTCATTCAAAGACTTTGGTTCAGGGTAGTGTACTAAGTAGTCTTTCATAGAGTCTGAAAAACCTATCCTGAACTGGCTTCTTAGAGCTGGGTCATTCCACCCAGAGTCAGGGGCCCAGCGGCGGAAACCAGAACAGTATTGTTCAGCGGTTCGTTTATCCTGATGTAATGACTTAAAGTTAGCCTCAGCTGAATGGGCATGGTCAGGAATATCATGCAATAAACCTAAGGCTTTGAAAAAAGCTTCAACTGACCCTCTGACTGGGTCATCTGTGGGGAGACTAAACACCCAAGACTGGGGATCCCCCTACAACCATGTAATGATCAGGCTGACCCGCTGTGCTTCAGAACCAGAGTATCAGGGCTGGGCTCAGCCCTTCCTTCTCTGAGCTGGCTGCTCAGCTGTTGGCTAATTGCCAGCTCCCATCTCTCTCTACAGTTACCCAGCTGTTGTTGATTCTGCTCGTCAGTCCTGCCTACTTAAAGCCGTCCAGCTCACTTGATCTCTGCCTTCGCCTTTGTCAACATCACAGAGACTTTCTCCTGCGTTCCTGTTGAAGACTTGCTCGGCTGATGTTCCTTCTGGCTCCTGATCCTGCGTGCTGTACTACTTCGTTTATCTCTGGCTCTCTGACATTTGATTGGCTGACTACCCGGTCCGGTTACTAAACTCTGGCTTGTTTTGACTACGTTTACTCTGTTTACCTTATTATTATTATTATTATTATTATTATTAATAAACAAGTGTGATTTAACTATACTTCTGTCTTGGTCTGAGTCATGGTTCCTGATAGTAGGCGAAGGCCATGAATTCAGAAGATACAGTCAATCCACTTGTTGGTAATATTTTTTCCAGATTGGATGAGCAAGGTCACCGCATCGATCAGTTTGCCATAGCGTTACAAATGCTCCTGAGTCGTATGGCTCACCTGGAAACTCCCACTGTAGCTGCTCCGGTACAAGCTGAATTGGAGGCCGTCCCTGCTGCTGCGCTAGTCTCTGTGCAGGAACCCACCTTGAGTATTACCTCTATAAGAGGTATGTCTGGTTCCGCTCCGCTTCCCCAGTGATTTGGAGGCGATCCAGTTCAATGCAGAGGGTTTATCAACCAGGTTGAGATTTACTTTGAGATGCTGCCCCAGGCATTTCCCACGGACAGAAGCAAAGTAGTTTTCTGATATCTTTGCTTTCTGAGAGAGCCTTGGCCTGGGCAAACCCTCTATGAGAGACGCAAAAACCTGTTGTCTTGAGTTACCCTGAGTCTGTGGCCTCCTTTAAAAGGGTATTTGACGTTCACGCATGCTCCACTTCTGCTGCCAAGTGCCTCATGTCCATCAAACAGAGTACAAGAACTGTTGCTGACTACCCCATTGAATTCCATATTCTGGCAGCAGAGGTTGCTTGGAACAATGAGGCCCTCGTGGCTGCTTTTTCTCATGGTCTCTCGGATTCCATCAAGGATGAGATAGCAGCCCAAAATATACCCACTGAGCTGGAGAGGTTGATCATGTTTGCCATCCTTATTGACTCCAGACTCAGAGAAAAACTCTCTTTTAAGGAGCGCTTGCGGAAGCCTCCTGTACGTTTGCTTTGCAGTCCCACCCATGCCTCCCTCATCTCCCATGCCTCCTGGTACCGAGTCGGTCAGTGAAGATGAACCCATACACTTGGGCTTCACGCGTCTCTCTGCGGATGAGAGAGCCTTTAGGAGGAGGGAGAGATTGTGCCTTCATTGTGGCCAGGCAGGTCACTTTTTGAAGTCTGGTCCTACCCGTCCAGGGAACGCCCGAATCTTGAGGTCCTGTCATGGACAGACCTTAGGTGGCATTGTTTCGTCCCCTGTTATCCAGAAGGATAAGCCCCTGGTTTCGGTCACCCTTTCTTGGGCTGAATCGTCCATCGAGATACATCTCTAATCGACTCTGGGGCTACAGGCCTGTTCATTGATGCTGCCTTTGTATCGCAGCACTTGATTCCACTGCAGCTGCGTGACAATCCACTTGCCATTGAGGCTCTTGACGGGAGACCTCTACAGCCTGCCCATGTGACTCCTGAGATGGTTCCATTGTCCATGGCCGTAGGGGCTCTTCACCATGAGATAATCCAATTGCAAGGTATTTCCTCACCTAGGTTTCCGCTGGTTATTGGTTATCCTTGGTTACAGAGGCACAACCCCTCTTTTGATTGGCTATGTGCTGAGGTTCTCTCCTGGTCACCACAATGCAGTGAGACATGGCTCCAGAAGGTAGCCAAGGTCCTGTGCACCTCTTAACCCTTCTCCCTGCTAAAGGAGTACCGTGATTTTTTTGACAAAGGTCAAGCCGGTAGTTTGCCTCCACAATGGCCTTATAATTGCGCAATTGACCTTCAACCTGGTGCCATACCCCCTTGTGACTGGGTTTACCCTTTGTCGGTCTTGGAGGATAAGGCTATGGAGGAGTATGTTGCAGACGCACTTTTTCGAGGTTTCATCCGCAAATCCTTGTCTCCTGCTGGTGCTGGTTTCTTCTTTGTGAAGAAGAAGAGCGGTGAACTGAGACCTTGTATTGATTATAGGGTTCTCAATCGTTTCACGATTAAGAATGCCTACCCAATTCTGTTGATTACAGAGTTATTTGACCACCTCAAGGGAGCAACGGATTAAGGAGGGCGACAAGTGGAAAACTGCGTTTAATACCAGAACAGGCCATTATGAGTACCTCTTAATGCCTTTTGGCCTTTGTGGCACCCTGGCAGTTTTCCAGGAAATTATTAACAATGTCCTCCGAGATTTGTTGCAGTTATGTGTGGTGGTTTATCTCGATGATATCCTCATATTTTCCAAGTCCCTGGAGAGCCACCACACAGGTGTCTGTTGTGTGTTTCAGAAACTAAGAGAAAACAATCTCTATTGTAAACTGGAGAAGTGCTAGTTCCATCATGAACAGGTTAAATTCCTGGGCTATGTCATTTCCACTGCTTGTTTTTTGATGGACCCAGAGAAACTTTCGGCAGTCCTACAGTGGCCCCGACCCATGGGTTTACGTCCTCTGCAGCCTTTCCTGGGCTTTGCCAACTATTATCGGAAGTTTATTCATAACTTCTCGTCTCTGGTCAAGCCCCTGACTGATATGACCAGAAAGGACGGTGACCCACAATGTTGGTCTTCGGAGTCCATTAAGGCCTTTGAGAGTTTCAAGGCTGCCTTTGTTTTTGCTCCTCTGTTGGCACATCCTGATCCTACATTGCCTTTTATCCTAGAAGTTGATGCTTCTGAGACTGGAGTTGGCGCTCTTCTGTCTCAACGTCCTAACTCTGAGAGCGCTATGCATCTGTGTGGCTACTTTTCCAAGAAATTGTCACCTGCAGAGTGCAATTATGAGATTGGTGACAGAGAGCTGTTGGCGATCATTTTAGCCCTGAAAGAATGGAGACATCTCCTTGAAGGTATCACTGTGCCGGTTCTCATTCTTACTGACCATAAGAATCTGACATTATTGTCTGAGGCTAAGCACCAATCTCCCAGAAGGGCGCGATGGGCTCTTTTCTTGTTGAGTTTTAATTACATTGTCTCATTCTTACCCGGTACTAAGAATGTAAGGGCTGATGCCTTGTCACGACAATTTTCCTCCACTTCCAAGTTGGAGTCGGTTACTGTTCCTGTGATTCCTCCTGATCATATTCTGTCTACGGTTCGCACCAGCAGAGTGTTCCTGCATTAGAAGAGCATCTCCGTGGTCTTCGTTCCACTTGGGCACAAGTTCAGGAGGCTTTGCGACATGCTAACGATAGGTACAGACTCCATGCTGACCGCAGACGCCTGCCTGCACCTTCCTACCAGGTTGGGGACAGAGTCTGGCTGTCGTCTTGCAACCTCCGACTTTGTGTTCCTTCTTTGAAGTTCGCACCTCGGTTTATTGGGCCTATCCGTATCCTTTGCAGGATCAACCCAGTGGCTTATGCCTTGGACCTTCCTCCTAGTGTGCGCATCTCAAATGTGTTTCATGTCTCCTTATAGAAACCTTTGGTCTGCAACCGCTTTACCACCTCGGTGCCACGTCCTCACCCTATACAGGTTGAGAACCATGAGGAGTATGAAGTACAATCCATTGTTGACTCCTGTAGGTTCCGTGGGCGCATATAGTACCTGGTGCATTGGAAGGGGTACAATCCAGAGGAACGCTCTTGGGTCTCATCCTCGGACGTACTTGCCCCTGTCCTCCTTCGTGATTTTCATAGACATTTTCCTCTCAAGCCCGGTGGTCCTCCGAGGGGGAGGGGTCGTTGAGGAGGGGGTACTGTCAGGGCTGGGCTCAGCCCTTCCTTCTCTGAGCTGGCCGCTCAGCTGTTGGCTAATTGCCAGCTCCCATCTCTCTCCACATTTACCCAGCTGTTGATTCTACTCATCAGTCCTGCCTACTTAAAGCAGCTCACTTGATCTCTGCCTTCGCCTTTGTCAACATCACAGAGACTTTCTCCTGCGTTCCTGGTTGAAGACTTGCTCAGCTGACGTCCATTCTGGCTCCTGATCCTGCTTGCTGTACTACTACGTTTACCTCTGGCTCTCTGACTCTGGCTTGGCTGACTACCCGATCTGGTTACCGAACTCTGGCTTGTTTTGACTACGCTTACTCTGTTTACCTTTTATTATTATTATTAAACAAGTGTGATTTAACTATACCTCTGTCTCAGTCCGATTCATGGTTCCTGATAGCCTCACCAGCATGGAGTTAGGCAAGATCGGAGTTGAGGTTATGTTGTCCCTGTATGGGCCACCAACTGAAGTAGAATAATAACGTATCTAACCAGGCAGGACTTCAGTGATGCAGGTTTTCTTTATTTGACTCGTACGAGGAGACAAGTTACAAAAAAAGGAACAGATATTTGCCTATTGGTTCTCACCGCTATAACTCGTGCGATAGGGCTGCATGTATAGCAGTGAGCCTGTTAGACGCCTATCTGGACTTGTCTGTCTAGCAATTGTAGAACTTGCATTTATATACCCTTTTACAAGCCTTATCTTAGCCATCTCTCCCTAGATATGAGTGGTTGCTAAAATCTACGTCAATGTAACGACTCATAAATCTGACACCTGTTCTACAACCAGACAATCTTATTCATTCCCAGAATTCCTATATGTTCATTAAAGTAATTTATAACTGGTTTTGTCCAATTAAAAACACCTGTGTAGAGACAGTATGGCACTCAGCTGTGTTAAATCAAATCCTCCTTGTCCTCATAAGACAGATTTACAACTTTGGGAGAATGAACTTTCAATAACCCCACCATTATGTGTTATATCTTATGGTTTCTCACTATACAATTCTATGTGCATGTATACATATATGGTTTTCACAAAAAGTACTGTATCATCTACAATATATATATATATATATATATATATATATATATATATATATATATATATATATATATATATATACATACATTCCATACAAAGTCAATTACTTTAATCAATATTGTCTAATTATTAATATATACATACTTATTTCCTTATTCAGTGTATTTTAACAGTTTTAAATGAGGGCACAAGCAGACCTTTGTTATCTTTCCTTTTTGCCTGAGTGTAAATAAAGCAGCTTTAACATCAGACTCAACTGGCAGGAGGTGGGGTGGAACCATGGGAACCAGAGTCCTGGTTCGTCGTGATAGTAAACGTTGTGCTGGAGAAGGCATGCCATCCCTAGGTGTGTTGTGGAGGTTGAGTAGGGCTGCATAAACCTCAGAACCATTACGTGCACAATTCTCTAGGACAGTGTTTCTCAACTCCAGTCCTCAAGGCGCCCCAACAGGTCATGTTTTCAGGCTTTCCATTATTTTGCACAGGTGATGTGATCAGTTTCACTGCCTTAGTAATTACCACAGCTATTTCATCTGAGGGAAATCCTGAAAACATGACCTGTTGGGGCGCCTTGAGGACTGGAGTTGAGAAACACTGCTCTAGGAGATGCTTGGCCGATCTTGCAGAGCGTAGTGTAAGACCATTGGATCTAGGGTAATTGGGACTGCTAATGACGTGCTGAAAATCCCATTGGTGAGCAAAATTCTTGAATTCTCTACTAGAAAATGATGTTGCATTGTCAGTCATCAATTGATAGGGAATTCCATGTGTGGAGAAAATCTGCTTTAATGTCCTAATCACTGCGTTACTGGAAGTGTTTGGGAGGACATTAAATTCCCACCAGCCAGAGTACGAATCTACCAAGACCAGGTAATCCTTGTTTGACCACTCATATATGTCAGCTGCTGTGATAGACCATGGTCTGTTAGGTATTTGGTGAAGAGTTAAAGGTTCTCTCATCTGGTGCCTTCGTATGGGGCACATTTGGAAACTTCTCTTTCAATGTCAGTGTATATAGTGGGCCAAAACATGGTTGCACGTGCTCTTCTCTTAGTGGAATGGATTCCAGGACAACCTTGATGCAGCTGTGTCAAGTAGTATTTCTGGAGAGAGTGAGGGATTACATATCTCTGACCACGCAGGATTATTCCATCATCCACTGTCAGTTCATCCCTCATAGAATAGAATGGTCAGCTATCATGTGGGATTTCCTTAAAGGAGCCAGGCCACCCATTGAGAATGATGTCCATGAGGCACTGACAGGTGGCATCTGCCTGTGTTTCTTGCTTTAGTTCCTGAATCCTTCTGGATGACAAAACCCCATCCAGAGCCAACACATCATAATCCTCAATAGCTCCAGAGTTATCAGAAGCGGGGAGGTGAGCATCCGCAACAAACAGTTCACGGTCTCATTTATAGATTACATTCAGGTGGTAGCGTTGAAGCTTTAGCATAATTTGCTGGATGCACGCAGATGCGGCGGGGGACACGATTCATGTGGCCGCGATGCCTGCCCGGCCATGCACGCTTGCGGGCACGAGAGCCAGAACGGGGATGTGTGTGTAAACACACACACATCCCATTCTAACAGGAGAGGAGAGACAGATTGTCTGTTCCTCCTAAGTAGGAACAGCAATATGTCTCCTCCTCTAGTAAGTCACATGCATAAATAGTAAGAAACACCTAACAGGGAACACATTTAACCCCTTGATCGCCCCCTAGTGCTAACCCCTTCCCTACCAGTGACATTTACACAGTAATTGGTGCATTTTTATAGCACTGATCGCTGTATAATTATTAATGGTACCAAAAATGTGTCAAAAGTGTCCAATCTGTCTGCCACAATGTCACAGTCCCACTAAAAATCGCAGATCGACGTCATTACCAGTAAAAAAAATAAAAATGCCATAAAAATGCCATAAATCTATTCCCTATTTTGTAGACACTATAACTTTTGCGCAAACCAATCAATATACGCTTATTGTGATATTTTTTTACCAAAAATATTTAGAAGAATACATATTGTCCTAAACTGATGAAGAAATTTATTTTTTTTACATTTTTTTGGATATTTATTATAGCAAATAATATAAACATTTTTTTTTTCAAAATTGTCGATCTTTTTTTATTTATAGCGAAAAAAAAAAATCGCAGAGGTGATCAAATACCGCCAAAAGTAAGCTCTATTTGTGGGGGAAAAAAGGACATAAATTTTGTTTGGGTACAGTGTCGCACAGCCGCGCAATTGTCAGTTAAAGCGACGCAGTGCCGTATCGCAAAAAAATGGCTTGTCATTAAGGGGGAAATTCTTCCAGTCCTAAAGTGGGTAACTTCGAAAGATAATTGGTCATGCCAAGAAACCTTTGCAATCGATGTTTGTCCTCAGGAGCAGGCATTTGATGGATGGCTTTGGTTTTTTCTGGGTCAGGCTTGACACCTTTATCCGTGAGAAGGTGTCCAACATATGGCCACCTCTGAGACCCTGAAGCGACATTTGGTAGGGTTGAGCTGCAAATTGATGGCTCTAACACAGTCTAGTACACATTTAAGTCGTTTGTCATGTTCCTCAACGGAGGATCCCCAAATCAAGATATCATCCACAACTATTTCACATGGCTGTCCAGCAAAGAGCTGTTCCATACATCTCTGAAAGACTTCGCTTCCAGTTGAAATTCCATATGGCATCCGTAAGTATTAATATCTCCCAAATGGGGTCATAAATGTTGTAAATAATGATGATTCCTCATCCAGAGGGTTTTGCCAGAATCCACATTTTGCATCTAGAATGCTGAAGACCTTTGCCTGTGGCATATCAGCGATCACTTGCTCTAAAGTCTTTAATGGGTGATAAGGCCTCAGGTGAGTCTTATAGAGGTGCACAGGATTAATGCATATGCGAACAGTGCCATCTTTCTTGACTACTCCTGCTATGGCAGACACCCAAGGGTAGCCTCCTGCACTGGTGCAATGATACCCAGTCTATTCATTCTTTCCAACTCTTGCAAGACTTTGTCTTTTATAGCCAGTGGAATCCTTTGAGGGGCACATGCAATAGGCTGTACCGTTTCTTCTAAGTGCATGTGATACATGACTGGAAGCTTACCAACAGTGTCAGTTCGAAATAAGTCCTCATAATCAGTCATCTCAGGAGCCTGTTGTTGTACTGTATGTACAGTATCTCACAAAAGTGAGTACACCCCTCACATTTTTGTAAATATTTTATTTATCTTTTCATGTTTCAACACTGAAGAAATGACACTTTGCTACAATCTAAAGTAGTGAGTGTACAGCTTGTATAACAGTGTAAATGTGCTGTCCCCTCAAAATAACTCAACACACAACCATTATTGTCCAATCCGCTGGCAACAAAAGTGAGTACACCCCTAAGTGAAAATGTCCAAATTTGCCCAATTAGCCATTTTCCCTCCCCGGTGTCATGTGACTTGTTAGTGTTACAACGTCTCAGGTGGGAATGGGGAGCAGGTGTGTTAAATTTAGTGTTCTCTCTCTCACTCTCTCATACTGGTCACTGGAAGTTCAACATGGTACCTCATGGCAAAGAACTCTCTGAGAATCTGAAAAAAAGAATTGTTGCTTTACATAAAGATGGCCTAGGCTCTAAGAAGATTGCCAAGACCCTGAAACTGAACTGCAGCATGGTGGCCAAGATGATGCAGTGGTTTAACAGGACAGGTTCCACTCAGAACAGGCCTCACCATGGTCGACTAAAGAAGTTGAGTGCATATGCTCAGCGTCATAGCCAGAGGTTGCCTTTGGGAAATAGACATATGAGTGCTGCCAGCATTGCTGCAGAGGTTGAAGGGGTGGGGGTCAGCCTGTCAGTGCTCAGACCATATGCCACACACTGCATCAAATTGGTCTGCATGGCTGTCGTCCCTGAAGGAAGCCTCTTCTGAAGATGATGCACAAGAAAGCCCACAAACAGTTTGCTAAAGACAAGCAGACTAAGGACATGTATTACTGGAACCATGTCCTGTGTTCTGATGAGACCAATATAAACGTATTTGGTTCAGGTGGTATCAAGCGTGTGTGGCGGCAACCAGGTGAGGAGTACAAAAACAAGTGTGTCTTGCCTACAGTCAAGCATGATGGTGGGAGTGTCATGGTCTGGGGCTGCATGAGTGCTGCCGGCACTGGGGAGCTACAGTTCATTGAGGGAACCATGAATGCCAACATGTACTGTGACATACTGAAGCAGAGCATGATCCCTTCCCTTCAGAGACTGGGCTGCAGAGCAGTATTCCAACATAATAACGACCCCAAACACACCTCCAAGACAGCCACTGCCTTGCTAAAGAAGCTGAGGGTAAAGGTGATGAACTGGCTAAGCATGTCTCCAGACCTAAACCCTATTGAGCAGCTGTGGGGCATCCTCAAATGGAAGGTGGAGGAGCGCAAGGTCTCTAACATCCACCAGCTCCATGATGTCATCATGGAGGAGTGGAAGAGGACTCCAGTGGCAACCTGTGAAGCTCTGGTGAACTCCATGCCCAAGAGGGTTAAGGCAGTGCTGGAAAATAATGGTGGCCACACAAAATCTTGACACTTTGGGCCCAATTTGGACATTTCCACTTAGGGGTGTACTCATTTTTATTGCCAGCGGTTTAGACATTAATGGCTGTGTGTTGAGTTTTTTTGAGGGGACAGCAATTTTACACTGTTATACAAGCTGTACACTCATTACTTTACATTGTAGCAAAGTGTCATTTCTTCAGTGTTGCTAGGGGGAGAACCTCTGGGGGAATCAAGGATGGAGAAAGATCTGGGGGTCCTAGGAGATAACAGATTGAGCAATAGCATGCAATGTCAAACTGCAGCTACCAAAGCCAGCAGAATATTAGCATGCATAAAAAAGGGGATATACTCCAGAGATAAAACAATAATCCTACCACTTTATAAAACTCTGGTTAGACCACATCTGGAGTACTCCGTCCAGTTCTGGTCACCAGTCCTCAGAAGGAATGTTCTGAAACTGGAGAGAGTCCAAAGAAGGGCAACGAAACTAATAAGGGGGCTGGAGGACCTCAATTATGAGGAAGCACGCACTAAATTTTATTCTCGCTGGAGAAACGATTCTTGAGAGGAGATATGATAGCTACAGTCAGGTCCATAAATATTGGGACATCAACACAATTCTAATCTTTTTGGCTCTATACACCACCACAATGGATTTGAAATGAAATGAACAAGATGTGCTTTAACTGCAGACTTTCAGCTTTAATTTGAGGGTATTTACATCCAAATTAGGTGAACAGTGTAGGAATTACAACAGTTTGTATATGTGCCTCCAACTTTTTAAGAGACCAAAAGTAACGGGACAATTGGTTGCTCAGCTGTTCCATGGCCAGGTGTGTGTTATTCCCTCATTATCCCATTTACAAGGAGCAGATAAAAGGTCCAGAGTTCATTTCAAGTGTGATATTTGCATTTTGAATCTGTTGCTGTCAACTCTTAATATGAGATCCAAAGAGTTGTCACTATCAGTGAAGCAAGCCATCATTAGGCTGAAAAAACAAAACAAACCCATCCGAGAGGTAGCAAAAACATTAGGTGTGGCCAAATCAACTGTTTGGAACATCCTTAAAAAGAAGGAACGCTCAGCAACACCAGAAGACCACGGAAAACAACTGTGGTGGATGACCGAAGAATTCTTTCCCTGGTGAAGAAAACACCCTTCACAACAGTTGGCCAGATCAAGAACACTCTCCAGGAGGTAGGTGTATGTGTGTCAACAATCAAGAGAAGACTTCACCAGAGTGAATACAGAGGGTTCACCACAAGATATAAACCATTGGTGAGCCTCAAAAACAGGAAGGCCAGATTAGAGTTTGCCAAACAACATCTAAAAAAGCCTTCACAGTTCTGGAACAACATCCTATGGACAGATGAGACCAAGATCAACTTGTACCAGAGTGATGGGAAGAGAAGAGTATGGAGAAGGAAAGGAACTGCTCATGATCCAAAGCATACCACCTCATCAGTAAAGCATGGTGGTGGTAGTGTCATGGCGTGGGCATGTATGGCTGCCAATGGAACTGGTTCTCTTGTATTTATTTATGATGTGACTGCTGACAAAAGCAGCAGGATGAATTCTGAAGTGTTTCGAGCAATATTATATGTTCATATTCAGCAAAATGCTTCAGAACTCATTGGACGGCGCTTCACAGTGCAGATGGACAATGACCCGAAGCATACTGCGAAAGCAACTAAAGAGTTTTTTAAGGGAAATAAGTGGAATGTTATGCAATGGCCAAGTCAATTACCTGAACTGAATCTGATTGAGCATGCATTTCACTTGCTGAAGACAAAACTGGGCTAGGGAAAATGCCCCAAGAACAAGCAGGAACTGAAGACAGTTGCAGTAGAGGCCTGGCAGAGCATCACCAGGGATGAAACCCAGCATCTGGTGATGTTTATGCGTTCCAGACTTCAGGCTGTAATTGACTGCAAAAGGATTTGCAACCAAGTATTAAAAAGTGAAAGTTTGATGGATGATAGTTAATCTGTCCCATTACTTTTGGTCCCTTAAAAAGTGGGAGGCACATATACAAACTGTTGTAATTCCTACACCGTTCACCTGATTTGGATGTAAATACAAATTAAATTAAAGCTGAAAATCTGCAGTTAAAGCACATCTTGTTCGTTTCATTTCAAATCCATTGTGGTGGTGTATAGAGCCAAAGAGATTAGATTTGTGTCAATGTCCCAATATTTATGGACCTGACTGTATTTACAAATACCTCAATGGCTATCCCAGCATAGGAAACAAACTATTCAGTCTCAAGGAGTGTAAGAGGACACTGGGCCACACAATAAGTGCAGGGGGTTCTTCACTGTCAGGGCTATAAGAATTTTGAACTCTCTTCCACAATTGGTGGTGGCAGCAGGGAGTATGTATACTTTTTAAGAGACTCTTGGATGTACAAAGATCATAACATACAGGGATATGGGAAATAATTATAGACACTGACATATGTGCACCTACACTGGTTGAACTGGATGGACTATTGTCTTTATTCAACCTTACCTACTATGTTACAATGTAACTATAAATTGGATTAGAGTTAGCCTCGGTTCACACTGGGACGACTTGTCAGGCGACCTAGGTCGCCTGACAAGTAGCGTCCCGTTCAGTACAATGGAACCGTTCTAAGGGGAGCGACGCAAGTCGCTCCGACTTAGAAAAAGGTTCCTGTACGACTTCGGCGGCGACTTGGGGCGACTTGCATAGACTTCTATACAGAAGTCGTTTTGCAAGTCGCCCGGGCAGTCGTGTGCAGGTCGCCTCGGTGAGGCGACCTGCAAGTCGTGCCGCCTCTGGTGTGAACCGAGGCTTAAGCACATGCTGTCTGGTAAGCCTAGCAGACGCTTAACATTTCTATCCACAATGTGGAATAGCTTGTTCTCTGCTAGATCCAAGGTAGAAGTGCCCAGTGTCTGAATTGTTTGATTGCAATGAGCTATCAGGTTTACTTTATTTGACTGATCAATTTCAGCTTTGGGGTCAATGCTGTGCAATGTGGATAAGGACATGACATTGCAGTTGGCACCAGTGTCAATTTTCAACTTGACATGTTTGTTCCATGCTGTTGAGAGGGTGATGAATATTGCTACTTTATTTGCAATTAGGTCCACACTTTCACAATGAAAACAATTTTGGTGATCATCACTTTCCACTTCAATAATTCTGTGCACATTTTGTTGTGTAGTGTCACTAGATTGTGTAATCCCACGCACCTCTATTTTGAGGCTTGAACCTACAACATTTTGCAAAACTATTCCATTTGTTGCATGAGTTAAACCTTTTGTTAAAAGCCGGACACTTGTTGCGCTCAGTAGCATGTTCACTACCTAAGTTGCTGCATTGCCTTTTGTTCTGCTGCACCACAAACACTCTCTTTTTAGTTCCTTATGCTGCGTACACATGAGCGGACTTCTCGTCGGACTGAACTCCGAAGGACTTTTTGACGGAGTTTCGACGAAACGGACTTGCCTACACACGATCCCACCAAAGTCCCATCGTTTCGAACGTGATGACGTACGACAGGACTAGAAAAGGGTGTTCAATAGCCAGTAGCCAATAGCTGCTCTTGCGTCGTTTTCGGTCCGTCGGACTAGCATACAGACGAACGTTTTTTTCGATAGGAATCAAGTCCGTCGGAAAGATTTGAAACATGTTCTATTCTAGGTCCGTCAGATTTTTCGACAGAAAAGGTCAGATGAAGCCCACACACGATCAGAATGTCCGACGGAGTCGTTCTGTTGGACCTTTTCTGCCGGAAAGTCCGGTTATGTGTACGTGGCATTAGTGGCCCTTTCAGAATGTTCAAACAACATACATACTGTATTCTGATGGCTGATTCCAGTGTCAAATCTTTCTCCATTAACTGAGTATGAAATGTATCATTGTAGATACCACATACAATCCTGTCAGGTATCAGTTCATCTGTTAGTGCACCAAAATCAATTTTTTTAACCAGCAGTCTCAGTGTGGCTACATAGGATTGTATTTGTTCATCAGGTTTCTGAGCCATCATGTTAAACACATGTCTGTCTATTATCACATTATGTTGTGGTAAGCATATCTCATCAAATGTCTTGATTAAGACATCAGGATCATCATTGTCTTCATTTTCTTGAAAATTAAATGACTCATATTTATCTAGTGCATCTGAACCTGCAAAATTAAGAAGAGTGTAAGCTTGTAGATTTTTTGACTTGTCTGAGAGTCCTGCTTAGCTGTACGTTCCATTCTCTTTTGAATTTCATACAGTTGTTAGCAATGTCATTATCAAAGATTAGGGGTTGTATGCCACATAGATTCTGAGCCATGATGTTTCAGTGATCTCACTTCTGTCACCATGTAGTTTTTGTAGAAGCAGGGCTTTTTTTCAGCCGGGAATCACCGGAACTGCGTTCCGGGACCTCTGGCAGCCCTCTCCTCTCCTCTCCTGCCTGAAGTCAGTAGAGGAAGTTTTCTGCACAGGCACTTCCTCTACTGGCTCCTCTGTACTAGCGCCGGGGGGGGCAACAGGGCAATTGCACCCCCCGAGAAAATATTAAAGACTGAGGCTGAGCACGCAAGGAAACCAGATCCGCGGTCGGGACAACTCGCAGCCATTCTAAGCATGAATTACTGCTCAGAAACCTCGGGACTGCAATCTCTGCCCCCTGTACCTCCCCCTGCAGTTTTTCAACCTCTCTCCTGCAGGCTGCTGCTTGAGTGGGCAGGTCGGGGATGTGCCTCTTCCCCAGATCATGCTCGTCTGGAAGAGGGAGATTTGTGCAGCTGCTGAGCAAAGAGAGCCGAGTGAAAGTTCCTGGAGGTGAGCTCTGCTGCTAGCACTACATTGTGGATTTGTTTACAGGCACCTCTATGCTGAGTCTGCTGAGTTACTGCAGCTTAGCATAGAAGTGCTGTTAGATGACAAATGAGATCTTCATCTTCTTTTCATGACAAGTGAGAAATTGAACTCATTAAAAGATTGTGACTGCCCCCTGGTGTATGCTCTCCTGATCCCCCCCCCCAGTGTATCAGTGTATGCCCTCCTGATCCCCCCAGTGTATCAGTGTATGCCCTCCTGTTCCCCCCAGTGTATCAGTGTATGCCCTCCTGATCCCCCCAGTGTATCAGTGTATGCCCTCCTGATCCCCCCCAGTGTATCAGTGTATGCCCTCCTGATCCCCCCCAGTGTATCAGTGTATGCCCTCCTGATCCCCCCAAGTGTATCAGTGTATGCCCTCCTGATCCCCCCAAGTGTATCAGTGTATACCCTCCTGATTCCCCCCAGCGTATCAGTGTATGTCCTCCTGATCCCCCCCCAATGTCCCCAGTGTATCAGTGTATGACCCCCTGATCCCCCCCAGTGTATCAGTGTACGCCCTCCTGATCCCCCCCCGTGTATCAGTGTATGCCTTCCTGATCCCCCAATGTATCAGTGTACGCCCTCCTGATCCCCTCCAGTGTATCAGTGTACGCCCTCCTGATCCCCCCAGTGTATCAGTGTATGCCCTCCTGATACCCCCAGTGTATCAGTGTATGCCCTCCTGATCCCCCCCAGTGTATCAGTGTATGCCTTCCTGATCCCCCCTAGTGTATCAGTGTACGCCCTCCTGATCCCCCCCAGTGTATCAGTGTATGCCCTCCTGATCCCCCCAGTGTATCAGTGTATGCCCTCCTGATCCCCCCAGTGTATCAGTGTATGCCCTCCTGAATCCCCCCCAGTGTATCAGTGTATGCCCTCCTGATTCCCCCCCCCAGTGTATCAGTGTATGTCCTCCTGATTCTCCCCCCAGTGTATCAGTGTATGCCCTCCTGATCCCCTCCAATGTATGCCCTCCTGATGCCCCCCATTGTATGCCCTCCCGACCCCCCAGTGTATGCCCTCCTGATCTCCCCCCCAGTGTATGCCCTCCTGATTCCCCCCAGTGTATTCCCTCCTGATTCCCCCCAGTGTATGCCCTCCTGATCTCCCCCCCAGTGTATGCCCTCCTGATCTCCCCCCCCAGTGTATGCCCTCCTGATCCCCCCAGTGTATGCCCTACTGATCCCCCCCAGTGTATGCCCTACTGATCCCCCCCAGTGTATGCCCTCCTGATCCCCCCCAGTGTATGCCCTCCTGATCCCCCCCAGTGTATGCCCTCCTGATCCCCCCAGTGTATGCCCTCCTGATCCCCCCCAGTGTATGCCCTACTGATCCCCCCCAGTGTATGCCCTCCTGTTCCCCCCCAGCGTATGCCCTCCTGTTCCCCCCCAGCGTATGCCCTCCTGATCCCCGCCAGCGTATGCCCTCCTGATCCCCCCCCCCAGCGTATGCCCTCCTGATACCCCCCCAGTGTATGCCCTCCTGATCCCCCCCAGTGTATGCTCTCCTGATTCCCCCCCGTGCCCTCCTGATCCCCCCATTGTATGCCCTCCTGATCCCCCCCAGTGTATGCCCTCCCGACCCCCCCACGTGTGCCCTACTGTTCCCTGCTCACTGCCCTACATCCTACTGACCTCTGTACACCACCCTACATATTACTGACCTCTGTACACCACCCTACATACTACTGACCTCTGTACACCACCCTACATACTACTGACCTCTGTACACCACCCTTCCTACTACTGACCTCTGTACACTACCCTACATACTACTGACCTCTGTACACCACCCTTCCTACTACTGACCTCTGTACACTACCCTACATACTACTGACTTCTGTACACCACCCTACATACTACTGACCTCTGTACACCACCCTTCCTACTACTTACCTCTGTACACCACCCTTCCAACTACTGACCTCTGTACACTACCCTACATACTACTGTCCTCTGTACACTACCCTACATACTACTGACCTCTGTACACTGTATTACACTATTTAATTATACATTAAATTCAGTTCCGGAAGCAACACCTTATTTTCTGGCAGTGCCCCTGACTAGCGCTGCACAATTAGGGCTGCTGCCCTCGATCACTGTGAGGTCCCATGTCCCATCCTTCAGCAGCTGCAGTGATTCGGGAGGAAGCTTCCATCCCTACCTGCTGCCGCTACTCAGCCTTTTTAGCATGGAGCCAAGGAAGCCTGAAACACTACCTCAGCTCTGTGCTACACTAGGAGGAGCTCTCCAATCTACTGCACTGTGCATAAAAAAAGCCTGCACATACCATGGAGAGCGGTGACCAGTAGAAGAGGTGAGGGATCTGTCACTGTGAAAACATTGGAAAGCTTTGCAGAGACTGAGTTCATTCAGAGAGGAGTGCACTGTGGAAGTGTGTGGGGGAGGGGGGATATGTGGAGAGAGGTAAAGTTTGTGTGTGTTTAGCAGAGGGGAGAGGATTGTACACAAAGGAGAGCTTGGGGGAACAGGTGATGAAAGGTGAGATGAGAAAGTATGTGTGTGGAGGAGGAGGGGGAGGTCAGCAGAGAGGAGAGCTAGGGGGATTTGTGATGAGAGGGGAGCTGGGGAGATTTGTGATGAGAGGAGAGCTGGGGAGATTTGTGATGAGAGGAGAGCTGGGGAGATTTGTGATGAGAGGAGAGCTGGGGAGATTTGTGATGAGAGGAGAGCTGAGAAAGTATGTGTGTGGAGGAGGAGAGGGAGGTCAGCAGAGAGGAGAGGTGGAGGGATTTGTGATGAGAGGAGAGCTGAGGGGATTTGTGATGAGAGGAGAGCTGAGGGGATTTGTGATGAGAGGGGAGCTGAGAAAGTATGTGTGTGGAGAAGGAGGGGGAGATCAGCAGAGCGGAGATCTGGGGGGATTTGTGATGAGAAGAGAGCTGGGGAGATTTGTGATGAGAGGATAGCTGGGGAGATTTGTGATGAGAGGAGAGCTGAGGGGATTTGTGATGAGAGGAGAGCTGGGGGGATTTGTGATGAGAGGAGAGCTGGGGAGATTTGTGATGAGAGGAGAGCTGGGGAGATTTGTGATGAGAGGAGAGCTGGGGGGATTTGTGATGAGAGGAGAGCTGGGGAGATTTGTGATGAGAGGAGAGCTGGGAGGGATTTTGGGGAATTTTCCTTATGTGATACACAGTTCTAAGCCTTAACGCATTACAATTGTTTGGCGCCGCTGTAAATCTCTCCTCTAAGAAAGGTGAGGCTGGGGGTGGGGTTTGGGTGTGGTTGAGGCGGAGTTTAGGCGTGGTTGGGGTGGAGAGTTGGACAGAGAGGGTGAGTTCCTGCACCTTTTCTCTGAGAAAAAAAGCCCTGTGTAGAAGCAATGATGAATCATCAAATGAACCTTGTAAAGAACTTGTTTATATCCAGCCAGCAGTGAGTCATGTGTAAACTTTTTTAGTTTCACTTCATTACTTCCTGTTCCCATCCCAGGTCCTCACACATCTATGTAACTCTGCAACACATACATATTCTACAGGAGCTAAAATATAAATGCAAACTATATGCTAGGGATCTGGAGGTCCTAGTTGAAGACAGACTCAGCAATAGCATGAAATGCCAAGCTGCATCAAGCAAGGCCAGCAGACTACTAGCATGCATTAAAAAGGGGATATACTCAAGAGATTAATTTAAAACTCTACCACTTTACAAAACTCTGGTACGGCCACATCTTGAGTATGCCATCCAGTTCTGGTCACCTGTCCTCAGGAAAGATGTGCTGGAACTAGAGAGAGTCCAAAGAAGGGCATAATCAACATATAGAAATATGGGAAGTGCTAGAGATATAAGTGCATACACTCACCCACACAGGTTAAACTAGATAGACATATCTTTATTCAACCTTACCAACTATGTAACTTTGACATTAAGTAAGAATTCAAGACTTGCAACCTGAGGACAGAGTATTGCTGAGAAATTTTGGTGTTCAAGTGAAACACAAACTAGCTGACCCCTGGAAGTCTCAACCTTTTACAATCTACAAACAGCTGCCCAGGCTACCGGTCTACCAGTACCACTCAGAAGGGAAGATGGGCACATAAAAGATATGGAACCAGAATCATCTCATGCCCATGGCAGAAGCAGTTCAAATGTCCTCACAAACTGATGCTAACCCTACTCAGATGGCTTCCTGCAGACCCTGTCCAATAACTCCAAATAACTTCAATAGATGAAGTGGTCAAGGAGGAAGAAGAGATGGGCATTGATTGCCTGTGGCCCTCTCCACCTGAAGAGACTACTACATCTACTCTAACTAAAGAAACAGACTCACGCCTTAAAGTCATGATAATGAGGGGTGTGTGGCTTGCAGCTCAATAAGTAGGATGCTCCGGGCATCTCTCTCTGCTGAAAATCTGTACAATAATCCTGATCTGCTCCACCTGTTGCAGTGAAACTAGTCCTTACTTACCTTCACAGAGGCTACACTACCGGCCCTTCCTTATGGTACCTGTACATTTTAGCTAAGCCATATCTAGACGGGGTAAAGACTCACAAGCATCGGAGGTCCACACGGGCCAAGATGGGGGCTGCCTGCCTTGCAGCCAAGTCAGCCGCTTTACCACCCGCTGCATTGGAGCAGATGCTGCTGTTTGGACAGAAGAACCTGCAGATCCATCCATCTGGGATACACTGAGCCTGAACCTACTCTCAGGGACATCCATATAGCGATTAGCTCCTGTCCTCACTGATCTGACATCTGAAATCAAGGGCTTAGAAGTGACTTTGGACAGACAAGATATGCAGAAGCTGAGAGAGTGCACGGTGGCTCTGATACAAGGTGGCTCTGATACACGGTGGCAATACCTGTCTTCGAGCCATGCGGCTTGAAAAGTAGGGATGAGCTGAACACCCCCCGGTTCGGTTCGCACCAGAACCATGCGAACGGACCGAAAATTCGCGCGAGCTTTAGAACCCCATTGAAATCTATGGGACTCAAACGTTCGAAGTCAAAAGTGCTAATTTTAAAGGCTAATATGCATGGTATTGTCCTAAAAAGGGTTTGGGGACCCGGGTCCTGCCCCAGGGGACATGTATCAATGCAAAAAAAAACTTTTAAAAACGTCCGTTTTTTCAGGAACAGTGATTTTAATGATGCTTAAAATGAAAGAAAAAAGTTAAATATTCCTTTAAATATCGTACCTCGGGGGTGTCTATAGTATGCCTGTAAAGTGGCACGTGTTTCCCGTGCTTAGAACAGTCCCTGGCAGGGACTCCCTGCACAAAATGACATTTTTAAAGGAATAAAAGTCATTTAAAACTGCTTGCGGCTTTAATGTAATGTCGGGTCCTGGCAATATGAATGAAAATCAGTGAGAGAAAAGGCAGGGGTACCCCCTACCACAGTCCATTACCAGCCGCTTTGGGTCTTGTATGGATATTAAAGGGGAACCCTGCACCCAAATTAAAAAAGGAAAGGCGTGGGGCCCCCAGGCCCTATATACTCTGAATAGCAATATACAGGCGGTGCAAACAAGACAGGGACTGTAGGTTTGTTGTTAAGTAGAATCTGTTTGTAATTTTAAACTGGTACATTTTTAAAGTGTAGCTCCAGCCAAAAAATCTATTTTTAATCTTTTTGGAAAACATAGGGAAGGGTTATCACCCCTGTAACATTTGTTTTGCTGTCTGTGCACCTCTTCAGAAGATTTCACCTCACTTTCTGTCCCAATGACAAATTTATTTTGAAAATTTGGGGTTTTTAGTGAAACAAGGATTGTTGATAAAGTATCAGTGGAGAGGAGACACGTTATTCCCATATTAACTCTTACAGGAGAGAATTTCCCTTCCTAGGGGTAGATTTCATCTTACTTCCTGTTGTCTCCTTCCGTTTGCAAGTAGGAGTCGTTTGTAAGTTGGAAGTTTGAAAGTAGGGTCCTGCCCTGTATACTCTGCAGAAATTTGGGCCTTGGGTGTTGGTGTTGCCACAACACTGTAAGCCCTCATAGGGCCCTGCTGTGAAATATTAGATCAAGAACTGTAATTACATGCCCCTGTTGAACAGGGGCAGAAAAATTGGGCCTTTGGTGATGGTGGTGGTGCTGGTGCCACAACACTGTAAGTCCTCACAGTTACTCTTGGTGGGCGCTGGAACGGGCCCTACTGTGAAATATTAGATCAAGAATTGTAATTATATGTCCCTGTTGAACAGGGGCTGAAAAATTGGGCCTTAGGCACTGGTGCTGGTGCCACAACACTGCAGCCCCTCATGGATACTCTAGTTGGAGCGCAGGAATGAGCCCTCCTGCAAAATATAGCATCAAAAATTGTAATTACACACCCCTGTTAAACAGGGGCTGAAAAATTGGACCACTGGTGGCGGTGCCCAGAAACAAAATTGTTCTTACAAGCTATCAGCATGATCATTGAGGAGGAAGAGGATAGTCACTCAGCATAACAGGATAGTCACTCAGCATAGGCAGTCTTGAAGGGATCTGACATTTCCAAAAAAAAATATTCGGTTACATCAGCATCAGGTGCTTGTTGGCTGGTGGTGATCCAAGACTGATTCATTTTTATGGTCAGTCGATCGACCGAGTAGGTGGACAGGCGCACCCTGTGATCGGTTACAAAGCTTCCAGCAGCACTGAATGTGCATTTCGAAAGAACGCTGGATGCAGGACAGGCCAGTAGCTCAATTGCATACTGTGCAAGCTCTGGCCAGTGATCCATCCTCAAGACCCAGTAACCCAGAGGATTTTTGGTGGGGAAGGTGTCCAAGTCAGATCTTGCCCCTAGGTATTCCTGCACCATGTAAAACAGACGCTGGTGATGGTTGCTGGAACGGATCATACCTTGGGGCTGTAGACTAAAAAAATTGTCTGAACGCATCGGTCAGACGGCCACCTTCTCCACCGCTCCTTTATTGACTGACCGAAGCCTCAGCAACAAATTGTCCAGGAACAGGAGTTTGTAACCTCCCAGTCTCTGGGAACGCATTGCACAGACCTTTCATCCTCTGCTCCCTCTGCGATGGCAAGATAAGGTCTGCAACCTTACCCTTGTAACGTGGATCAAGGAGGGTTTCCAGCCAGTATTGATCCCTCTCCTTGATACCACGAATACGAGGATCTTTGTGCAGGCTTTTCAGGATCAGGGTGACCATTCAGCATAGGTTTGCTGAGGCATTCGGTCCGGAGTCCTCTGGGTCACTAAGGATGACATGATCTCCAAAGACATGCTGGTAGGTTAATTGGATGCTGTCTAAATTGTCCCTAGTATATGTATGAATGTGAGTTAGGGACCTTAGATTGTAAGCTCCTTGAGGGTAGGGACCGATGTGAATGTAAAATGAATATGTAAAGCGCTGCGTAAATTGACGGCGCTATATAAGTACCTGAAATAAATAAAATAAATAAATAAATGATCTGCAGCCACCTCCTCCCAGCCACAAACAAGTCCATGGGTTTCTTGGGACTGTAAATGATCCCTTAAAGACTGCTGCTGATGCTGAGTGCCAGGCTCCACCTCCATGCTGACACAATCCTCCTCTTCCTCCTCCTTCTCTTCCTGTGTTATCGGCGGGCACGCAGGAACACTGTCTGGATAAAGGGGGCCTTGAGAGCTAAGGAAGTCCTCCTCTTCCTGCCTCTGTTCTGCTTCAAGTACCCTGTCCATTATTCCACGCAGCGTGTGCTCCAACAGGTGGACAAGGGGGACAGTGTCACTGATGCATGCACTGTCACTGCTCACTATCCTCGTGACCTCCTCAAATGGTGACAGAAGAGTGCATGCATCCCTGATCATGGCCCACTGGCGTGGGAAAAAAAAACAAGCTCCCCTGACCCTGTCCTGGTGCCATAGTCGCAGAGGTACTTATTGATGGCCCCCTGCTGCATGTGCAGCCGCTGCAGCATGGCCAACGTTGAGTTCCACCTGGTGGGCATATCACAGATTAGGCGGTTCTTGGGCAGGTTAAATTCCTTTTGGAGGTCTGCCAGCCGAGCACTGGCATTATATGACTGGCGTAATGCACACAGACTTTCCTGGCCTGCCTCAGGACATCCTGTAAGCCCGGGTACCTGCCCAAGAACCACTGCACCACCAAGTTAAGGACGTGAGCCAAACAGGGCACATGGGTCATTTGTCCCTGTCGGAGGGCGGAGAGGAGGTTGGTGCCATTGTCGCAAACCACCATTCCTGGCTTAAGTTGGCGTTGTCAACCACCTCTGAACCTGCCCCTGCAGAGCTGACAGAACCTCTGCCCCAGTGTGGCTCCTGTCCCCCAAGCACACCAGCTCAAGCACCACATGGCATCTTTTGGCCTGCGTAGTTGCGTAGCCCCTTGAACGCCTACAGAGCACCGCTGGTTCCGAGGACAAAGCACAGGAAGAGGCCATGGAGGAAGAAGAAGAGGAGGGGGTAGAGGAGAGAGTTGTGTTAGAATCACCAGTAGTAGCATTTTGGAGGTGTGGTGGTGGAACAACCTCCAACACTATTGCACCTTGTCCTGCATACTTCCCAGCTGCCAGCAGAGTCACCCAATGTGCGGTGAAACTTTGGTAATGTCCCTGTCCATGCCTGCTGGACCATGAGTCAGCGGTAATATGCACCTTACCGCTGACCGCCCTGTCCAGCGAGGCATGGACATTGCCTTCCACATGCTGGTAGAGAGCCGGAATCGCCTTCCGTAAGAAAAAGTGGCATTTGAGTACCTGCCACTGATTAACCGCACATTCCACAAACTCACGGAAGGGGGCAGAGTCTACCAACTGAAAAGGTAGCAGTTGAAGTGCTAGCAATTTTGCCAAGCTAGCATTCAACCGCTGGGCATGTGGATGGCTGGGAGGGAACTTCTTTCAGCGGTGCAGCAGCTGGGGCAGGTAATTTGCCTGGTACAATCTGACCTCGGTGTACCGATAGCAGATTGCCCACAAGTACTTGGCTGTGACACACCTAATTCTACACCTTCACTCCTCTCATTGCAGGTCTCAGAGAGGACTGAAGGTATAGTGTGGTTGGAGATCTCAGCTGATGAGGAGCAAGGAGAGGTCCTCTTTGTTCTTTGGTGTGGGTCTTTTAGGTACGCATGCCAACGAACTGCATGACATGTCAACATATGTCTGGTCAAACATGTGGTGCCCAAGCAGGAGATGTTTTGGCCATGCGAGCTACGCTTAAGACATATGTTTCAAATAGCAGCGGTGTGAACTGATGCACTCGTCTCAAAAAAGGCCCACACCAAAGAACTTTTGGAATAACGCGCAGAGACAGCAGCGCCCTGCACATGCGGAGCTTTGGGGTGTGATGCAGTCAGTGTGCTGCCCTTAAGCTGGCCCCTGGAGGGCATCCTGCCTCTTTGGTGATGTGTCTCCTCCTCCTCCTCTCTCCTATCAGGCACCCACGTGGAGTCAGTGACCTCATCATCCCCTCCCTCCTCATCACTGGAGCAAACCTGGCAGTATGCTGCAGCAGGGGCAACATGACTGCCAGATTGCTGTCCTTCTTGGGCACCCCCTCTGTCTGGGCTCATGTTACTGCCTTCCTCTAGCTGAGTACCATCATCGGAGCCTTCAAAATGCTGGGCATCCTCCTGGAGCATGTACCCAACACTGTGGTCAAACAGTTCGGGGGACTCCTCAGGAGGACATAGTGGGGCTAGGGAAGGAGTGACTGATTCCATTGAGCCGAGGGAAGAGGCCGGGTTGGCAGCTGCTTTCCCAGACAAAGTACCCTGAGCATGGGTGAGAGAGGATGAGGAGGATGAGGACGGCTTGGTCATCCATTCGACCAAGTCTTCCGCATATTGCGGCTCAACAGGGCCAGCTGCCGAAAAAAAGGCCAAGCGTGTCCCACGGCCATGTGCTGATGAAGATGCACCGTGTCCACGACCAGCACTGTTGCCTCTAGACACAGAGCCTGCTTGCCCTCTTTTATTGGCTTGTGACTGTCTGCTTCTCCATGTTGGCCTTCCAGACATACTAATGGCCTGCAGTGAGATGTAGCTTTACTAAGCTGGGATATATACTGATACTGCAGCTAGCAAAATCTGTCTGCCTGTAGTATTATTAGTATGAGAACACCACCAATCTTCTACAGGTAGCTTTAGCTGAACACTGTGCAGAGGTCGCACTACACTAACTTGTAGCTTTAGCTGAGCACTGTGCAGAGGTCGCACTACACTAACTTGCAGCTTTAGCTGAACACTGTGCAGAGGAGTGCGATCTCTGCACAGTGTTCAGCTAAAGCTATAAGTTAGTGTAGTGTGACCTCTGCACAGTGTTTAGCTTAGTTACATTAACTTGTAGCTTTAGCTGAACACTGTGAAGAGGACACACTACACTAACATGTAAATAATGTAGCTGCCTGCGGTAGTGATAGGATCAGAAAAACACCACCAATCTTCTACAGGTAGCTTTAGCTGAACACTGTGCAGAGGTTGCAAAAAACTAACTTGTAGCTTTAATTGAACACTGTGCAGAGGTCGCACTACATTAACGTGTAAATAATGTAGCTGCCTGCGGTAGTCATAGGATCAGAAAAACACCACCAATATTCTAGAGGTAGCTTTATCTGAACACTGCGCAGAGGTCGCACTACACTAACTCGTAGCTTTAGCTGAACACTGTGCAGAGGACGCACTACACTAACTTGTAAATAATGTAGCTGCCTGCAGTAGTGATAGGATCAGGAAAACACCACCAACCTTCTACAGGTAGCTTTAGCTGAACACTGTGCAGAGGTCGCACTACACTAACATTTAAATAATGTAGCTGCCTGCGGTAGTGATAGGATCAGGAAAACACCACCAACCTTCTACAGGTAGCTTTAGCTAAACACTGTGCAGAGGTCGCACTACACTAACTTGTAGCTTTATCTGAGCACTGTGCAGAGGTCGCACTACACTAACTTGTAGCTTTAGCTGAACACTGTGCAGAGGTCACACTACACTAACTTGTAGCTTTAGCTGAACACTGTGCAGAGGACGCACTACACTAACGTTTAAATAATGTAGCTGCCTGCGGTAGTGATAGGATCAGGAAAACACCATGAACCTTCTACAGGTAGCTTTAGCTGAACACTGTGCAGAGGTCGCACTACACTAACTTGTAGCTTTATCTGAGCACTGTGCAGAGGTCGCACTACACTAACTTGTAGCTTTAGCTGAACACTGTGCAGAGGTCGCACTACACTAACTTGTAGCTTTAGCTGAACACTGTGCAGAGGATGCACTACACTAGCTTGTAAATAATGTAGCTGCCTGCGGTAGTGATAGGATCAGGAAAACACCACCAACCTTCTACAGGTAGCTTTAGCTGAACACTGTGCAGAGGACGCACTACACTAACATTTAAATAATGTAGCTGCCTGCGGCAGTGATAGGATCAGGAAAACACCACCAACCTTCTACAGGTAGCTTTAGCTGAACACTGTGCAGAGGTCGCACTACACTAACTTGTAGCTTTAGCTGAGCACTGTGCAGAGGTCGCACTACACTAACTTGTAGCTTTAGCTGAACACTGTGCAGAGGTTGAACTACACTGACTTGTAGCTTTAGCTGAACACTGTGCAGAGGTCGCACTACACTAACTTGTAACTTTAGCTGAAAACTGTGCACTACACTAACTTGTAGCTTTAGCTGAGCACTGTGCAGAGGTCACACTACACTAATTTGTAGCTTCAGCTGAACACTCTGCAGAGGTCACACTACACTAACTCGTAGCTTTAGCTGAACACTGTGCAGAGGACGCACTACACTAACGTTTAAATAATGTAGCTGCCTGCGGTAGTGATAGGATCAGGAAAACACCACCAACCTTCTACTGGTAGCTTTAGCTGAACACTGTGCAGAGGTTGCAAAAAACTAACTTGTAGCTTTAATTGAACACTGTGCAGAGGTCGCACTACATTAACGTGTAAATAACGTAGCTGCCTGCGGTAGTGATAGGATCAGAAAAACACCACCAACCTTCTACAGGTAGCTTTAGCTGAACACTGTGCAGAGGTCGCACTACACTAACGTGTAAATAATGTAGCTGCCTGCGGTAGTCATAGGATCAGAAAAACACCACCAATATTCTAGAGGTAGCTTTAGCTGAACACTGCGCAGAGGTCCCACTACACTAACTCGTAGCTTTAGCTGAACACTGTGCAGAGGATGCACTACACTAACTTGTAAATAATGTAGCTGCCTGCAGTAGTGATAGGATCAGGAAAACACCACCAACCTTCTACAGGTAGCTTTAGCTGAACACTGTGCAGAGGGCGCACTACACTAACATTTAAATAATGTAGCTGCCTGCGGTAGTGATAGGATCAGGAAAACACCACCAACCTTCTACAGGTATGTTTAGCTGAGCACTGTGCAGAGGTCGCACTACACTAACTTGTAGCTTTAGCTGAGCACTGTGCAGAGGTCGTACTACACTACCTTGTAGCTTTAGCTGAACACTGTGCAGAGGATGCACTACACTAGCTTGTAAATAATGTAGCTGCCTGCGGTAGTGATAGGATCAGGAAAACACCACCAACCTTCTACAGGTAGCTTTAGCTGAACACTGTGCAGAGGACGCACTACACTAACGTTTAAATAATGTAGCTGCCTGCGGCAGTGATAGGATCAGGAAAACACCACCAACCTTCTACAGGTAGCTTTAGCTGAACACTGTGCAGAGGTCGCACTACACTAACTTGTAGCTTTAGCTGAGCACTGTGCAGAGGTCGCACTACACTAACTTGTAGCTTTAGCTGAACACTGTGCAGAGGTTGAATTACACTGACTTGTAGCTTTAGCTGAACACTGTGCATAGGTCGCACTACACTAACTTGTAACTTTAGCTGAAAACTGTGCACTACACTAACTTGTAGCTTTAGCTGAGCACTGTGCAGAGGTCACACTACACTAATTTGTAGCTTCAGCTGAACACTGTGCAGAGGTTGCACTACACTAACTTGTAGCTTTAGCTGAACACTGTGCAGAGGGCGCATTACACTAACTTGTAAATAATGTAGCTGCCTGCGGTAGTGATAGGATCAGGAAAACACCACCAACCTTCTACAGGTAGCTTTAGCTGAACACTGTGCAGAGGTCGCACTACACTAATGTGTAAATAATGTAGCTGCCTGCGGTAGCGATAGGATCAGAAAAACACCACCAATCTTCTACAGGTAGCTTTAGATGAACACTGTGTAGAGGTCGCACTACACTAACTTGTAGCTTTAGCTCAACACTGTGCAGAGGTCGCACTACACTAACTTGTAGCTTTAGCTCAACACTGTGCAGAGGTCGCACTACACTAACTTGTATTTTTAGCTGAACACTGTGCAGAGGTCACACTACACTAACTTGTAGCTTTAGCTGAACACTGTGCACAGGTCGCACTACACTAACTTGTAGCTTTAGCTGAACACTGTGCAGAGGTCGCACTACACTAACTTGTAAATAATGTAGCTGCCTGACTGTGGTACTAATAGGATCAGAAGAACACCAGAAATTTTCTTCAGGTAGCTGTAAATACTGTAACAACACCTGCCTGCCTGTCAGTAGGAAGATAATAACAGGAACGGATCTAGCTAAACTGAATACAGTATATATATATATATATATATATATATATATATATATATATATATATATATATACACATACACATACAACACCTGGGATGCATATATATATACACAATACACTATAAGTGCAGCTAACTGACTGACTGTCCTACCTAATCTATCTAACTTAAATCAAATGACACTGTCTGTCTCTCTCTCTCTATCTCTCTATCTGAACGCCGGAACACACTACACAGGGCCGCCGTGCAGGCGGACTTATATAGTGTGGGGCGTGTACTAAACCCCCTGGCTTTGGCCAGTTACAGCTCTCTGTACAGACGGCGCTTTGATTGGCCAAGCATGCGGGTCATAGTGCATGTTTGGCCAATCATCAGCCAGCAATGCACTGCGATGCTGCAGTGAATTATGAGCCGTGATGTGCCACTTGAATTTGGCGCGAACGGCCCACATCGTTCGCAATTCTGCGAACGACCGAACAGACGATGTTCGAGTCGAACATAGGTTCAACTTGAACACGAAGCTCATCCCTATTGATAAGAAGACATACAGAATAGACTCAGGAGGAATAATGTGAGAGCAGTGGGCATTCCTGAGAAAGCAGAGGGGAAAAATCCTGTTGCTCTCATTGAAAACTGGCTTATTAACACCTTTGGAAGGGATTCTTTCTCCCCTATGTTCGTGGTGGAGGAGGATCACAGGGTTCCTGCTAGGCCGCCATGACAAGGAGAACATACCATTCCTGTTCAGGCTGTTGAACTTTAAGGATCATGATGCTATTCTATTTCAAGCCAGAACGAAGGAAGAGGTTATGATCGTAAACAATGCCTGCCTGGATTTTATTTAACCCTGGTTTCTCCACTAAATTGAAATGAGGGAGGGCAAAGTTCAAAGAAGTTAAAAAAGCGCGTCAGGTGTTTGATGTAACCTATGCTATTCTTTACCCAGTTCAGCTCTAAGTCGCTGCAAACAATGAGACTCACTTTTTTTGATAATCCTTCAGCTGCCTTCAATTGGCTTGAGTGGAGCATACTTTAAAGAAATCTTTAGCCCCCTGATTTGAACACCACTAACTTTTCTATCTTTGATTTGCACATCTTCACATCTTTTCACGACCTTTGGCTTTGTTGACATTTACAGTTCGTTCTCCTTTAAGGTGGTTTGGAACTAAATGGAGCTTTTTTTATCTCACAGTACCATTAGTGGGATCTGCAAATCCCTTTGGATCCATGGTTGGTCCTGTGACGTTGGGGCCCCACTATACACTTGTCCTGCGTGGATGTCTTGCTCGTATCCTATGTTCTTACTTATGCAGGCTGTGGACGTTTTTTGCGGTTTTCCCTAGAGTTGTCCTGGACCCTGTGTGTTGTGAGGGGCGACAGTTTGGTTATGAGTGTGTACTGTATATATCGGAATTCTTCACTGGCTGTACCCTCGATGTTCCCTTGCCATCCTTGGGCTTTGCAAGATGTTATAAGCCTTTTCCCAGCACACTGGATTTCATAGAGACTTTTACGGTTACGGAGAACTCTGCAAATCTGGTTCCCTAGGCCCTCTGTCTTTTACATTGTACTCATGTCATTATGGCTACTGCGTATACTTTCGTATCATGGAATGTTAGGGGGTTGAGTGATGGAGTGAAACATGGCTCTCTTTTCCACTTTGAAAAACCTTAACCTGGCAGTGGTATGCTTGCAAAAAAACGCATCTACAATCCGATACGCTGTTGATGCTTAAGCATTAACTTTTGCAGACACAGTTTCACTCCACTCACACCGCCTACTTTAGAGGGGTTAGTAGTTTGATCTCTAATATGGTGTTCTTTCATCTATTGCAATCTCGTATTGACGATCAGGGTAGATATATCTTCTTGCTATGTAAACTGGCTGGAGTAGTTTGCATTGTGGCAAATATCTGCTGTATGTCTCACCACCCTTCTCTCCGGATAGTCTAAAATGTTTGGCCCAATTTATGGCTCTACATTCCAACATCCCTATCTGGGTGCTATGAGATTTTAGCAATTCGTTACACAAAACCATGGATACATTTTCATAGTCGTCAAGATGCTGCCCCTGGTGGTCCAACTCCATTTGCTAGATTACTTTCTGAACTTGGACAATGGGATGTGTGGAGGGATATATATCCTGATAGGAAGTGTTATTCATGTTATTATGCTAGGTATAAGTGTTTGTTCCACATAGATTAATGTCTGTGTAATTCCTCTGAATTGCCAATCACCTCTATTGAGTATGCCAAATTAATACGTAAAATTTTGATCATTGTCTCTACTACTAACCCTCGTAATGCTAAATTGTAGGTTTACCCTTTACACAAGGTATTTCCCATGTAGAAGCCATCCAGAACCACACGGTGTGATGGTACATGAACAAGATCAAACTTCTTTGTATTCTGTCATTTTTTTAGGGACTTATATTCCTCTAAAGTGAACCTCATGGAGGAGGCCCTTACTCAATTCTTAGATCAATGTTCTCTCCCAAAGGTAATGGCAGGAGATTTTAAAATGTTGAATGCACCTCTCACACTGGAGGAACTCTCTCTGGCAGCTGCTAAAATGGCCAATAACAAATCTCCTGCGGACGTGTATAAGGAGTAAGGTTAATCCCTCTTAAAGCGGAGTTCCACCCAAAAATGGAACTTCTGCTTATCCGGTTCCTACCCCCCTACGGTGTCACATTTGGCACCTTTCAGGGCGGAGCAGTTACCTGTCTAATACAGGTATCTGCTCCCACATCTGGCGATAGATCGCCACAGAATCCGCGGCTCTCTATGCCATGTCCGGCCCCTCCTCCGTCCCCCCCGCTGTCTTCTGGGAGACACACAGGTCCCAGAAGACAGCAGGGACCAGTGAGGATGCGCAGAGCGACTCGCGCATGCGCAGTACTTAACCAGGCCCTATTCCCTTACTGAAGATGCCAGCGCCTGCACCTAAGAGCCGAGGGACAGGTCGGCTTCGGGTGAGGACATTGTGGGCACCCTGGACAGGTAAGTACAAAATATTTTACAGCGCACACATACAAGAATGACATTTCCTGCAGGGCTAGTTAAAAACACCTGAACATATTCAAAAAATACGGGGGTTTGGTCACACTATATGGTCATATAGTGCTAAGCCCACTTACTGCGACAAAGTACCCCGAATTAGTGGGTCCTACACTAGTAATAGAATGGAAGATCCTCTGTCTCAACCATGGGAGCTGAACTCCTCTATGTGGGAGAACTGAAAGGGATACATCCTAATCACTGGTGGCCACTAAATAGGAGGTAATGAGGAGGGGGAGGGGTGCTCCAGCCCAAAAACCTGGTCAGGGCCTATTACAACATACAAGTACATATTTGGGGGGCACACCATACAATGCATTTAAATTCAAGATGGTGCTGCTGTAAGACCTATAATCAGTACAAAATATTTTACAGCGCACACATACAAGAATGACATTTCCTGTAGGGCTAGTTAAAAACACCTGAACACCTGAACATATTCAAAAAATACGGGGGTTTGGTCACACTATATGGTCATATAGTGCTAAGCCCACTTACTGCGACAAAGTACCCCGAATTAGTGGGTCCTACACTAGTAATAGAATGGAAGATCCTCTGTCTCAACCATGGGAGCTGAACTCCTCTATGTGGGAGAACTGAAAGGGATACATCCTAATCACTGGTGGCCACTAAATAGGAGGTAATGAGGAGGGGGAGGGGTGCTCCAGCCCAAAAACCTGGTCAGGGCCTATTACAACATACAAGTACATATTTGGGGGGCACACCATACAATGCATTTAAATTCAAGATGGTGCTGCTGTAAGACCTATAATCAGTACAAAATATTTTACAGCGCACACATACAAGAATGACATTTCCTGCAGGGCTAGTTAAAAACACCTGAACACCTGAACATATTAAAAAAATACGAGGGTTTGGTCACACTATATGGTCATATAGTGCTAAGCCCACTTACTGTGACAAAGTACCCCGAATTAGTGGGTCCTACACTAGTAATAGAATGGAAGATCCTCTGTCTCAACCATGGGAGCTGAACTCCTCTATGTGGGAGAACTGAAAGGGATACATCCTAATCACTGGTGGCCACTAAATAGGAGGTAATGAGGAGGGGGAGGGGTGCTCCAGCCCAAAAACCTGGTCAGGGCCTATTACAACATACAAGTACATATTTGGGGGGCACACCATACAATGCATTTAAATTCAAGATGGTGCTGCTGTAAGACCTATAATCAGTACAAAATATTTTACAGCGCACACATACAAGAATGACATTTCCTGCAGGGCTAGTTAAAAACACCTGAACATATTCAAAAAATACGGGGGTTTGATCACACTATATGGTCATATAGTGCTAAGCCCACTTACTGCGACAAAGTACCCCGAATTAGTGGGTCCTACACTAGTAATAGAATGGAAGATCCTCTGTCTCAACCATGGGAGCTGAACTCCTCTATGTGGGAGAACTGAAAGGGATACATCCTAATCACTGGTGGCCACTAAATAGGAGGTAATGAGGAGGGGGAGGGGTGCTCCAGCCCAAAAACCTGGTCAGGGCCTATTACAACATACAAGTACATATTTGGGGGGCACACCATACAATGCATTTAAATTCAAGATGGTGCTGCTGTAAGACCTATAATCAGTACAAAATATTTTACAGCGCACACATACAAGAATGACATTTCCTGCAGGGCTAGTTAAAAACACCTGAACACCTGAACATATTCAAAAAATACGGGGGGTTTGGTCACACTATATGGTCATATAGTGCTAAGCCCACTTACTGCGACAAAGTACCCCGAATTAGTGGGTCCTACACTAGTAATAGTTCCTGCAGGAAATGTCATTCTTGTATGTGTGTGCTGTAAAATATTTTGTACTGATTATAGGTCTTACAGCAGCACCATCTTGAATTTAAATGCATTGTATGGTGTGCCCCCCAAATATGTACTGGACAGGTAAGTGTCCTCATTTTAAAAGTCAGCAACTGCAGTATTTGTAGCTACTGACTTTTAATTTATTTTTTTGGCGGAACTCCGCTTTAACTCCCCTTTTAGACACGCTGAATGCTGCTGTTCAGAATAGTCGCTTGACCTCTTTTATAAATTAAGCTCTTTATAGTGGTAATTAGGGATGGGCGAAAAGTTCGGCCCGAGCATAAGTTCGGGCCGAACTTTCGCTGTTTGGACGTTTGGCGAATAGCCGAACAAATGGGTCGTTCGACTGTTTGTTCAGCCCCCAAACCGACCACACTGCATTGCGGCACTGAACAGTGCATTGCAAGCCCTGATTGGCTGAAGCAGTGAAAGCTTCAGCCAATTAGGGCACAGAGCACTGTCAGAGTCATGATTGGACACTGTGATCACGACTTTATCCAATCATGGCTCATTCCCGCCCCACAGTATAAAAGTATTCTTTCAATGGCAGCCATTTATTTTTGTGTGCGTTACTGCCAGTTTAATGCCATATAGTTCTGTATGCGTTACTGCCAGTTTAATGCCATATAGTTCTGTATGCGTTACTGCCAGTTTAACGCCATATAGTTCTGTGTGCATTACTGCCAGTTTAACGCCACATAGTTCTGTGTGCGTTACTGCCAGTTTAACTCCATATAGTTTTGTGCATTACTTCCAGTTTAACGCCATATAGTTTTGTGCATTACTGCCAGTTTAACGCCATTTACTTCTGTGTGCGTTACTGCCATTTTAACACCATATAGTTCTGTGTGCGTTACTACCAGTTTAACGCCCATCCATCCATCCATGTCTGCTTTATTTTGCTGAAAAATCACTTTGAAAAACACCCCCTAGCATTTTTGGCTGTGACCATGTTGAGTGCAGATGATTCGTCTAATTCCTTGAATCCATTTGCCTTTAGCTCAGGCATGCAGGTAGCATGAAGGCATGCTGTGTTTAGCTGAAAAAACCCTCTTCCCCTCCTGAAGACTCCTGGTATGTATGACATCATTTGCCTAGGCCTGAAAACCAGGATGTAGAAGAAGAAATGTAAAAAAGTTTAAAACAAGTAAATATGATTTACTTTCCTACCTATTTACTAATGTTAGCAGCATAATGTATAAAAATAATCAGTGTTAATAGAGAGAGTGAAATTCTGCTTCAAAGCAGTTGTAAACCTGCAAGGCAATGGGAGGGCTGACACGTTCCCCCTGTCTGTCTTCCGGGTTCTCATGCTCCAGCTATGTGATTGGTTGGGGCTGCAATGAAGTCACTCCCGTGTGAGCGAGGGGGGGGGGCTTGCCAGGCCACTCCCCAGATATTTAAAGTAGAAATCCAGTCAAATACTAATTAAGCTTTAACCTACTTCCACCCCTATTCTAAGTTGTATTCAAACTACCCTGTAATGGAGACGTGTATATTGTACTTACCTATTCTGAGGATGCTCCGTTCTGGTCACACGATTGGCTGTCAGGACTGGCTTCAGTGTAGAGGAAGGACAGCTGAAAATGAATGTCCTGTAGGAAAGCCTTTGGATGACATCACCGCAAAGGCATTGCAACCGTTGTCGGAGATCTCTCCTCTTCAGTGAAGTTGAGGAGATCATGTGACCTGACTGGAGCACCTTCAGAATAGGTAAGTATTGATATCATTCCTTTAGTTAGTATAGGACTTAGAATGGGGGTGGGAGTAGGTTTAAGCCTAGTTTTTAAAGAATAAAGTGTTATTGAATTTACACACAGAAGAAAAAGACATCAATACAGTGTGCCAAGAAAGTCATAAGACCTCATACATAGTGTCAATAATACAGAACATGTTCCATGACTCGGAACACAACAAACAGATTGCCATAATTTTACTCCCACGCACAAAAAAGAAGAAATATAATTAGGAAAATGACCCAAGCAGGCCATGTGATTAGGGAGTTATATAGCACCCTGGTCCTAAACAGGGTTGCTAATAAATTTAGTTGTGATAGGTGGTAACTAGCCTGGGTAATTGGTAGTTTTTGATCCACTGATTTCTGTCCTAAGTCTGAGTTTAATTTGTGGTCTCTCTTCTGTCAATAGGTGGCACTGTTGCCTTTGGCATTCGGATGATGAATTACAGTAAATTCAGGTGATGGGTAAATGAGTTGTCTCAGCCAATCAGCAGGAGTTTCTTTGGCCACTGTGCATGCTGCGATAGGCTATTTATTCAGGAGGAGTCAGGTGATCGGGGTTCTTCCCGCCCGGGAGGAGGTGTGTCAAACAGTTCCTGGCTGCTAGGCCTGAAGCCTGAGGCCTATCCAGGAGTCCTACTGGATGCTAGGCATACATGAGGCCTATCCAGTAATTCAAGGTTCCGCAAATGAGCAGCAGAGGTTAGGCCTGAAGCCTGGGGCAGAACCACATGTGTTAGAGGCTCAGCCCGTGGGGTGCCTGATCATTGCTGATGGTAAAGGAGAAGCAGTTGCCAGAGGGACAACCACTCCTGTTACCAGAGGCAAGTTTGGAAGGGATGAGTACCAGAGCAGACGCTTCACTAGCCGGGGATGGTGAAGTAAATGGGAAAGCTTCAGTGGAGATTCATCCAGGAAGGCAGGTAAAGCTTGAAGGAGTATGGGGGGGTAGCTGTAAGTAAAGCTTTAAGATAAGTACAGCGGTTAGCTGTGGGTGAAGCTCGGGGTGACCAGCAGGTAGCTGAGAGTCCAAGAAGTCTAGTGAGAGACAACGAGCTGAGCTTGAGGATCTACAGCGGGATACTATGAGTTAAGCTGGAAGATCTACAGGGGGATACTGTGAGTTAAACGGGAAGATCTACAGTAAGATACTTTGAGAGAAGTTGTTGCTATAGGAGACATCATTTGCTACAAGATACAGATTGCTGCATTCAGCTTAAAGGCCCGTTATCTGTATTGCTGTCTGCCTAGTTCTATTTTTGGTCTGCGGACTTTGCCTAATTGCTATTGCATTTGCCTAAGGGTGTCCTGTGCCCTAACCCTCTCTCCCACCGTTCCTGTTAAGAGAAACAAAATCTCTTTGTTCATTTTTACAAAAAGTGACTGGCACCCAATCTTTTCACCTTGCACAACACCCACTATGTCTAGTAACCTGCACCCTGAGGAGGAATGTCAGTTCTCCCTGGCTCTGGGGGGTCACCATCAGGCCCTTGGCAGTTGGGGAGACCGCTACAGTTACATTTTACCATGTAAGGATTCTAACTGGAAGCCGTGACCATAAAAACGTTTAAAAAATCTGTCTCATCAGGTAGGACTATAATATGACTTGAGTCAAGCATAACAACAAACACACCGTAAGGAGCACAGAAAAAAAGGAAAATGATCCAGAGAAGGAGCAAAATAAATAAAGCCAGGAGAAGAGTAGTAATGAAAGGGGGAATACCACCTGGCTGGCAAATCGATCACACTTCTTACCAAACAGTCTAAAGATAATGATATTTATGATAGAAATGGTTGTAGGTTAAGGGATAGGGAGAAGTTGGTCCAAGCTTAAATAGCCCCATAAACTGCATGAATGTCATGAATGCAAGCAGTGAATTCCTCTAGCCTCATGATGGTATTCAGCTCTGCCACTCACTCCCTAGTGGTGGGGAGATTGGACAATTGAGATTGAGATTGAGATTGGTATCAGAACACGAGCCGTCGACAGAAAAAAATCACAGTTATGCCCTGTACACACGATCGGACATTGATCGGACATTCCGACAACAAAATCCATGGATTTTTTCCGATGGATGTTGGCTCAAACTTGTCTTGCATACACACGGTTGCACAAAGTTGTCGGAAAATCCGATTGTTCTGAACACGGTGATGTAAAACATATACGTCAGGACTATAAACGGAGCAGTAGCCAATAGCTTTCGTCTCTTCATTTATTCTGAGCATGCGTGGCACTTTGTGCGTCGGATTTCTGTACACACGATCGGAATTTAACCGATTGGATTTTGTTGTCGGAAAATTTTATAGCCTGCTCTCAAACTTTGTGTGTCGGAAATTCCTATGGAAAATGTGTGATGGAGCCTACACACGGTCAGAATTTCCGACAACAAGGTCCTATCACACATTTTCCATCGGAAAATCCTATTGTGTGTACAGGGCATAAGTCTTTTTCAATCTTGGAAACAGATCCTGGAATGACAGACAAGAGGACAAACTCTGGCATTTCCAGCCAGGAGCGGCTAGTGATGAGGTGGCAGAGCTGGAACATAGCGCACCAGAAGTGTCGAATGTGGGGACCGCCAGATGTGAAGAAGGGTCCCATTCTTAGCATGACAACGCCAACAATGATCATGGATCGACAGAATGTATTTATGCAGTAATGTTGGGCTTCTGTACCACCTTGTCAAAAGCTTATAATTCCACTCTTGGGTATGAGATGCTATATTAAGTTTAAAAGTGAAAAGGAAGGCTTTATCCCAATCTTTGTCAGAGATGTGTGACCCAGGTCTCTCTCCAAGTCTCAAGTTTAGAACGGGTGCTGGGGGAAAGCCCCCAAAAGGAGAATTTTGTAAAGCTTAGATACAATATGCGGGCAGTCCAGGTGATTCAGACAGAAAGCCTCGAAAGGTTTCACGGTTCTATTCAGCAGCCCTAAACTAGGGTAATTGAGAGAGCAAGTGTTGTAGTTGGATATATTTCAGCTATCTCCACAAACAAGGAATGTCTGGGTGATGGAGAGCATTAAAGCATTTTTTACCCCAACACATATTCCTGATATGTGTCTGCTGTACCATGTACTTGTATGGGAAAGTATCCTCTTCTCTTTGTATTGCTTCCTATATGTGAAATCACTGGTGTTCCTGCTTGTCCCTCTGCTTTCCTATTAAAAACTGACCACACTAAGCAGAAGAACACAGCGTGGTCACTTCTCTATCTATAAAAAAAGTGCCTGATCCCCTGTGCTACTATGTGTTCACAAATGGATTGTGTGAAAGAAATGTATCATTTGAACCAATTTACCAGTACTACATCCAAGCGATCCTTAAGGGGACTGCACACCATTTTTGTGCTATGCATGCTATCTGAGTGCACCAGAGCTAGTGCACTGAAAAATGTGAGTTATTTTTATTGTTTTTTATTAAAGTGACTTTAAACGGTTCAGCACTATGTCAGTTTTCTGATTCCTTTGTGAGTACTACTGATAATGATTGTCACAGGAAATAGAGGATTTATTTATCACCAAGGATCCAACCACCCATCACAGGTTTCTTTAGCCCCTTAAAGGGAAGGCACATATTGACCTGTAATATACAGGGGTAGTGCCGCAAATACTGTAACATTTAATGTAAATGTAAGTCCAAACTGGAGTCCTTTGAGCTCTATTGCTCTGGTGTGAGTAGCAGTCTTTTGATACTTAGGGCAGCCTTGCAAAGGGAATTGAAGCAAACTCCAGGACATGTAAAGAAGGGAACAAAGAGAAGAAGCGCCACTTAAGTAAAACTGTATGGTTTTAATAGACACAATGCATTAAAACACTCACATGGAGGTATCTTTAAAACGGCATAATGTAGACCAGTGGAGCGTCAGTCTCCTGTACAAGCTGGCAGCATCCGAATCCTTCCTGTGGGGCCGGGCAGTCAAATCAGTGCCCTGTTAGCCGGATTACTTCCGTTTTTCGGGCGGGAACCAAAGTGAGGCTTGGAACGCAGTCAGCGAGCCTAGGAAGAGGGCTGGCGTGCAGCGTACGGCTGGATGACGTCACAGGTGTAATGCAACGCGTTTCAGAGCGTGCGCAGTGGTGAGATAGAGGTACTGCGCGCTCCTTTTTCAAGCAGATCTGTATGGGCTGTGGACAGCCTTTTTATAAGCCTCGGTGGGGTCGCCAACTTGTGGGGATAATTGCAATAGCACTCTATACACCAATAGAGGCTTACAATTATGGGGGCAAACATGGAGACTGTGAAATAAAGCTGGCCAGTGATCATACAATTGGAGCAACATATATATATATATATACGCACAATTAAAACATATCCCACAAAATTATTAAATCAAATAGATGTTTAGAAAACTATTAAAATGAATAAATATATGGGATAAAGAGATCATTACTGAATTATATAAAATAGGAATAGATACTATAGGAAAAAAAAAAAAAAAAATATATATATATATATATATATATATATACATATATATTATCTTATATATGTACAGTAGGCAATTTGGGCGTATAGACGGCTGGAGACAAATAACAGTACATATAATGGGAAGTTATAAAAATAGCTGATAAGAAAATCATTGATAGAAAAATATGTATACGCTAATAAAAAAATATATATATATTAACCACTTACCGACTGCCTCGCGCAGATATACTGTGGCAGAATGCCATGGGCAGGCAGAGTAATGTATGGGTACGTTACTCCCCTCCTGCAGGCGGGGGGTGTGATCGCCCCGGTGCCCGAGACGGTCGGCATCGTTCCAGGAGCGATCCGTCCTGAGGGGGAAGCCAGTGATTCATGGACTCTAACTCACAATCGCTCCTGACGAATGAGAAGCTTCCTCTGCTTCTGCAGAGGAAGTGATGTCATCTCGCCTTGTGCAGCCTTTTTGTTCCGGCGCCCGAGGAGTGAAGATATCACAGTGAGTCTGCACCAACACTACACTGACACTAGTACACATAGGCACATAAACCCCCCCGATAACCCCCCTGCAATACCCGTCACCCCCTGTCACGGTGACACCAATAGCAGTTTTTATTTTTTAACTGATCACTGCATTGGTGTCATTTGTGACTGTTATAAGTGTTAGGGCGGTTAGTGGTAGGCCCCTTTAGGTCTAGGGTACCCCCCTAACCCCCCTAATAAAGGTTTAACCCCTTGATCACTCCCCAGTTAACCCTTTCATCCCCTGTCACCAGTGTCACTAAGCGATCTTTTTTCTGATCGCCGTATTAGTGTCACAGGTGACGCTAGTTAGCCAGGTAGGTATTTAGGTTCACCATCAGCTTTTTATAGCGTCAGGTACCCCCATATACTACCTAATAAAGGTTTTAACCCCTTGATTAACCCTTTCACCAGTGATCACCGTATAAGTGTTACGGGTGACGCTGGTTAGTTAGTTTGTTTTTTATACCAGCTGTTTAACCCCTGATCTCCCAGCGGGTGATATCAGTTGGGTTTTAGGGTCTGTGGGTCTGTGTCACCCCAGGTAGCATCAGATTAGTGCCAGTACCACTAACACCCACGCACGCAGCATACACCTCCCTTAGTGGTATAGTGTCTGAACAGATCGATATCTGATCAGATCTGGGCAGGCAGAGTAATGTATGGGTACGTTACTCCCCTCCTGCAGGCGGGGGGTGTGATCGCCCCGGTGCCCGAGGCGGTCGGCATCGTTCCAGGAGCGATCCGTCCTGAGGGGGAAGCCAGTGATTCATGGACTCTAACTCACAATCGCTCCTGACGAATGAGAAGCTTCCTCTGCTTCTGAAATGTAAACAGAAGCAGAGGAAGTGATGTCATCTCGCCTTGTGCAGCCTTTTTGTTCCGGCGCCCGAGGAGAGAAGACATCACAGTGAGTCTGCACCAACACTACACTGACACTAGTACACATAGGCACATAAACCCCCCCGATAACCCCCCTGCAATACCCGTCACCCCCTGTCACGGTGACACCAATAGCAGTTTTTATTTTTTAACTGATCACTGCATTGGTGTCATTTGTGACTGTTATAAGTGTTAGGGCGGTTAGTGGTAGGCCCCTTTAGGTCTAGGGTACCCCCCTAACCTCCCTAATAAAGGTTTAACCCCTTGATCACTCCCCAGTTAACCCTTTCATCCCCTGTCACCAGTGTCACTAAGCGATCTTTTTTCTGATCACCGTATTAGTGTCACAGGTGACGCTAGTTAGCCAGGTAGGTATTTAGGTTCACCATCAGCTTTTTATAGCGTCAGGTACCCCCATATACTACCTAATAAAGGTTTTAACCCCTTGATTAACCCTTTCACCAGTGATCACCGTATAAGTGTTACGGGTGACGCTGGTTAGTTAGTTTGTTTTTTATACCAGCTGTTTAACCCCTGATCGCCCAGCGGGTGATATCAGTTAGGTTTTAGGGTCAGATAGGGTCTGTGTCACCCCAGGTAGCATCAGATTAGTGCCAGTACCACTAACACCCACGCACGCAGCATACACCTCCTTTAGTGGTATAGTGTCTGAACAGATCGATATCTGATCAGATCTGGGCAGGCAGAGTAATGTATGGGTACGTTACTCCCCTCCTGCAGGCGGGGGGTGTGATCGCCCCGGTGCCCGAGACGGTCGGCATCGTTCCAGGAGCGATCCGTCCTGAGGGGGAAGCCAGTGATTCATGGACTCTAACTCACAATCGCTCCTGACGAATGAGAAGCTTCCTCTGCTTCTGAAATGTAAACAGAAGCAGAGGAAGTGATGTCATCTCGCCTTGTACAGCCTTTTTGTTCCGGCGCCCGAGGAGAGAAGACATCACAGTGAGTCTGCACCAACACTACACTGACACTAGTACACATAGGCACATAAACCCCCCCGATCACCCCCCTGCAATACCCGTCACCCCCTGTCACGGTGCCACCAATAGCAGTTTTTATTTTTTAACTGATCACTGCATTGGTGTCATTTGTGACTGTTATAAGTGTTAGGGCGGTTAGTGGTAGGCCCCTTTAGGTCTAGGGTACCCCCCTAACCTCCACAATAAAGGTTTAACCCCTTGATCACTCCCCAGTTAACCCTTTCATCCCCTGTCACCAGTGTCACTAAGCGATCTTTTTTCTGATCGCCGTATTAGTGTCACAGGTGACGCTAGTTAGCCAGGTAGGTATTTAGGTTCACCATCAGCTTTTTATAGCGTCAGGTACCCCCATATACTACCTAATAAAGGTTTTAACCCCTTGATTAACCCTTTCACCAATGATCACCGTATAAGTGTTACGGGTGACGCTGGTTAGTTTGTTTTTTATACCAGCTGTTTAACCCCTGATCGCCCAGCGGGTGATATCAGTTAGGTTTTAGGGTCAGATAGGGTCTGTGTCACCCCAGGTAGCATCAGATTAGTGCCAGTACCACTAACACCCACGCACGCAGCATACACCTCCCTTAGTGGCATAGTGTCTGAACAGATCGATATCTGATCAGATCTATACTAGCGTCCCCAGCAGTTTAGGGTTCCCAAAAACACAGTGTTAGCGAGATCAGCCCAGATACCTGCTAGCACCTGCGTTTTGCCCCTCCGCCCAGCCCAGCTCAGCCCACCCAAGTGCAGTATCAATCGATCACTGTCACTTACAGAACACTAAACACATAACTGCAGCGTTTGCAGAGTCAGGCCTGATCCCTGTGATCGCTAACAGTTTTTTGGTAGCGTTTGATACAGTTGCTCACAGCCTAGGAGCTTTTTTACCTGTGAGTCTCACTAGTGTACCACTAAATTTAGAGCCCAAAATGGCAAATCGAAGGTACAGTAGTGAAGAGGCCTACACGTTTCTGAGCATGACAGATAGTGAAGAGGAAGTCACTCATCTGTCAGATTCAGGCTCAGAATACGATCCTGTAGACGACAGCGGCTCCATGACAGATAGCTCTGATGACGGAGTTGTGGTCCCTGCCAAGGTCAGGCGTACCAGGCCCCGATCTTCTTCTTCTGTCGTTGAGGTGCAAGAACCACAGGGCTCTCGTATGGAGCAGAGAAGTACTAGTGTCGCTCATCCTTCTGGTGAACTGGCAAGCACCAGAGGCCTAGTACACCCTGGTTGTAGTCAAACCAGCACTGCAGTAACACGTGGTGACATGGCGAGTCCCATAAGTGCAGTTCAAGCTGGCGAGGTGGCAAGCACAAGTAGTGTCCCGCTGCCATCAATAAGACAAAGACAGGCCCGTTGAGCCCATAGTGCCCTTCCTGCTGCATTCCCCAATCCTAATTGGGAGCCCATCACTTCTACAGCACCTGTACTTCCCCCATTCACTGGCCAACCCAGAATTCAGGTGGAAACAGTTGATTTTACGTCACTTGATTTTCATTCGCTGTTTTTCACCGAAGATCTCTATAGATCTATTGTGGACCAAAGTAATTTGTATGCTGGTCAATTCATCGCCGCTAATCCCCAGTCCTCCCTTGCCAGAGATTGGAAATCAATTACTGTTTCCGAATTTAAGACCTTTCTGGGCCTATCCCTTGACATGGGCATAGTTAAAATGAGTACGTTGTGGTCATATTGGTTCACTGACCCAATTTACCATATGCCCGTGTTCTCTGCCTTCATGGCCAGGGCACAATACGAGCAGATCTTGCGGTTCATGCATTTCAACAACAATGGACTCTGTCGTCATCGTGGAGACTCTGGATACGATCGGCTCTACAAAATTCAGCCCCTCGTAAACCACTTCAACCAACATTTTGCAGACTTGTTTACTCCCCATCAAGTTGTCTGCGTTGATGAGTCCCTAATGAAGTTTTCTGGAGGCTTGTCTTTCAAACAGTATCTTCCCAGCAAGTGTGCCAGATACGGGGTCAAGATGTATAAGCTCTGTGACAGGGCCATAGGCTATACATGTAGTTTTATGGTTTACGAGGGAAGAGATAGTCACGTAGAGCCGCCGAACTGCCCAGATTACATAGGGAGCGCTGGCAAGATTGTGTGGGACTTGATCTCACCCTTATTCGGAATGCGGTACTATTTGTATGTGGACAATTATTACTGCCACTATTGCCACTTTTTAGTCACTTGTTTGGTCATCAGATAGGCGCATGTGGCACCGTGCTAATCGCCGGGGCTTTCCCCAGCGGCTTGTAGATTCCCGTCTTAGGCTGGGCGAGAGAGCCTGCTTGAAGTGTAATAACTTGCTCGCTGTGAAGTGGAGGAATAATAAGAATGTTTTTGTTCTTTTGTCCCTTCATGCAGACTGGTGTTGTGGAGAAACCCCTCTGTGTCCATGAATATAACCAAAATATGGGAGGGGTGGACCTCAAGGACCAGTTGTTGGCGCCGTACCTAGTTGCCCATAAGGCTAGACGCTGGTACAAAAAAGTGTTTATTTATTTGAATTGGCTTTGCTGAACGCTTGTGCTATACAGAGCTTCAGGATGGACTGGATCCTTCCTTAAATTCCAGGAAGAGATCGTCAGAGGCCTTCTGTTTCCAGACGGTGCTCCACCTCACCTTCCCTACCCAAATGCAGCAAGCTGGCTGCATGAGAGGCATTTTCCATATGTCCTCCCAAGTACCCCTACCCAATGAGCCCCCCCCAAGAAGAAGAAGTTGTGTCTGCAGCAAGCGCGGATATAGGCGTGACACCCGTTATTATTGTCCCTCCTACCCTGACAATCCTGGTCTTTGCATTGGTGAATGTTTTGAACGCTACCATACACTAGTTGGGGATTAACCTAAGCTACAGCACTGTACTGACTAGGACACACTTTCACAGGGTCTCCCAAGATGCCATCGCATTTTGAGAGACCCGAACCTGGAACTGTTATAGTTACAACCGTTATGCCCTGTACACACGGTCGGACTTTCCAACGGAATATGTGCGATTGGAGCTTGTTGTCGGAAATTCTGACTGTGTGTGGGCTCCATCGGACTTTTTCCATCGGAATTTCTGACACACAAAGTTTGAGAGCAGGCTATAAAATTTTCCGACAAAATCCGTTCCTGTAAATTCCGACCGTGTGTGCCACGCATGCTCAGAATAAATTAAGAGACGATTGGCTACTGCCCCATTTATAGGCCCGACGTACGTGTTTTACGTCACCGCGTTCAGAGCGATCGGATTTTCTGACAACTTTGTGCGACCGTGTGTATGCAAAACAAGTTTGAGTCAACATCCGTTGGAAAAAATCCATGGATTTTGTTGTTGGAATGTCCGATCAATGTCTGATCGTGTGTACAGGGCATAACAGTTACAAAAAAAAAAGTAAAAAAAAAATAAATTTAAGGATTTATTTATCTTGGCAGCAACAGCGTTTGCTCCCACGATACAAAAAGCCATGACTCCAGAGCTGTAGGAGGTGATTTCACCACCATAGTTAAAAAAAGAGCATGTATGCAGAAACATGGGGGCAGCAGGGGTGGAGGAGTGATTTGCTCCTAACTTTTCGGTTGGATGCCCCCATGCTTCAGCATATATATATTTTATGTGAATGTTATATAAACGCTGTGAGGCAAAGTAGGGGAAGTAATATCATGCAAAAGTGTAACACTCACTTACAAACTACCATCAGGTATTGCATACACTGTGAATAAATGCTAAATATAATCAATAAGTGTGAACAAACATATATGTATATGTCATTCAATGCAATGAAGTACAAACCAAGAAAAATAAGTGACTAATAAAAAACAAGCAAAAGCATAAATAAATAAAGCAATATATGTGAATAAGTGTTGAATGGCAATAAATAAGTCCCAAAAGATAGTGATAATTGGGGAGAAGGACTGAGGAGGTATCTTTAACTAGAATCATAAATCAATGGTCTCCAAGGTAGATGAATTCTGTGGTGGGTATACACCCAGGAGTGCTGACACCATTGAAAGGGTAAAAGGGGGAAAAGGTACCCTTACCAGGAGTGGTGGACCCAGCTCACCATACGGCGGTGGGTCAGTAAGGCATCGTATTGGAGGCGTGAAGCAGAACTCTCGGGCTGGACTGCACAGTGATCCCTCCAGCAGGATCTCACAGCCGTCGAACAAGGGAGATAGGTGGAAGATGGCCGCACCCGCCAAACCGCTGACAGCTTCCTGGGAGCTTTCCTCCAGCTCAAAGAGTCATTGGAAAGTATGTGGAAAAAGAAAGGAATCTCCACATACTGTAAATCCGTATGTAGGGATTTATTCGTATCAAGTAAAACGGATATCCAAAAACATGCAATAAAAATGTATAAATAAAAACAATAGCAAAAATAGAACAAAGCGCAGTAAAAGTGACCAAGGCTGGAGTAATAACCCTACGCGTTTCATCTTAAGAGACTTCAACTGGGGTATATACTTGCTTAAGGTAGCCCTATTTTCTTATTTCTAGCGCCACACTTTCAGTTTTACATTTTCACTACAATCAGTCATATTGTTGTGTTGGCTGCTTTTATATTATAGGTTGGCGCAGTATTTTATATATTTTCATATATATATTTTAGGCACAGATTGTTTCATTTTTTACTATTTTTTTGTATTTGCTTTGCAAGTATGGTATGTCCTACTGTTATACTGTAATGTTACTTTGTTTTTTTTGTTAACCATCATTTGCTTAGCAGGTATGCCATTCAGTTGCAGCACGGATTTATTTATCTTGACAGCAACAGCGTTGGCTCCCACAATACATAAAGCCGTGACTCCAGCGCTGTCGGAAGTGATTTCACCACCAGTTATAAAAAAGAGTATATATGCCAAAGCATGGGGCAGCAGGGGTGGAGGAGCGATTTGCTCCTAACTTTTGGGGGGATGCCCACATGCTTCGGCCTATACTTTTTAGGCCATTCAGCTGCAGCACTGATTTATTTATCTTGACAGCAACAGGGTTTGCTCCCACAATATATAAAGCCGTGACTCCAGTGCTGTAGGAGGTGACTTCACCACCACAGTTAAAAAAAAAATGGTGCATGTATGCCCATCATTAGAAATGGGTGGATGAAGGGAGGTATTCTAATGGTGGGCATACCCACTGATCAACCTCTTTTTTTCCATGCAGCCCACAGGCTGCTTGAAAAAAAAATTACAATAAATGCCCAATAAGGACCAGCAATGTACTGGTATGTTGCTGGACTTTGAGTGGTTATACCAGAATTATGCCTGAGGGTTTAGGTATCATCTTGGTATCATTCTTTTTAGCCAGCTTTCATGTAAAAGCAATCCTAGAGGCTAATTAGCCTCTAGACTGCTTTTACAAGCAGTGGGAGGGAATGTGTCCCCCCTCCCACCGTCTTCCATGGTTTTCTCTGGCTCTCCTGTCCCAACAGGGAACCCGAGAATGCAGCCGTTGTTCCACCAGCTGACCATAGAGCTGAACAGAGACCAGAATGGCTCCAATCATCTCTATGGCCTAAGAAACCGGAAGCTACGAGCATTTCATGACTTAGATTTCGCTGGATGTAAACAGTGCCATTGGAAATTGGGAAGGCATTTTATCACACTGATCTTGGTGTGGTCAGATGCTTTGAGGGCAGAGGAGAAATCTAGGGTCTAATAGACCCCATTTTTTTTTTCAGGTTTTGTGCCATCTTGGCATTTTATAGCCTTCAAAACTGTGATAGGTAGCGAGGAGTGAAATCAAAAATTTCCACCCTTAGCAATCCTGAATGCGGTGCTTGGATTTCAGGGCCCCGTACGCGGCTAGGCTCCCAAAAAGTCCCAAACATGTGGTATCTCCGTACTCAGGAGAAGCAGCAGAATGTGTTTTGTGGTGTAATTCCACATATGCCCATGGCATGTGTGAGCAATATATCATTTAGTGACAACTTTGTGCAAAAAAAGTTTGTCATTTTCCCGCAACTTGTGGCAAAATATAAAATATTCCATGGACTCAACATGCCTCTCAGCAAATAGTTTGGGGTGTCTACTTTCCAAAATGGGTTCATTTGGGGGGGGGAGGGTTTGTGCCATCTTGGCATTTTATGGCCTTCAAAACTGTGATAGGTAGTGAGGAGTGAAATAAAAAATTTACGCCCTTAGAAATCCTGAAGGCGGTGCTTGGTTTTTGGGGCCCCGTACACGGCTAGGCTCCCAAAAAGTCCCACACATGTGGTATCCCCGTACTCAGGAGAAGCAGCAAAATGTATTTTGGGGTGCAATTCCACATATAACCATGGCATGTGTGAGCAATATATCATTTAGTGACAACTGTTTGTAAAAAAAAAATATATATTTTTTTTGTCATTATTCAATCACTTGGGACAAAAACATTAAATATTCAATGGGCTCAACATGCCTCTCAGCAATTTCCTTGGGGTGTCTACTTTCCAAAATGGGGTCATTTGGGGGGGGTTTATACTGCCCTGGCATTTTAGCACCTCAAGAAATGAGATAGGCAGTCATAAACTAAAAGCTATGTAAATTCCAGAAAATGTACCCTAGTTTGTAGACGCTATAACTTTTACGCAAACCAACAAATATACGCTTATTGCCATTTTTTTTTACCAAAGACATGTGGCTGAATACATTTTGGCCTAAATGTATGACTAAAATTGAGTTTATTGGATTTTTCTTACAACGAAAATTAGAAAATATCATTTTTTTAGAAATTTTCGGTCTTTTTCTGTTTATATCGCAGAAAATAAAAATCGCAGAGGTTATCAAATACCATCAAAAGAAAGCTCTATTTGTGTGAACAAAAGGACGCAAATTTCGTTTGGGTACAGCATTGCATGACCGCGCAATTACCAGTTAAAACAGCGCAGTGCCAAATTGTAAAAAGTCCTCTGTTCTTTAGGCAGCCAAATGGTCCGGGGCTTAAGTGAATAATATAAATAATATGTATAAATATATAGCTAATAACGGGTGTTATAAGAGATATTTGTATAATAGATAAACGTATGAGTATATATAAAGATCACCCAAAACGTTTGTATGGGGAAAGAAAATTATTATAACGCGTATATTGAGGAAAGGAAGGTAAAATAATAAATCAATTTTATGATAATGGAGCATAAAAATGAGAAAAGGGTAAAATTATTGATTAGAAATGTGTAATGGTAGAAAACACAGAATATCAGGGCCTATGTAGAGGGATAAAATAAATAGATAAATAAATGTCCATATGAGACCTGCTATTTTATATATATATACACTGACCGCTGACCTACATACACTGACCTACATACACTGACCTACATACACTGACCGCTGACCTACATACACTGATCTACATACACTGACCTGCCTGACCTACATACACTGACCACTGACCTACATACACTGACCTACATACACTGACCTGCCTGACCTACATACACTGACCACTGACCTACATACACTGACCACTGACCCACATACACTGACCGCTGACCTACATACACTGACCTACATACACTGACCTACATACACTGACCTGCCTGACCTACATACACTGACCACTGACCTACATACACTGACCTACATACACTGACCACTGACCTACATACACTGACCTACATACACTGACCGCTGACCTACATACACTGACCTACATACACTGACCGCTGACCTACATACACTGACCGCTGACCTACATACACTGACCTACATACACTGACCTGCCTGACCTACATACACTGACCTGCCTGACCTAACAACAACATGTCCGATTCCTCACATTTGATTGCCGCACGAAAATCGGCCATGGCTGCAGCCCACTAATGGTGCAAAATTCGTACGAAAATTCTTAGATACGATTTTCGAAAGAAAATTCTTTCGAAATTCAAATCGAAATTCGAATAGTGTATGGCCGGCATTAGTCTCATGGGGAGAAGGGGGTATTTGGGGAAAGGGAGGGAAAGGAAAGAAAAGAGGGGGGGAAAGGAGGTGGGAAGGAGAAAAGAGAAAGAAAAAGAAAAAGAAGGGGGGAGAAAAAGAAAGAAGGGGGGGAAAGAAGGAACTAGAAAAAGGCAGAAGGGGGGGGATTGGCGGGGGGGAGGGGATAAAAGGAATTCATTTGGATTACTTGCTATATCGTCTAGTGGCCCACCACCCCCGAAACCGGTAGTATGTTGCTATTCATTAGACACATAGAGCATCGCCTGGGAAAAGAAAAAATGGGGGGTGGGGAAAGGCAGCGAATGATATATAGTATTTACAATATGGTAGAGATTTCAAGCTCTTCATTGATACCTCCAGGGTTAAGAGTATCTAACGAATAGATCCAGTATAGTTTCTCTTTCACATAATCTATGGAATCTTTCAGCTTCTGAGAGTGTTTTGGGGATCTGTTCAATAATCCAAACTTCTGGACCATCAGTTGATTTTTGATGGTGTTCAGCGAAATGGCGAGGGACACTATGTTTGTCCTTACCCACCTCTATTTTTCTCCTATGTTCACTGAACCTTTGTCTGAGTGGTCGTATAGTACGTCCCACATACAAAAGATGACAGGGGCAAATTAGGGCATAAACCACAAAGTCTGAGCCGCAATTGTATAGGTTTTTCCTTTGGTGGTAAATTGTTTTTTACCATGTTTCACAAAGGCACAGGTTTTACATAAGGGCCTTTTGCATTGAAACTTACCTTTGAGGGGAATTAGGCACATGCTGTTGTGAGGGAACGGTTTTAGATGGTTTTAATTTAGAAGGTGCTATTTTATTCTTTAAGTTGGGTGCTCTTCAATAAGTTAATCTAGGAGCATCTGGCAGAACAAATTTAAGATGAGTGTCCTCTAACAGTAGAGGCCATTTTTTTAAAATCAGTATGAAATTTGGTAATGAAACGGGCAGATTGATCCTATAATATCCTGTTTGGAGTAATGTTTATATCCTTGGTCTACCAGGGACTGTGGGTAACCCTTGTCCTGTAATTTGTTTCTGAGGATAGTACTTTGTTCAGTGTAGTCTGATATTTTGGTACAGTTTCGTCTTAAGCGGCAAAACTGTCCCTTGGGAATGCTGTTAGTCCATTTGTGATAATGGACACTTACACTTATGCCCCGTACACACGGTCGGACTTTGTTCGGACATTCCGACAACAAAATCCTAGGATTTTTTCCGACGGATGTTGGCTCAAACTTGTTTTGCGTACACACGGTCGCACAAAGTTGTCGGAATTTCCGATCGGCAAGAACGCGGTGACGTCAACCACGTACGACGAGACTAGAAAAGGCCAGTTCAGAACCAAGCGCGGCACCCTTTGGGCTCCTTTTGCTAATCTTGTGTTAGTAAAAGTTTGGTGAGAGACGATTGGCGCTTTTTCAGTCTCGTGGCTTTCAGATCGTTTTCTGCCGTTCAGTTTGTGCTTGTGGGTTTGTATCTGCTCTTCAGTGCGTGCAAGCAAGTTCCGCGTGACTTTAATTAGTCATTGTATTCTTGTTCGTTCGTTACCGTTTTTCAGGTCGCTCTTCACAGGCCTTGCTGTTCTTCAGTGCGTTCTTGTACTTCGTTCTGAGCAGCCGACCGTTTTCTAGCCATGTTGCGTATGCGTACTCCTCGTAGAGTTTGTGCTGTGCGGGGGCTTGGTGTTGGTGTCCTGACCTTGACACAAGTCCAGTCCATGAACAGGGTGGGGAGGAGTTGCTTCAGCGTGACCAGTTCTCTCATATGCCTTTGTTCCGTGAGATCCGTGAGAATAATCCTGATGATTTCAGGAACTTTCTCAGGATGACGGACCCCGTGTTTCACCGTCTGTTGGCTTCGCTGACACCTTATATTAGCAGGCAGGATACCTGCATGAGGCAAGCCATCACTCCGGAGCAAAGGCTCGTCGCTACCCTGCGGTACTTGGCGACAGGGAGAAGCCTGCAGGACTTGAAGTTCTCGACAGGCATCTCCCCCCAGGCTCTGGGGATCATTATCCCAGAGACCTGTTCTGCCATCATACAGGTCCTGCAGAAGGAGTATATGAAGGTAAGATTTTTATCCTTTAATATCACATTTTTTTGTATTTAATGTTTGATAATATATTGTATTTCTTTCCTCATTCCCTAATTACCATGATTGTAATATGCTGTGAATGTCCCCTTTGTCCTCATGCATGCTGGATTTTTATGTAATTAATTTTTTAGGTCCTTCATACAGATTGTCCTTCATAACCTCCCCAGCATGCTCTAGGGGCCCTATATTCACCGCATGTAGTCACTTAAAACAATGTATTTTATCAGCTCCATAGTAGTGCTTTACCCCAAACACCCCCTAAAATGTTTAGAAATGTTATTTTTGCTTTAAATTCTGGCAGAGTGGCAGAGGCTTATTTTTTGTGGTGTCCCCAAATCATTTTTAGTAACCCTCCCTCCCCCAACTGCTAAGTCAGCTGATCCCAATTCTCTATCTATCCTCAATCATCTATCTGCTGACTTTGCCAAACCCATACACACTATACCCATCTCTTTACTTGTCAGATTTATGGATGAATTCCCCAAAGCATGTAGTGCAAGGGCCTGCCTGTATACTTTCCAATGGTACCGTTTAAAGTTTTTGTATCCTATTATTATCTTGACAGGTAATAGCATAATGTCCAAATGTCCTCAAATGTGTACAATGTGTATTTATAACTTTGTATTATGACACTTCTTACCTGTCCAGTGGGCTGCCAATAGTGTAACTAAGGAGGGGCTGTTCCAAGTAATACCCTGTATTTAGGCATTCATCTCTCAATGAAGTGAAGAGGGTTACCTGTCCAAGATCCCCCCCCCCTATAATGTTAGAAATGGTCCATGAGAGGGGGGGTGGAGGGGGAATATGATAGGTGTACCTTATACTTTGGCGTTGTTAAATTCCCCTTACTAAATGCTATCTGGAGGTTGGCCAAGAATGTTTTTTGTCTAATCTGCTTGCCATGTTTATGTGCAAAAATACTAATTTTTTTATTTTTTCCTCAACAGTTTCCTTCCACGCCACAGGAATGGCAGGCTGTGGCCTCCCACTTTGCCCAGCGGTGGGACTTTCCTAACTGCGGAGGGGCAATTGTTGGGAAACATGTCCACATCGTCCCACCACCCAACTCGGGGTCGTACTATTTCAACTATAAGGGGTTCAATAGTATAGTGATGTTGGCGGTGGTGTCGGCTAATTACTACTTCTTGTATGTGGACGTGGGGAAGAATGGCTGGATGTCCGATGGTGGAGTCATCGCTCAGACGGAGTTCTACAGGCATCTCCAGAATGGCAGCTTGGACTTGCCAGCTCCAGAGGACAATGTGGAAGGACTCCCATTTGTGTTCATTGCTGATGAAGCTTTTGCGCTGGGGGACCATCTTATGCGGCCATTCCCTATGAGGACCCTCACCCTGGAACAGAGGGTTTTTAATTACCGGCTGGCCAGAGCCTGAAGAGTGGTGGAGAACACATTTGGAATCCTGGCCAGCCGGTTCCGCCTATTTCTGACACCTATCCATATGGCGGAGTATAAACTTAATCATATCATCATGGCGTGCTGTATTCTCCATAACTTTTTAAGGAAACATTCGGCCAACTATGCTGGCTCTGTTGGGCCTGAGGCCGGAGTGATACCTGAAACAACACTGACGGCGCTTGAAAGCGGCCGTCCTGGCTTGCCCTCCCTGAGTGCCCGTGATGTCCGGTTACGATACCTGGAGTTCTTTGCGGGTAGGGGGGCCATCAATATGCCAGCAAATATGTGAAGCCTTTCTCAAATAAAAACAAAAAAAAGAAAATATTTGTGGACATTTACTGCTTGTGTTTGTTTTAGCTGACCCTGACAGAAATGTGTTGAGTCCAGAAAATGGCGTGATTGTGTAACCTTATACAAAGCACTGTTGGCTGTTATTTACTAAATGCAAAGACACTTTTTACTACAAGTGTACTTGAAACTGCACTGAAACTGCACTTGTAGTGCCAAGAGGATTTGCCCTTAGGAAATAACCCCCATTTTCACCGAAAAAAACAATTACATCACCACCAAAGTGTTTTAGCGTTGACACAATAATCCACACATTCTTGATTAACACACTTTTTAATACCTGCACAATCACATGTGCATTTAGCAAAGGTTTTTCTAACAAAACAACATGTTTGTTGTATAACAATTTTTGGGGTGGCATTATCACAAAAGAAATGTCCATTTAAGATAAAACAGGCCTGTGTAAAACCAACAAGAAAGACACAAATCTTGAACTTACAACGTTCACATTTGGTAGAATTTGAAGACAATATCACACATGAGTATTTAGGAACTGTGTTTGATATTGCGTTCAGATGGGGTGAAGTCACCCCAGGAAAAGCCAAATTGGGAAGATGCACACCAATTTACGAATGTCAACATGTGCTAGCTGCCATCACGGGGGATCAAGGGACGTGTTTTGGGGGAGAAACCCCTTCCTCTCAGCTACTTTATTATTGAGGAAGGGTTTGCACCCCCAAAACGCCTCCATTGATCTCCCGTGATGGCAGATAGCACATATTGACACACTGTGTGTATCCTCCAAATTTGGCTTTTGGAAAAATCACAAAAACATTTTTCACATTGTAGCACACCAAAAAACAAAGGGATTTGGAAGGGCTTTAAACTCGCCCCAAAACATCAATGATGTTTTTATTTTTTTGAATAACATCATTGATGTTTTTCTGGAGGTTTTCCGATTGTAAATTACACCCCATGATCTCCCCGATCAGGATCTGGGCACTTTCGGATGTGAAAGGATCTGGAACCACAACATCACGATCACCTAAAAAGAGAGGAACCCACAAAAAAAATAGGTATCAAAAATATGCCGGCATCCATCTCTTACCTGAGCCGGTGGTCGCAGACACTCACCTGTTGTGGTGACTATTTCCACCACGTCTTCTTCCTCCTGCTCAGCTTGTGTTGGGGGGATTTCCCCTTCTTCCAGAGGGGGGTGGGCTCTGGTCTCCTCGGATGAGGGGTGTCCTCTGAGTCTTTTCTCCCCTATGTAAAACAAAATGGTATACTTAGCACACAGATATTTGATGGCAGGACTATAAATAGTAAACATTGCTTGGAAGTGGGGTACAATTGTCAATTTTAGCAGAGTTCAAAAATGTAGCATTTTCAGTGTCCTTTGTCAAGCTTCAATACTTTACCTGTTTGGTACAAGCTTCACAGATGTAGCCCCCTCCTATAGTATACACTGGAGCACCTGTGTGGCCCCCTAATAAAAATGGTGTTCTTTTGTCCCACACTAGTGCTCCAGTGTCCAGATGTGAAAACAGCTGCTCAGTGTCCTCTCCTTAAACAGAATCTAGTTTGCATTTCATTCTAGTAACAAAGCCATCTACACAACCAAATTTGTTTCAGACAAGTATAGGGCGTAAAAATGGTGGCCAAATGCATATGGCCTAAACAATGTTGTTTTATAGGCCAAAAGAAAAATGTTTGATACGAACGAATAATGTGCCCATGAACCAAAAAGTTGCCATTTTAAAATGTACACTTGTAATAAAAGCACATGGAGCAGCACGAACGTAATAAACACAAAAAGAATAGGAACACAGCACAACTACTTACTTTTTTGCAGCACTCTCTGTACTGCTCATGTTCTCTTAATTTGAGGTCCGACCACTGCTTCCTGAGCTGATCTTTCGATCGACGTACCCCAAATTTCCGATGCAGACTCCTGACCACTTTCGCCATGACCTTGGCCTTTCTGACATTGGGGTTGGGGTAAGGTCCATACTTTCCATCATAGTCAGCCCTCTTCAGGATGTCCACCATCTCCAACATCTCCCCCAAGGACATATTTGAGGCCTTAAATCTACTCCTTCTGGATTGTGACGTTTCCGGATCCGGCCTTTCCTCCTCCTCCTCCTCGTTGCTGTAAATTAGCACGATCCTGCTGTGTCTCCGCCATGTGCTCTTCCCCCACTGCACTGATCGAAAAGGGGCAGGGAATAGACTAGAAAGAACATCAGGGGCGGGCGGAGTTACACGCATGCGCAGTGTGTACAAAGCGTAACACGCGTGCCTATTACGTACGATCTGTGAGCGGAGGAAGGAGCATCGGAGGTGCCGATCGTGATAACGAAGGTAAGATCTAAACTTGCGCCTATATTGCTTCGAAATTGAAGCCTATATTTTAACAAGATTAGGGGAGTTTGGCCTGACCTTAGGGTTTGTCTTGTGTTGTGTCTTGCAGAGAAAATGGGTGGGTTCAACGACCACAACTTTTTCCTCCTGTTCATTGACAAATACAGGGAGCTGCCCTGTCTGTGGCAGGTGAGACATCCTCATTACAATAATAAACAAAAGAGGCAGGCAGCGCTGGAGAAACTGCTGGAGTTGGTGACGCTGGTGGTCCCCACAGCAACCATCCCTTATTTAAAAATCAAAATTGGTGGCCTGAGGAGCACTTATCTTAGGGAGTGCAAGAAGGTCACGGATTCCCAGAGGTCCGGAGCTGCAGCAGATGACGTTTATGTCCCCAGGCTGTGGTACTATGAGAGACTGCGATTTCTATCAGACCACACTGAAGTCAGGGAATCCCTCTCCACTCTTCCTTCCACTCTTCCTTCCACCTCAGCTGAGGCTTCCGATGTCCAACCTGGGCCTTCCAGCCAGGAAGAAGTGGAGGAGCCCAGCTGGAGTCAGGTATAGCATTCCTCTACAGATTTCTTGCCAATAAATAAATGATGTTTACTAGATGTTATTATTGATCACTAATTGGTGATTGAAAAAAAGTGTTTTACTTATTAATAGACAGTAGTGGGCACCCAAAATTGGTAAAAAAGAAACAAAAATGCTGGGCTCAGAATGATAGTCTGTTATATTTGTTAACATTCAATTTGCAACAGTCAGGAGGTGACAATTGTGTGTGATTGATGAAGAAAATACTAAAACTATGTCCCTTTTTCATACACAGGAAGACCTCAACCAGGAGGAGGTTGTGAAATGTGGCAGTCAGGAGGAGGCGGGGATTAGTGGCAGCCAGGAGATGGCGGGGCTAAGTGTCAGCCAAGAGAAGCCTGGGACAAGTCGAAGCCTGACTGAATCTCAGGTTCCTCCCCTCCGCCTTCGATATAAAAGAGCCAGGAAGACGACTCCCATGCAGGATTCAGCATTCAGGCTAATTCAGGAGGCTTCGGCGTCCCTACGAGCCTTACCCACTCCTGAAGAGGCCTTTGCCTGCATGGCTGCCACCAAACTGCAGGGCATGCAGGAGGGTCAACGCAAGCTATGTGAGGACCTGCTTTATAAAGTCCTAAGAAAGGGGGTGAGTGGGGAACTAACACCCAAGACCGACGTGGTTGAGTTGGACCATCCTCCTCCTCCTCCTGCTGCCACAACTCCACCACCACAGCCACCGCGTGGAAGGAAGCGTGGAAAGAAGACCTGAGAGTGATTGCCCTGGGTTCAGTCTGGTCTGACAAAAGCTGCAGTCTCTCGTATGACCACAGCCTGGGGACTCAGATGTCATCTGCTGCTTTCCGGATCTCTGGGACTTCTGGACCAGACTGCACTCCCTTAGATAAGGACTCCTCAGGCCACCAATTTTGCTTGAAAATAATTGATGTCTGCCCTGGGGGCCAAAGGCTTCGCCAATTTCAGCTGTTTCTCCAGCGTTGCCTCCCTCTTTGTTTAGTTGTGTGCCCTTAATAAAAGTTTTTTGTTGTGAAATTCTACTCTCCTGTGTGTGTTTTCATCCAAAAAAGACAGTTTGTTGGTGAGGATTCAGGTACATTTCTAACATAAAATGTGAAATTAACAAGGGACAACAACACCAAACAATCTCCTACAGATTAAATAGAACAACATATCAATGGTGTTGTGGTAACTTGACACAAAAAACACACTCACAAATTTTAGGGAGTACAAATAAAAATCCTAAAAAAAAAAAACCCTTCAAAAAAATACAAACACAAAAAAAATCATCTACATTAAACACAAAAAAAAAAAAAAAATAATGTGGTCAGATGTGAGAAATTAAAATATATTGACTGAATCACAATAAATAGTAACAAAATAAGTTTGTGAGAAATGTGTGTGAATATGAGCAGCAAAACTACTTAATTCTTGTCACATTATAAAGAAGAAGAGAGTGCGCTGTATTAAACCATTTTTAACATTGCAGCGTGACGAAAGTGCTGTATCCATTGTGAACGCTAAGTTTACCAGACCGAGCTGTTCCGTGTCGGAATTTCTTCTGAGCATGCGTGGCACTTTGTGCTTCGGAACAGGCCACACACGTTCGGAATTGACGCGATCGGATTTTGTTGTCGGAAAATTTTATCTCCTGCTCTTCAACTTTGTGTGTCGGGAAATCCGATGGAAAATGTCCGATGGAGCCCACACACAGTCGGAATTTCCGACAACACGCTCCGATCGGACATTTTCCATCGGAAAATCCGACCGTGTGTACGGGGCATTATAATGAAGCAAAGAGTTGGTAGCTGTTGCTTTGAAATAGTTTTTGGCATGTATCTCTCCATCTGCATGATACAGATCCAAGTCAAGAAAAGCAAGCCCTTCTGGATCTGAGACATGGATGAAGGAAAGACCATACGTATTGCCATTACAATGATTAATGAAGTCATCGATGACATCACCATCACCCTCCCAGATGATGATGATGTCATCGATGTACCTGCTATAGAAAACAAGGTTCTTTAAAAAGGGGTTATGGTGCAAAATTAGCGCCCATAGCTGTACCTTGTATCTGCAAACAGTATTGATCATCAAAACAGAAATAATTGTGTGTTAAACAAAATTTGGTACATTCTAGGATGAACTCAGCCTGGGCATGACTCATGTACGGGTTTTCTGAGAAAATGGTCAAGGGCTGTCAGTCCAAAATCATGGGGTATGGATGTATAGAGCGAATTGACATCTAGAGAAATCCAGGTGTAACCGTTTTGCCACCCGTATGGTTTAAGGAGATCCAATAGGTGGGTTCCATCGCAAATGTAGGACTGCAGTCCCTGAGCCAACAGTTGCAGGTGGTGATCAACATATTTTGATAGACCTGAGGTAATGCTGTCCATAGCAGCAATAATGGGTCTACCTGGGGGATTTGTAAGATTTTTGTGTTTTTTGGGGATATGGTAGAAATAGGGTGTGTGATAGTAATCTCTATGCAAAAAGGAAGCTTTACTTTTACTGATAATGTTATGTTGGAGTGCTTGATCAATGAGTTTGTCAATTTGCAGTCTATATTCAGGCAATGTGTTATAGCTCAATTTAGAGTAAGTTGCATGATCACCAAGAAAACGTTCAGCTTCCATGATATAGTTAGTGCGATTTTGGATAACAATTCCACCACCCTTATCCACAGTTTTGATGATAAGTTCATCATTCTGGATCAAGGATAGTAGAGCTGTATTTGCTTGATGATTGAGATGGCCAAGGTCTATAGTCTGGGTGGTAGAATGGCAACACATTTTTTTGAGATATGAAAAGTCCATGTCGTAAAAGGTGATAAGGTGTGGACCCTTAGACTGTTAAGGATAAAATATGGATTTTGGTTTTAAAGTGGAATTTATTACTGGTGGGGAGGTATGCAGGTGTTGAGTATATAAATCAAGCCCAGTGTATGAATCATCATGGTATAGTTGTTCTAGCATCTCAATCATGTCAGTGTCAAAGTCAAAATCGCACCCCTCTGGGATAGGCCCAGGTGCGTTCTGATCTTCGGCACCAACAGGATCTGATGCGTTTTTGGAGATTTTCATGTGAAAAAACCTTTTCAGAGTAAGATTTCTAACGTATCTATTCATATCTTTAAATAAGGGTCAGGTTTACTGGAGGGAGCAAAGTTGAGTCCACTGCTCAACAAGGATGTTTCTGCAGAGGATAAGGTGTGTTTGGACAGGTTAAAGATCTTAACAGTTTCCTGTTTTTGGATGGGTTGACTCCTTGGTCTGCCTCTCCTGTGAATTTTCTTTTGGTTGGGATGGCTGGAGAGGGGTTTTCCAATAAAAAAGAATTGTTAGGGGTATTGTGGGATCCAAAAATAATGGGTTCACTATTATTGTGCCCCACTAGAATTGGAGTTAGTAGAACATGATCATTGACAACATGTTTTAATGCATTGTGTCTATTAAAACCACAGTTTTACTTAAGTGGCGCTTCTTCTCTTTATTCCCTTCTTTGTATATTGACCTGTGGAAGGTCAGTAATGAAGATGAGCGCATAGTTTGGAGGAAGGGGTGCACTGGAAATTGCTGTGAATCTTTTATGGGACCCATGGACTAGCCTCTTTACTATATTAGACTTTTTGTGTTTCAAGCTTCCTTTATATCACTGGAAACGCCTATCACTGATTATTACTGGTTTAGGCATCACAGTGGTCTTTTATTTAAAGTGTTTTTTGTTGCTTGTTGTTTATATATTCTACACAATATTTTTGGTTCTAATGATGTATAGGACCTCACATGTAGTGTGTTCTAATGCCGCGTACACACGAGCGGACTTTTCGACGGACTAGGTCCGACAGTCTTTCCGATGGACTTGGCAGTGTAGGTCCGCCGGACTTTCAAACGCACGGACTTGGACACACACGATCACACCAAAGTCCGACGGATTTGTACGTGATGACGTACGACCAGACTAAAATAAGGAAGTTGATAGCCAGTAGCCAATAGATGCCCTAGCGTCGGTTTTAGCCCATGGTACTAGCATACAGACGAGCGGATTTTTCGACTGGACTTGAGACCATCGGAAAGATTTGAAACATGTTTTATTTCTAGGTCCGTCGGACTTTTGGGGAAAAAAAGTCTGCTGGAACCCACACACGATCGAATTGTCTGACGGAGTCCGGTCCGCCGGACCAAGTCTGCCAGAAAGTCCGCTTGTGTGTACGCGGCATTAGTGTGTCATATTATACATTATCAGTGTGTTTTACTACGCAGTACCTAGTGGTGAGCGCTGTACCACATATCTTCGTTCTCTATCTATGCTGGGAAACCAGCCTGCTCTCCTGCAATGATCAGATTTGTCATGACACGCCCCCACTGCACAGCCATTCAATGGAAAGCTCAGTGTGCTTCTGCTTCTCCTCCCCCAGCTCTTATGCATCTGAGAACAGAGAATATGTGATCACTTATAAAAAGGGAAAAAAATTTATTTATAATGTATTTTTTATATTATACGAAAATGTTTTGCCTTACATTTCTATTTTAAACTGAATGAGTTGTTTTACAGGGTGATTATTTACAATCACTTTAAGTGGTTTAATACCTGGTGTCAATAGCCCAAGATTGTCACGGTCCCTATAACTATTGCCCCGAGTGCCACTAACACCCAGTGGCAGCAGCAGGGAACAGCAGCAATCCTGAACCTAGTGAAGCAAATTACATATTGGCCTGGGCAAAACTACTACCCAGGAGAGCTAAATTTACTAGACACCTCTGACGAGAGGGTGGCTATATTTGGCACAATAAAGTCTGGATACCTAATTTATATCAATTAAAGCAATTATATATAAAAAAAAACCTTTAGGGGTTTTATACTGAACTAAGCTTGCTCTTTAAAGACATAGTAATGTTTTTAATATTATGTAAATGGCTAGTAGGGATGAGCTTTGTGTTTGAGTCAAACCCATGTTCAACTCGAACACCGTGTGTTCGGCCGTTCGCCGGATTACGAACGATATGGGCCAAATTCGAGTGGCGCGTCGCGGCCCATAATTCACTGCGGCATCGCAGTGCATTGCTGGCTGATGATTGGCCAAGCATGCACTATGACCTGCAAGCTTGGCCAATCACAGCGCCGTCTGTACAGAAAGCCATAATTAGCCAAAGCCAGTATGGCTTTGGCCAATTATGGCTCAGGGGGTTTAGTACACGCCCCACACTATATAAGGCTGCCTGCATGGCGGCCCTGTGTAGTGTGTTCCGGCGTTGAGAGAGAGATAGCTAGACAGAGAGACAGTGTCATTTGATTTAAGTTAGATAGAGTAGGCAGGCGAGTCAGTTAGCTTCGCTTACAGTGTATTGTGTATATATATACATCCTAGGTGTTGTGTATATATATATATATACATATATATATATATATATATACATATACATATATATATATATATATATACATATATATATATATATATATATATATATATATATATATATATATATATATATATATACACACTGTATTCAGTTTAGCTAGATCCGTTCCTGTTATTCTCTTCCTACTGACAGGCAGGCAGGTGTTTTTAGAGTATTTACAGCTACCTGAAGAAAATTGCAGCTGCGGTATTTACCAATTAGTGTAGTGCATCCTCTGCACAGTGTGCACCTAAAGCTACCTGAAGAAAATTAGTGGTATTCTTCTGATCCTATTAATACCACAGGCAGGCAGCTACAGTATTTACAGTTAGTGTAGTGTGTCTTCTGCACAGTGTGCACCTAAAGCTACCTGAAGAAAATTAGTGGTGTTCTTCTGATCCTATTAGTACAGTACCGCAGGCAGCTGCAGTATTTACAAGTTAGTGTAGTGCGTCCTCTGCACAGTGTGCACCTAAAGCTACCTGGAGAAAATTAATTGTGTTCTTCTGATCCTATTAGTACAGTACCGCAGGCAGCTGCAGTATTTACAAATTAGTGTAGTGCGTCCTCTGCACAGTGTGCACCTAAAGCTACCTGAAGAAAATTGGTGGTGTTCTTCTGATCCTATTAGTACAGTACCGCAGGCAGCTGCAGTATTTACAAGTTAGTGTAGTGCGTCCTCTGCACAGTGTGCACCTGAAGCTACCTGAAAAAAAATTGGTGGTGTTCTTCTGATCCTATTAGTATCGCAGGCAGCTGTAGTATTTACAAGTTAGTGTAGAGCGTCCTCTGCACTGTGTGCACCTAAAGCTACCTGAAGAAAATTGGTGGTGTTCTTCTGATCCTATTAGTACAGTACCGCAGGCAGCTGCAGTATTTACAAGTTAGTGTAGTGCGTCCTCTGCACAGTGTGCACCTGAAGCTACCTGAAGAAAATTGGTGGTGTTCTTCTGATCCTATTAGTACAGTACCGCAGGCAGCTGCAGTATTTACAAGTTAGTGTAGTGCGTCCTCTGCACACTGTGCACCTAAAGCTACCTGAAGAAAATTGGTGGTGTTCTTCTGATCCTATTAGTACAGTACCGCAGGCAGCTGCAGTATTTACAAGTTAGTGTAGTGCATCCTCTGCACAGTGTGCACCTAAATCTACCTGAAGAAAATTAGTGGTGTTCTTCTGATCCTATTAGTACAGTACAGCAGGCAACTGCAGTATTTACAAATTATTGTAGTGTGTCCTCTGCACAGTGTGCACCTAAAGCTACCTGAAGAAAAATGGTGGTGTTCTTCTGATCCTATTAGTACAGTACTGCAGGCAGCTGTAGTATTTACAAGTTAGTGTAGTGCATCCTCTGCACAGTGTGCACCTAAAGCTACCTGAAAAAAATTGGTGGTGTTCTTCTGATCCTATTAGTACAGAACCACAGGCAGCTGCAGTATTTACAAGTTAGTGTAGTGCGTCCTCTGCACAGTGTGCACCTAAAGCTACCTGAAGAAAATTAGTGGTGTTCTTCTGATCCTATTAGTACAGTACCGCAGGCAGCTGCAGTATTTACAAGTTAGTGTAGTGCGTCCTCTGCACAGTGTGCACCTAAAGCTACCTGAAGAAAATTAGTGGTGTTCTTCTGATCCTATTACTACAGTACTGCAGGCAGCTGCAGTATTTACAAATTAGTGTAGTGTGTCCTCTGCACAGTGTGCACCTAAAGCTACCTGAAAAAAAATGGTTTTGTTCTTCTGATCCTATTAGTACCGCAGGCAGCTGTAGTATTTACAAATTAGTGTAGTGTGTCCTCTGCACAGTGTGCACCTAAAGCTACCTGAAGAAAACTGGTGGCGTTCTTCTGATCCTATTAGTACAGTACCGCAGGCAGCTGCAGTATTTACAAGTTAGTGTAGTGCGTCCTCTGCACAGTGTGCACCTAAAGCTACCTGAAGAAAATTAGTGGTGTTCATCTGATCCTATTAGTACAGTACAGCAGGCAGCTGCAGTATTTACAAATTAGTGTAGTGCATCCTCTGCACAGTGTGCACCTAAAGCTACCTGAAGAAAATTGGTGGTGTTCTTCCGATCCTTTTAGTATCGCAGGCAGCTGTAGTATTTACAAGTTAGTGTATGGCGTCCTCTGCACAGTGTGCACCTAAAGCTACCTGAAGAAAATTGGTGGTGTTCTTCTGATCCTATTAGTATCGCAGGCAGCTGTAGTATTTACAAGTAAGTGTAGTGCATCCTCTGCACAGTGTGCACCTAAAGCTACCTGAAGAAAATTAGTGGTGTTCTTCTGATCCTATTATTACCGCAGGCAGCTGCAGTATTTACAAATTAGTGTATTGTGTCCTCTGCACAGTGTGCACCTAAAGCTACCTGAAGAAAATTGGTGGTGTTCTTCTGATCCTATTAGTATCGCAGGCAGCTGCAGTATTTACAGTTAGTGTAGTGCGTCCTCTGCACAGTGTGCACCTAAAGCTACCTGAAGAAAATTAGTGGTGTTCTTCTGATCCTATTAGTACAGTACCGCAAGCAGCTGCAGTATTTACAAGTTAGTGTAGTGTGTCCTCTGCACAGTGTGCACCTAAAGCTACCTGAAGAAAATTAGTGGTGTTCTTCTGATCCTATTATTACCGCAGGCAGCTGCAGTATTTACAAATTAGTGTATTGTGTCCTCTGCACAGTGTGCACCTAAAGCTACCTGAAGAAAATTGGTGGTGTTCTTCTGATCCTATTAGTATCGCAGGCAGCTGCAGTATTTACAGTTAGTGTAGTGCGTCCTCTGCACAGTGTGCACCTAAAGCTACCTGAAGAAAATTAGTGGTGTTCTTCTGATCCTATTAGTACAGTACCGCAAGCAGCTGCAGTATTTACAGTTAGTGTAGTGCGTCCTCTGCACAGTGTGCACCTAAAGCTACCTGAAGAAAATTGGTGGTGTTCTTCTGATCCTATTAGTATCGCAGGCAGCTGTAGTATTTACAAGTTAGTGTAGTGCGTCCTCTGCACAGTGTGCACCTAAAGCTACCTGAAGAAAATTGGTGGTGTTCTGCTCCTTTTAGTACAGAATTGCAGGCAGCTGCAGTATTTACAAGTTAGTGTAGTGCGTCCTCTGCACAGTGTGCACCTAAAGCTACCTGGAGAAAATTAATGGTGTTCTTCTGATCCTATTAGTACAGTACCGCAGGCAGCTGCAGTATTTACAAATTAGTGTAGTGCGTCCTCTGCACAGTGTGCACCTAAAGCTACCTGAAGAAAATTGGTGGTGTTCTTCTGATCCTATTAGTACAGTACCGCAGGCAGCTGCAGTATTTACAAATTAGTGTAGTGCGTCCTCTGCACAGTGTGCCCCAAAAGCTACCTGAAGAAAATTAGTGGTGTTCTTCTGATCCTACTAATACCACAGGCAGGCAGCTACAGTATTTACAGTTAGTGTACTGTGTCCTCTGCACAGTGTGCACCTAAAACTACCTGAATAAAATTGGTGGTGTTCTTCTGATCCTATTAATACAACAGGCAGGCAGCTACAGTATTTACAGTTAGTGTACTGTGTCCTCTGCACAGTGTGCACCTAAAGCTACCTGAAGACAATTGCTGGTGTTCTCATACTAATAATACTACAGGCATGCAGCTGCAGTATCAGTATATATATATATATATATATATATATATATATATATATATATATACTTTGTGCATCTACATCTCACTGCAACAAGGAGAGGCAGACAGTCACAAGCCACTAAAAGAGGGCAAGCAGGCTCTGTGTCTAGGGGCAACAGTGCTGGTCATGGACATGGTGCATCCTCATCAGCACGTGGCCGTGGGACATGCTTGTCCTTTTTTTTGGCAGCTGGCCGCGTTGAGCCGCAACATACAGAAGACTTGGTAGAGTGGATGACCAAGCCATCCTCATCCTCTCTCACCCAGGCTCAGGGTACTTTGTCTGGCAAAGCAGCTGCCAACGCGGCCTCTTCCCTCAGCTCAGTGGCCCCACCATGTCCTCCTGAGAAGTCCCCCGAACTGTTTGACCACAGTGTTGGGTACATGCTCCAGGAGGATGCCCAGTGTTTTGAAGGCTCCGATGATGGTACCCAGCCAGAGGAAGGCAGTAACGTGAGCACAGAGAGAGGGGGTGCCCAAGAAGGACAGCAATCTGTTCCCCCAGCTGCAGCATACTGCCAGCTATGCTCCAGTGATTTGGAGGGAGGGGATGATGAGGTCACTGACTCCACGTGGGTGCCTGATAGGAGAGAGGAGGATGAGGCAGGATGCCCTCCAGGGGCCAGCTTAAGGGCAGCACACCGACTGCATCACACCGCAGAGCTCCGCATGTGCAGGGCGCTGCTGTCTCTGCACATTATTCCAAAAGGTCTTTGGTGTGGGCCTTTTTTGAGACGAGTGCATCAGATCCCACCGCTGCTATTTGCAACATATGTCTCAAGCGTATTTCGCGTGGTCAAAACATCTCCCGCTTGGGCACCACATGCTTGATTAGACATATGTTGACATGTCATGCAGTTCGTTGGCATGCGTACCTAAAAGACCCACACCAAAGAACAAAGAGGACCTCTCCTTGCTCCTCATCAGCTGAGATCTCCACCCCCATTATTCCTTCAGTCCTCTCTGAGACATGCACTGAGAGGAATGAAGGTGTAGAATTAGGTGTGTCACAGCCAAGTACTTGGGGGCAATGTGCTATTGGTACACTGACGTCAGATTGTACCAGGCAAATTTCCCTGCCCCATCTGCTGCACCGCCGAAAGAAGTTCGCTCCTAGCCATCCACATGCCCAGCGTTTGAATGCTAGCTTGGCTAAATTGCTAGCACTTCAACTGCTGCCTTTTCAGTTGGTAGACACTGCCCCCTTCTGTGAGTTTGTGGAATGTGCGGTTCCTCAGTGGCAGGTTCCCAAACGCCACTTTTTCTCACGGAAGGGGATTCTGGCTCTCTACCGGCATGTGGAAGGCAATGTCTTGGCCTTGCTGGACAGGGCGGTCAGCGGTAAGGTGCATATTACCGCTGACTCATGGTCCAGCAGGCATGGACAGGGAAGTTACCTATCTTTCACCGTGCACTGGGTGACTCTTCTGGCAGCTGGGAAGGATGCAGGACAGGGTGCAGTAGTGTTGGAGGTTGTTCCACCACCACGCCTCCAAAATACTTCTAGTGGTGATTCTGCCACACCTCTCTCCTCCACCCCCTCTTCTTCTTCTACCTCCATGGCCTCTTACTGTGCTGATTTGTCTTCGGAACCAGCGGTGCTCCGTAGGCATTCAAGGGGCTACGCAAGCACGCAGGCCAAAAGATGCCATGCGGTGCTTGAGCTGGTGTGCTTGGGGGACAGGAGCCACACTGGGGCAGAGATTCTGTCAGCTCTGCAGGGGCAGGTTCAGAGGTGATTGACGCCACGCCAGCTTAAGGCAGGTATGGTGGTTTGCGACAATGGCACCAATCTCCTCTCCGCCCTCCGACAGGGACAACTGACCCATGTGCCCTGTTTGGCTCACGTCCTTAACTTGGTGGTGCAGCGGTTCTTGGGCAGGTACCTGGGCTTACAGGATGTCCTGAGGCAGGCCAGGAAAGACTGTGTGCATTTCCGCAGGTCATATAATGCCAGTGCTCAGCTGGCTGACCTCCAAAAGGAATTTAACCTGCCCTAGAACCGCCTAATCTGTGACATGCCCACCCGGTGGAACTCAACGTTGGCCATGTTGCAGCGGCTGCGCATGCAGCAGAGGGCCATCAATGAGTACCTGTGCGATTATGGCACCAGGACACGGTCAGGGGATCTTGTTTTTTTTTCCCCATGCCAGTGGGCCATGATCAGGGATGCATGCACTGTCCTGTCACCATTTGAGGAGGCCACGAGGATGGTGAGCAGTGACAGTGCATGTATCAGTGACACTGTCCCCCTTGTCCACCTTTTGGAGCACATGCTGCGTTGAATAATGGACAGGGCACTTGAGGCAGAACAGAGGCAGGAAGAGGGGGACTTCCTTAGCTCTCAAGGTCCCCTTTATCCAGACAGTGTTCCTGCGTGCCCGCTGATCACACAGGAAGAGGAGGAGGAGGAGAAGGAGAAGGAGGATTGTGTCAGCATGGAGGTAGAGCCTGGCACTCAGCATCAGCAGCAGTCTTTAAGGGATCATTTACAGTCCCAAGAAACCCATGGACTTGTACGTGGCTGGGAGGAGGTGGCTGCGGATCATATCGTCCTTAGTGACTCAGAGGACTCTGGACCAAATGCCTCAGCAAACCTACGCTGCATGGCCTCCCTGATCCTTCAAAGCCTGCAGAAGGATCCTCGTATTCGTGGTATCAAGGAGAGGGATCAATACTGGCTGGCAACCCTCCTTGATCCACGTTACAAGGGTAAGGTTGCGGACCTTATCTTGCCATCGCGAAGGGAGCAGAGGAGGAAACATCTTCGGGAGTCCTTGCAGAAAGGTCTGTGCAAAGCGTTCCCAGAGACTGGGAGGTTACAAACTCCTGTTCCTAGACACCGTGTTGCTGAGGCTTCGGTCAGACAAAGAAGGAGGGGTAAAGAAGGTGGCCATCTGACCGATGCGTTCAGAGAATTTTTTAGTCCGCAGCCCCAAGGTATGATCAGTTCCAGCAACCATCGCCAGCGTCTGTATTACATGGTGCAGGAATACCTAGGGGCAAGATCTGACTTGGACACCTTTCCCACCGAAAACCCTCTGGGTTACTGGGTCTTGAGGATGGATCACTGGCCAGAGCTTGCACAGTATGCAATTGAGCTACTGGCCTGTCCTGCATCCAGCGTTCTTTCGGAACGCACATTCAGTGCTGCTGGAGGTTTAACAGATCACAGGGTGCGCCTGTCCACTGACTCGGTCAATCGACTGACCTTCATAAAAATGAATCCGTCTTGGATCACCACCAGCTACCAAGCACCTGATGCTGATGTAACCGAATGAAATGTCAGATCCCTTCAAGACTGCCTATGCTGATGCTGAGTGACTATCCTGTTATGCTGAGTGACTATCCTCTTCCTCCTCAACGATCATGCTGATAGCTTGTAAGAATATATTTGGTTGTGGCTGCCGCCACCAGTGGCTAAGGCCCAATTTTTCAGCCTGTTTAACAGGGGCGTGTAATTACAATTTTTGATGCAATATTTTGCAAGGAGGGTTCGTTGCTGCGCTCAACTAGAGTATTTGTGAGGGGTTGCAGTGTTGTGGCACCAGCACCAGTGCCTAAGGCCCCATTTTTCAGCCCCTGTTTAACAGGGGTGTGTAATTAAAATTTTTGATGCAATACTTTGCAGCAGGGCTCGTTCCTGCGCTCCAACTAGAGTATCTGTTAGGGGTTGCAGTGTTTTGGCACCAGTACCAGTGCCTAAGGCCCAATTTTTCAGCCCCTGTTTAACAGGGGCATGTAATTACAATTTTTGATGCAATACTTTGCAGCAGTGCTCGTTCCTGAGCTCCAACTAGAGTATCTGTGAGGGGTTGCAGTGTTGTGGCACCAGTACCAGTGCCTAAGGCCCAATTTTTCAGCCCCTGTTTAACAGGGGTGTGTAATTACAATTTTTGATGCAATACTTTGCAGCAGGGCTTGTCCTGCGCTCTAACTAGAGTATCTGTGAGGCGTTGCAGTGTTGTGGCACCAGTGCCTAAGGCCCAATTTTTCTGCCCCTTTTCAACAGGGACATGTAAATACAATTCTTGATCTAATATTTCACAGCAGGGTCAGTTTCTGCGCCCACCAAGAGTAACTGTGAGGACTTACAGTGTTGTGGCACCAGCACCACCACCACCAAAGGCCCAATTTTTCTACCCCTGTTCAACAGGTGCATGTAGTTACAATTCTTGATCCAATATTTCACAGCAGGGCCCGTTCCAGCTCCCACCAAGAGTAACTGTGAGGACTTACAGTGTTGTGGCAACACCACCACCACCACCACCAAAGGCTCAATTTTTCTGCCCCTGTTCAACAGGTGCATGTAATTACAATTGTTGATCTAATATTTCACAGCAGGGCCCGTTTCTGCTCCCACCAAGAGTAACTGTGAGGACTTACAGTGTTGTGGCACCAACACCACCACCACCAAAGGCCCAATTTTTCTGACCCTGTTCAATAGGTGCATGTAATTACAATTCTTGATCTAATATTTCACAGCAGAGCCCATTCCTGCGCCCACCAAGAGTAACTGTGAGGGCTTAGAGTGTTGTGGCAACACCAACACCTAAGGCCGCAATTTCTGCAGAGTATATAGGGCAGGCCCCTACTTTCAAACATCCAACTTACAAACGACTCCTACTTGCAAACGGAAGGCGACAACAGGAAGTGAGATGAAATCTACCCCTAGGAAGGGAAATTCTCTCCTGTAAGAGTTAATATGGGAAAAACGTGTCTCCTCTCCACTGATGCTTTATCACCAATCCTTGTTTCACTAAAAACCCCAAATTGTCAAAAAACATTTGTCATTGGGACAGAAAGTGAGGTGAAATCTTCTGAAGAGGTGCACAGACAGCAAAACAAATGTCACAAGGGTGATAACCCTTCCCTATGTTTTCCAAAAAGCTTAAAAATAGATTTTTTGGCTGGAGCTACACTTTAAAAATGTACCAGTTCAAAATTACAAACAGATTCTACTTAACAACAAACCTACAGTCCCTGTCTTGTTTGCACCGCCTGTATGCTGCTGTTCAGAGTATATAGGGCCTGGGGGCCCCATGCCTTTCCTTTTTTTAATTTGGGTGTGGGGTTCCCCTTAATATCCATACAAGACCCAAAGGGCCTGGTAATGGACTGGGGGGGGGGGTACCCATGCCGTTTGTCTCACTGATTTTCATCCATATTACCGGGACCCAACATTACATTAAAGCCGCAAGCAGTTTTAAATTACTTTTATTCCTTTAAAAATGTCATTTTGTGCGGGGACTGTTCTAAGCACGGGCAACACGCGCCACTTTACAGGCATACTATAGACACCCGCCTTTTGGATTTTAACATTTTTCTAAATAAAGATGTTTTTGCATGGCAGTCCAGGAATTTCTTTCTCCTCGTATTTTGAAGCACAGCCAGCACCCAGCTTTATGCGGTAGGACGGGATTCACTTAAGGGACTACAGAGGCTTTTGAAGCGGCTTTCCCTTTCTATAGACACCCCCCCAGGTACGATATATAAAGGAATATTTCACTTTCACTTTTTTTTTCACTTTAAGCATCATTAAAATCACTGCTCCGAAAAAACAGCCATTTTTAAAACCTTTTTTTTGCATTGATACATGTCCCCTGGGGCAGGACCTGAGTCCCCAAACCCTTTTTAGGACAATACCATGCAAATTAGCCTTTAAAATTAGCACTTTTGATTTTGAACTTTCATGTCCCATAGACTTCAATGGGGTTCTAACGTTCGTGCGAATTTTCGGTCCGTTCGCAGGTTCTGGTGCGAACCGAACTGGGGGGTGTTCGGCTCATCCCTACTCCTCTCCACTGATGCTTTATCACCAATCCTTGTTTCACTAAAAACCCCAAATTGTCAAAAAACATTTGTCATTAGCAGGGCCGTCTTTAATTTTGATTGGGCCCTGGGCAAACATTTTCTTGGCCCCCCCCCCTCCATTCTGAGACATACAAAAAATAGCAGGTAGACTCAAAATCAGTTTACTGCAGCAGATCACGCAGCGATTGCAATTGTTTGCCAGAGGTTACAGTCAATCCTTACTGCTCACTGGCTGGTTTCTAGAGGTTACAACACATAATTTCTGCTTGCCGATTGGTTGCTAGAGGTTAATGTACATTATTAGCGCTCACTAATTGGTTGCTAGGGGTTACAGCACATCATTACCACTTACTGATTGGTTGCTAGAGATTAAAGCAGATCACTACTGTTCGCTGATTGGTTTCTAGAGGTTAATGCACATCATTACCTCTCACTGAGCAGTGGAGCGATCCCAAATAATTGAGCAAGTAAAGGGGCACATTAATACACATACTACAGGAGAGTGTCAGAGAGTGCAGATATACTACAGGAGAGGTTCAGAGACTGCGGACATACTGCAGGAGACAATCAGAGACTGCGGACATACTGCAGGAGATTACCAGAGACTGCGGACACACTACAGGAGACAATCAGAGACTGCGGACATACTGCAGGAGACAATCAGAGGCTGCGGACATACTGCAGGAGACTATCAGAGACTGCAGACATACTGCAGGAGACAATCAGAGCCCGCGGACATACTGCAGGAGACAATCAGAGACTGTGGACATACTGCAGGAGATTACCAGAGACTGCGGACATACTGCAGGAGATTACCAGAGACTGCGGACATACTGCAGGAGATTACCAGAGACTGCGGACATACTGCAGGAGACAATCAGAGACTGCGGACATACTGCAGGAGACAATCAGAGACTGCGGATATACTGCAGGAGACAATCAGAGACTGCGGACATACTGCAGGAGACAATTAGAGGCTGCGGACATACTGCAGGAGACAATCAGAGACTGCGGACATACTGCAGGAGATTACCAGAGACTGCGGACATACTGCAGGAGACAATCAGAGACTGCGGACATACTGCAGGAGACAATCAGAGACTGCGGACATACTGCAGGAGATTACCAGAGACTGCGGACATACTGCAGGAGACAATTAAAGACTACGGACATACTGCAGGAGACAATCAGAGACTGCGGACATACTGCAGGAGACAATAAGAGACTGCAGACATTATACAGGTGATGGTCAGAGAACTTTCAGCAACGCACAGCTTTACAGTTAAATAACACAGCTCAGGGTTTAAACATTCAGGCATTTTATGGGTGTAAGGACATACCTGGCCATTCAAACTAACTACATACATTCAGGTGTGTGGGTGGGGCTTCCACTCTCTGCTCTCACTACAACAGCCGGGAGCTCCACTGATGCTTTGTTGGGGGGCCCACGTCACCCGTGAATTGGGGCCCCGATGACAGCTTTGCAGAGTGCACAGAGGACAGAGCCAGCTGGGACGGGTGGGGTCGGGAGCTCCACTGATGCTCTGACTCCGCCCACGTGCAGCTTGTGTACTCAGAATAGAGCATCTGTAGTGAGAGCCAGTGATCGGAGTGGGAGTGTCATTGGAGCTCCCGGCCCTGCCCCCGGACCTCTGTATTCACCAGCCAGTATAGAGGGGGTGGGGCCGGGAGCTCCACTGACGCTCCCACTCTGATCACTGACTCTCACTACAGACGCTCTTTTCCAAGTATACAGGCTGCACGTAGGCAGGATCAGAGCGTCAGTGGAGCTCCTGGCCCCGCCCCCTCTCAGCTGTCCAGTGCGGAATACATCCTCCCGTGTCCTCTGTGCGCTCTGCAAAGCTGTCAACGGGGCCCCAATTCACGGGTGGCGCAGGCCCCCCAACAAAGTTTGGGCCCAGGGCAAGTGCCCCGTTTGCCCTGTGCTAAAGATGGCCCTGGTCATTGGGACAGAAAGTGAGGTGAAATCTTCTGAAGAGGAGCACAGACAGCAACACAAATGTCACAGGGGTGATAACCCTTCCTTATGTTTTCCAAAAAGCTTAAAAATTGATTTTTTGGCTGGAGCTACACTTTAAAAATGTACCAGTTCAAAATTACAAACAGATTCTACTTAACAACAAACCTACAGTCCCTGTCTTGTTTGCACTGCCTGTATGCTGCTGTTCAGAGTATATAGGGCCTGGGGGCCCCACGCCTTTCCTTTTTTTAATTTGGGTGCGGGGTTCCCCTTAATATCCATACAAGACCCAAAGGGCCTGGTAATGGACTGGGGGGTGGGGGTACCCATGCCATTTGTCTCACTGATTTTCATCCATATTGCCAGGACCCAACATTACATTAAAGCCGCAAACAGTTTTAAATGACTTTTATTTCTTTAAAAATGTCATTTTGTACAGGGACTGTTCTAAGCATGAGAAACACGCGCCACTTTACAGGCATCCTATAGACACCCCCCAGGTACAATATTTAAAGGAATATTTAACTTTTTTTTTTTTCACTTTAAGCATCATTAAAATCACTGCTCCCGAAAAAACGGCCGTTTTTAAAACTTTTTTTGCATTGATACATGTCCCCTGGGGCAGGACCCGGGTCCCCAAACCCTTTTTAGGACAATACCATGCAAATTTAAATTTAGCACTTTTGATTTCGAACGTTCGAGTCCCATAGACTTCAATGGGGTTCTAAAGTTCGCACGAATTTTCAGTCCGTTAGCAGGTTCTGGTGCAAACCGAACCGGGGGGGTGTTTGGCTCATCCCTAATGGCTAGTAATAGTAAACATCAGGGAAGATGTGGACAAAGAAAGGGTATGTACTGTATATACAATCAAAGGAGAGATAATAGGCTCTGCTCCATAACTCCTTATTTTCCACATCAGTACATGGTTGCTGTCTGGAAATCATTTTTACCATCTAACTCTTTTTTTGTGTGCTCCTTTAATGTTGCTTTGACAACACAGACACCATACCCATCCGATTTAGTTTTTTTTCTGGTGACCAGAAACAAAGCTCGCAGCCATCTGATCTGAGGTGTTAAAAGCCTGCAAATTCCACCTATGGGTTTCTTACAACAAAGATCAATAGATGTTCATTTACAGATATTCACTTCCAATTTGCGTTTATTATTGTATGAAGGTGGAAGGAAGTGGTAGGAGGTTCCTTTAGGGAATCCCAACGAAACAATGGGTTTAAATTATGTTCACAAGTGACAATTTTAATTTCTCTGCATTTTTTTGCCCTTCCCCCTTCTACCCCTATATCCAGAACACTGATTAGCATAATAATCCACCAGCTTAATCCCAGACACCTATCCTGTTCACGAATGTGGGATCCTTTAAGAGAAAGAGAACAGGGAGAATGATCACTGCCCATTAATGTATCATGAGAGCCTGTGCTCTTCCTGTTTTGTTCCCCTGCACATCATCACACACTTGCACACCCTCTCTCCATCTCCTTCTCCCTCTCTCACATTCACACACCTCCCACCTCAATGCTCGCCAGGGCCTGATCGACTCGCTAAGAGGAAGCTTGAAAGGAAGGAAGCAACATGGGCAACACACCTTCTCAAGGCATGTCTTCCCCCCCCAAAAAAAATTGTGCATCCATTCTTAAGTAGCAGGTATTTCTTTACTTGTGTGTTAAGCAGATGGGAGCTGGCAGTGAAAGAGGTAGCTGATGATGCTGCAGATGCTCACCTCTGCACAGATTTGCAGAAGATGGGGATACTGAGACGCTTGCAGGAAAGGGGATGCTTTTCAGCAAAATAATATGGGGAAGGTAGTATGTGTTTGCTGTTACGATGTCTTTCCCTTTACAAAGGAGACCATAGCCGAGGCAAGAATGGAAAAGCAGCTGTCAGAATAAGGAACGAGAAAGGTTTTCAAGGCTCTTGGGACTTGAAAGCTCTCTGCCCTAGAAACCGTATGCAGGCAACATTGTTGTACGTAAATGCAAGCTATAGAGATATGCCTGCAAGCTTGTGGCCAGAGTGTGTGTATGCTATTGTTATGCCAATATGCCTAATTAACCCAAACCATTAGGACTCCGAAGGGTAGCATAATAAGCTGTGGTCATTGACTACCGCCCAGCAGTGTGTCTTCTATATATGCTTTGTAAATGCCTAAAATGACTATTGTTATATACTCCTCATTGACACAAATTCGCTGCACTGACGTTCTTCCTTGATCACTGCATGATGAAATCACCTGCAATGTTAATGTGTTTTTTCTAATGTGTGGTTAGATTAAGTGAATAATGGTCTGGGATCTTTCATTGTTGATATGGAGCAAATCAGCTGCATTTTTAACCCATTTTAAGGTTTTTGAATATTCAGTGATAAAAACAAAGACGCTTTGGAGGTGTGTACAAAGGGTATTAAGATTGCCAGAGATTTTCTTGCAGAGCTGATATCCCCCCCCCCCCCAACTCCCCCCCCCGGAATCAACTTCATTGTGTCTGATTTAGTCAGCTTCATGACCCATATCGGAGAGTCACCTTGAAATAGACTGCGAGCTCCTAAGACCGTTACTAATGCCTGTATTCATTATTTATGTGTAACCCTTTTTGTTTTTGAAAGGTAACATATTACCATAGACAGAAGAGTATTTTTTTTAATTACATTCACATTCATTTTAGATGTACTTCCTATGCAAAGCAGCATGGGGACGTAATCTTTGATGCTGGTAAGTTTGTGTGATTCATTCTTTAAGTTTACATAGGATCAAGGAGGGCCTCACATATAGATGTGTCTGAACCGAAAGCATCTGTGGCCCTTAGCAACCAGCAAAAGCCTAGCTGGCATTTTTCTTTTTATTGAACAGTAGAAAAAGAGAAGGCTGCTATACATAGCAGTGGCATTTGCAGACATATTCAGATTTCTTTATACAGGATACCCAAAATAGGTTTCTTCTTTGGTGATTGGCAAGATGTGATATCTGAAGGAAGGGAACAGTGAAATTCTGACTGTTTGTATTATAACATACAGACAAGTGTATTATTTAGGCTGCTGGTGTTACTCAAAAATATTACAAACCAAATATCGCATGCAAAAATAATAATAAATGTAATAATAATAATAATACACTTCATAAACATTAGGACATTATATTTTTTTCTGAGTGGATCTAAATAGAAGTCTTACATTTGTTATAGTTGTGACTTTGTTTTATATGAGGGACAAGTCTGGACACAGCTGAGAAACCAGCTAGAAAAATTGTCTAGAGTAGTGGTTGTCAACTTAGAAGATATGGGGGGCCTCAAATGTGGCCCCTGATATCTCAGGGCAGCATATATTATTTATCATATGTAATGCAACAGAAGATGATCATAGACTGACAACGAGGGGTTCTTTCAGACAGGCAGAGGTAAAGACAGACTGTGAAAGCCAAGGTCCTACTGCTTGCTTCCCACCCGAATTGTAACAATACAGCCGGAGAGGGCTGTACATATGCCGCGGCCACAATGCTTTGCTTCACAGGAGACTGCAATTTTTAAATGGAGTGCAGAGTTTGACAGGAGGCACTGTCAAACTCACTCATTGAGTTAAATAAGGCTGCACTGCAAACGCAAGCGAATCGCTGTGCTTGTAGTTGCGGTGCGATCCCACAAATTAAAATAGCTAGTTGGCAATTTAAAAAAAAAAAACAGAAAAACAAGTGTTCAGAAGGCAGCAAAATCGCCCCCTGAACATCTCTCAGCCTTTGCTATATTGCCCTCTGAAAAGCAATCCACTGCAGATATCTTTTCAGAGGGTGGTAAGCAGTGCTGCACGTCGTAAAGAAGCCTTAGGCTTGGTTCACACTGGATGTCGATGCGGCTCCCAGCAGGGATCCTGTGCATCCTGGTTCACCGTTTCGTGTTTAATGCTTTTATTGAAGTTTCAAAGAAAAACAAAACATCAGACATATATCACTAAAAGTGAGAACAACCGCATTAGTGAGAATAGTTACAGCAAATATATATATACATTCAGTTGGAATCGGGTGCTGAACCAGTAATGGCTGATTTGTAGTAGGGAGTTCTGTGTGGGATAGGGAGGAAAAGGAAACCGTGAGATCAGGCACGTGTGATCCTAGGGGATGGCAAAAGAGGTCTGGCTCTACCTGTCCACCCCTAATGGAAACATGCTGTGGACAGGAGGGGTCTCTTCCTGTCTTACCCAGGAAAGTAAGGTTAAGTGCAGGAACTAGACCTCAGGGGTAGGGATGTATAAGGCACAAGAGGTCCTATACTACATGAACTGTCAACATAAGTTCGTGTCATGCATAAATTGAAAATTGAGAGCAGTCACAAGTGAGGGTTGACCCTGATCTGAACTTTAACATCAGGGGGTCCAACGTAAGATGTCTCAGAGATATCAACTCTAGCCTTGCGGGAGGCTTCAATGTGCTGATAGAGTAAAAGCAAAGGGAGAAAAGGAGAAAAAAAAAAAAAGGGAGGAGAGCAATGAGCGGGGGGCGGGGGGGGGTTGGGGGTTCCGTGGCACGGCAGGATGGCTCCCAACCAGGGGATCCGCCAATTCGGTAAGAAAAAAAAATAATAATAAGAGTAAAAAAGTGAGTAATGCAGGAACAGGAAACAAGGCTTGCATATATAGACGGACTGTACTACCAAGGCATAAGTAAAGACTCATCAAAGTCAGGGGGCAGATGGTGTCTGGTTCACCGTTTCAAGTCCAATTTCAGCCCGAATTTTGGGCTGAATTAGGACCTGAAACGGACCAAAAGGGACAGGGATCTGCAATTAGCCGACCTCCAGCTGTTTCAAAACTACTAAGTCCCATCATGCCTCTGCCTCTAGGTGCCATGCTTGTGGCTGTCAGAGTCTTGCTATGCCTCATGGGACTTGTAGTTCTGCAACAGCTGGAGGTCCCCTAATTGCATATCCCTGCTGTAGGAGACTGGAGACAGTCAGATATAAGGGACATGTTGCATGAAACTTCTACAGATTAAAAGATTACTGTTGTTAAAGCTTTCTTTTCAAATTGATGCTCTCACTACTGACTGCTGGGGACCACACCGCAAGAGTCACATTTTGTTTTTTCAGAGTTCAGCTTTTAAGCATATGTTCACATTTTGAAAAAAAATAAATAAATGCACCTTTTTTGCAGGTAAAAAAAGTGCATTTATTATTTTTTTTTCTCTAAGGAATCTGCAAAGCATTGCACCCGCAATCAGCAGATCAACGGATGGAACATGTTCCAAAGGTGAACTTATCCTTTAACTTTGTTATCCCTCCTATAGGTACCTCCTTGAAACTAGTTTCACATTCTTGCTTGGTCCTGATTTTGCTGAGCTAAGGACTCAATACCACATGATAACGGTCTCTCTTGCATACGACACATTATTTCCCAAAACAGCCAGCATGAACAAAAGACCAACTAATTCCTTCTGGCTGCATTGGAATTCATACTATCTCACAACTACTTCACCTTCAACGGATCTCACTACCTCCAGGTGCAGGGTGTGGCGATGGGGACCTCTTGTGCCCCATCGTACGGCAATCTGTACCTGGGGGAGTGGGAACAAATGATACATCAATCTGCACCCCTTGCTCAACACATGGAGAACATCGTCATGTGGTTTTGCTACATTGGCAATGTCCTCCTGGATCAGAATGGACCTACTGAGCAATTGCCAGCCTTTCTAGAACAACTGAACATCAACACTTACCTCCAGGTGCAGGGTGTGACGATGGGGACCTCTTGTGGAGGATCTCACTACCTCCAGGTGCAGGGTGTGGCGATGGGGACCTCTTGTGCCCTATCATACGCCAATCTGTACCTGGGGGAGTGGGAACAAATGATACATCAATCTGCACCCCTTGCTCAACACATGGAGAACTTCGTCATGTGGTTTTGCTACATTGACAATGTCCTCCTGGTGTGGAAAGGACCTACTAAGCAATTGCCAGCCTTTCTAGAACAGCTGAACATCAACACCTTTAACTTGTCATTCACTATGACTTGGGACAAGGAATCGATCACATTCCTTGACGTAACACTCTATAAAGATACTAATGGATCCCTTACGACGAGCCTCTTCAGAAAACCGCCTGCAGGCAATTCAATACTTCATGCCAGCAGTTTCCACCCCCAACCTCTCATTTCCTCAATCCCTTATAGCCAATACTTGAGCATGAGGAGGAATTGTACCGATGACACAGTCTTCAAAAAAGAGGCCAACATTTTGAGAACAAGATTGCGGGCACGGGGATACTCAAACACTTGCCTCAGGAAAGCCTGTAAGCGAGTATGCGCTCAAACCCGTGAGGATGTACTTTACAATCCCTCATCCAAAAGAAATAAACCCAATACAATCTCTATCATCACCAAATTCTCCAACCAGCACTTAGCTATCAAACGGGTTATAGCTAAATACTGGCACATGCTGACTATGGACCCACTGATTGGTCCATTTGTACCAGTCACCCTGGCATTCACCTACAGACAAACCAGTTCTCTTTGAGACCAGCTGATCTGTAGGGAATTCAAAGGAGGGGGCAAACGCGACTAATGTAAAAACAAGGGGACTTTCACCTGCGGTGGTTGCAACTACTACAGTTTGCGTTTATTATTGTATGAAGGTGGAAGGAGGTGGTAGGAGCTTCCTATAGGGAATCCCAACAAAACAATGGGTTTAAATTATGTTCACAAGTGACAATTTTAATTTCTCTGCATTTTTTTACCCTTCCCCCTTCTACCTCTATATCCAGAACACCGATTAGCATAATAATCCACCAGCATAATCCCAGACACCTATCCTGTTCACGAATGTGGGATCCTTTAAGAGAAAGAGAACAGGGAGAATGATCACTGCCCATTAATGTATCATGAGAGCCTGTGTTCTTCCTGTTTTGTTCCCCTGCACATCATCACACACTTGCACACCCTCTCTCGATCTCCTTCTCCCTCTCTCACATTCACACACCTCCCACCTCAATGCTCACCTTCAGATATTCATGAATATCTCCAAAAATATCACCCTGCCTAACAGTGAAAAATTTAAACCCAGACATTACGCAAATTGCCAGACATGCGGGGTATTTTATCTCCTCATATGCGAATGTGCAAATGCACTAGCTTTTATGTAGGTAAGACAATCCAGGAATTTTGGCGCAGGGCTTACAGACACATCACATCAATGAAAACTTGCAACCCAAATCTACCAGAGTGCACCAGAGTGCATGAGGGCGTATGCCCAAAATTCTCATTTTTAATAATTGAACGCGTACATAGGGACATGCGAGGAGGAGATGTAAATAAAACATTACTGCAACTAGAGCAGAGGTGGATGTTTAGATTAAAGGCCACCCAACCCCCAGGACTTAATGGGTGTATATCCTATAGACTGTTTTTGGAAGGCTTCTCCTCAGGGGGCTCAGAATGGGAGCCCGATGAGGGGCCCCCCTAAACCAGTTCTCTCTCTTTTCCCTAAATAAGCATCCAACTTCTTAGGCTTATATCCTGTATGTACAGGGTATTTTTGGATACCACAAACTGCTTCCAGTGTACCATAGCCTTTATATGCTATTTCCAAATGTATATACTGTATGTATGTTCTTTATTTTATCTATTTATGAAAAACTGCTATATGCATGCAGAGACCTATATTGATGTCCCCATGCATACTTTTGTTTTACTTTTAACCATGTTTTCAATTGTCTGTATCTTTGTTGTTTTGTTATTTAGTTCCTGATACTTCTGCTGTACGTGCCATTTTACAGTACAACGCCACGCTCTGGATCTCGGTGACTGGGCCCCCCCGATTCACTCCTAGGACTCCCCACTCGGCGCAGGGGGGCCGCCTTGCGCACTAGTTTGGCACAGGCGGCTTCCCATACAGCGGAAGAACATGGACGTCCATGTCCTGTGGCTCTTCCGGTTTCTGCGTCGCGAGCCACCGATGAGAGTCTACGCCACCGCCCCAGCACGTCCGGCGTCATCACGCCGGGCATCCCGCATCATCGCGTCCAGCATTGTTTGTCATACACATTGGCCGCGATTACCATCTGGGACCATGGAGGCAGATTTGCGCGCGGTGACTCTGGGGGGGGGGCATATACGAGAACCCCCAGCCACTCCTTGCAGCATCTGCGGGACTGGCTGACAGCCCCACATTACACCATATTTAAAGTGGCCATTTGATTCCTCAGTCTCCTGCCTCCTGTCATCTAACAGCACATTTTGTTTGTGCACCGCACCTATCTGTGACCTCCCAGAGATGCTTACAGGTATTTCCTTACCCCCTTTTCATACAGGACATAGCTGCCTGTTATGGGTTACCTTGAGCATGGGATCTTGTCCCATGCTCACACTTATAATTATGATTATGCCTCTCTCTGAAGCACTCACTGAACATACTCCCTTCTATTTAGATTTCCAGCAGTCTCCCCTGGACTTCAGATAAGGCCCCTGCACTGCAATACTCTGTATGCCCGGTCGGCTGGGCCCCCCAGTGCAAGGCAAACCAAACCCAGTGCCTCTCTAAACCTCTTGAAACCAGGACACCTCAGCAGGTACCAATTCACCATACCTCTTTTTATCTAGCTATCCCAATTTCCACATGCAGGCACAAGGGCCACTATATAGATAGATAGATAGATAGATAGATAGATAGATAGATAGATAGATAGATAGATAGATAGATAGATAGATAGATAGATAGATAGATAGATAAATAGATATAGATATATATATAGATATATATATATCTATATATATATCTATATATATAGATATATATAGATATATATCTATATATATAGATAGATCTATATATATAGATATATATATAGATAGATCTATATATATAGATATATATATATCTATATCTAGCTATATATATATAGCTAGATATATATATAGATAGATAGATATATTTTCATCATATGAACTGATCCATACGTCCAACATTACCATTGAGGATTTATATATCCTCTATTTTAGGCAAAACACCTGGCTTCATCTGATCCCAGTGTCTATTTATGCACTGCGGCGCTCCTCTGCGCCCCACGAGAACATCATAGCAGGTACTATTTTTCACTACGTCTCACTTCCTCATTGCTTACAATTTTGGCCCCCTTTATGTTAGTATAGACACATGGGGACTTCACCACCTGTGGTCTTACGCACTGTGGGTTTACCAAGCCCAGTACAGATGTATACATTTCATTTCTCTACAGCGATCATTGCCTCGCTTCCTGGATACAGACCACACGTCAGGGATTCTCATGCCCTTTGCTGGGTAACCTCCTCTGGGGTTTCTCCTTAGGCGTGCCCAGCCTACCGGCTCTGGAGCGGGCGTTGTTGCAGAACAGTGGCACACTGCTTTCCCCCCCTCTCCCTATAAGGTTTTTAAAGTGGATGCAACAATACATGATGTCTTTAAGCAATACTTTATGGTCAGTACCTATATGTATATACTATGAATTTGGATGATATCATTGTCTGTCACCCTTACATCTTTTCTTATGACTGTCTTTTCATTTATAGACATGTTTTTATTGTGCTGATCTCAATCATTACCCCCTGAAGAAGAGTAAAACTCAAAACGCGTTGGCTTTTCCCCGTTATGTTTTACATGCCACGGAGTATATGATTGTAACTTGTGTATTGTATTGCATATTCATTGTTAACGTATCTTGTATATCTTATATTTTTTTTGTTTTTCTTTTGTATTACAAATTTTGTATATCCACACCTTTCTCTAATAAATATTGTACTCAGGATTACTACAAGAGTAGCCTTTTCCCTTTGAAGTCCCACAAGAGGAATAAATTCCATATACTGAGCTAAGGAGTAAGCCCTACCAGTTGACTTTCCCCAGTCCAATGAGAGTGGCCAGTAAGAGCACTTTCAGCCTAGGTTCACACATATGCGAACACAGACATCGCATGTGATTCACACCCGCATTGCTGTGCTGATCACATGCGATTCCTGTCCAAATCCACAGTTCGCACTGCGATCTGTGAACTGATCTGGGGGTGTCATTAACATTGTATTGACACCCGCAGCAGTTCGCAGAGGGCAGTGTGAACCAACGCCAGGAGCATGGCGGACAAGATGGGTGAACTAGAGATACTGTTGTACAAGGAGGATTTGGATTTTGTGGGAATTTCAGAGACCTGGTTCAACAGCTCTCATGATTGGCTGGCAAACATTCAAGGGTATACCCTATACCGCAAGGATAGAGAGGGTAAAAAAGGGGGAGGGGTATGCCTATATATCAAGAATAATGTACAAGCGAATGTGAGAGATGACATCACTGAGGGAGCTAGAGAGGAGGTGGAATCCTTATGGGTAGAGCTCCAAAGGGATGAAGCTAAGGGGAAAATAATACTGGGAGTATGCTATAGGCCCCCTAACCTGAAGGAGGAAGTGGAGACGGATATCCTATCACAAATTGGATTAGCAGCAAGGATGGGAAGTGTTATCATAATGGGGGATTTTAATTATCCAGACATAGACTGGGCGGAGGGAACCGCGCATTCATTTAAGGCTCGCCAGTTCCTTAATGTCTTGCAAGACAATTTTATGGGTCAGATGGTAGACGCACCAACTAGAAATAAAACATTACTGGATCTACTGATTACCAACAATACAGACCTGATCACAGATGTGGAAATACGGGGCAATTTAGGTAACAGCGATCACAGGTCAATTAGTTTCAGCATAAATCACACAAATAGGAAACATAAAGGGAATACAAAGACACTGAATTTCAAAAGAGCCAACTTCCCTAAACTACAAACCTTGCTAAAAGGCATAAATTGGGATAAAATATTAGGAACAAAGAGTACGGAGGAGAGATGGGTTTGCTTTAAGAGCATATTAAATAAGGGCATTAGCCAATGTATCCCATTGGGTAATAAATTTAAAAGAGCGAACAAAAATCCTGGATGGCTTAACTCCAATGTAAAAATGCATATAAAAGCAAAGGAGAAGGCCTTCAAAAAATACAAGGTTGAGGGATCATCCTCAGCATTCAGACTTTATAAAGAATGCAATAAGAAATGTAAGGGTGCAATTAGGACGGCTAAGATAGAACATGAAAGACACATAGCGGAAGAGAGCAAAAAAAATCCCAAGAAATTCTTTAAGTATGTAAACAGTAAAAAAGGGAGGACAGACCATATTGGCCCCGTAAAGAACGAGGAAGGACATCTGGTTACAAAGGATGGGGAGATGGCAAAGGTATTGAATTTATTCTTCTCCTCAGTCTTCACGAGTGAATCGGGGGGCTTCAGTAACCAAAACTGCAGTGTTTATCCTCATGACACAACACAGGAAGCACCTCCATGGTTAACAGAGGACGGAATTAAAATTAGACTTGAGAAACTTAACATTAATAAATCACCGGGACCAGATGGCTTGCATCCGAGGGTACTTAGGGAACTCAGTCAGGTGATTGCCAGACCGTTGTTCCTAATTTTTACAGACAGTCTATTGACTGGAATGGTACCAGCTGATTGGAGAAAAGCCAATGTAGCACCAATATTTAAAAAGGGCCCAAAAAACATCCCTGGGAATTACAGACCAGTTAGCCTAACATCAATAGTATGTAAAATCTTGGAGGGGATGATAAGGGACTATATACAAGATTTTAGTAATAAGAACGATATCATTAGCAGTAATCAGCATGGATTCATGAAGAATCGTTCTTGCCAAACCAATCTATTAACCTTCTATGAGGAGGTGAGTTGCCATCTAGATAAAGGAAGGCCCGTAGACGTGGTGTATCTGGATTTTGCAAAAGCATTTGACACAGTTCCCCATAAACGTTTACTGTACAAAATAGGGTCCGTTGGCATGGACCATAGGGTGAGTACCTGGATTGAAAACTGGCTACAAGGGCGTGTTCAGAGGGTGGTGATAAATGGGGAGTACTCAGAATGGTCAGGGGTGGGTAGTGGGGTTCCCCAGGGTTCTGTGCTGGGACCAATCCTATTTAATTTGTTTATAAACGATCTGGAGGATGGGATAAACAGTTCAATCTCTGTATTTGCAGACGATACTAAGCTAAGTAGGGCAATAACTTCTCCGCAGGATGTGGAAACCTTGCAAAAAGACCTGAACAAATTAATGGGGTGGGCGACTACATGGCAAATGAGGTTCAATGTAGAAAAATGTAAAATAATGCATTTGGGTGGCAAAAATATGAATGCAATCTATACACTGGGGGGAGAACCTCTAGGGGAATCTAGGATGGAAAAGGACCTGGGGGTCCTAGTAGATGATAGGCTCAGCAATGGCATGCAATGCCAAGCTGCTGCTAATAAGGCAAACAGAATATTGGCATGTATTAAAAGGGGGATCAACTCCAGAGATAAAACAATAATTCTCCCGCTCTACAAGACTCTGGTCCGGCCGCACCTGGAGTATGCTGTCCAGTTCTGGGCACCAGTCCTCAGGAAGGATGTACTGGAAATGGAGCGAGTACAAAGAAGGGCAACAAAGCTAATAAAGGGTCTGGAGGATCTTAGTTATGAGGAAAGGTTGCGAGCGTTGAACTTATTCTCTCTGGAGAAGAGACGCTTGAGAGGGGATATGATTTCAATTTACAAATACTGTACTGGTGACCCCACAATAGGGATAAAACTTTTTCGCAGAAGAGAGTTTAATAAGACTCGGGGCCACTCATTACAATTAGAAGAAAAGAGGTTTAACCTTAAACTACGTAGAGGGTTCTTTACTGTAAGAGCGGTAAGGATGTGGAATTCCCTTCCACAGGCGGTGGTCTCAGCGGGGAGCATTGATAGCTTCAAGAAACTATTAGATAATCACCTGAATGACCGCAACATACCTCACCTATTATGTAACTATGTAACTATGTAACTATGTAACTGCCTGCGGGAGAGTAGCGATGTGGGAACCAGTACTGGAATTGCGCTGGTTCCCGCATCACTATAGTGTGAACCCAGGCTTACTGCACAGAAAAATTGTATTTTATCAGGAAATTCAAGAATCTAGTGAAATTTTCAAATGGGGCACAAAGGAGAGGGTTTTTGGCTTTAAAGGTATTAACAGGCACTTTGAGATAAGGACTTTTATTTCGAAAGCCCAACTCCAGTCACAAATGAAATAGTGCATTGTGCATCAATCACCTTACTCCTCAGACTTGATTCCTGACACCTCTTCCTAATTTATCCTGCAGTGTAGGGACAGACGGCCATACATGGATTGAAATTTGTCTGGCTCAGCAGGGACTGGCATATGTGTATATATATATATATATATATATATATATATATATATATATATATATATATGTGTATGTATGTATAGGCAGGCTAGCTGTACACAAGTCGATCTACCGATTGAGTTCTGTACAACCAGCCTGTTGGGTTTTTCCCAAATCATCAGTTAACTGATCATTATATTCTAACAGTGGGGAAGTTTCCCTGCCAACAGAACACAATAGTACAGTGGGAGTGATTCCTCCATCCACCTTGAGCCTGGGTTCACACATGTGCGGTGCGAATTGAAGCTCAGGTTTCACTGGGAAGATAAAAATCAGTTGTTCAAAGGTTTCTCTGCATTGTAGCTGCGGATCAGTGAGCAGGGAGAGGGGGAGGTGTAGTGAGGAGAAGGAGAAAATCCATGTTCAGAACGCAATGCATCTGCAAATCAGATGTGTTCCCATAGGAGATAATGGGCTTGTAATTCGCACCGCAATGCCCAAAAAACGCACGTTTTTTGTGCAATGCGCAGTGTGAATGCAACGCACATATGTGAACCAGATACATTCAAATGAATGTATTTTAAAATGTCCTGCGAATTGGATGCGGTGTAAGCCACATCTAATTCGCATAGGTGTGAACAGGGGCTAAATCTTTTTCACTCAACCCTCTGGTTGAACAAAAAAAAAAAAGTGATTTTTGTATGGCCAGCTTAGGTCAGTGTAAGTCACCGCTTCTTCTATGAGCAAAGCTAATATCCTGCCCTGGGGACCAGGCCATTTTCCCTGTATGTTATCTTCCTGGGCACTGGTCTGCTCACTGCCGCTGTGAGTTCTCATGCCTCTGGAGTCTATGAGAGAGGACCTGGCTGCTGCAAGTGTCACTTCCAATAGGACATATCCACACCATGCAGGCTGTGATGTGGACACCCAAAGAAGGACCCCAGGAAGTAAACAGAGAATTAGAGAAGGATTATCACTAAGGATGAGCTCAGGCGTGTTTGCAAATGGCACATGCAGAGCCGCCAGGAAGTCAGCACTGCACAGCACTAATCACAAGCAGTGAGACATTGTCCCGATGCCCGGCTGCAGAGATCAGGAAATGTCTCACTGCTTGCATACTTACCAACTGTCACGAATTTCCCGGGACATTCCCAGGATTTAGACCCTTTTCCTGGATTTAGCCATTCCCGGGAAATGTCCCGGGAAATTCTTATTTTACCGTTTTTTTTTTTTTTTTTCCACCGCCGCTAGAGGTCTGTGGCCGACGGGGACAATGTCTCCACTGGGCGCCATTTTCCTGAAGACCAAATTGCTGTTTAGTAATGGCCGGGTGGCTGCCAATAGAATTTGAGCTGTGGCACCACCCGCCTCCCGCCCCACTGCCGTCTGTCTGTAATCTGATGTGGGAAGGGGCGGGGGTGGGCGGCGCAGCAGCTCAATTGCTATTGGCAGCCACCCGGCTATTTTGTCCCATTATCTTTAGTAATGGCGGCGGAGAGAGGCTCCACTGCTGGGAATGCCTGATGTAAGGAAAGGGGGGGCTCTATTGGGGGATGCCTGGTGTAAGGGGGCACTCTGCTGGCAATGCCTGATTTAAGGGGGGACTCCGCTGCAATGCCTGATGTAAGGGGGGACTCTGCTGAAATGTCTGATGTAAGGGGGCACTCCGCTGCAATGCCTGATGTAAGGGGGGACTCCGCTGGCAATGTCTGATGTAAGGGGGGACTCCGCTGGCAATGTCTGATGTAAGGGGGGACTCCGCTGGCAATGTCTGATGTAAGGGGGGACTCCGCTGGCAATGTCTGATGTAAGGGGGACTCTGCTGCAATGTCTGATGTAAGGGGGGACTCCGCTGCAATGTCTGATGTAAGGGGGGGCTCCGCTGGCAATGTCTGATGTAAGGGAAGACTTCGCTGGCAATGTCTGATGTAAGGGGGGAGTCCGCTGGCAATGTCTGATGTAAGGGGGACTCCGCTGCAATGCCTGATGTAAGGGGGGACTCTGCTGCAATGTCTGATGTAAGGGATGACTCCGCTGGCAATGTCTGATGTAAGGGAGGACTCCGCTGGCAATGTCTGATGTAAGGGAGGAATCCGCTGGCAATGTCTGATGTAAGGGGGGACTCCGCTGGCAATGTCTGATGTAAGGGGGGACACAGCTGCAATGCCTGATGTAAGGGGGGACTCCGCTGCAATGTCTGATGCAAGGGGGGACTCAGCTGCAATGCCTGATGTAAGGGGGGATTCATCTGCAATGCCTGATGTAAGGGGGGACTCCGCTGCAATGTCTGATGTAAGGGGGGACTCCGCTGGCAATGTCAGATGTAAGGGGGGACTCCACTGGCAATGTGTGATGTAAGGGGGGACTCCGCTGGCAATGTCTGATGTCAGGGGGGACTCCGCTGGCAATGTCTGATGTCAAGGGGGACTCTGCTGGCAATGCCTGATGTAAGGGGGGACTCCGCTGGGGACACCTGATGGCATCTGGTGGCAGGCGACGTGGCAGGTGACACACTCAGGGCTTCCACTGATTCAGCATTATGGTGAGTTAAATATTTTCATTCTATATTACAATGTAATAATAGAAATAATGCACTTCAATCATCCTGACACCATAACAACCTTGGTGTTGGGATGATTGAAGCGCCAACACCAGGTGTTTGGAGTATCTTTTTCTGCTGATTGTTAAACTTTCTGGAATACACATATTTCTACTGTTGTATAGGATCTGGGCCTGCTGTCACTCCATCCCTCTTTCTTTCTCTCTTTTTTGTTCTTTCTCTCTTTCTTTCTCTCCCTCTTTCTTTCTTTCTCCCTCCATCCCTCATTCATCTCATACCACACCCCTTCCGAGCCACGCCCATTTAAGAAACGCCCACTATTCCGCTCAAACCACGCCCATTGTTCGCTGCGGCATCCAAAAATCCAAAAATATAGAAAATATACCAAATCAAATCATTATTATTCAAGCAAAAAAATAACGTCAAAGCAATAACTCCAAGACCAATAATAAATAACATGTTAACTAATTCCTCAACATGTCTGGTTCACGAAGGGCCGTTCTGAAATGAAATGAAAAGCACTAAATGACTGACTGACTCCCGCTGTGTCCAACCGCAGCAAGAGCGGGTCACCGGCAGCGCGCGTCCCAGACCAGGGATCGCGGACAACAAACATGAACGTTGTTTCGCGCAGCTGGGCTGCCCCGTCGCAGTATATGTGCGGTGGGCAGTCTGGAACTGGTTAAATATACAGTATGAATGGATAATGAAAACTATACATTTTGGACAATGTTGTAATCAAAAAAGTAAATCTACCAGTTGTAAAAATTTTTTAGCTTTGACTCTTAAAAAATAAAAACTCTTGCTCACACGTGTGGCCAAGGGACAGTAAAACCAGGTGGCTGAGTCACGGTTTTACCACCTATTGACTGACTGCATGAACACTAACATACGCCTGCTCACAACTGTACATATGCCACGGCCATGACGCTGAGTTTCGTGTCAAAAATTTAAACAGCATGTCACCAAGTCCTGCAGGAGGTGGTATGACAATGCTCTGTTTGTTAATAATGGGCATTTCTAGCAGCAATAACTGGATGCACAGTAATGCTGTCTGGTTTACTTGTACAGATTCCCGGTTCTAGGAGGGTGCATGGAATTCTAGGATTTTGAGTCATTAGCAGTGTACATATCACAACTATAATAATTTTGTGTCTTACTTCTCTGCCCATGGCACTGGGTTGGATCAGAAGCTAATAGGACAGTAGCGGTGATATGGTCACAGCTCTTCCTCTCTATATGTTAACATTGCCAAACATGCTAATTCATTGGCGAGGACATGTTATTCTCCCCTATGAGAGCCAGCACTCAACATTTGATGCAGCTACTGGCTCTTTCTACTCACACCTCATTGATGATCAGGAACCAATCAGATAAGGTTCCTGATCCTGTTAGCTCATATTGTGGCTGAAGGTTCTATTGACAAAAATGAAAGCTTCAAGTCTGCAGAACACAGCCAGCTTCAATGCAATAGTTCATTTCACAGTTCAGATACAGTTGCAATATTAAAAGTATAAATAAATAAATAATAATAAAAAAGGAACAAACATTTTTGTTCTAGATTTTTGTACTTTTGTTGTCCTGTAACACAGCAGTGTAGCAGTCTTGGACTTTTGTCATGCCATGCGTGCCTAAAAATACTTCACCCAAATACTTTGGATGTGTCTGGTATGCCCTGCCCACCCTCCTCCCTCACAGCTCCATGACTACATTTACCTATCAAATGCTGGTTGTCATTTTATTTATTATCAGAGAAGCAGATCATGCTGCTTCCATGTAAATTGACTAGCTAAACAGCATCTGCAGTTTAATGAAGACAAAGAGTTCATATCGATGGGCTTCTAGTTAAACTTTGGATTTTTCTATTCAAATGCATGCAACTGCATTCAAATAGAATATCCAGCATTTGACAAGAGAAGGCTGCATTTGACCCACTTTGCCTGTAGGTCAAACATGTTGTAAAGGTATAATTATTTTTTTCTTAAAATGATAAAGATGTTATACCTACCTGCTCTGTGCAATGGTATTGTACAGAGCAGCCCTGATCCTCCTCTTGTGGGGTCCACGGCAAGCTCTGCCTCCTTCCCTTCCCTGAGTGCCCTCATAGCAATCCACTTCCAAGCCGGGCTGTGTGCATTCACAAACACACAGCCCGTCTCCTCCGTCCTACCCCCTGCTCCCTCCTCACAGGATTTGATTGACTGCTGCTGCCTCTGTGTCCTGTGTGAAGAGGAAGAGAGAGTAGCACTGCTGCAGACAGGCACAGCGATGAATCGAAAGAGGACTCAGGTGAGTATTCAACATGTAGCTGTGGGGAGCCGATTATGGAAGGTTTTTTTTTACCTTAAAGGGGTGGTAAAGGTTCGGATTTTTAAGATAAAAATAACAAACATGTTATACTTACCTGCTCTGTGTAAGGGTTTTGCACAGAGCGGCCCCAATCCTCCTCTTTTTGGGTGCCCCGCTGGTGCTTCTGGCCCCTCCTCTTCATCGGGTGCCCCCACGAAAAGCCGCTTTCCCTGGGGGAACCTGTGCGGGTGCACTCCCTAGTCCTGCTGCTTCATCCATTGACACAAACAGCAAGACTTAGCCCTGCCCCCCCTCCCGTGTCACCGGATTTGATTGACAGCAGAGGGAGCCAATGGCCCCTGCTGCTATCAATCTGTCTAATGAGATTACAGCCAGTGGCTGGAGCCGCTGGGCTTGTGCGCAATGCTGGAACAAATGGGCTCAAGTAAGAAAAAGGGGGGGTCTGGGGGGGCGCTGCAGCAAAGAACATTTTTCACCTTAATCCATATAATGCATTAACGTGGATGTAAACCCTGACATATACCCAGTGAAGTGAATAGCCTCAGATGATACACAGAGATGAAACAAATCTCCCTACATAAGTTTTACATGAATATCTGCTGTCTTCAGCTTTATATACTGTTTAGAAAGTGCATTTCCTGTTAGATTTTTCACTTCCTCATTCCCCTGTAGGAGTGGAATATTGCTAGACACTGTGAGACAGCTGATTGGAGGAAAGGCACACACCCCCTCCCCACACATGCAGAGGTTGCCTGTGAATAGTTTAGCAGTGTGCTAATCTATTTATAGCAACCTCCCTGGACACACACTTCAGGCTCCCGTCTCAGAGAACATGTGAGAAGTTATCAGGCTGATAACAGAGCTACGGAGCAAGAGACAGCTACAGGACAGAGTGCTTTGGAGAGAGATAAGAAAACAATGCAGATATATGTGCCCAGCTCAAATTTCATGAATCGGGTTTACATCCACTTGCTGATCTGCATTTAAAATGCCTTCCAAATGCACCTCAAATACAGCAAAACAAGGCCTATCAATATGAGCCCTTACAATGTAGCAATGTTATTTTGCTACATTCTAAATACTCTGGCTCATTCATAGCATATCAAAGGAGTCACCATTGTTGTCAGGTAAAGTAACCTTGCAAGTTAAAACTAAATAATAAACTGTGTTCCTATTTAACTCCATATTAACTGCATAATCAGCCCTATTGATCTTGCCAGAAATTATGAGCTGTCTTGTGTCCTCTATGAAAAAGAGGCTAATTAGCCCTCCCCATTCTGATTCTAAGATGGCCACACACTGATTGACATTCGCCCGCTTCAGCAAGGATCTGCTGAATTTTGATCATTGAGTGACAGTCCCCATTTGACGGAAAATTAATGTTTTATGGACTTCTGTTAAAGGGACATGTTAGCAGGGATGAATCTAGCCTGTCTAATGTGGGGGTGCAGTAAAAATATGTCAGGGGGCAGAGGATGGGAGGTCAGTAGAGCAGTGTACAGAGGGTTAGAAGGGCAGAGGTTGGGGTCAACAGTTTGTAAGGCAATGTACAGAAGCCATTAGTTTGTAGGGTAGTGTACAGGGGTTAGCAGGGCAGAGGACAGGGGTCAGCAGGGCAGAGGACAGGAGTTATTGCTGGCAGGCCAGAGGACAGAGGTCACTTTTGAAAGGGCAAAAGACAGGGGTCACTGCTTGCAGGACACTCAGTAGAGCTCCTTCTCCCATCCCTGCACTGTACACAGCCTGGGCACAGGCAGCAGCTCTCCTCCCTCTAATGCAAAGCATAGCTGAGATCAGTATAGTGTCAGACTAAAGCTAGCCATACACCATACAATTTTTCTTTAGATTTACCTTCAACTATGAAGTGCAAGGGCCTGTCTGATTGCATATAAATTGAAAGTGTTTAGGTTTGATCTCCTATTATATGGTTTTGGTAAATCTAAAGGAAATGTTGTACAAGAAAATTGTATAATGTATGGCCAGCCCAAGGCAGCAAAGTAGCACATTAGGGCAGTATAGTGTCAGACTAGGCCAGGAAAGTATCAAATTACAGCAATATAATGCCAGATTAGGGTGGTATAGATGCAGATTAGGGTAGTATAGTGTCAGGTTAGGGTAGTATAGTGGCAGGTTAGGACTGACAGTAACAGTGTGATAGTGACAGTGTCCCCATTGTTAGTCAGATTGAAAAAAGACACAAGTCCATCTAGTTCAACCAAAAAAAAAAATACAATCTCATATACACATACCTTCACCCACAGCTCATCCAGAGGAAGGCAAAAAACCCCAACAAAACATGATCGAATTTGTTACAGAAGGGGAAAAAATTCCTTCCTGATCCCCCAAGAGGCAATCAGATTTTCCCTGGATCAAGTTTAGCTATAAATGTTAGTACTCAGTTATATTATGTACATTTAGGAAAGATTCCAGGTCTTTTTTAAAGCAATCTACTGAGCTGGCCAGAACCACCTCTGAAGGGAGTCATTTTCACAGCTCTTAATGTGAATAAACCTTTCCGTATTTGGAGATAAAAACCTTTTTTACTCTAGACGTAAAGAGTGGCCCCTTGTCCTCTGTGATGACCTTAAAGTAAATAACTCAACACCAAGTTCATGATATGGACCACTTATGTATTTGTACATGTTGATCATATCCCTCCTTAATCTCCTTTTCTCAAGAGAGAATAAATTCAGTTCCTCTAATCTTTCCTCATAGCTGAGCTCCTCCATGCCTCTTATCAGTTTGATTGCCCTTCTCTGCACTTTCTCCATTTCCCTGATATCCTTTTTGAGAACTGGTGCCCAAAACTGAACTGCATATTCCAGATGAGGTCTTACTAATGATTTGTACAGGGGCAAAATGATATCTCTCTCTCTGGAGTTCAAACCTCTCTTAACCTCCCTGGCGGTATGATTCTGTCCAAACAAGAGTCTAGTAGACATCCCTGATATAATAAAGTTTGAAACATGAAATCATAAATTATAATAGGATAAATAACTATAAATAAATATATGAAATAATAATATAATAATAATAAAAATTATTTAATAATGTAATCAAATCAAAAACACTGAAATTTGCTCAGTTGCAGAATTGTCGCTGTCATTACTTTTAGTGTTTGATGACGAATTTCCCCACGAATCACTATCGCTAAATTCTGCAAGTGATTCTAATTTATTATTGCTGTTTTCTAGCTGGTCTAAAAGCACTTTTGACATAAACGGATATTTTTTGTTTGCTATGGACAATCTCCAGTTTCCTGGCAGAAAGAATAGTATTTATAATATAAATTTGCATGCAGGGCATTGGACAAACCACTAGGGACAAAGGGGATGTGTAATTATTTGATACAGTACTGTAATCTGTAAGATTACAGTATACTGTATCTATACTGTGTTTTTTATTTTTTGAATTTGTCACTGAACTCCGTCCCCGTGCGTCGCCACACCCCTAGGGAACGGAGCTCGGCACTGTGTATCGAGTGAGACACGGCGGCTCGCAGATCACTGCGGGGAGACATCGTAGGATCCAGGGGACAAGGTAAGTAACCTCTACATGGATCCTGCGATGCAATCCCGAGTCTGGCTCGGGGTTACCGCTTTTGGTACTGAAATCTCACCCCAAGCCAGACTCAGGAATACCGCCAGGGAGGTTAATACAAGAAAGGACTTTGCTCGCTTTGCAGCTTGGCATTGCATGCTATTATTGAGCCCCCAGATCCTTCTCCACTATGGATTCCCCCCGTTGTACTCCTCCTAGTATGTATGATGCATATTCTTAGCCCTCAAGGGCATAACTTTACATTTATCAACATTAAACCTCATTTGCCACTTAGTTGCCCAATTAGACAGTGCGTTGAGATCAGCATGTAAACTGGAGACATCCTGTAAGGATGTTATTCCACTGCATAGCTTGGTGTAATCTGCAAAGACTGAAATGGTACCTTTAATCCCAAACCCTATATCATTTATAAAGGTATTAAAAAGTAAGGGTCCCAGCACTGAACCTTGGGGTACATCATTGATAACCTTAGACCATTCAGAGTAAGAATCATTAACCACTACTCTCTGAATTCTGTTTTTTAGCCAGTTTCCTATCCATTTACAAATTGATATTCCAAGCCTGTAGACTTTACCTTACACATGAGCCGTGTGTGGGGAACTGTGTCAAATGCTTTTGTAAGATCCAAGTATACCACGTCCACAGCCACCCCTCTGTCCAAGGTTTTACTTACCTCCTCATAAAAAGAAATCAGGTTTGTTTGACAACTTCTGTCTTTCATGAATCCATGCTGTCTGTTGCTTAAAGCGGAGTTCCACCCAAAAGTGGAACTTCCGCTCATTTGCCTGCTCCCCCCCCTTCCGGCGCCACATTCGGTACCTTTAGGGGGGATGGGGGGGCAGATACCTGTCTTTCACAGGTATCCTAATACCACTTCTGGGAGTCCGGGCCGCGGCCTTTGATGTCATCGCTGAGGCTGCCGACTTCGCTGGACTCCAGGACAGGTAAGTGTCCTTTAATTAAAGACCAGCAGCTGCAGTATGTGTAGCTGCTGGCTTTTAATTTTTGCAGCGGAGGGCAGACCTCCTCTTTAAAATATTTTTTCCAGCAAGAACTCGTCTATGTGGTCTTTCATTAAACTCTCAAGTATCTTCCTGACTATAGAAGTTAAACTAACAGGTCTATAGTTGGTAAAGACTTTGATCCCTTTTTAAATATGGGCACCACATTGGTCCTGTGCCAATCCAGTGGTACCATTCCAGTCATTAACAAGTCCCTAAAACTTTGAAACAATGGCTTTGAAATGACAGAGCTCAATTCTTTTAGGATCTGTGGGTGGCTGCCATCAGGTCCAGGTGCTTTATCCACCTTTATTCTGTGTAAATATTTCTGGACCTTATCACTTTTGAGCCATTGTGGATCATTTGGGGCTGTGTCAATACCATCTTGATTATGGACATGAGCTCCCCCATGTTCCTTTGTATACACAGAGCTGAAGAAAGTATTTAGTAAATTTGCCTTCTCTTTGTCCCCAGTCACCCACTCTAGTCTGTATGGTAAAGGGCCTACATGCTCCGACCTGACCTTTTTCCTAATAATATATTTGAAGAATTTTTTGGTGTTTGTCCTACTATGTTTTGCAATCTGCCATTCATTTTCAAGTTGTGCATCCTTGATTTCTCGGTATATGCCGTATTACTAAGCGCCATAGCGCGAAACGCGTCAAGGCAATTTTTATCGTTATGTTATGTGCATTCTTTCATAAAATCTTGCTGTTCTCATCTCTGCTTATGGGCTCCATCTGTGTGCATGTGTCACTTATTGACAGCTAGGCAGCTGCTGAGTCATAGAAGGAAGAAGAGCCCGGTTACAGAACCAATTCCCCTAGTGGCAGCAGTGTCTGGATATATCATCTTCGTGAACTTTGTTTTCTTAATCTTCTGACATTTCAACTTGGCAAAGCTTGGAGTTGGAAGAGTTGGGAAGGAGTGGATACTTACTGTGTCCCCGAGTGGCAGCAGTTTCTTTATGTATACAGCTTTGATTTGCCCAGCCTTGTGACAGGTCTATATTAACCACTTCAGCTCCGGAAGGTTTACCCCCCTTCATGACCAGGCCATTTTTTGCAATATGGCACTGCGTTACTTCAACTGACAATTGCACGGTCCTGCAACGCTGTACCTAGACAAAATGTATGTCCTTTTTTTTTTGCCACAAATAGAGCTTTATTTTGGTGGTATTTGATCACCTCTAAGGTTTTTAATTTTTCTCTATAAATAAAAAAAGACCAACAATTTTGAAGAAAAACCTCAATGTTTTTTTACTTTCGGCTACAAAACATATTCAATAAAAAAAATGTAGAAAATTGAATCTCTTAATCAATTCAGGCCAATATGTATTCTGCTACATATTTTTGGTAAAAAAATCTCAATTAGCGTATATTTATTGGGTTGCATAAAAAAAAGTTATAGAGTCTACAAACTATGGATTTTTTTTCTTTCAAAATCTTTTTTTACTAGTAATGGTGATGATCAGTGACTTATAGAAGGACTGCGATATTGCAGGGGACAGTCGGGACTTTAACTGACACTTTAGACACTTTTTGGGGACCAGTGACACTAATACAGTGATCAGTGCTAATAATATGCACTATCACTGTACTAATGACACTGGCAGAGAAGGGGTTAACATCAGAGGCGATCAAAGGGTTAACAGTGTGCTTGACATGTGCTTTACTACTGTGGGGGGTGCTTGTATGAGTAGAAGGCATGGATCGGTGCCTCTGCTTAGCAAAAACACAGGATCCATGTCTTCTGTAGTGCCAGAACGGCGATCTGCCTTGTTTACATAGGCAGCTCACCATTCTCTGAGTGTACTGAAACATTGGCGGTTGCCGGCGGACATAGAGTCCACTGTACCTGCCAATCAGCTCCTGTGTATAATCTCAGATGGGGGAGCGGGCCGTCAGCGGCCAAAACCCAGAAGTGCAGGATCACATACTAGGTAAGTGATCCTGTGCAGAAGAGCCGCCTTGCCACTGTATATCTACAGTATACATCGACAAGGGGTTAAAGTCTTGTGACACAAGCATCGTGGAAACAGTATATACAGTAAGCAGTACTAGTGGATTTTAGATTATCAGAAATTAAAGGGTTTGTTAACCCATATAACTCAAACTCTGTCAGACTCTCTATTAGAGCCTAGCAGAGTACACTGTACCTTTCTTATAGAAAAAAAGAGTGTTGTAAATACTGCTTTTTAGCTGACGGCAGGCCAGACACATGACTCGCAGCCACTGTATAGCTCCGATGGAAGCATACTGAAGGAGGGGCCGTGAACTCCCTCTGACGTCAGCCGGGGAGATCACATGGCCGCTCAGTCTCTCTTGCAGTAGCCATGGAAACCGGGCCAGGAGTCACGTGATCGGCCTGAAGACAGCGCAAAAACGGTATTTACAGAGCTAATTTTTCTAAAAGAAAGGTACAGTGTCTGCCAGGATATAAAAGATTTGCTGGCAGTGAGCAAAAAAGATTTTTAATTTTACTAGAAGCGGCGGGGGGGGGGGGCAGGGGGTGGAGACGGAGACACAGACGCGAGCTGACATGCAGGAAGGAGGGGGTGAAGGGGGAGGAAGGAGAGCGGAGGGGACAGCAGCATATGACGGAGGGCCGCATTTAGACCACGGTGGTCAGGGCGGAGCTGCCCTGATTTTCGTGGTCTGTTTAGAGAGGAGATACAGGAAGTGCCAGATTCGGGGGGGGTGTGTCAGTTTAGAGGGGGGCAGATTACATAGCACTCTCATAAAATCTATAGTGTGGACCCCATGGTTAACGCGTTTTGTCCGCTTCACAATCTATCAGGCTTCTTCCACGTTATTTTTAGTGAAGGGTGGAGGTGATTTATCAATTTTTGATACAATATTTTGATTTGGTTTAGTCCAATAAATGTTTTATGAAGATATACATACCATTTGAGGTCACATCTATACCATATTTTCTTGGGGGTACAGTCCCCCTAATTGTTCTATAACCCTTGTAACATGGGGGACCATTAGCGCTAGGCGTTTTTCCAGTGAGTCCACGGCGGTCAGTTATCAGGTTTGAGGGCGTGGCAGCCAATTTTTATTAAAAGTAGCAAAATAAAAGTTTAAACACAGGATTTCCCACACAGGGGTTCTTCTCCAACAAAAGCAACAAATTAAAAAATGCCAAGCCACCCGGCACCTAGGCTTACTTTGCCTTGACTTGCAGTACCTTGCTGAACCGGCCTACTCCTGGCCTCAACAGGTTTCTCCAGCCCTCTGGGTTTACTCACTGTCCCCAAGACTTCAGGACTTCTTTCAGCCCCCCTTGGACTTGCTAGCTGCCTCGGCTCTCCCAGCCTCCCAGACCCTCCTCTGGTCTCCCAAGCTCTTGTAGCTGCCCGACCTTCCCAGTCCTTCAGACATGAAGTCCCCCCTCACCAGAGATGTAGTCACACACAGAGCAGACAGTTTTCCTGACAGAGATCTGTCTTTACACAGTAGCACAAGCTGCTCACACTCCACCTTCCACCTCCTACTGTTCTCACCAGCCCCTCGTTATATGGGCTATGTGCACCTGGGCACCCACCCTGCTGGCTGTCCACAAGATCCGGACACAGGGTTGGAGATCCCATCCCACCCAAGACTCTTAGGGATCAGCAAACTACAGAGCCCCATCCGATGATAGTAAAATCCAGAGAAATCTGCCAAAGCAGTTTTCTCCTCTCACAACTTATGGTCTGTAGCTCTGCAGTCAGCAGACATGCAAACTCTGTGTCCACTTTCAATCTAATTCTATAGGGACAGAGCCTCGCTCTGCCACACAATCTATATAACCCATAACATTAGAGTATTAAAAAAATAATATGGTGATATATATATAACAAAAGTGAGTATACCCCTCACATTTTTGTAAATATTTTATTATATCTTTTCATGTGACAACACTGAAGAAATGACACTTTGCTGCAATGTAAAGTAGTGAGTGTACAGCTTGTATAACAGTGTACATTTTCTGTCACCTCAAAATAACTCAACACACAGCCATTAATGTCTAAACTGCTGGCAACAAAAGTGAGTACACCCCTAAGTGAAAATGTTCAAATTCGGCCCAATTAGTAATTTTCCCTCCCCAGTGTCATGTGACTCGTTAGTATTACAAGGTCTCAGGTGTGAATGGAGAGCAGGTGTGTTAAATTTGGTGTTATCGCTCTCACTCTCTCATACTGATCACTGGAAGTTCAACATGGCACCTCAGGCAAAGAACTCTCTGAGAATCTGAAAAAATGAATTGTTGCTCTACATAAAGATGGCCTAGGATATAAGAAGATTGCCAAGACACTGAAACTGAGCTGCAGCACGGTGGCCAAGACCATACATCATTTTAAAAAGACCAAAGAAGTTGAGTGCACGTGGTCAGCGTCATATCCAGAGGTTGTCTTAGGAAAACAGACGTATGAGTGCTGCCAGCATTGCTGGCCAACTTGTCAGTGCTCAGACCATACCCCTTACACTGCATCAAAGTTGTCTGCATGGCTGTCATCCCAGAAGGAAGCCTCTTCTAAAGATGATGCACAAGAAAGCCCACAAACAGTTTGCTGAAGACAAACAGACTAAGGACTTGGATTACTGGAACCATGTCCTGTGGTCTGATGAGACCAAGATAAACTTTTTTGGTTCAGATGGTGTCAAGTGTGAATGGCAGCAACCAGGTGAGGAGCACAAAGGCAAGTGTGTCTTGCCTACAGTTAAGCATGGTGGTGGGAGTGTCGTGGTCTGGGGCTGCATGAATGCTGCCGGCATTGAGGAGCTACAGTTCATTGAGGGAACCATGAATGCCAACATGTACTGTGACATCTATAAATACCACAACAATGAGATGTGTCTGTGATTCTGCGCAAAAACTATTCACTGGTCAAAAGTGAACAATAAATATTGTAAATTAGTGCATCTATAAGTGATATGCTCTATAAAAAAACAAACAAACATCTAAAGTGACTTCAGTGCTAATATATACAGTGAAGTGACTAATGCATCAATATAAAGTGACTGAACAAAGTGCTCGTGCGTTGATAGGAGATCTGGTGACTTTCGTGGTGTTTAGTCCCCACTCGGGGCTCCCAGAACTCTCACCTTGATGACACAATAAAAGTGCCTATTAGAATCCCTTGGATGTAGAACTCCTTCCACTTGGATCAGTGCTGGCGTTCTGGAGTGCTTGTAGATAAGCCATCAGCGATGTTCCCTCCAGTAAATAGGTTCCACATAGGGAGTAATTAGAAAAGGGGGACTCCAATAGTGTAATAAAGTATGACCAAAAGTTTTATTAAAACGTATAAATTGCTTACATTAAAAACAGCGCTGGGCAGCAGTGAAAAACAGCGGTTTCAATCCCCGCTACGTCAGTGACGTAGCGGGGATTGAAACCGCTGTTTTTCACTGCTGCCCAGCGCTGTTTTTAATGTAAGCAATTTATACGTTTTAATAAAACTTTTGGTCATACTTTATTACACTATTGGAGTCCCCCTTTTCTAATTACTCCCTATGTGGAACCTATTTACTGGAGGGAACATCGCTGATGGCTTATCTACAAGCACTCCAGAACGCCAGCACTGATCCAAGTGGAAGGAGTTCTACATCCAAGGGATTCTAATAGGCACTTTTATTGTGTCATCAAGGTGAGAGTTCTGGGAGCCCCGAGTGGGGACTAAACACCACGAAAGTCACCAGATCTCCTATCAACGCACGAGCACTTTGTTCAGTCACTTTATATTGATGCATTAGTCACTTCACTGTATATATTAGCACTGAAGTCACTTTAGATGTTTGTTTGTTTTTTTATAGAGCATATCACTTATAGATGCACTAATTTACAATATTTATTGTTCACTTTTGACCAGTGAATAGTTTTTGCGCAGAATCACAGACACATCTCATTGTTGTGGTATTTATAGATTAGTAGGTAGTGGAGCGGTGTTCACTATTAGATTTTGCAGCATTACACAAAACGTTCCTTATCACTTGAGTAGCGCAGAAGTCTATCGCAAGATAACACACATGTACTGTGACATACTGAAGCAGAGCATGATCCCCTCCCTTCAGAGACTGGGCCACAAGGCAGTATTTCACCTTGATAACGACCCCAAACATGCCTCCAAGATGACCACTGCCTTGCTGAAGAAGCTGAGGGTAATGGTAATGGACTGACCAAGCATGTCTCCAGACCTAAACCCTATTGAGCATCTGTGGGGGATCCTCAAATGGAAGGTGGAGGAGCACAAGGTCTCTAACATCCACCAGCTCCGTGATGTCGTCATGGAGGAGTGGAAGATGACTCCAGTGGCAACCAACCTGTAAAGCTCTGGTGAACTCCATGCCCAAGAGGGTTAAGGCAGTGCTGGAAAATAATATATAATATATAATAAAATATATAGTGAAGGGTGTACTCACTTTTTATGAGATACTATATATATATATATATATATATATATATATCCTAGAGCCAAAACATACAATTACCTTAGATGTTAAGATATTACCAGCATATATCGGCATTGGCTGCGAAAATTGCTGTCTAAAATGTATTTGGTACTTGCCACACTACTGGCAAACTAGAAAAGTAAGACACACTTAATACCAGATGTGTTACCTGTATATAAGAAGCAATCTGGATGAAAACAGCAACATCTGTTGTGGTTGGACTACAGATTTTTGGCCTGAATTGGACTCAAGTATTTGAGAAAATAGTACACTGGAACCTAAAGGTGATGTAAATACATGAGGGATCCCTTTAGGAAGCAGATGGGAAGGATTTGACCGTAAAAACTGTGAACAACTGGACTTTTATTTGCAATGCACAATAATTCAATATGGAAAGAAAACAGGATTTGCAAAGTAATATTTTAGCAACTGAACTTGATGCAAACAAGCTATAATCGAGTTATGTGAATTGTTGGAGTTTAAATCAAAAAAAGAAAATCTAACAAAAAGTGAAGAGATATAACCTTTCAAAAAGTCTACATTTAAGGTGACTCTAAACAATATCCTTATTCGTAAATTCTACTGTGTTTCAGAGTCAATCACTCGAGCAGAAATAACTCCTTACCTAACTCAGCTATGTAGAACCATGCTGCATTTGCAATTTCTTTAGGATCTCATAATAGGTAGAGCAAACAATCCTAATCACTTTCCTGAAGCTGTCCCCAGTGGTATCGTTAAGCAAATCCACTTTTTTTCATGTTGGTAAATGCTTAATGACATCAGAAACATAAACAGGTTCTCTTCCCTATCCATAGCTAGGTATCTATAACCTTGTTCGCTGACATTCGCTGAAATTTCCATTCTAACTGCTCAAGTGCAGAAAAAATATTCCAGCCAAGACTTTTTTGAAGGCGTATTATATTTCAAACAACTTGTGTTTTCCATACCAAGCCTCTAGTTACCTGTAATGAATCCAGTCAGTAATTTTTGTCGTTGGCTTCAGAATTGCTTTTAAACTTTCTGCATTGAGAGACCTCTTTTCCACAAAGCAGCTAACCTTTCCTTGTCTATCAAGATTGGACATAATTACCTGAAATATACGAAGTCCTGTGTGCTAAACACTTGCTTTGCTTTTCCCATTTCTTCATGTCTGAAACCATGGTGCACTGTGGACATAAGGTCCTACCTTTGTTTACCATTCCCTAAGATGATGTATTTGTATGTACTTAATTGTTTTAGTTTAGTTACTTTGGTTTTAATACTATTTGTTTTTGCTTATACAGTATAATTGATTTTGAGGTCCTTAAAATTTCATAGCAGAGCTTTCATCCTTAAGACAATTAATACTCTTTAGTAATGCTTAATTGTATGACATTTAAACAACACTTCTGGGAACTTCTCCCCTTTGTCCCTTTGGATGCTGAGAGGCTTAACAATCCCTGTAAGAGATAACTTCTGTGGAGAGAGACGTTGACCAAGAAGTGTATTTTAAGCATCGAGAAATAGCTATGCATATACTGTACATCTGAAGTTCCCTTTAGTTTTTACAGCCTGCACATACATGAAGAAGAATGGACTATTGATAGCATTTAGAGATACCTAACTAGTTAAAAATGTATGGATCAATATTGACTGTTCATAAAGCTGGTCATAGATGGATCACATTTTGGCTAGCAGGGGTGAGCTGAAGTTCAATCCAGCTATGGGCCGGCTGATTGTCGATCAACTTGTGCACAACCAGCATGTCAAATTGTTAGCATGCAAATATTGTCAGCGGCTATGGCTGCTAGCAGTAATCACTGTGTTCTCCCAGCAGGGATGGCTCCCCATGCCCATCCCCCCTCCAGGCAGACACAATAGCTCTGTGGGAGGAATTCCCCCATCGACACTGACTGTTGATGGGGGAATCAATCGATTTTCTTTCCTGCAACCCGTGGTTGCAGGAAAGAAAATTACATAATGTATGGCCTGCTTAAGACCTCTGCAATTTTCAGCTCCAGCTTGCAGGCGCTTACTCGTCTGGGGTCTGTTCCTCCTACACACAATTCAGCACATGACATGACTTCCTAAGGGTAAGATTAACTTTATTATTCAGCACAATCACAGACACTCCACCCAGAATCCTCCCTTTAACATGTTTACCCCCCCCCCACTGGGACTAAATCATAGAGCTGGCACACAAAAGTACACACTAATTCTGCTGGCACACACAGATACACACTAGGGTTTCTAGCACACAAAGCCTCCTACTGGGAATTCTACAATCCATGCAAGCAAACAAGCAAACAGAAGCACTTACAATTTTGATTGTCGGACATTTTTCTTTCAGAGGTCACCCAGTGGTGACTGATGAAGTTGCCGTTAAAGAGGACGTCCGCCCACCCCTGCAAAAATGAAAAGTCAGCAGTTACACATACTGCAGCTGCTGACTTTTAATAATAGGACACTTACCTGTCCTGGAGTCCAGCGATGTCGGCACCGCAGCTGATGTTTCCAACAGCTGTACAGTTTCACGCCGGGTCCCCACTGCTCACGCGCGAGGCACCGTTGCACTCTCCTACTGGCCCGGCGGCGGGGTAAGAAGGAGGGAGGAGGAGGGAGCCGAGCTGTGATGTAATGTGCCGCAGGCCGGACTCCTGAAAGTGGGGACAGGTATCCACTCCCTTCCGAAAGGTGCCAAATGTTGTACCGGGGGGGGGGAGGAGACAAATGAGCGGATGTTCCACTTTTGGGTGGAACTCCGCTTTAATGAAACTGCAAAGAGAGACTTCAGTGGCTAGGTCATGAGACAGAATTTTTTTAGTTGCCATAGAGATGTGGCGACCAGGATTTCCTGTGTTAATGAATATCTTTAATTTCTCAGTTGGGTGCTTCATTTAATTAGATCATGCCCCAGTCACCTTATAAATGTAAACTGACAACTTAAGGATCCTCCAATTACTTTGAAGGTTAAACTCCCCAGTTCTAGCTAATTCACTGCAGAAAATCTGTTTTAGAGTTAAAATGTAAAACTACTTTTCACCAAACCGTTCTAATGCAATAGATAATTTTTCCTTGTGGAATGTTCACAAAGCATGTACATTGTGCATGCTATAACAGAGTCTCTACCACGCAAATCGTGAACCAAATTCAATAAATAATATAAATGATTGCTGCAGCTGTTGTCATGTGTTCCCACACCAAAAAATGCAATATAAATGAATAAAACTCTGTGCAATCAACAAAACTTATAAATTACTTTCAAATGCATGAATAATAAATTTGTGTGACTAAAAAAAATTAAAATCCCAAAATATAAAGTGCCAAGTCCAAAATGCAGTGTAACATCCACTTATATGCAAATGATAATAGTGAAAAAATATATAGTGAAAAAAAAAAAAAATATATATATATATATATATATATATATATATATATATATATATATATAAATAGTCCACTTCCTTGTTTCTTCCACCTCAATTTGAGTTCATAAAAACTGAAAAGTGCATTAGTGAATATTCTAAATGAATCACCACCACAGAGTGCTTCTTCCACCTTTCAAACAGGCTGCTTACCTAAGATTTTGACCTATTAAGTATTAGGTCAATATGCACCTTGCCCTTAAAAAGGACCTTGTCTCCATGCAAACTTTCATCTATTATTTTCTCCACAAATGAATACCTTTCCTCCGAAAGTAGCTTAAAGGAACAAAAAGAACCTAATTTTGCAATATATCAGCTTACCAGATCAATTTAATAAAGCAAAGGTTTAAAATGTTACTCACAAAATGAGTGCACTGCATCCAGTGCACATAGAAACTATTACCCGATTATCTTTTTAAACCAAGATGCAAGATGGACAACTTTTGGTTCCTATCAGCAAAATGACGTCATCCAGTCACGCCCTTGACGAGTTTTGTCATCCAATCATGACTGCTTCAGAAGATAATTTGTGCATAATGAGAAAATAGAAATAACATAATAAAGAATGATCAGAATTCACCAAGTATATCTGAAGCCCAGAACAACAGTTTTGTATATTTAAATTTATTAGACTTTAGATGTAGTGGCTGATAGGTATGCCAGAGAACCTTAAAAATAAACTTCCTTGCTCTCCGGATGGTAATTAGTCGCAGCCTGGATACAAAAGGGAAAAAAACAAGGGAAGCTCTCCCCTAATGTAAAACCTCCTTTTATTTTGACACAATAAAAAAGATTGTTTAGGATGCACTCACATCGTTCCAGTGAAACAACAGGCTTGTCACAGTGTAGAAATAGCCAGAGTGATCCCATCCATCCACCAAGCTGAATGGCTACTCCACGATGTACTTCTGCCTGCAGCCTGGGGCTCTGAACCAAGGGCTGCTATGGGTGTTGTAACGGAGATGCTCAGTCACTGAAGTCTATGGCGGTGGGTTGAGGAACCCCGGGCGGCTGTGAACGCTGTGACCAATGTGCCGAGGAGGTCACGAAACACAAGTCTGTGTACTCCAAATGCTGTGAATACTGCATAGCCTTCTTCTTCAGGTCATTCAGCTTGGTGGATAGATGGGATCACTCTGGCTTTTCTTTCACTGTGACAGGCATGTTGTTTCACTGGAACCATGTGAGTGCATCTTAAACAATCCTTTTTATTGTGTCAAAATAAAAGAAGGTTTTACACTAGGGGAGCACTTTCCTTGTTTTCTTTCCCTTCTTATCTTCCATTACAGATTGCAGCCCAGACCTTGTTGGTAATCTTTTTGGGAGAGCAGCTGTAACTAGTAAACCTCACCCATTTCATGTTTGATTAGGTTGAAGAGAGCAGGACATGATTTCCCCCTATGCAAAAGGACTTTAAATGCATAAGAGAGTAAGCAATATTTATTAAAATTCAAAGTTTAATTATTCCAAATTGGTTTACAAAAAAAGTAGAAAAACAAATAATTATCAGAAATATAGTACATAGTAAAAAAAATAATTAGGTACATATTAGCACACCATAGTTTTTACACATAACAGCTAACCAGTATCTATAAAAAGAGTTGCATAAACTTACCTGACATGCTTCGGAGTAACTTGGCTCCTTCCTCAGGGATAGTTTTGCAGTTAGTGTAGGTAAGGTAATGTCCTCAAACCCATGACTCAACAGCGGTCATAATGAATAAAAGCATAGAAAGTTCAAACAGGTGCCATTTCAGTAGACATACATCATAACCCCAAGGGATGATCGTGGGGAGGTGGAAAAAGGTCCCAGGAAGCAGACCGGGGGTGGGTCCTGGCAAATATGCACTGGGACCATCTGGCATCACTATAATCAGCTGTATCGGGCAGGACATAGACATATAAAGGGCAGGTGATGGTCTCAGAAGGCTAAAACGGTGCCAGATGGATCTGCACTGCGATCCATATAGCCTCTTGATCCAAAATATAGTAGTTAGGGCATATAGAATAAGAAATAGGTTGAATGGTTCTCCGTGTAGTGAGATAAACGTGGCCTTTAATTTATATATGGCCGATCAAACCTGACACCATAGACGGAAAAGATGTTTGTTTGTTTTTTCTTCTTTTACTATGTACTGTATTTCTGATAATTATTTGTTTTTCTACTTTTTGTAAACCAATTTGGAATAATTAAACTTTGAATTTTAATGTAAATTTCGCTTATACTCTTATGCCTTTAAAGTCCCATTACAGAGGGGGAACTTATGTCTTTCCATGTATCCTAGAGATGTGGCTATACAAAGCAGATATCTAAACCACCATTTTTTAAGATTAGAATCCTTTCCTTCTGTGGTGATGGTAGCTTGGATACATACTTTAATAACCCTTTTGACAAACAGGGTGGCATATTATTATTCTATGCTGTGACATTGAAAGGCGAGGTGATTGATGAACCTTATGTTTCACCTCGCATGCGTTCATTTGCAGGGAACTATAGTCGAATCCGGTCTGGGTTTTACTAGCTACCTTGGCAAAGTTGGTTCTGGACCTGATTTTGCGGTCCACTTGTGTCCACCAATAGGTGGTATAAATTAAGCAGGACTAGAGCAAAAGATTGCTCTTGGCCTGGGACTCAGGAAGCCAAAACCTGAGAGAGCTGCTTATGTGAAGTTTGCTTTGTGAGAGAAAGAAAAGGTTTGCATTATCTTTGTTTTGTGGGTGACTGGGAGAAGCCTCCGAGTTAGGAACCTGAAATGTTTAGTTAGTGCCTGGGTAACAAGGGTTTATTTTGTGTTTTGTTTGTTTAGTTTTCATGCAACCTTTTCAAATAAAACTGGTTATGAGTCAGATTTTTAAGAAAACCTGCCGTTTTGGACTACCTTTTTCCCCGGGAAGGTGATCCCCATTGAGCTAACTCCTGACATAGCCCTATTTTCAAAGCTGAACCAGTTTATAAAGCCAGCCAATCTACGTAACTGGGATAAAGGTTCAATGAAAACAATTCTGGAGGAGCAATGAATGCAATAAATGGTCCATAAAAGACTTTCACTGTATTGTGGAAGACAGCCCAAAGTTGACTCTACGAAGGTACCATACAGCATGTAGTATATCCAGTATCCTTGCCAATTACCTACCTATGCAGAGGACAGAATGGAGCAAAATGGGTGCTTTACTTTATACTTGGTGGTCTCGTGGTAACATGTTAAACTTTTGGAAACAAATATTTATCGTCCATTGAAGGACACATAAATGTAGAAATTCTTATTCTTTTGGGTTATGCTGCTTCAAGAGGCTAGGGCATTGGCAAAAAAAAGTTAGAGAGGAACTTTCCTTCTTATCATAAACATTACGTAGCACCCTCACTGTGTTTAGGAGGCTGTGCAGTGCTTCAAAAGCTATGGTTCTGTTACCTCCCCCTGTCATTTGGAACTCTCATTGGATGTTACCAGAACATAGGCTCCTTTCCCCGTGAGATCACTGGCCTCCAGACACTCACAAGATGGCAGCTCGCAAATTTCTGGTTGTGCAACTTGACGTCATTAGCCCAACCCAAGAGCCTATATATTGTAGTGCATCTGTTATGCGCTTTTTCCCTTTTCTTGGGCTGAGAATAAAATTCCATTTTTGGGCATATACCTCACCCCTTCCCTGTTGAAGATATTTAAGGAAAATGTTCCTCCGTGTTTAACATCAACTAGGATAGATCTGAAATGTTGGCACCAGCAAACATTCACCTGGTTTGGTCGTAAGAGCATTCTGAAAATGACAGTTCTACCAAGACTTTTATATCTTTTACAAACCCTCCCAGTAACCATTCCCGTTCTTTCATCCGTGCGACAAAAGCAAAATTTTTTAATTTTTTATGGGGCCACAAAATAAAGCGCATCTCATATCGGCTTCTTGTCCTACCCAAGAAAAGATGGAGAATTGGCTGTCTTTTTAATTTTTTTCTAAAAAAATGTTAGAAGACCGAAAAACTTTTTCTTAGTTTCTGTCAGAAAATTCTGTAAATAAGCAGTTTTTCTCCTTCACTGATGTGCGCTGATGAGGTTGCACTATTGGGCACTGATGAGGCTGCACTGATGAGGTGGCACTGATGGGCACTGCTGAGGCGGCACTGATGAGGAGGCACTAATATGCAGCACTGATGGGCATGGATAGGTGGCACTGATATGCAGCACTAATAGGTGTAACTGATGGGCACTGGTAGGTGGCACTGATGGGCACTGATAGGCGGCACAGATAGGCAGTACCAATGGGCACTGATGGGCAGCACTGTTGAGCGGCACTGATGAGTAGGCACTGAAAGACAGCACTGACTGGCATCACTGATGGGCACAGAATGGCCTCACTGATGGGCACAAATTGGCATCACTGATGGGCACAGATTGGTGTCACTGATGGGCACAGACTGGCATCACTGCTGGGCAATGTTGGGGCTGCACTGATAATCAGGGCACTGATGATAAATATAAATAAATGGCATCTCCTTGTTTACATGTGATCAGCTGTGATTGGACACAGCTTATGACATGGGTAAAGAGCCGCGTCATCAGCTCTTTACCGAGATTTGTCTATACGGCGGGCGGGAGGCGGTTAAATCATTATTTTGCAGTCCATATGTCCTGCACATTAGACTGAATAAAACATACACTGGAAAAGGGATGGGTAGGCCTGGAACAAAATATGTCACCACCCCTCTGCAGATACTTCCGTGGCAGACTACGCCTCTCCCGCTAGAGGTGAAAGTGCACCCTATGCTAGGTACCACAGTGGCATTTCTGTCCAAAACGGACTGCCCATTTACTCTAATGTCCCATAAAATAGGTGCTCAGAAATTTATCCAGGGCTTGGAAGATACAAGATTCAAATATTTTCTTTTAACCAACCAATTTTGAGTTCAGCATTTTCTGACGGGAGGCAGATGGCGGTTAATTTCAGAGATCCAGGCCATGATCTCCCCCCTTTGCATTCGTGGAGGGCCATGCAAATACGCAAAAGTGGAAACACATTGCCCCCCCGTCGGTTGGTGATAAACAAGATTAATGATATAAAACGTCCAACAGTGGCTTTGAAACGTAAGGAGGAACAATTCCATAAAACGTTGCATTATTGGCACGACTTTCAATGTTCATAAAAATATGCTTCGTATCCTGTCCTCTCAGGTAATACAGGCTCTAGCCCAGTAATGATTAGCTACTCTGTGCCTTTTGGCTTTCTAGGTGGACACCAGTCACTGTAATCCAGAAAAAATATAAATATAACCCTGCGCTTACCCAATGTGGAAGCAGCTCACACAACAAATTAGGATTTTTGTCAGATTACAAATGCAAATACAAGTGTAGCGCTATGAGTTATGGGATTATAAAAATTAAAGATGATATAAGACACAGGTAAAAAATATCTGTATCAAACCCCAACATTTGCAATATAAGATAGCTTGACAGATATATAAAATAAACAAAAACAATAATAAAGTCTCTGGTATTTCTTCAGATGTTTTTAAATGCTTAAAAAGCTGAGGAGGACTGATGTTAATCAAGAGGTATATAAAGTCCCTTATTCACCACGTGGATAACACATGCAAAAATGTGATGGACCCTCCACACACGGACAAAATGAAGGCTTACCAGAGGGATTGAACTCATAAGAACATACGTTCAATGAGTCAATCAAGCTTGTGACCCCAATGGGTATTCAAAGAAAGGGAACTTCACAACTGGACGGTGATAAAGCTTCAATACATATCCATACTTCTGACGGTACTCAAAATGAATAGCAAACCTTCCCGCGGGTCATCTCAGATAGACAATCCATATAGAAATGAAGAAGGGGAGCCACATAGCATAATACCATTTCTATATGGATTGTCTATCTGAGATGACCCGCGGGAAGGTTTGCTATTCATTTTGAGTACCGTCAGAAGTATGGATATGTATTGAAGCTTTATCACCGTCCAGTTGTGAAGTTCCCTTTCTTTGAATACCCATTGGGGTCACAAGCTTGATTGACTCATTGAACGTATGTTCTTATGAGTTCAATCCCTCTGGTAAGCCTTCATTTTGTCCGTGTGTGGAGGGTCCATCACATTTTTGCATGTGTTATCCACGTGGTGAATAAGGGACTTTATATACCTCTTGATTAACATCAGTCCTCCTCAGCTTTTTAAGCATTTAAAAACATCTGAAGAAATACCAGAGACTTTATTATTGTTTTTGTTTATTTTATATATCTGTCAAGCTATCTTATATTGCAAATGTTGGGGTTTGATACAGATATTTTTTACCTGTGTCTTATATCATCTTTAATTTTTATAATCCCATAACTCATAGCGCTACACTTGTATTTGCACCAGTCACTGTAATCCCTTAGGCTCCACAGTGAGTATAATGCCCCGTACATACGATCGGACATTGATCGGGCATTCCGACAACAAAATCCATGGATTTTTTCTGACGGATGTTGGCTCAAACTTGTCTTGCATACACACGGTCACACAAAGTTGTCGGAAAATCCGATCGTCCTGAACGTGGTGACGTAAAACACGTACATCAGGACTATAAACGGGGCAGTAGCCAATAGTTTTCGTCTCTTAATTTAGTGGCACTTTGTGTGTCGGATTTATGTACACACGATCGGAATTTCCGACAACGGATTTTGTTGTCGGAAAATTTTATAGCAAGCTCTCAAACTTTGTGTGTCGGGAATTCCTATGGAAAATGTGTGATGGAGCCTACACGTGGTCGGAATTTCTGACAACAAGGTCCTATCACACATTTTCCATCGGAAAATCCTATCGTGTGTACAGGGCATAACAAGCATGCTTTACTGCATATACAGACTGATTTTACTGATTTTACTGTTGTGGGTTCAGTAACACTTTAAGCCTGCATGCGTCGGACCTCCGCTTATGAACTTCTACTATGTGGTCACAAATTATATGTTCTAGGGGCCTTGTTTTGCACTACTGTTTTCCATGTAATCGGATCTCTAATGTTTTCAGACACGTACAAGATGATACGGTTCCAGATGTGCATTGAATTTTTTATTGCTCTTATTGTTATGTACCTTATGACTGTCATTGTTCCGCCATGTTTGGTGGACTACTTTCTGTTGTACTGTACTATGTGCATTTTCTGAAGAGCAAAATAAAAACTGGATTAAATACCAGGGTAATTCTTGCTGTAAAAAATACTTGTGGCTAAAACCTACCCAATTTAAAGGGAAAAGCGCTGTTTGACCTAAAATACTTTTGGGTCAAATACTGGAAGTGGGAGTAGATCTGTATGTCGGTGGTGGGATGAGCACTGCAGAGTAGAGAGCTTTTTTTTTTCCAGTCCGGTGGGCACTGTGATTGATGATGGATCTACATCGGGGGACATTATTTTTGGATTTTGTAATAAAGGAATTGTCAAAAACTCTGTTTTTTCGCCAGCAATATTTTTTTTTTACATTCAGCTGTCAGCCCCACTGACAGCTGATGACTCATCGGTTGTTGAGAACGCCGTGGCCGGCTTCCTTAGTGACCAGCTATATACAGTGTTTTTAAAGGAGAAAAATAAAAAAGATGCAAAATGCATCAAAAACGCAATACTTGTGTTTCTGGTGCCACTCCATTGAAGTCTATTAAACGCAATCTGCTGCGGGGAAAAAAGTCCCAGACCCTTTCCAAAAATGCACCGGCTGAAAAACGCATAGGTGTGAACGTGTACCATAGGAAACCATGTTAAATGGACTAAAGTGCGTTTCTGCAAATTGCAAAATGCACCAAAAGGCGCATAGGTGGCGGGGGGACCTTAGGAGCATGGAGAAGAAAAAGGAGGAGGACACAGGAGACAGTCAGGGGATGATCGTTGCGGTGGAGGGGGCCATTACAATCACAGATCTCCCTGTATAGATTTCAATGAAGTAGCTGAAAGCCACGGGAGGGAGAGGAGGAGAAGCGGCCGTCAGCTGCTTCATTGAAATCTATACAGGGAGATTGGTGATTGTAACGGCCCCCACTACCGCACCAATCATCCCCTGACTGCCCAGGTATTAGATTAGGCATCGGAGCATTTGCACAAGTAATGTTTATAGGTTTAAATATTACGTTTATAGGTTTAAATAAATAAGTAATGGCAGGCATTTTATCCTGCGCATACTTTATTTTTATTTCCTTCCAATATTCTTATGGTGGACATTTTTACTAAGGGTAGATGAATCCATCTTCCTTTACTTCCTCAAACTCTACCTAGAACCCTGGGTCTGCCTCCTGAAACATGTGACATGAACTTCCGAGGATGCAGCTGTAAGGTCAAAGTGACATCACCAGTGCTTTCAATGGACTGCGCTACACGTGGCAAAGTAGCTTATCGGACATTTTGGCGTGTTACAGGTTGAATGTTTTTTACTGTACGTTTTGCTGCGTTAGTTGCTCTTTCTTCACGTGGCAAAATGTGAGTTTGCTTCTGTGGTTGGTGTGCAATTAACAATTAATGTCAATGAAAGTGCAACTCCTTTCAGATTTACTAAAACAACATAATAGGAGGACACACCATCTATCCGATCACTCTGTATCCAATCTGGCAGGCCCTTGCACTATATAGTTGATGGTAGATCTAAAGGAGATTGTACAATCACATTGTATAGTGTATGATGAGTTTTACAGAACCCAGGACACACTTCTCCTGTTTTCAATACTACAGTTCTGATTCATTTGTTTTTTGATCGCTCCGCTCCTGCACACTCTGCCAAATGAATGATCTATGCAAAATGAAAGTAAGGTAGAAAAAATATAGATGCCTGTGTATTTAGTGAGAACAGGGATCGCTGATTGCATGGGAAAAATGTGCACCTGTAGAGGTGGGTGGGACTGATCTACTGTAGTAGGAGGGCAGATGCAGGGTGTGTGTTAATGAGGTCAGCTGGTGAACTCCTTCCTGTGTGAAACAGTTTTCATGGAGGTTCATCCACGAAGTAATGAAGACTTTTTTTTTATACAGCAAGCTGGGCACTGAGGTAAGGGCTGTGTAGGATACAAAGTTTGCCTTTTTGTATGGAAGAGAGTAGACGGGTGCGTGTTTGGTGTGGATGTTGTGTTAACGGAAATTTAGCATTGAGATTTTAGGTTGTGGGGCCCTATGAGGTCCACACTCATTACCCTTACATGACCAGTGGTATAGCCCATTCCTCCTTTGCGGAATTTGGTAAATATGATGTATAACTATAATAGTTGGCCCCCGTTGGGCTGTTGCACTTTCTTTTATATTCTGTAAAAGAGATTTGTTTATGGATGCAATTGTACTATCTGAACCTGTAAACTACTTTCTATCAAAATAAATAAAAACTATTTGTTTTTATCTGAACCTGTAAACTACTTTCTATCAAAACAAATAAAAACTATTTTTTTAAAAAAGGGCTGTGCAGGATAAATAGAAAGCTTTTTAATTTCTGAAAAATAAGTATATTAATGCTAGATTGGTACATAGGGGAACTGGAATCTTTTTTTGAAAATAAACTTAGCTTTTAAAGAAACTAGGATGTGGAAAAACAGTAATCACATGTAATAGAATGCTTGTTTTTTTAACTAATGAAAGTAAGGTGATTTCATATCAGCATGCAGAGCTGTATACTGCTTTGAGTTTCAGTGAAAGGGTGGAAAGCTCCACTTTAAGCCAGCCCCTTTATAAACCTGCCTGTAACCACCATCCCTCCGCATTTTGCTAGTGTCCTAAGAGGTTTAATGCTTTTTCTTCTGCTAACATCCTTCTTATGAACTCCCTCCCTTGAGACATGGGTTAAGGGTTTTTTATCTCCAGTTGTTGTCTGGAATTTTTTCCTGGACATACAGTACCACATCTTTTGGGTATGGTAGGCTTAGGCCTTCACTGCAGATGTCCAAATGATTTTTTTCATTGGACATAATGATGCTTATTTACTAAAGGCAAAATGACTAGGGTTGAGCCGAACGGTTCTCACCAGAACTTGCGAACAGACAAAAAATTTGTGCAAACATACAAACACCGTTAAAGTCTATGGGACACGAACGTGAAAAATCAAAATTGCTCATTCTCAAGGCTTACATGCAAGTTATTGCCATAAAAAGTGTTTGGGGACCCAGGTACTGCCCCAGGGGACATGTATCAATGCAAAAAAAAGTTTTTAAAACGGCTGTTTTTTCAGGAGCAGTGATTTTAAGAATGCTTAAAGTGAAACAATAAAAATGAAATATTACTTTAAATATTGTGCTTGGGGGGTGTCCTTAAATGATTTTTTTCATTGGACATAATGATGCTTATTTACTAAAGGCAAAATGATAAGGGATGAGCCGAACGGTTAGCACCAGAACTTGCGAAGAGACAAAAAATTTGTACGAACATACAAACACCGTTAAAGTCTATGGGACACGAACGTGAAAAATCAAAATTGCTCATTCTCAAGGCTTATATGCATGTTATTGCCATAAAAAGTGTTTGGGGACCCGGGTACTGCCCCAGGGTACATGTATCAATGCAAAAAAAAGTTTTTAAAACGGCTGTTTTTTCAGGAGCAGTGATTTTCCTTGTCAAAAGAAGTTTTAGATTAAGTAAAGTTATATATGGATCTGGTTGTATTATTTTTTTTAATATTTTAGATGCAATCACGAAGACTTCCTTCCAGAAGGTTTGGATTTCTGGGCACGTCCACCATATGTGTAAATGTGTGCCTATTTCTGGGCATCCTCGAAAACAAAGAGCTGAGGTATTAGGTGAATATTTTGCCACTCTAGCGGGTACAAGGTACCAGCGAGTTAGGACTTTATAATTTGTCTCCAGTGCTAAGATGTTGGGTGAAGATTACTTAGATGTGAGCCATATGTTAGACCAGTCCGTGTCTTCTAAAGTTCGTCCCAGGTCCTCCTCCCACCTCTAAACGTAAGAGGGTCTATTAAGATTTGCTACTCCATATAATTGATTATAAAGTGATGAAATTGTACCTTTAGCAAATGGATCTTTTGTACAGATTGATTCAAAAATGGATAATTGGGATAATGGTGTATCCCCCTTTAGGAATGGTGTATAGAAGTTTTTGATTTGGAGATATCTAAATATCTCAGAGTTTGGTAGATCATATTTTTCTCTAAGCGATGGGAATGAAAGGAATGATTTAGATGCTATGAAGTCATTTAGTGTCTGAATGCCTGATGTTGTCCAAGCTTTAAAAGAATTTGGGTAGATCCATGCCGGATAAAAGGCCGGATTTCTGATAAAAGAAAGGAGAGGATTGTGTGGCGATTGTAACTGATATTTGGTTTTTAGTTTATCCCAGAGAGATAAGAAGTGTTTAGTTATGGGATTATGAATTTTAAAGCGGTCTTTAGGATCAAGCCATAATAAGTTTGATATTAATAGAGGGTCATTTTCTGAAGCCTCTATAAATACCCATAATGGGATTTCCTGTTTTGCATGGTATTTGGACAGACTGGCCAAATGTGCTGCTCTGTAGTAGTTAGTAAAATTAGGGTATCCCAGGCCTCCTTTATTTTTGGGAAGATGTAGTGTGTGTATAGGTATATGTGGTTTAGAAGAGCCCCATATAAACGAAGTTGCTCTTTTTTGTACTATTCTCAAAAAATAGGAAGGAATTGGAATAGGGAGGACTCTGAATAGATAAAGCAATTTGGGTAGAATAGTCATTTTGATTGCATTAATCTTCCCTATCCAGGATAAAGGAAGTTGCGACCATTGTTTTATTAGGTTTGTGATCTGTCTTAATACAGGAGGATAATTGGTTGAGAATAAGTCAGAATGAGATGCTGTTAAATGAATTCCAAGATATGGGATTGATTTTTCTGCCCATGTGAATGGGAGTGCAGCCCTAGCCGGGATCAATTCCATGTTTGTGAGTGAAATATTAAGCACTAGGCATTTCTTAGGATTAATCATAAGGCCGGATAGGGCTGCAAATCCATCAAGAGCTGGTATTAAGTTAGGACCAGAGACCTGTGGTGATGATAGAAAAAGTAATATATCATCTGCAAATATACATAATTTGTGTGTAATACCTCCTACTTCAATGCCAGTTATAGTTTGGTTTGTTCTGATGTATTGGGCCATGGGTTCGAGTATAAGGGCAAATAATAAGGGAGATAATGGGCAACCCTGTCGGGTACCTCTTTCGATATTTTATATAGGCTTTGGGTTTATTATATAATGCTTTGATCCATGTTAAAAAGTGGGGTCCAAAACCCCATTTTTGTAATGAATATTGCATATATTGCCAGGATACTGTGTCAAATGCCCTCTTAATATCGAGAGATAGAAAACATAAAGGGATTTTCCGTTTTTTAGCAATATGTGCCAATAACACTGCCCTGCATATATTATCGCCTGCCTGTCTATTTGGCATGAAGCCTACTTGATCTCTATGTATTAATTTTCCTATAATGCTATTGAGGCGTTTTGCTATTATTTTTGCTAATAATTTAATATCAAGGTTTAACAGAGAGATAGGCCAATAATTCACACATGAAGTATCATCAGAAAGGGGTTTTGGGATCATACAAACAATTGCCATTAATGTTTCTTGCCGAAAAGAATGTCCATCTAGAAGTTTGTTAAAAGTTTCAGTGAGAATGGGAGAGAGTATTTCTGAGAATGTTTTATAGTATAAAGCCGAGTAGCCGTCTGGGCCTGGTCTTTTATTAAGTTTTAGGTCTTTTATGGCGTTAGCAACTTCATCTATAGTTATAGGCTCATCCAAACTGCTTTTTTGATTCTGAGATAAGTCAGGTAAGGTTATTTTTGAGAAGAAGGATTCAGCCTCTGTAGGATTAAATTCATTGTTTGTCTTGTATAAAGTTGCGAGATGTGAGTGAAATTTATGTACTATTTTAACTGGATTACATTTTTTGATAATTTCAAACGTATTGGTTTGAAAGATTTGTTAGTTGAATTTAATGCCCAAGCCAAATATGTACCTGGTTTGTTTGTATTCATGTAAAAATTGTGTTTGGAGCGTTTGAGGGATTTATCAACTGACTCAGTGAGAAATAGATCGTATTCCAATCTAGATTTTTCCAGATGAGATTTTGTACTCTGAGATGGATTATCTTGGAATGATATGTAGGCTGCATTAAAATTGAGTTCTAGTTTTTTTGCTAGATTTTTGCGTTCCCGTTTAAATAGTGCCATTTGTCTTTGTATTGTACCACGCAAGACAGGCTTATGAGCTTCCCACAGTGTTATTGGGTAGATGTCTGTTGTATTATTAACCACTTGACCACTGGGCACTTAAACCCCCTTCCTAACCAGACCAATTTTCAGCTTTTGGTGCTCTCACATTTTGAATGACAATTACTCAGTCATGCAACACTGTATCTATATGAAATTTTTGTCCTTTTTTTCACACAAATGGAGCTTTCTTTTGGTGGTATTTAATCACCGCTGGGTACTTTATTTTTTGCGCCGTAAAAGAAAAAAGACCGAAAAATCTGTAAAAAAATACATTTTTCTTTATTTCTGTTATAATATTTTGCAAATTAGTAATTTTTCTTCATATATTTTGGCCAAAATTTATACCGCTACATATCTTTGGTAAAATTAACCCAAATCGGTGGATATTATTTGGTCTTTGTGAAAGTTATAGAGTCCAAAAGCTATGGTGCGAATATCTGAAAATTGATCACACCTGAAGTACTGACGGCCTATCTAATTTCTTGAGACCCTAACATTCCAGAAAAGTACAAATACCCCCCAAATGACCCCTTTTTGGAAAGAAGACATTCCAAGGTATTTAGAAAGATGCATGGTGAGTTTTTTGAAGTTGTCATTTTTTCCCACAATTCTTTGCAAAATCAAGGTTTTTTTTTTACTTTTTTTTTTTCCGACAAAATTGTCATATTAGCAGGTTATTTCTCACACACCGCATATGCATAGCACAAATTACACCCCAAAACACATTTTGCTATTACTCCCGAGTACGGCGATACCACATGTGTGAGACTTTTACACAGCGTGGCCACATACAGAGGCCCAACATGCAGGGGAGCACCTTCAGGCGTTCTGGAGCACCCAGGCCAATTCTGACATTTCTCTCCTACATGTAAAAATTATCATTTATTAGCTAGAAAATTACATAGAACCCCAAAACATTATATATGTTTTTTTAGCAAAGACCCTAGAGAATACAATGGCGGTCATTGCAACTTTTTATCTCGCACGGTATTTGCGCAGCAATTTTTTAAACGCGGTTTTTTTTGGAAAAAAAACTGTTTTGTGCTTTACAAAAACCAAAACAGTAAAGTTAGCCTAATGTTTTTGCATAATGTGAAAGATGAAGTTACACCGAGTAAATAGATACCCAACATGTCACCTTTCAAAATTGCACGCGCTTGTGGAATGGCGCCAAACTTTGCTACTCAAAAATCCCCATAGGCGACGCTTTAAAATTTTTTACTGGTTACATGTTTTGAGTTACAGAGGAGGTCTAGGGCCAAAATTATTGCTCTCGCTCTACTGATCGCAGCGATACCTCACATGTGTGGTTTGAACACCGTTTTCATATGTGGGCAGGACTTAAGTATGCGTTTGCTTCTGCATGCGAGGACACAGGGACAGGGGCGCTTTAAAATTTTTTTTTTTTTTTTTTATTGTTCATTTTACTTTATTTATTTTAGTTTGATGCTTTTTTCCAAAAAAAAAAAAAAATTGACCACTTTTATTCCTATTACAAGGAATATAAACATCCTTGTAATAGGAATATGGCATGACAGGTCCTCTTTACAGTGAGATATGGGGTCAATAAGACCCCACATCTCACCTCTAGGCTGGGAAGCCTGAAATAAAAAAAAAAAAAAAACGATCCTGGCTTCGATCGTAGCGGTGAGTCGGTAGAAGCGTGGGAGGGGGGGACATCCCCTCTCGCCTCCCGTAAGAACGATCAAGCAGTGGAACAGCCGCTATGATCATTCCTATGGTGTAGGGAATCGCTGGCTGAAAAAGCTGATATCTGAATGATGCCTGTAGCTGCACCCATCATTCAGATATCCCCGCACAAAGTCAAGGACATTGTATGACGGCCGGCGGGCGGGAAGTGGTTAAAACGCTTTTTTTTTTTAACACAAAGTTGTCCATTTATACAATATTTCTACCACATAACATGTACATACCAAAAATGACACCCCAAAATAGATTCTCCTGCTCCTCCTGAGTACGGCGATACCACATGTGTGAGACTTCCACAGCTTGGCCACATACAGAGGGCGAGTACAGCTGAGCATGGCTCAGCATGGCAGGGTATGGCGGGGTATTGCGGAGTATGGCGGGGTATTGTGGGGTATGGCGGGGTATGGCGGAGTATGGCGGAGTATGGCGGGGTATGGCGGAGTATGGCGGGGTATGGCGGAGTATGGCGGGGTATGGCGGAGTATGGCGGGTATTGCGGAGTATGGCGGGGTATTGCGGAGTATGGCGGGGGCATGGCAGAGTATGGCGGGGGCATGGCAGAGTATGGCGGGGGCATGGCAGAGTATGGCGGGGGCATGGCAGAGTATGGCGGGGGCATTGCAGAGTATGGCGGGGGCATTGCAGAGTATTGTGGGGGCATTGCAGAGTATTGCACAGCATTGGAGAGTATTGTGGGGGTATTGCAGAGTATTGCACAGCATTGCAGAGTATTGCACAGCATTGCAGAGTATTGTGGGGGCAATGCAGAGTATTGCACAGCATTGCAGAGTATTGTGGGGGCATTGCAGAGTATTGTGGGGGCATTGCAGAGTATTGCACAGCATTGCAGAGTATTGTGGGGGTATTGCAGAGTATTGCACAGCATTGCAGAGTATTGTGGGGGTATTTCAGAGTATTGCACAGCATTGCAGAGTATTGTGGGGGTATTGCAGAGTATTGCACAGCATTGCAGAGTAGTGAGGGATGGCTGAGCATGGATGGATGGATGGATGGATGGATGGATGTCTCTGTGCAGCGCTGTGGGCACTACACATCCAGCCCACAGCGCTGCAGACATCCATCCATCCCCCTCCCCGCTCACTGTGTACCGATCGGTACACAGGAGGGGAGGAGAGGAACCGGCGTCATCAGACGACGCCGGTCTGTTTACATGTGATCGCGCCGTCGTTTGACGGCGCGATCACATGGTAAACGGCCGCGATCAGCGGCCATTTACCGGGATCCGTGATGCGCCGGGTCCTCTGGACCCGGCGGTCACGGATGTGTTCGGGTGCGCGCCCCAGGGGGGCGCGCGAGAGGGGAATTCCGGGAGGACGTCATATGACGTCCTCCCAGAGTTATCCAACCGCCCTGCAGCCGTCATTCGGCTATGGGCCGGTTGGTAAGTGGTTCATTGATATGTATTCCTTTAAAGCTTGTTCAATGGCCATCTGATGTAGTGGGTGTTTGAGCATTATGTCCGGTAAGTACCACGTTGGGTCATGCGCTTTTGGTATGGCTGAGGCTATAGTAGTGTATACTGCATTATGGTCAGACCACGGAATCGGAATTTTATCTGATGCAATCATTTCTGGTATCATTCCTATTGTTAGAAAAATATGATCTATTCTGGTGAAGGTTTGATGAGGGTGCGAGAAATAAGTGAATTTCTTTTTCATTGGGTTACTTTCTCTCCACGAATCTACCAGATTGTATTTGGAAAGAAGTTGAGAAAAAGGTAATCTAGAGTTATTTTGGATGGTGTAAAAGGTGATTTATCTAGAAATGGGAGGAGGACCTGGTTCGAATCCCCACACATTATCACTGTTCCTATTTTGTGTGTATTAATCACTTGTAATATATGTGAGAGGAATGGTGTAGGTTGTTTGTTAGGAGCGTAGTAGGAAATCACCGTGACTGCTGTATCCATTATATAACCCATGAGTATCAGGTATCTACCTTCTGGGTCTTTAATTTCTGATGATATCAGGGGAATAAGTGCCTTTGTCACACTCCCACATAATATGGTTGGGAGAATGAGGAGGGCTAATGGGGGTACACAGATCTTCCGCTTACAGGAGAGAAGTGCTATGTCAAAAGACATCAAAATGATGTTTCATTAATTGGAGTGCAAAATATAGTTTTTGTAGAAATTATTTATTCCAAGGTGGTTGTATATGGTTAGTCTTGCCCTAGGCTAAATAATTCAGTTAGAAAGGTACTGTTAATAACTTTGGTATTGATGAAGATAGTTTGAATTATTTTGGGATTTTAACCCTTTTGGAGTAAACAATTACATATTTTATTCATATGTAACTGTTTAGATATGTTAACTCATAAAATTGAGGTTGTATTGCTTCAGATTAGAATAAACAAAAACATAATTCTAGGAACTAGTTAGGTAATAATATATTTGTTTTAAGAAAAAAAGAAAAAGCTTCCATTACTTCTGGATTATTGAACATATTTGTCCTAAAAAGTAATAAATCTATTGTTATAACCTGATAATATATAACTGAACAAGAATTTCCTTATTTCACTTATATATTCTAAGGCTATATGAATCAGAAGCAATAAGAAATATAACTGGAATGTAACATGATCCCACACAGTGTGTGACTATCAGAATGCAGTTACATTCAGTTATAAATACAGGTTTTTTTATAGAGAACCATCTCTTAGTATAATAAATGAAGAGATATCAGGAATTAGGATGTCAGTCCATTGAATCTTCTTGGTCCATGGATGATGTGGCATAAAGGCCTCTTTTGTGAGAATGATGATTCCCATTTTGTTCTGGAATTTTCTGGGTGCTGCCTGAAGGTGAAGATGATGCCATTCTTCTGCGTGTGGGAGAGTTGCTGCTTGTGGGTTCTGTCAGATTTAATTTTAAAAGGGTTTGTTGTAGTTCATCTGCTGATCTGCTTCTGTAAATTGTACCTTGGTAATTAAATCTGACTGAAAAGGGGAAGCCCCATTGATACATAATGTTGTGGCGCTGCTGTTCCATTAGTTGGGGTTTCATGGATCATTTTAGTAATAGTAAGTTGGGATAGGTCATCAAAAATTTGATAATTGTGTCCTTGAAAATTAAGTTCCTTTTTTTCTCTTGCAGCAATTAGTATTTGTTCTTTCGTTCTGTAATAATGAAATTTTGTGATTATATCACGTGGGGGTCCATCTTTCTTTTTGGCTGTGAGGGCTCTGTGTACTCTGTCCAGTTCTAAACGTTCAATAGGGATATCTGGCTTTAGTTCTTGTAATAGAGCAGTAATAGTAGATTGCAGGTCTGTCACAGTTTCAGGTATTCCCCTTATGCGCAAGTTTGGCTCTATTTTCGTAATCTTCGAGCTTAGTTTGAAGTATTAAATTCTCTTCTTTTAGTTGTTCCAATTCTGTTATATTTTCTTGGGTTGTAATTTCAATTTCATCCATTTTTATTTCTAAGGCTGCGGTGCGGTTTCCCAGCTCTCTTATTTCTTTGGTTAGGCTTTTTGTTATTTGGTCTGAGGTTTGTTTTAAAGCCTTATGAAGTATCTTTTCAAATTGTAATAATATTTCTGGGGATGCTGAGGAGGCTTGTGGAGAAGTTTGTGAGAGGATTTGTTCTGTATCTGACTCAAATGGAGAGTCTTGCTGTGACATTTTCTGTCTGTGAGAGCGCCCTGATGCTGTATCTTGTGAGGTGACTGGAGCTGCTTCAGCTGCAGTGAGTGCCTGTGAGCGCTTTGTGAGGTGATTTTTATTTCTGCCACGGTTTCCTCCCAGTACCATATTTCCTGCCCAAACTTTCACATTTTGTTCACAGGGGCAAAAAGGTTCAAATGGATACCTTTTGAGCCTGCAGGCTCAGCTTTGTCCTTCTCTTCTCTCCTCAGCGGTGTGGAGCTCTAACAATGCATGTCTGCTATGCTAGGCTCCGCCCATCTCCTCCTCCAGGAGCAGTGATTTTAAGAATGCTTAAAGTGAAACAATAAAAATGAAATATTTCTTTAAATATCGTGCTTGGGAGGTGTCCTTAGTATGCCTGTAAATTAGCACATTTTTCCCATGTTTGGAAAAGTACTGCTGCAAAAAAACATTTCTAAAGGAAAAAATGTCATTCAAAAGTACTCACGGCTGTAATGTATTGGCAGATGCCGGCAATATACATAAAAAATTATTTTAAAAAACAGGGTGGTCCCCCCCCCCTTTCGTGCCTGGTATGGACCCCGCAAATCTGGAAGAAACGCCAAGGGCAAAATATAAGCTCCCCGGGCTGCGATACGGGGACATCGTTCTAAGGTAAGGTGCATACTAGCTCATTATGCCTTTTCCTTACAGGGTTTTTTTTTTTACATGTGCGCGTATACAACTGCTTTAAGGTGAACTCCACGCCACATTTCTTTTTTCTTAAATGGCTTGGGGGCCCCCCCAAAATCCATACCAGACCCAAAGGGCCTAGTATGGATGGGGGGGGGGACCCATGCCTTTTTTTTCTTAATTCTGTCATAGGGCTCCCCTTAACCACTTCAATACACTATATTATATATTGTACACTGCACTATATACCCTGCACTGTATTATATATACTACACTGAGTTCACTATATACTCTGAACTGCAGTATATATACTATACGGACTATATACTCTGCTGAAAAATTGGGACTTAGGTGTTGGTGGTGCCAGAACACTGTAACCCCTCACCCCTCTATATACTAATCTGACTGTATATATATATATATATAGATATAGATATATATATAGATCTATATATATATATAGATCTATATATATATCTATATCTATATATATATATATCAAATACACTGCCACTAACTAACTAACCCACCTGCCTCAATCTCTCAATCTCCGTCCACTATAACACACTATACAGGCGCTTATATAGTGTGGGGTGTGGACTTAGTCCCCCTGGGCCATGATTGGCCAAAGGCACCCTGCCTTTGGCCAGTTATGGCTCTCGCTGAGGGCTGTGCTGTGATTGGCCAAAGCATGCAGGTCAGGTGTATGCTTTGGCCAATCATCATACAGCGATGCACTGCGGTCTTGCAGTGCATTATGGGGCTCTCGAGTTTGCTGCGAAATAAAATTCGCTGTTCGCCGAACGGGCAAACACCCGATATTCGAATCGACCGTAAGTTCAACTCGAACTCAAAGCTCATCTATAAAATTGACTGTTCAATTTGCATCCCTGGTGGCCAGGGAAACTGTATTTATGGAAGCATTGAAAAAAAAGGATGCAAAATTGTATTTCATTTTTTTTTTTTACTGTTGATACTTTTTGGTAATTTTGGTGAATCGTAATATAATGAACATGCAGTGAATTTAGCAGATCAATAATTATAACTTTTATTGAACTGAAAACTAATTTCAGTTGTAAAATTATGCAGCTACATGGTAATGAAAATGCTGCTTGTGTTATACCTAGCAGACACTGACTTAAATTATTACAGTATATCTGAATTCATTAGGAAGAAAAACTAAAACACATCAGGATTTTAATAAAAGCTGGTCAAATAATTTTCATAAGCTCAAATGATACATTTAAAAATGGCATTTTTGGAAATTTTACAACTATAAGGCCAGACTACATCATGTTTTACCATGTGTTTCTGCAACACAAAAACACAGTGTGGTTCATTGTAGTACTGTTCATTTTGAATGTCAACCCAACGCTCATTGCCAATGCACCACACCTCTGTTTTAGTGCAACACAACATACAGATGTGAACCAGCTACACATTGTGGTGTGCTAGAAAAAAACAATACATGTGCCCTAAAATGTCTTTTGTGGTGAGTTGGCTTGCAGCAACATATTAGGGTTGATTTACTAAAGGCAAATAGGCAGTGCACTTTGCAAAGTGCAGTTGAACTCTGCAAGTGCAGCTGCTCCAGAGTTTAGTAAATGAACAGAAGCTCTGCTAACTTCCATCATCCAATCATGTGCAAGCAAAAATGCTGTTTTTTTTTTTATTTTCCTTGCACGTGATTGGGTATTCTTTGCAAAATAAAGATTTACCTAATTTACTAAGCTTTGGAGCAACTGCACTTTGCAGAGTGCAACTGCAGTTTGAAAAGTGCACAGTCTATTTGCCTAAATCAACCCCATAGTATGTTATTATGCAGCATAACCCACATTAATACATATGCAGTAATGTACCACAATGATGCGAATCCAGCAGGGCCCCTTTGAAGACGTCTACTAATGACGAAACATGTAGGGCGTGGCTACGTTGTAAGCCGTCACGATTGCCCCATGTTATGCACGGGTTATTACGATTTTTATATGCCGGCTTGTTTTTAATTGTATTTTCACCTCACGGAGCGTGCACTCTCCGTTGCGGTCTGTACTTTTATTTAATAAATTCCGAAACTTTTTACACTATTGGAGCTCTGCTCTTTTGTTTTTTCCTTTGCCACACTGGGAGCAAGAGAGCTTTCCTTCCCCCCTCTCCAGGCGTTTCACTTGGACCAGCCCGGATCGGAGACAACATTCCTAACAGCTGCTGGGGAGATCTTCTCATTACATGGTCCCTGCAGAGGGCAAAAATCTGCATGCCTGATAGACCCTGCCAAGGAGGGGGTCCAACACGGAGGGTAAGAGTCCACCTTTATCACTTTCTTACTTATTGGAGTCACCGCCAGTGGATTTGCACCATCCTGCACATCTCTCTCCCTTGTCAATCCACTCATAGGGGGATTAGTTGCTGCTGAGCTGTATAGTGGATGGAAGCTTTTTTTCACTGATGAACTTTTTATATTTGAACCCATGGACTGAGTTTGTTTGATTTTCAGATTTTCATGCTATTAATATCATTGTATTTCACATGTACACATTTTTTGTTTCTTCTTTTTATTTGAGTTTTTATGTTTTGCACTTATATATTTTTACCACTCATGGAGTCATTTACTTGCTCTCAGTAGATTGTGGTTTTTACTACTACCCACATGTATTCACATCTATGTGTGTATTTTCATATAATTAGCGCACTTTATTTATTTTTTACATTCCCTCAAATGAAATAAATAATCCGCACTGGAGAAAATACAGATACAAAGAATAAAGCTGTATAACTCCAAAATAAAAAAACTGATATAGCTCAACCAAAAAGGTATTGATGAATCTATACAGCTCACTGTTCATATCAAAAATTGCAAATTTATTATATCAAAATGAAGTTGAGAAAAGCCACATAAAAAACACATACACAGGACATATACAGTAATAAAATACATGACCACCTCTGTTGTTGTAAAAATCAGACCATAGAGTACTCTAAATAGTACAAATGCCCTATAGTTCCACAAAAACTTCAATAGAAATAATTGGTGGTGTGCAGTGTTTAGCACCGTAGTAGAGTGGTGTGGTCTCCCACAAGGAGAACTGGATGTGAGGAATCCTGAATGCGTAGTGGACAGGGATCAAATCCCAAGTTTCAAATGCATATCAAAAGTTGTTGAAAATAAGAGTGAAAGCCCAGAGGAATAGCAATATTTGGCTCAGTGTTTGAAAAATGATGATGACAGTCAGGGCTTTTTTTCTCAGAAAATAGGTGCAGGAACTTAACCATGCCTGCCACACACACACATACCTGCCAAATGGCATCAAATAGTAGCTCTTCCCTCTGCATACAACCCCCTCCCTCCACTGCCCTCATCTTCTCCCCCCTTCTTAAAAGCTCCACTATCTGTCATATGTCTTACCTTTGTTGCAATAGTAAGCTGAAACACCTATCCGGCTGTAATACCTCCCAGCATACTATACTATACTACAGTCACTTGCAGGGGAGATTATGCAGTAGGAGCATCAACAATTGATCACCAGGAAAAAAATGGAGACCACAGAGGGTGCAGCCTACCACGCACTCTCTCCTGCCCATGACTGCACTGAACCCTGGGCACCTGTTCTGTATCTCCCTTGTCCCTGTCCAGCACTCAGTGGGATCTGCGCAGGAGATCTGACCTGTGGGAGCTACTGGGAGATAAGCTATCACTTGTAAACGCAGAAGCTGGACTTCAGTCCAAGTGATAGTGGTGAGCAGGGAGCAGAAGGCCTGAGCCAGAGGTGGTGGAACTGAGTTCCCCCTAGTTCCTGCTGAAAAAAAGCCCTGATGACAGTAGTCCAGAGGAAGTTAGAGTACCAGGAACAGGGTCAATGTCAATGACATGTGTACATGTTCAGCTGTAGAGGACACTCTGTAACCTAGATTCCCCCCCTCACACTGTGTAGTTGATCCAAAGAGGATGGAAAACACACTGCTGCCAATTTGTATGTATGACTTGTGGGATCCCTATAGTATTGTAACCCACAATGTACATGCTAAAAGCATCACTGTCCCAGCGAGGTCAATGAGTACTTATCCGATCCTAGGATACTGCAAGTTCCTTTTCATCACAGGATTCATCACTGAGTTTGCGATGCCTTGAGTCCCTTAGGTTATAGCTTGTTGAGGTCACAACGTGAGAGGTGGTCAGTTGGAACGCCTGACCGGTTATACTGGACCCAACCGGCTGCTTCAGGGACTCAAAAGAATAAAGCTGCCGCTGTGTACATTTGTGATACCAAATGTGTAAATATAAAAAAAAAAGACCGTACAGCGGTTAAACAAGACAGGTTCCATTCAGAACAGGCCTCACCATGGTCGACCAAAGAAATTGAGTGCACGTGCTCAGCGTCATATCCAGAGGTTGTCTTTGGGAAATAGACGTATGAGTGCTGCCAGCATTGCTGCAGAGGTTAAAGGGGTGGGGGGTCTGCCTCTCAGTGCTCAGACCATACGCCGCACACTGCATCAAATTGGTCTGCACGGCTGTTGTCCCAGAAGGAAGCCTCTTCTAAAGATGATGCACAAGAAAACAGTTTTCTGAAGACAAGCAGACTAAGGACATGGATTACTGGAATCATGTCCTGTGATCTGATGAGATTATTTGGTTCAGATGGTGTCAAGCGTTTATGGTGGCAACCAAGTGAGGAGTACAAAAACAAGTGTGTCTTGCCTACAGTAAAAAAAAAAAGGAGAGAAAAGGAGAGAGGGAGGGTGCACCGACCTTGTGCATTACCAATGGTAAAACTTTATTAAAAGCATAAAAGACAAAGTTTATACTGACAAATGAGCATGTACATGAAGCATGTCAATTGGTGAGACTGCGTCCCTGAACACCAGCAAACTGGACCTGATGTTGAGGGGATCAGAGGGGGGCTCGTCATTTTGGAACATTGTCTGATCCCCTCAACATCAGGTCTGGTTTGCCGGTGTTCAGGGACGCAGTCTCACCAATTGACATGCCTCATGTACATGCTCGTTTGTGAGTATAAACTTTGTCTTTTATGCTTTTAATAAAGTCTTACCATTGGTAGTGCACAAGGTCGGTGCGCCCTCCCTCTCTCCTTTTTTTTTCCAGTTTTAAGAATACCCATTGTTCTGAGGAGGGCTGCAAGACGACAGGCATTGCTTTAAAGAGTTGGTTTCACTACACACTTAGAGACTAAACACCCAAGCGCAGGAGAATTTTATTGTTTTTCTGTTTGCCTACAGTTAAGCATAGTGGTGGGAGTGTCATGGTCTGGGGCTGCATGAATGCTGCTGGCACTGGGGAGCTACAGTTCATTGAGGGAACCATGAATGCCAACATGTACTATGACATATTGAAGCAGAGCATAATCCTATCCCTTCGGAGACTGGTCTACAGGGCAGTATTCCAACAGGATAACGACCCCAAACACACGTCCAAGACGATCACTGCCTTGCTAAAGAAGCCGAGGTTAAAGGTGATGGACTGGCCAAGTATGTCACCAGACCTAAATCCTATAGAGCATCTGTGGGGCATCCTCAAACAGAAGGTGGGGGAGGGCAAGGTCTCTAACATCCACCAGCTCTGTGATATCGTCATAGAGGAGTGGAAGAGGACTCCAGTGGCAACCTGTGAAGCTCTGGTGAACTCCATGCCCAAGACGGTTAAGGCAGTGCTGGAAAATAATGGTAGTGGTGGTGATTTATTTTGAGGGGACAGCAAATTTACACTGTTTTACAAGCTGTATACTCACTACTTTACCTTGTAGCAAAGTGTCATTTCTTCAGTGTTGTCACATGACAAGATATAATAAAATATTTACAAAAATGTGAGGGTTGTACTAATATATATATATATATATATATATATATATATATTAGGATTTTTAAATACAGCTTACCTGTAAAATCCTTTTCTTGGGAATACATCACGGGACACAGAGGCTTGGTAATCACTTAGTGGGTTATATAGTACCTTCAGGTGATTGGACACTGGTAACCCTAATTACAAAGTGAGTTCCTCCCCTATACTGTATAACCCCTCCCATATGGAGAGTACCTCAGTTTTGTAGCAAAGCAATAAGTACCCCAACGTATAATCCTGTAGAGGGGCGGGGGCTCTGTGTCCCGTGATGTATTCCCAAGAAAAGGATTTTACAGGTAAGCTGTGTTTAAAAATCCTATTTTCTTGTTCATACATCATGGGACACAGAGGCTTGGTAATTACTTAGTGGGATGTCCTAAAGCAATGCCTAAAATTGAGGGGAGAGAGACACAGATCAGAAAATACATAGACCGCCAACGGACAAGAGGATCTAAACTGCTGCCTGCAGTACACTGCACCCGAAGGCGGCATCTTCATGCCCTTTTACATCCACCTGATAGAATCTAGTGAATGTATGGAAGACCATAGTTGCAGCCTTGCAGATCTGAGCCATGGAGGCCTGGGGATGCACTGCCCATGAAGCACTAACCGCTCTAGTTGAGTGAGCCTTAACGACTCTCGACCATCTTCCCTGGGTGGACGCTTCTTCCACAACTGCTCCCCAGCCCATTAGGCTGGCATCTGTGGTTACAAGTTTCCAAGTAACTGGGACAAAGGACTTTCCTTTTAAAAGATTCTAGGTCAGTAACCACTAATTGAGTATCTGGCGCACCCCTGGGAATAGGCACATTGGAAGATCCAAGGCTTGAACCCTCTTGTTCCAGGCAGAGAGGATGCTGTTTTGTAAAGGTCTCGAGTAAAACTGGGCCTCGAAGGAGGCAACCATCTTCCCCAATAGTCTTATACATAGTCAGATAGAGGGATTTCTCTTTGCTGAGATTACCCAGACCAAATCTTTTAAGGCTCTGGCTTTTGACCTGGGTAAGAACACTCTGCTTTGGACTGTGTCTATGACCATGCCCAAATACTTAAGCCTCTTTAGGGGCTGCAAGGAGGATTTCTCTAGATTGTGGACCCAGCCTAGGTACTCTAAGTACTTTACCGTGCAGAGCACATTGTGGCTTAGGCGTGTTATGAACTGTTCTATGAGTAGCAAATCGTCCAGATAAGCTGTCACAGTTATGCCCTGAACCCTTAGATTTGCCAGGGGTGGGGCTAGAACTTTTGTGAACATTCGAGGAGCGGTAGCAAGACCAAAAGGAAGGGCCACAAATTGAAAGTGGCACTGATCCACCGCAAACCTTAGGAATCTTTGGTGAGCGGGAAATATTGGCACATTTTTGATGCCTATTGATGCCAGGAATTCTCCCCCCTCAAGGGTGGAGACTACTGAGCGGATAGACTCCATGTGGAAAGAACAAATTTCTAGAAATTGATTCAGGTCCTTTAGATCCAGAATAGGTCTGACATCTCCGTTTGGTTTTAGAACCGTAAAGAGGTTTGAGTAGAACCCTGAGCCTTGCTCTTTTGGGGCCACCTCTATAATTACCCCTTGGGATAACAGACATTTAAAGCCATAAGTAAGGGCCTTCTTTTTTCTGCATCCCTGGGGACTCTTGACCTTAGGAAACGAGATGGCGGAAGCTCTCGGAAGCTTGTAGCCCAAAGACACCATGGAGGCTACCCATCTGTCCTGAATCTCTTCCCGCCAGGCGCCTGCAAACTGCAGCAGCCTTCCCCCCACTCGACCGAGCGGGGGCGCCCCTTCATAGGGAGGCTTTGGGGTTCTGTTTACCACATCTTGGACCCCAAGGTTTCTTTTGCCCTTGGGCTCGACTTTGGACCTTTCCCCTAGTGTTTGATTGGGGAGGCCGTCGCTACTGCCTGGAGGATGAAGCTCCAGGGGCTGGGGACAGAGAACGTCTAAATAAAGGACATTTACTCTTCTTTTTGACCGGTAACAACGTGGTTTTACCCCCGGTAATCTTCTGGATATATTTGTCCAGATCATCCCCAAACAGGCATTCTCCACGAAACGGGAACCCAGTTAAATATTTTTTGCATGAAGCTTCAGCTGCCCAATGCTTAAGCCAAAGGGACCTGCGCATGTGTACCAGCAGGAGAGTGAGGTGAGATGCTTGCTGAGCAGAATCCATAATGGCATCAACCATGAAACACAAGGCTTTAGGAAGTTCTGCATAAACCTCGGCCTCCTCAGTGGAAAGGAGGCTAAGCACCTGCTTCATTTGTTCCTTGAGGAACTGACACATGCCAGTTGCTGCAACCGTAGGCTGGACCACAGCGCATCCCATCTATGGATGGGACTCCCCATTTGTTGGTGAAACTTTCCTCCACCGGATAAAGCATAGAAAACCTTTTAGGAGGAGAAAATAGTTTATCTGGGTGACCCCAGTCAAACAACAATTCATCGAGTAAAGGATGAGTTGGGAAGGCATACGGAGCCTGTGGGAATTTCTGGGACCCCAGAGAGGAAACAGGGGAAATGGCAGTCTCAGCAGAGGGCAATCTGTATGTGGAACGCACAAATTCAGTATAGTATTGCACCTGTGCTTTGAGGGCCTGGGAGGTAGAAGAGAGCTTCTCCTCTTCCCCTGATTCGTCCGACTGCACCTGATCCCTATCCTCAGATAGGGATCTTTCCTCATTATCAGAATGCTCATCCGATAGGGAACCCAAAGCAGAGGGAGCAGATCTACCCCTTTTCATGCTATTTTTTAAGGAAGCTGTGACAAAGGTAGTAATCCTTCCTTCTAAACCATCCAATGGAGCCTTTAAAGCATCTTCTGTGATATAAACAGGGACTGAAACATTAGGAGAGGCTGTAAACCCTGACAGGGGTACAGACTCATCCTGTGAGGCTGCCTCAAGTCTTGCAGGGGGGGATGGTATCCTGCAGGCATGTCCAGAACCCCTAGATGTAGGTGGTGATTTTCTGGTGCCTCTTTTACCTCCCCCTGAAGCCCTCTTACGGGGAGACATAGTCTTAAGCTGCAAAGCAGAGGTACTAGTGTAAATTGTAATCACTGTTGTGCTATAGTCTTAAAATATAAATATTAGCTACAAACTGCACGACCTGATGCCGAGTAGGTGTCTTAGGTTTGCCAGGATCCGATTCACAAGGATGCTTACTAATCCCACAGCTCTGTGTCCCATGGCTTACAGGAGCTCTGGTGCCTTGGGCTTTTAAAAAAATGGCTGCTTTGCGCCTGCGCACTGGTGTGGGATGTGCATGGCACCGCAGCCATGACCCCCCTCCTTCCCCGCCATTTCTGCTGTAAAAGCGCACCCCCTGCACGCGCTTGCGCGTAGGGCCATCATGACGGTGGGCGGGACGAGGGGGGATAAGAAGACCATCAGAGGACCGCGTGGGACCCCCGGACTGCGTGGGATCCCCGCCTTTTTTGTTTATGTGGCAGAGCCTGCAGCGGAGGAGGTGAGCGGCATTCACAGACCAGCTTCACTGAGCGTGTATCCTGGAAGGCATGTAAGTATACACCAGGTATGTCTCTTACCTGGTAAGACATACAACTACTGACAGACAGTTTTAGTATTGGCCCGAGGTATGGATCCGGTTTTATAGCTCCTAGGTCCTCGCAGACCATCAAACAAAGCTTTCTTCTTAGCACATCTTCAATGTGACCAACCACCTTAGACACTGGTGAAAAAACTGAGGTATTCTCAATATGGGAGGGGTTATACAGGGGAGGAACTCACTTTGTAAGTAGGGTTACCAGTCTCCAATCACCTGAAGGTACTATATAACCCACTAAGTAATTACAAAGCCTCTGTGTCCCGTGATGTATGAACAAGATGAACAAGAAATATATATATATATATATATATATATATATATATATATATATACTAAGTTTTTCCCATTTTTTTGTGGTAAATTAAGTCGAGGCCCTAATTTACCACAAAAAAATGGGAAAAACTTAGTGACCCGAGTATAAGACGAGGGTGAGAAATGCACAGCTACTGTAAGTGGAAAAGAGGGTCAACAATGCCCATTTGCAGCCTCACTGTGCCCATTTGCAGCTATAGGTCCCCCGAACTTCAAACTCGGTAGTTAAGGGTTCCTAGATGCCCCCTAGCTGCAGCCAAAATTTGGGGTCTCTGAACCCAAAGAGTCCCGAAATGACATTGCTGCAGATGGACACAGTTGACCGAATTTGGGGCCCCGTATCTTGGGGCCACTTAGTGTTAGGAACCCCAAATTTGGTGTGCAAACCCAGTAGGAACTAGTACCATAAAATATCCAAAGCTGGGGTTTCTAGCACCAAGTGTCCCCGAGATACAGGGCCCCAAAAATCGGTTTAGAAAATGTCAAGCACTTTTCTGCAGCAGAGAATGACATTTTCCGAACTGATTTTGGGGCCCCGTATGTTGGGGCCACTTAGTGCTAGGAACCACAGCTTTGGATATGTTGCGGTACCAGTTCCACTGGGTTTGTACACCAAATTTGGGGTTCCTAGCACCAAGTGGCCCTGAGATACGGTGCCCCAAAATCAGTTCAGAAAATGTCAAGCACTTTTCTGCAGCAGAGAATGACATTTTCCGAACCGATTTTGGGGCCCCGTATCTCGGGGCCACTTAGTGCTAGGAACCCCAGCTTTGGATATGTTGTGGCCCTGAGATACAGGGCCCCTAAATCTGTTCGGAAAATGAAATTTTTTGCTGCAGAAAAGTGCTTGACTCAAGTATAAGTCGAGGGGGGCACTTTCAGCACGAAAAAATGTGCTAAAAAACTCGACTTATATTCGAGTATATACAGTAGTTCATAATTTGATACACATTCCCTTACGAGGAAAAAATCAAGAAGCAAACTTTTTCTGACATTGTGATATCATAAGGCTTGGAAGTTTTACAACAAAAGACTATGACATACTCATTATTTCTACTCCTTGGCAATATACTGTCCAGTTCTGGGCACCAGTCCTCAGGAAGGATGTACTGGAAATGGAGCGAGTACAAAGAAGGGCAACAAAGCTAATAAAGGGTCTGGAGGATCTTAGTTATGAGGAAAGGTTGCGAGCGTTGAACTTATTCTCTCTGGAGAAGAGACGCTTGAGAGGGGATATGATTTCAATTTACAAATACTGTACTGGTGACCCCACAATAGGGATAAAACTTTTTCGCAGAAGAGAGTTTAATAAGACTCGGGGCCACTCATTACAATTAGAAGAAAAGAGGTTTAACCTTAAACTACGTAGAGGGTTCTTTACTGTAAGAGCGGCAAGGATGTGGAATTCCCTTCCACAGGCGGTGGTCTCAGCGGGGAGCATTGATAGCTTCAAGAAACTATTAGATAATCACCTGAATGACCGCAACATACAGGGATATGTAAGGTAATACTGACACATAATCACACACATAGGTTGGACTTGATGGACGTGTGTCTTTTTTCAACCTCACCTACTATGTAACTATGTAACTATGTAATACTCATTATTGGCACTTCTTGGAGACTACTATTCATTTTGGTACACTGATCAACATTGTGTGCTTCACAGAACATAGATAACAATGACAGCAGAGGGCCTCCCCATGATAATATGTAATTTGAACTAGGGAGACAAGGGCTGGGAGGAGAGACATTGGAAATAGCAGGGAATCAGACTCAGAAGCAAGTCAAATCCAGTAGGCTTTTAAGCAATTTCTGGAGAAAGAGGCTTGTGTTTGATGTCTGCTTAAGTTACTTTAATTTTTTTTTGGGACTCCATTAGTAAAATTCAAACAATGATTTCCAGACTCTTTCAAGCAAGTTCAAAACTTGTATGCACAAGCTAGAGCTTTTGTAAGAGATCAGATTGGTGGCAATATGAAGGATGGCATGGGACAAGTTACAATATCTAGGGCTAGTTATATAACCATTGCTTAGTGTTCCATGAAGCATTAGCAATCCTATTCAAAGGTTAGTGAGTTTAAAAGATTTTTTTGCACGTGTATAATGCATTGCTCCACACACATTGGGGTTGATTTACTTAAACTGGAGAGTGCAAAAGCGGCTGCAGCAGTGCATGGTAGTCAATCAGCTTCCACGTTTTGTTGCAAAGCTTAATTGAACAAGGTGAAGTTAGAAGCTGATTGGCTACCATGCAGCGCTGCACCAGATTTTGCATTCTCAAGCTTTAGTAAATCAACCCCATTATCTTCTCTGCCCCAACAATGTAGTTAGTTATATGACAAACAAGGAGCACAGAGAAAGAACACAGAGAACCTAATGGGTGGTGTGTTTATTGAGAAGGCTATCGTACACAGTAGGGCAGGAGAGATAAGGATGTTGCAAGTGGGAATAACAAGTGAAGGCAAAGTCTAGAAATTCAAACAATAAAGGTCTGGGGGTGCTGTGGAAATATGTGAGAATCTGGAGCTTTGATCTGCCAGCTTGGCTCTCTACTCTGGAGAAGGTCTAAGGGGCAGGGTGACAGCTCTGAGATTTAGTGAGCAGGTAAAGGGCTACGGAGAGCCCTTCTCCCATGTATTTCAGAATCTAAGCATGGCTTCTTCAGAGAACTGCTCTTCCTTTGTTACACACATCAGATGAAGAAATCCTCTCCAAAAATGTTTTAAGAAGCACTGTATGAGAGACCTACAAATTTTGACCTGTGCCAGTGATGGGGAGAACCATTCCCTGTTAAAGTGGGATTCCAGCTATACACCTAACTAGCCCTATAACTATTGTGCAGAGTATTGAAATCATGCGCTGGAAGCTTCCTGGATACAGCAAACGGCTTTACTTTTATGGAGGATTAGCAATTATAGCATTAGAAACATGAACAGGAACAAGGATCATACAAGTACATAGTGAACATAGACAGAACATCCTCTTATATCATAGAATATAAGAACTATACAATATAGTACCACAGCGCCAACCGCTGCCTAGATGGGTATAATGCATATATATAGTTCAGTTTATATAAGCAACTTCAAGAAACTATTAGATAAGCACCTGAACGACCGCAACATACAGGGATATACAATGTAATACTGACATATAATCACACACATGGGTTGGACTCGATGGACTTGTGTCTTTTTTCAACCTCACCTACTATGTAACTATGTAACTTTACTGTTGTTCTTTCGACACCCCTTCTCAACAGCATGTGCTTTGTCAAATTATATTCAGCTTTTTCTGGATATAACTATGAAGTTCCTTCAACAAAGGTTTGGTGAGTGCATCAGCATCCATCTCCTCTGACGGGCAGTATTGAATGTCAATTACACCTTGTTCTTGATTATCCCTCATTAGGTGATACTTGACGTCGATGTGTTTGGTCCTAGGATTGACCCTTTCTGATCGTGTAAGCTTTATACAACCCTGGTTATCTTCAAAAATGGGAATTGGTTTTGACATGTCTATCCCAATTTCCATGAAAAGTTGACGAATCCATATCGCTTCTTCACATGCGTGTGCTGCTGCAATGTACTCTGCTTCAGTTGAAGATAGAGCGACAGTTGTTTGTTTTCAATTAGACCAACTTATGGTTCCTTGCCCATTCTGTCTCCAGCCCAATCAGCATCCACATATCCGACCAATGTTTGATTAGATGTTGCTGGTAACCGTAACTTCATCTTAATAGTTCCTTGTGGTATTGTATCACTCTTTTTATTGTGTTCCAGTCACGCTGACAGGGAGCTGAGACTTCCCTGCATAGTATGCCCACTGCTGCGGCTATGTCTGGTCTTGTCACAGTGGCAACATATAGCAGCTTGCCGATTGCTCAGTGTTACATGTCATTGTTGGGTAATAAGTTTTCTGCCTTATTGCTCATTAGATAGCTGGTTCCATAGGAGTTTTCATTTCCTTTGCATCTTGCATATGGAATTGTTCCAAGATTTTGGAAATTTTCTGAGATTGGTTGAGAAGATAACTTTCATCTTCTTCTCTCTCTCTATTTGGATTCCCAGTTAGTAGCTAATGTTCCATAACTCTTTGATTTCAAAATTTGCTTTTAGCTTGTGAACTATCTGACTGTAATCCCCTTCTTGTTCAAAACAGGGTATAAAGTCATCAACATAGATAAGGATGTATATCCATCTGAGTTCTTGATTCTTGGAGTAGAGACAGGGGTCTGCTTTACTTCTTGAAAATCCCTCTCTGGTAAGTACTTCGTTCACTTTCTCATTCCACATGACCGTAGATGCTCTTCTGAAGTTTACAAACTTGTTGTCTCCTTGTTCAAACCCTGGTGGTTGCTCCATGTAGGGGTCTTTCTTAATGTCTCCATATAGGAAAGCAGTTTTAACGTCTAGGTGTTTGACTTGCATGCCCTTCCTGACGGCAACGCTAAGAAGCGCTCTGATGGTGGAGTGATTTACAACAGGAGCGAATGTTTTATCGTAATCTTCACTGAATTTCTGGGAGTAACCCTTGGCAACTAATCTGGCTTTGTATTTGTGGATATTCCCTTCTGCATCTGACTTTACTTTGAAAGTCCACTTACTTCCTATAGTTTTGGAGTCAGGGGGGAGCTCTGTGAGTGTCCAGGTTTTATTCTCTTGAAGTGACTTTAATTCTTCTTCTGCTGCCTTTCTCCATTTATTGGCTCCACATTTTGGCAGTTTTTCTGTGTCTTCCCAGGATGTTGGTTCAAGTACGCTGTGTTTTGACAGTGTATGACAGCTTGCGGGGTGGTATCCCCTTTGTAGTCCGAGTGGATTTTCTGCTTTCAGGCAGTTCAGCAGGATCTGATGGGGAACTTGATTTAGGCATTGTGAGTTCCACCTCTCTTTCTGATTTCTGTACAGGTTTGATTTGGTCAAACTTTTCTTCTGGTTTGCTTGGCATATTCACTTCACAGCTTTTTTTCAAGGAATTACTTATTATTGTGAATTCATCACCCTGGAACTTAACTGTGAGGCCGTTGTTTGCAAGACTTTTCACTGATAGAAGGCTGCTTTTTAGTTCTGGAACATACAGCACTTTCTTTACAAGAATACTGTGTTTACCTCCTTGTGGTGTAATTGCAGTTTAGGAAGCCCTAGCCTTTAACTTCTGCAGTAATGCTTTTCCCATTTGCTAGGAAAACTTTGTCTTTTGCACTGTAATCAATGTTTGTGAAGAAAGTCTTATTGCTGGTCATGTGGCTTTTAGCACCTGAGTCTATGCACCAGCCACATAGCTTGCCACTCTGTGTCACTTTACAGGTGCCACTCCATGATGTGTCTTCAGTTTCCTTTGTGGCTGCTTTGACTCTTTCTTTTGTGGATAGCTTTAGCTTTCTCTGCTCGGCTTTCCAGATAGAACAGTCCTTTTTTAAGTGACCGGTCCTTTTACAGCAAAAACAGGCTCTGGTTTCCTTGTTGTGCTTTGAGCCTTTGTACATCTTAAGAGCTTTGTCATCCTGGTGCATATTTTCTTGACTTCTGTCATATTCATCGATTAATTTCCCTTTGACGTGTTCCAGTGACAGCTCCTGCTCGGGTCTGGTTTCTAAAGCGATAATAAGAGCAGTATATGTCTCTGGAAGGTTGCAGAGGAGCAGGGCAACAAGTGGTTATCTTTGATCTCCTCTCCGATGGCGCGCAGCTGCTCTATGATCTCTAGCATAGCTTTTACACGGTTACACATTTGCTGGCCTTCTTCTAATCTCACCTTGTAAAGCTTTCTTAGCAAAAACAGCTTACTGTTGAGGCTTGAACGCTCATGCAGTTTTTGTAATGAAGTCCACATACCTTTTCCCGTTTTCTCTGTTCTTATGTGGATAAGCTGGTCATCTTCCACTTCCAGCTTATGGTTGCTTTTGCCTACCTATTTTTCCTGTCCCAGTCCTCCATCTCTCTGTCTGTGGGTCTGTCTGTATTCAGCACTTGCCACAAGTCATCCTTGTTCAAAAGCACTTCTAGCTTGAACTTCCACAACTTTAATTTGCATTGTTCAGCTCTGCAATTGCAAACTTCACATCTGAACCACTTGCCATCTTTCACCTGCTTGCATACAATATTCACAGACTTCTCTGTACTCACTAAGTATCCTCTTCAGTGCCTGGACTTGTAGGATCCTCTCCAATGCCTAGGTGCCTGGGTGTGCCTGGACCCATAACCTATTGTGCAGAGTATTGAAGTCATGCGCTGAAAGCTTCTTGGATACAGCAAATGGCTTTACTTTTATGGGGAATTAGCAATGCATGTCTTACAGCATTAGAAACATGAACAGGAACAAGGAGCATACAAGTACATGGTGAACATAGAAAGAACATCCTCTTATCATAGAATGTAAGAACTATACACTATAATACCACATCGCCACCTGCTGCATAGATAGGTATAATGCATATATATAGTTCAGTTTATATAAGCAACAATACTTGCTATTGTTCTTTTAGCAATAACTGCCCCCCCCCCCCCCAACACCAATGCTAACTAACCTGTTTAAGAAAAATGTGTATACTTATGAATTTTTCATGATCTCCCCTGTGTCAGTCAGTGGCAGCTTTGGGGAGAGGAGAGAGCACTCCGAAAAAAGCTAGTAAAGTTTGGAGCTGTGACATCTCCTGTAGGTTTCAGGAGGTCCATACATTCTTGGTGCTCCCTCCTCTCTCCTGCAGCTGTGCTGAATGAGACAGGGTAGCTGGATCACGTGACTGGGCCGGAGCTACCTGAAATACAGTGCCTTGAAAAAGTTTTTATACCCCTTGACATTTTCCACATTTTGTAATGTTACAACCAAAAACGTTAATGTATTTTATTGGGATTTTATGTGATAGACCAACACAAAGTGGCACATAATTGTGAAGTGGAAGGAAAATGATAAATGGTTTTTATTTTTTTTTTACAAATAAATATCTGAAAAGTTACTTTGTAGAACCACCTTTTGCTGCTATTACAGCTGCAAGCCTTTTTAGGTATGACTCTACTAGCTTGGCACATCTAGAAAGTGACATTTTTACCCATTCTTCTCTGCAATATAGCTCAAGCTCTGTCAGATTGGATGGATTCCCATCGACTCTGACCGGCTTCTATGCCCCTGCTGAAGGAAAGCATCCCCACAACATGATGCTGCCACCACCATGTTTCACGGTGGGGGTGGTGTGTTCAGAGTCAAAAGTTCAATTTTGGTCTCATCTGATCAGAGCACCGTCTTCCACATGTTTGCTGTGTCCCCCACATGGCTTCTCGCAAACTGCAAACGGGACTTCTTATGGCTTTCTTAGAACAAAGGTTTTTTTCTTGCAACTCTTTCATAAAGGCCAGATTTGTGGAGTGCACATCTAATATTTGTCCTGTGGACAGATTCTCCCACCTGAGCTGTGGATCTCTGCAGCTCCTCCAAAGTTACTATGGGCCTCTTGGGTGCTTCTCTGATTAATGCTCTCCTTGCCCACTCTGTCAGTTTAGGTGGGCGGCCATGTCATGGTAGGTTTGCAGTTGTGCCATACTCTTTCTATTTTCAGATGGTGGATTGAACAGTGCTCTGTGAGATGTTCAAAGCTTGGGATAGTTTTTTTTATAACCTAACCCTGCTTTAAACTTTTCCACAACTTTATCCATGACCTGTCTGGTGTGTTCCTTGGCCTTCATGATACTGTTTGTTCACAAAAGTTCTCTAACAAACCTCTGAGGGATTCACAGAACAGCTGTATTTATTTTACTGAGGATAAATTACACACAGGTGGACTCTATTTACTAATTATGTGACTTCTGAAGGCAATTGGTTCCACTAGATTTTAATTAGGGGTGTTAGAGTAAAGGGGCCTGAAAACAAATGCACGCCACACTTTTCAGATATTTATTTGTAAAAAAAAATTGAAAATCATTTATCATTTTTCTTCCACCTCACAATTTTGTGCCACTTTGTGTTTGGTTTATCACATAAAATCCCAATAAAATACATTTATGTTTTTGGTTGTAACATGACAAAATGTGGAAAATTTCAAGGGGTATGAATACTTTTTCAAGGCACTGTAGATAAATATATTTTCTACTGTTCAAAAGGTTTAGGCAGGTGTAAAAAAATGTTGTAAATTAGGAATGCTTTCAGAAATAGAAGTGTTAATAGTTTATTTTTATTTTTTTTATAAATGAACAAAATGGGAAGTAAATTAACAGAAGAAAAATCCAAATCAAATCAATATTTGGTGTGACCACCCTTTGCCTTCCAAACAGCATAAATTCTTCCCTAAGCTCCTGCTGCCTCTCTGGTGTGGCTCGAGATACAGGTAGTATTTCAGAGAAAACTACCATGAAGGTCCTTTTCCTCAATCTATTCACTAAGTCCCTGAAATAGCTTTTTAGGACTCTCCTCCTTTCTCTTACTTGGTCATTGGTACCAACGTGTATCATGACTGCTGGGTCCTCCCCAGCCCCTCCCAATAATCTGTCAACACGATCCGTGATGTGCCGAACCAGAGCGCCCGGTAAACGGCACACCGTTCAGCACCCTGGGTCTTTCTGACAGATTGCCTTCTCTCTCCTCCTAATAATTGAGTCTCCCACTACCAGCACTTGTCTGACCTTACCTGTATCAACGCTCCCCTCATTACTGGAGCCATCACTCCCCTGGCGGCTAGGGGAGGGTGCCTAGCCGCCAGGGGCCAATGGTAATGTAGCAGTTAGTTATTTCCACACTGGTAAAACCTAGGCCTTATTCACACCCCTGTTGATTTATGCTATATTGTGGCATTCAGGGATTCATGGTTGTGACACTATGGAGGGCTTTTGTGTCTATCTTCCCTCTCCGATGGTGCAGCTCAAGGTGATCATCAGTTTTTGACTTGTAGGATTGAGCCATCTATAACTCCTATGTACACCTGACACCCAATTCATAAGCATGCAGATTATGATTAACCACTAAAGAAAATTTAAAATTGATTGAAACACACATTAGGTTGTATATGGGCAGCACAGTGGCTAAGTGGTTAGCCCTTCTGTCCAGCAGCACTAGGGTCATTGGTTTGAATTCCAACCACGGCACTACCTGTCTGGAGACAATCAAGGAGGATAGCTGAATGGGCACACTCCAAAAAATACACCTTTATTGTGGCAAAAACAGTGTTAAAAATCCAAGCTGTCACATCATGGCTGAAGCAGGTGCAGAAATAAAGGTGTATATTCGGAGTGTGGCCGTTCAGCCACCCTCCTTGATTGTCTACACATTTGCAGAGTCTGCACCTGAAGGTTTCAGTGGGGCGGGCGTTTATTTGGGATACTATGCCTGGAGTGGCATCACTCCTCACTACCTGTCTGGAGTTTGCATGTTCTCCCTGTGCCTATGTGGGTTTCCTCCAGGTACTCCGTTTTCCTACCACACTCCAAAGACATGCTGGTAGGTTAATTGGCTCTTGTCTAAATTGGACCTAGTATGTGTATGTATAAATGTGAGTTAGGGGCCTTAGATTGTAAGCTTCTTGGGGGCAGGGACTGATTTGAATGTGCAATATACAGTGCTCAGCATAAATGAGTATACCCTATTTGAAAAGTAGGATTTTAATCAATATGTCAATGAACACATGAACAATTTCCAAAATTTTGACAATACTGAGTTTTGTAGAACATTTGTTTAGCTCATTACATGAAAGTAGGGTTAATAATATAACGTAGATTACAAAATCTTCAGTTTTACTCAAATTTGTTAATGCAAAAATGAATACACCCCACAACAAAAACTACTACATCTATTATTTTGTATGACCTCCACGATTTGTAAGGACAGCATCGAATCTTCTAGGCATGGAATTAAGAAGTTGGCGACATATTGCAACATCTATATTTTTTCCATTCTTCAAGAACAACATCTTTTAGAGCCTGGATGCTGGATGGAGAGTGATGCTCAACTTGTCTCTTCAGAATTCCCCATAGGTTTTTGATTGGTTTCAGATTAGGAGACATACAGTACTTGGCCACTGAATCACTTTCATCCTGTTCTTCTTCAGAAATGCAACATTGGCCTTAGATGTGTGTTTTGGATCATTGTCATGTTGGAAAAGTGCACGACAACCGAGGGCACGAGTGATGGTAACATCTTCTCTTTCAATATAGAACAGCACATCTGTGAATTCATGATACCATCAATGAAATGCTGCTCCCGACACCAGCAGCACTCATGCAGCCCCACAGAAGGACGCTGCCACCACCATGTTTCACTGTAGGCACCATGCGTTTTTCTTTTTACTCCTCACCTTTGTGACACCATACAGTTTTGAAGCCATCAGTTCCAAAAACATTTATCTTTGTCTCATCACTCCAGAGTACAGAATGCCAGTAGTCTTCTTCTTTTTCAACATGGGCCCTGGCAAGTTCTAGGTGGGCTTTTTTGTGCATGGGCTCTAAGAGAGGCTTCCTACGTGGGGGACACCCATGCATTCTATTCCTCTGCAGTGTACACCGTATTGTGTCACAGGAAACAATCATCCCAGTTTGGCTTTCTACTTCTTTAGCTAACTGCAGTGAACTTGCATGGTGATTTTCTTCAACCCTGCTCATCAGAAGATGCTAATGTCAAGGTTTTAACTTCCGTGAGCGGCCTGGATCTGATTTTCTTCTTGTAGGCTTTACCTTTCTTGTGTAAAGAAATTATTTTCACTCTCAGGCCCTGTGACATTTCTCTTCCACATGGTGCCATTACTGACAGCATAAAATAGGAAAGGGGTTTTCTTTGTTAAGTAACACCCTTTTATAATGAACTGACTGCTGGACATCTGGTTTTTTTTTTATGGTTTTAATTTGCCAAATGTACATACATAGTATAGAACAATGCAAACAGGGTCCAGTCTTAAAAAATGATGCTTCAATTGAAAATCAACTAAGGGTACAGTCTTAGTTGCAAATGTCAGGATATTATTGCCATTTAGGAATCTCTGAGTTTCTTTCAACTAAGGATAATACATGCGTTAGTACAAATAGCTTCTTTTTCTTTTTTATACCAGTTGCTGTCGATAATTGTAATGTAAATTATCATCAACTTACAACGTGTTAAAAGTAAAACAATAAAGAACAAAACCTTGGAGGTGGATACCTCCATAACCAATTGTGCTGTGTGCTGCCATCTCCCCAGAACCCCAAAACTGTGCTCTCCCACTTTCTTTTTACATTAGATATAACAGAAATTCTATCTTAGATATCACATGGTATAGTTTCTTTGGAGTTTATCCATCTTCCCCACACTTTATTGAATTTTTTTTCAACTTCCCCTTGTTTCATAAGTCATTTTATAGAGCGTGATATTGGCATTAACTAGTCCTTTCCAAGCAGATAATGTAAGATGATCCCTTTTTATCCAGTCGAGGACAATTAGCTTCCTAACATAATAAAATAATAGTCTCAGGAACGTTCCCATATTGTTACTCATGACTTCATCTTCTATAATACCTAAGAGCCCCAACAATGGGCTACATATGTTTGGGAGATCAAACGTATCTGCAAGGAATCGGGTTACCTGCGACCATAAGGGCCGTATCCTATTGCAGTCCCACACCATGTGCATAAAAGTACCATCTGCCGCTAAACATTTATGACATGTGGGGTTGTCTCTTCTACCCATCTTATATAATCTGTGTGGGGTATAATACATTTGATGCAGATATCTCAGTTGTATCAGTTTGTCCCTGGCAGAAATATGGGTATATAGGAGGTCAGAACTTCCTCCCATTGTGCCTCAGTTAGTTCTGGAATTATAGCGGTCCATCTGTCTCTTATTTTTTCTTCCCTCAGGTGTTTTTTTTTTCCATGAGTACAGTATAATATGTAGATATTCGTTTTGTATGGTCAGGTGCAGCAAGGTGTGTTTCTAGTTTAGTGTTTTCTAAAAGTATTGGCCCGTCCCAAATTGAGCATGAGCTGCATGTCTTATCCTGGTGAATTGAAATGTCCAGGAATGAGGGACACCCACCGATGCAAATGTCTCAAGTTCGCCATTGTCGTACAATTGGTGCAGGTATGTAAGGCCAAATTTGGCCCATCTATGTCCGTCCTCTAGATGAAAAAATTCCTTCAAACATGAGTTAAACCATAATGGGGCATTGGGTGACAGGTGTAGAGGTCCGCCATTTATGTGTGTTATACAAATCCCTAGTGTCCGCTTAGCTGATCTGAGCATGGTCATACCTCCTGTCGTAGGGACTTCCCCTCTAAAGAAAAAGTTCAATAGTGCCTCATAGGAGGTTGCCACAGCTGCCTCCACCGCATATGTTCAGCTATGGAAACATACGCCAATGAATCTGCACCAGCTGTGATGCCAGGTAATTGAGGCAAAGGTCAGGTATTGCCAGACCTCCCCTCCCCACCGGTAACTGCAAGATGACCAGCGATACTCTAGCTGCCTTGTCTCCCCATAAAAAGGAGGTTAACAGGGAATCAATGTGTCTGAACATCTTCTTTGGAATGTATAATGGGGCTGTGACAGACATTAGAGAGTACATAAAAATTTTGGGAGGAAAATCATTTTAAACAGATTAGCTCTGCCTAACAATGTGAGCGGGAGGTCTTTCCATTTCTGTACTCTGTCTCTGAAAGTTCTAATTACGGGCCATAGGTTCACCTCTGTGAATGAGTCCACTGGCAATTGAATATTTATCCTTAAGTATTTAAATTGGGTTGTCACAGATAGAGGGCATTGAACAGGAGATACTAAGTTTGGCTGCGGGTCTAGAGGAAACAGCGTCAATTTAAACCAGTTAACTCTAAAGCCGGAGAAATCTCTGAATTCTTGGATTAAGGTGAATGCAGCAGTCAGTAATAGTTCTGGGTCTCCCAAGTATAATAGCGTATCGTCCGCATATAAGGACACTCATTCCTTCAGACCCCCAACCAAAAGCCTTTGATGGTATCCTGGGTCCTAATTTTAGCTGCAAGGGGTTCTATGGCTAGAGCAAATAAGAGAGGAGACAGGGGACATCCTTGTCTTGTCCCCCTGTCGATCTTAAAAGTATTTGATATAATTCCATTCACTCCAATACTTGCTCGGGGATCTTTGTAAAGTAGGTTAACCCAGGTTACAAATTTTGGTCCAAAGCCCAGTTTAACAAGTAGGGAGAAAAGATGCTATCACTCTTTTGCCTGTATTCATATGTGGGATTTGTAAGTTTATATAGAGTCTTCTGAGGTTCATTTGGATACAACGGCCCGGTATAAATCCCGTCGGGTCTGAATTGATCAACTTAAGGATCACCGATTGCAACTTATTGGCCAAAATGTTGGCCAATATTTTGACATCGGAATTGATCAAGGAGATCGGTCTATGTGATTCACATTCCTGTGGATCTTTCCCAGGCTTTGGAATCACTTCAATCAGAGCTTCATGCATGGATTCTGGTAATAGACCTTCTTTTTCTGCTGCTATAAAGACATTTTGTAGATGTGGCACTAGGCTCTCTCTATGTAATTGGTACCATTCCGCCGGGAAACTGTTCAATCCAGTCGATTTGCCCGGTTTAAAGGAGGAGATGGCATCATATATTTCTACTTGTGCAATGGGGTGTTCCAGAGTAGCGCTATCCTCCGAGTCCAGAGAAGGGAGGTTCAGGTTTTCCAAATAGGAGGAAAGCTCCTGATCTGTATGTCTGGACTGGGATTGATAGAGGGTTTCATAAAATTCCAAAAAGGTATTCAGAATATCTTGAGAGTCTCTCACCAGGTCTCCCCTTGGGTGTCTAATTTGTAGTACAGAGGTTTGGGCATATATAGATTTCGCTAGAAATGCTAGTAAGCTGCCGCTTTTGTCACCACATTCAAAGAGGGATCTGGTTTGCTGTAGTTGTTTCTTTGTATTGTGTTCAGTTAGAAGTATCCTGAACTGTCTCATCAGGTCCTGCCAAGGTTGATAAGTACTAGGGGATGGGTCTTGTATATATTTCTGTTCAGCAGTAGCAGCGTCAAGTTCTACATGTTTCATGTCGGAGTTTAAGGCCTTGGAGAAATCCCTTGTCTCTTTAGTGAACACTCCCCTCATGGTGGCTTTAAAGGCCTCCCATTGATTGTGTATCGTGGTTTCAGTGCCATTCTCTCTCCAATGATGACTAATAGCCGATTTGCATTTCAGTGTCACATATTCCTCCTGTAGCCATTGTGTTTTCATACGCCATTGCCTTCTCCCGATGGGGACATTGAAATCTAATATGACCTCCATCGGAGAATGGTCCGATAAGGCTCTGGGAAGGTACCTGACCCCTGATATAATCGGCAGACCATCTATGGAGGATAACAGCATGTCTATTCTGGTTAGTGTCCTATGAGTCTCCGAATGACAGGAGTATGCTCTGACTCTGGGGTTATTGCGACGCCACACAAGAGCATAAAGTAAAAGCATAGCTTTCCAGCCATGATGAGAGGGTGTGGCGCGAGTCAGATGCACAACCATGTCTGTCCAGAGCCCCATCTGACACCGCGTTAAAATCACCCATCAACAACAGTGGGCCCTGTGTGATCAGCAAAGCTTCCTTTAGAATGTCTTCTAATAATATCTAATAACGTCCTCCAGGTCACTGATTCTGTTTTCAGCTTCTGTGGCTCTCTCTCTGATATTTTTCACATCTTGCTTATTAAATGACATTTCTGCCCTCATGCCGTCTATATGCGCCGTGGGGGTGGTTTGGCATGTGACTATGGCCTCCATTATTTGCTTCAGGGAAGGTTACAGATCCAGATTCAAGAGACTAGTGAAAAGCTTGAGCCATTGAAGGATAATCCTGATTTTGAGAGACTCAACGATTTCCTCAAGAAGGAAGTCGATAGAACCCAAAAAAATCTTAAAATGACCAAATACAACAAATTTAAGAGGGATTTAGATGACTGGGCAAAAGGGGAAATTTTTGACCTGTCAGTAAGGGGAAGCAGAAGTAGATCGCGGAATCGTAGATTCCCCTCTTGCTCTGATACAGAGACAGGTGCCCAGTCTTCTGGTAGTGAAGACGAAACACGCCATACCGTGTCTTTTTTAGACAAAGACCTACTGGACCAGCAGAAATCTCCCCCGTCCAGGGGTATACTAAAGGGAGGCAAACAAGGGACAACAGGAGGAGGAGGGAATCGAGGAAAAGGAAGACAAGGAAGGAAGGAAGGAAGGGGGGACCCAATAGGAACAGAGCGGACAACGACTCGGAGCCAAAAACGCCCCAGCTAAATGCACTCCATTTGAATGACCCAGTAGAAGATTTTAAAATCATTAATCTCTCTGATTTTCAATTGGAGAAACGACATATTGATTTATTAAGCAAGGGTCTATCCTTTTCCCCTACTACGAGTATGGACCACTTTGGGGTATATAAGGACCTCTGCCTTTTTTTGAGGAAAGTATACCTCAAGGAGATCTATTCTGACAAAACTCCCCTAAATGATCTACAGCTAGATACCAGAGAAACTGAGGCCCTAGAATCATTAATGATATTGATGGAAGAAGGAGGCCAGTCCTCTGGTGAGGAGGAAGCTCCAGAGATGTCGGGGTGGAAAAGAGATCCCAAATTAAAGATCCGTTCAACCAAAATGCCTTTATTTCGGAAGAACAAATGGCTTGGGGTGTTCCTCGACCTTGTTGAGGAGGACCTCAAAAAATTAAATTGGGAAACCATCATGGGTGATAACCTCACATATGAGGAAAGGAAGGCATTAAAAGAGCTTAGGGAAGCGGACCAAGTGATTATCAAAAAGAGTGATAAAGGAGGTAATGTCGTCCTCCTCTCGGTGGATTTTTACGAGGGGGAGGTACGACGACTCCTAAATGATGAATCTACCTATAAAAGACTACACCATGATCCATTCCAGGACCTGGTGGAACTTATTAATGAGAAATTACAATGGGCATTTGAGGCCAATTTAATTTCTAAAAAGGAATTGGAATTCTTGAGAGTGGTGGACTTCAATAAACCAACATTTTATATAATCCCTAAGGTCCATAAAAATAGAAAGGCCCCTCCAGGAAGACCTATTGTCTCCGCCATTCGTGGTCCCCTGGAGAGACTGGGGAAATATATAGATTTCTTAATCAAGGACATGGTCTTGTCTTTGACTTCGTACGTACGTGACACAGGGGACGTATTGAATAAGATTAGTGCATTAGAATTTCCGGAGGGTGCCCTACTCGTGGGGATCGATGTGGAGTCGCTTTACACATCTATTCCCCACGAGTGGGGCATTTTGGCGGTATATCACTTCCTAGAGAAACACTTCCCAGAAATGGGAGCCCAAAATGAATTCATCATTGATCTCCTAGAGCTTGCACTCAAGCACAACTTTTTCCAGTTCTCTGGGTCTAACTATCAGCAGCTGCGTGGCACCTCTATGGGAGCCCCATGGGCCCCGGCCTATGCGTGTCTGCACCTGGGCTGGTGGGAGGAGGAGAAAGTTTATGCCTCATCGATGTACCTCGGCCATGCATGCTGCTGGCTGAGGTACATCGATGATGTCCTGATGGTATGGGCAGGGACTTCAGATGAACTGGAGGTGTTTATGGCAGAGCTAGAAAACAACACTAGAAATATACATCTAACTTATACTGCGGATCCCCATCAACTCTCCTTCCTGGACCTATCTATCCGACTTGAGGGTGGTAGGTTGATTACTAGTACTTTCCGAAAGGAAACAGCCGCAAATACATTACTACAGGCGGATAGCCACCACCCCAAGTCTCTGATACGTGGGATCCCGGTTGGACAGTTCATGAGAATCCGCAGAAATTGCTCTACTGAGGAGGACTACTTTTCCGAATCTAAACAACTCTACCAGAGATTCAGGGAAAGGGGATACCCCCACCGTACCCTCAAGCGAGCAATGAGCATCGCAGGACATAAGAGGAGAGCTGACCTCCTCTTACCCCAGAAAAAGACACAACAGGAGACTGAGGGACTGGTGAGATTTATCACCCCCTATGGGTCCCAGTGGCACCAGGTTAATACAATCCTCTCAAAACATTGGCACATACTGTTGCGGGCTGTTGGGTCGAGGCAAATTATCGGTGAGAGACCGTCAATGGTTGCTAAACGAGCCCAAAACCTCAATGACATGCTGGTGCAATCTGAGTTTGTACGGCCCTCAAATAGAAGTTGGCTCACTGATATGCCTCGGGTCAACGGCATGTTTCCGTGTGGCCACTGTGGCACATGTAAGTATGTGGACCGCTCAAAAACCTTTAGAAATTCGGATGGTAGTCAACAATTTGAGATTCGGTCTTTCATTAACTGTGCCACAACTAGAATACTCTATGTTCTCGAATGCCCATGTCATAAATTGTATGTAGGCAAAACTAAGAGACAGCTGCGTGTTAGATTCGGGGAACACCTGAAGAGTATCAGGCTAAAGGAAGAAACTTCAGTGGCTCAACACTTTTTGGATTTTCATCAGGGCAAAACCACAGGTCTGAGGGTAAAGGGCTTTTATGCCCTTTCTCTGACAGACCGTAGGGGTGACTTTGACAGGGTACTCCTACGCAAAGAGAAAAAATGGATATTCAGGCTTTGTACTCTTCAACCTAATGGCTTGAACCACGAACTAAGCCTGAGTGTCTTTCTTGAACCATAAACATTAGGTTTGAAGTGTTTTATAAAGGCTCCCCGGCTGATCTCTTGTTTTAGTTGTTTTTGATAGAATTTATTTCTGACCATGAGGGCCATTCCACCTTATGAGGAAATTTATTACAATGTCTATTGCGCTCTTTACTTGATGCCTGGTGATATGTGAGATTGTATTTCTTTCTCCCCCCTTGCAAATAAGTACTTTTTCGTTTGAGCAACTGATTGGCACCTTTTTTCCACTGCATTACCTGATGTGACCACAAGATGGCAGAAAATAGCTATTTGGCATGGTTTGATCTGATTGGACAGTGTTCCCTATTTAAATCAACCTTAATTCAATGCCAAATTGTTCTGAAGAAGTACGCGGAGGCGTACGAAACGTCAACGCAGCCCCTGCAGGGCTTGTCAGCAGGCCTTCAACATGCTTCCTTTTCCAGCAATGTAAAAGGGTTTCCCTGTGATTTGCATACAGCACCATACTTCACAAGCTAATTCCGCATCAGCAATTGAATGCAAAGTTCCTGGTTCCTGGTCTCTTCCTAACCATGTGACCGGTCATGTGATCACACAGTCTGCAGTGTCTACTATTGAGGAGAATGGTGTGCTGTGACTACACACTGAATGTTGCTCTGAACTGACTGAGCCACTCCATGCCAAACAGCAAGACAGCAGAGTCTGAGGACATCACCAGTACTTGAAAGAGGTGAGAGCCCAATGGGCAGTTTCTCTTTCCCTCCTTACCTGCTTATCAATAGTCTTTGCATCTGTTTGCCATTCACCCTCCTGCATGGATTGACACACTTGAAACTGATGAACTGTGAAAATATCATCCTGGTCTAGATTGGAAAAGAGACTAAGCCCTTTCTTTGGAGTGGTTTGTCCTTTGCTCCTTTTATGCTGCATTGAGGAAATAGTGTTTGTGCACTGGACATACCTAGTAACAGGAACGCTGGTCTTTCCATTTCCAAAACAACTGGTGTAAACACACATTTAGTGCACTGAGGTTGGAAGCTGCTTGTGGAGGATTTCCTTTTAACAGAGGTTTTTTTTAAAAAACCCCACCTAATTCAGCTATGTAAGGTCCTGTCTATGTGGATATATGTGGGTTTTTTTTTTTCTCAGTACTGCTCAATCTGATGCACAGTTAATACTAGACCACATAAGACTTGATATCCCATCAGTAGCTTACTCCATGTAATGTTTGGTGCAATACTTTTTTCTTTGGATTCAAATGGACACTGCATGCGTTTTTGGCCTGCAGGCACGCTCTGCAGTTTTATTCATCAATGTTGCAGCATGGTTTTTAATTTTGGTTTAGTGTAGTGAGACGGACTGTGTTATTTAGATACATTGTTTATCTTACATATATTTGGAATTTTTTGTATATGTAAATACCCCCACCCCCCCTACCCTTAATAAAGCCTTTTTGCATTTTTGTACCATAAGCCGTAGTTGACCATTCCCCTTTTTTGCTTTCTGGGGACTCCCTTGTCTCCTCTTTCTGTTGTTGATTCAGGGAAGGTTCCCCTTCCCCCTCTGCTAGCGCTGAATCCCTTGGCCCTGTGTGGGGCAGCCTGTCTAATGAGAGGCCCCTTCTCAGCCCTCTGCACCTGTAGGGCAGTGGGCTCACCTTGCTGGAGGTAGTTGGGGAATGAGCCTCTCTGCCCTGCTGTGTGTTGTCTGGGTCCTGGTCCGTCTCCTTGTGACGGCCACCATCTTGGGATTCCCATGCAAAGCATGACAAACGTTCCGCTGCCAAATCCATGGGTGCTGGCCAATATTTAACCATCTCTCACCGTTCTGTCCACTCCAGGGTGGATTAGGGTGTAGGTTTGGTGCAGAATCTGTGTCTCTGACACTCAGTATGTCCGTAGGAGAATTCATCCTGGCCGGAGCTCTCACTCAGCGCTGCTTACATGTCCACCGCTAACTCCGCCCCCGACTGCTGGGCACCTGTTTAATGAATAATTAGACTCACTTGTATATTGACTTGACTCAAGTTGAAATCTTGTTAATTAGGATTTTGTTGTCTAAAATTTAGCTTTGCTTCTAAGACTTTCATTGGGGTGTATTCATTTTTGCAACATGGTCTTGAATGAATTTGTTAGGAAAAATACTTTTTTGTGTGTGCAAATTAACAATCTTGGTTGCAATTGCATTTGTGGGAGTATTTTGTAGTATAGCGTCCCATAGAAAATGTTGATACTGAAAGGAAAGTAAAGGTTTTCTGAAAAAACTGTTGGGGTGTACTGATTTATGCTGAGCACTGTATATGTAAAGGGCTATATGAGTACCTGTAATAAATAACAATAAAAAAATAATTATTGTGTCTATTGGATTTGGGAACTTTGGGTACATTAAACAAGTTCCATGTGGCAGAGCCTATAAATTGTAAAGATAGCCTGGCTTTATTTAATTTTCCACCCTAATAATAGATTACAGAACAGAACTATTTTTTAAGTCACAAACAGCAATAAGAACCCGAGAGAAGTGCTAACCCATTCCTACTCAAACCTAAAAACAAATGCTGGGGTTGAGCCTTAATATCTATGGAATAGGTAAGTAAGTAGTAAATATTTCCCAGAAATAAAAAAGATGTGGGGGGCAGCTGACACAGAGAAGTAATATACCAAACTTATAAATAATCTTAAGAAAAAGTGTGTAGCGCCAAAAGTAAATTAACAGCAGTGAGATGTGAATACTGTGTTATAATTGGACAGCACAATGAAATAAAGTCCAAAAAAGTGTTAAAGTGAAAAAATGCTAACGTGAAAAAATATATATATATAAGCCCAAACTTGTGGATGGAAATCAACACTAAAAAAACAATATAGTGAAAAATATAGATTTAAATGCACAGTTCCATGATAGGATCAGCAATATAAACTTATTGGTGAAAACACAATAGTTCAGTGCAAAGATGTGTACAACAAATTGGAGGTCACTTGAAAAGTGAATAGGTGATCCAGTACAGTGCTCCAGAATCATCCACCTTACCTCTGTGAAATGGATACTCACCAGAAAAGCTGGCTGCCGTTACAGCAGCAAACATGCACTCAGTGTAGATCCACCATCTGTTGTGGGGAAGGCTGTTCAGCAACTCGCATCATCCAGATGTAGCTGTAGTAAATAAAGCTCACTGGGAGCCAGGTGAAGTCTCCATAGTGTAGTATTTATTGGATTTGTATGTTAAAAGCCAAAATAAAATGAATCATAAAAACATATGACAATGGGTGCCACTGCTGACCTGGGTTCAGACAGTGGCCTGACTTCAGCACTAGTGTCTGCTCCCCAAAGCTTTTCGTCCAATAGGACATTATTAAGGGGTCCTTAAGTAATTATTTCCCAGTTTATTTTGGGCCCATTCATACCTGTGTGTTTTAATGCACTCTAACATACGTGCAGTGATTTTCCATTGTTTCTAATGATACTAGTTCACATGTATGCAATGCATTGACTTGCGTTGGCCAAAAATAGGTCACATCTATTTTTATTCCTCTACTGCAGATAGGAATTGAAGAACATTTCAACGCATGACAACACATCTGCCCAAAGCAATTTAAAAAATACATGAAAAAGAGACACAGGTGTGAAGCCATCCTTAGACTTTGTGTAGCTTTTTGAATCAATGACCAGGCCAGAAATTTTAGTTTCATAATTACATAGTTGGTAAGGTTGAATAAAGACACCAGTCCATCCAGTTCAACCTGTGTTAGTGTGTGTGTGTTTACGTTACTACCATTTCCCATATCCCTGTATATTGCATTCGCTAAGATGCAAGATGCATCTAAAAGTTTTTGGAAAATATTGCCACTCCTCACTGACAGTGCCATTACATTCAATATATTTTTATTGAACATTTTTTCATAAACAATGCACAGGATACAGACATACACAACATCATTGTATAGTATACCAAGGCAAAACCCAGGTGAAAGTACATTGAATTACCACCCGTAGTGTTAGTGTACAAGTCCCCTATCGATGCATTGATAAAAAACCACTGTTATGATAGGTATGCATTGCATAACAAACCATATTTGGGGTCCACCAACAGATGACTTGGTGCACCTGCAAAGAATCACTGAGCCGCAGTAGAAGGAATCCCAAATCAAGGGACCACCCCTTGTCTCTGTTTCTATGGCAAACAGAATATGTACTGAAGAAAAAGCAAAGACCTGAGCAATAGAAGAGAGCAGAGTGAGGAAGATGAACAGAAAGAAGGACTATAGGATGTGGGGAGGACGGGGGAGTAGGGAAGGATGGGGAGCAGAAGGGAAAGTTGGAGTCAGACCATCACAGACATTGCAACACAAAACTGCGCATCGTCTCTTAGTACAAGTTATGGTCAAATTATTTTAGACTTTCTTTCTTTTATTTTCATCTGGTAATCCAGCCAGCAAGTGTATTTTTGTTGTTCACAGCACAAACTCTCCAGCAGAATGTATCAGTTTACATGGATAAGACAAGCCACTTAAAGGGGTTGTAAACCCTCATGTTTTTTTCACCTTAATGCATCCTATGCATTAAGGTGAAAAAAGTTCTGACACTGACCGGCCCCCCAGCCCCCCCCCCCGTTGTACTTACCTGAGCCCTTCGTTCCCTCGGCGGAGACGCACTGTACATCTCTGCCCGGGGTTCTCAGCTCTTGATTGGATAGATTGATAGCAGCGCAGCCATTGGCTCCCACTGCTGTCAATCAATCCAATGATGTGGGCGTGAGGGAGTGGGGCTGAGTCCAGCTATGGATGCAAATGCTGTACTCGGGAGCACACCCGCAAGGTAATCCCCAGGGAGAGCGCTTCTCCTAGGGGGTATACTGATGCGAGGAGGAGCCACAACTGCTGTTGGGGGACCCCAGAAGATGATGATCCAGGGCCACACTGTGCAAAATGAACTGCACAGTGGAGGTAAGTATGATATGTTTGTTATTTTTAAAAAAACCAAAACGAGGGTTTACAACCCCTTTAACACTGGAAGGGGTGATTAAAATGATCAGCTTTTATTTATTCATGCAAAACGTTTGTCCCAAAAGTAAGAAAAAACAGTTTGCTGTAACTGACTCTAAAGTGTGAACTGGAATTTGGTTTCAATTTGTTAGTGGTTCTGAATCTGCTAATACATTTACCACCCCCTTCCACCCAGACTAGTAATGCTGCTGTCTGCTGTGCCTCCTATGCTCATTCCTTAAGAGTTGTGTCTCACTAATACAAGAAGTGTTACTGACCAGATCACTAGGCGAAAACAAAGGGAAAAAGGCCAGAGAAGAGAAAACTGATGCAGCCACCACATCTAATAACTGGTAAACTGCAATATATTACATTTTTGGTTTTGGGTTTAAGGCCACTTTATCTCCTGAGAAATTATGAGGGTTCCATGGATTCCAAATTCTAATATTTTTTTTTACTTGGTCATGGAGAATGGCTGCCAACTTTTCGTTAAACAGGTCAGGCAAGAATTTTCAGTATTTTATCATTCTGACATTGTGTGCTCCATAGAATTGAGTTGTCACTTTTTGAAATGACTGCAACAAGATAAGCCTGGCGCGTATGTATCTTAAGCACATATTATTGCAGAGAAGAACAATTTTAAGATGACAGAATTTGCTTTGTATGTAATGTCTTTTGTAATCAAGTCAGATATCTGAACTGAAGGCCAAGCAGTCCAATATACACAAACTGAAAGCTGGATCAGGTAATAATTTCATGTCTATGGAGGTCTGACCAAATTGCTTTCCACCTCTCTCCTGTCCTTAACATAAAGCTATACTTTAGGACAAGCCCATAGCAAGTTGTCAGATTTTATTCTTGTTTCATTTTTTTCCATTGTAAGTTGCAGAATGAAAGGTAAAACATGTTTGGAATGGACAGCAACCCCACTTTATTTATGTTACAGTTTTCTGTCTTCAGAACCACCCAAATTGCAGTACAGCTGTTACAGTTTGCTGTCTTCAGAACCACCCTGTGTTGCTGTCCACTGTCCACAGCTGTTTCTGTTGCAGCTGAGTCTCGCGGGAGCAGCCTGCTGTTTCTCACCTGGGCCTCATGCATAATTCCTGTTCATCCGTACCTGTGCAATGCTTGTCAAACTCCCTGGAAACCTGTGTTAAAATGCATTTGGTTTGTGTTCTTTCACTACCCCTAATACTTCTTATTGAGAAGTGTTAATGGATGCTTCCTCTGATGTCATATTCAGGAATACTACCATATTTAAACTTGCTTAGTGTCTTTGGGAATTGCTTGAGCAAAGACTTCACTGAGTATCTGCTCTACCTATTAACGACCTCTGCCTGTTTCTCAAAGATCCTTGTCATCTGCCAGCCCCGACTTTGACTTTCCCAGTTTAACCAAGAACCTGCCTTCTTATTTTGTACCATGCTTTGTTTGTTACCAGTCTACCAGTGTAACTGAGGGCCACAACCTGGGAGCCATCTGCAGCACAGCAAATCATCATTGCTTTGATGAACACTGTTTCTTAGACCCTGCACCTCTGCCCTCTTTAAAGCCTAAGTTCCCTTGTCGATACAAAAGCTCTATGACCCCTCAACTCTAGCAACGTATTAGTTCTTATCCGTTGCTTCATCCGTCTATTCCGTTAATATCTGTTTTCATCCGTTAATGTACACGTTTACATCCGTACACATTCTGTGTACAGAACACCTCCAGGTAGCCATATTGCATTGCGTTTTACAGGAAATTACAGAGCTGCAGATTGAAAAGGAAAGGTTATTTTTAATAACATTCTTTACAATATGACTTCGCAATTGTATACGCTATATTATTACTATTTACAATTTTTTTCCCCACGAAAGTGGAGTTACCCTTTAGCCACCTTACGTTCACTTTACACTCACAATAATGGCATCCCCTATCCCCATAGATACAATTAAAGTTAGGCAAACACCTGTTAGACCTATTATCCCTGATTACATCTTCCTGCTTATGACCAATTTTGCATTGCTGTATCCTCTGCAGTAGAGATGGGCCTGTTATGGAAATGATTAAGAGCTCCAATCGAGCTCAAGGTTATCTGCTGCTGTCTCTAATTTGAAAAGTGTTGATATGCATGCATATAAAAGTAAACACACTGAGACACGCTCAGTTTCGTTACTGTTACACTTCTAATTTATTCAAGGCGGTGTTAATGTTTTATACACACAAATACGTCATTGCTATGTCAGTCTAATAGGTACATCTCATTGGTCAAGATAGAAAAGAAGATGGATAATTTTCATAACGAGGTTTGGCTCTCTTTGTTCTTATCTCCAGTTCCGCGTTCTTCTGTGTGTGGGAGGTAGGGGGTACACGCCATTTTGAGAAAATATAGGAACAGAGCAAATCTGTATACTTATATAATGAGTAAGGAGAAAAATATGTATGCACATAAGAAAATAGACATTTTCAGATTACTATTATTATTATCTACATCACATTCCTTCACAATCCCCCCTAAAATGACTATTTTCTCTTTTCTGTCCCTAATACTAAAGGTCCTACTTTTTAGCCTGGCCCTTCTCCTCAGCAACTCTTTTAGGCTGTATATAGAATTGGGCAGCAACTGTTCACTTCCCTCCTCGATACAGCTGGAGAGGTGCAGTCAGGCGCTATCTATCCCTATAACCCTATAGGATTGTGAGATTATGGACAGGGAGTGACTGTAGAGGAGTGAAGGGTTTGTCATCTTCCATCATAAGGAGGTCCTCTTCTTCTTGGTGGAGAAATGTAGGTGTGCTATTGTCTACAGCCTTGCTCATTAACTTTTTTACAAAAGGTAGAATACAGCATATAATCAGGGCTAAAAGGACCAGGATTATTAATACCGTTACCCGTATCTGGGCGAGCACCTTCTGCCACCCACTCATCCAGCTAAAATATTGGTCCCATGGGTCTGTGATACCTGAGTTCTTCTTCAACTCTAGTGACAGATCTTCTAATTTCTTTATAGCTAAAGTAACCTTACCATTTGGGCCAGTATTATCAGGAATGTATGTACAACAGGTTCCCGGTTTTTCCTATGATTTTACAAAACACCTCCTTTCCCCACTAGCACCATGTCTAAGGCCATCAGGTCCTGGAATGTCATGTAGGAAGTGGGGGCTAGCTGGTCAGCAATTCCCTGGAGGGCGTCTTTAGAGTAATTTACAAATCTCTGTTGGTTATAATATGTGTAGTGTCAGGTCACCTAGAGGCTGGGTGACAGATGCACACCGTTGGGATCAGGAGTGCACCGCAAGGTAGTAGACCCTACGGCTGACTGCTGCGGATTGTACCCTGGGAGGTTCAGGAATCAGGTCTACTGGATCACTGACACAGATCCCACTGGGAGCTAGAGCATAGATTCCCCAGGGCGCGGAGTCTAAGAGCCAGCGGGTGTTCACCAGAGCCTCTAGTGGTGAGGATGGACTGCGCTGCAGTCTGGCTCCAGGTCGCGGTCCCCAGGGTCTCACAGCTCACGCTCACGGTAGACTACAGGAGATGAGGAAGGAGGGAGCTGGCTGGAACATCAGGGTCACAGGCAAACAGGGATGGTCGGGAACAGGCCAAAGTCGGTAACAGGAATCAGATGTAGGAAACACAGCAAGTACACATAGAGGCTAACACACAGTGGTTGATCAGCACTGCTGGCTTGCAGTGCACAGGTTAATATAGGGTTCCCTGATATGGCCTGGGGTGGGGCCATGCTTAGAGGGGAGGTTACAAAAGCAGTCAGGTGAGGGTCAGCTGGTCTCTAGAGATGAACACATGGAGACAGGTATGCTGATCGACAAACTCTATTGCATAACCATGACATGTAGTTAATTCAATCTACATTCTTGCTGACAGTTGTTATGGGGATCAAAGACTCAAAACCAGCTTTTACCTGATCCCTGCCTTTAAACTCATCAGGGACCCCCCTTGTAACCCCTATGACATGTATGTATACATGAGGATCAAAGCTTCCGGAGAGAGCTGCTCGCTTCCTCCTCTGACTGTGTGCTGGGTCAGTGTATGTATCAGGGATATCTTTGGTTAGGATATGGGGGCTTTCTATTTTCATCTTTTTTGTCTAATGCACTCTGTGGTCGCCCATTCTGGCCCTGTGTTCCAACCCACTGGCCCCCACAGAAACCACAACTCTGTCCCCAGTAACTGTCTGTGTGGCATACATATATGTCCTTACCGTCAGGATATCACTGTACCAATGGCATCACCATGAAGGGTCAAACGGACAAGGTACTATGTCACAGTAATCTAAGGTAAAGGTGGTCACATGTGTACCTGAAGAGTTACACCAAAACGTAATTATGTTATCGATTTTGTGATGGCCACCTCCTGGGCCCCTCCCCCCTAGATCAAATAGAAAAAGGATATGCAGCACCCGAAAACACGCTCTCCTGCAGTGATAAGCGTGCATTCAGGTGTTCTTCCTGGCCAACTTGACTGAGGTGGCTGTGGTCAGCAAAACTTGGAATGGACCATCATAACTTGGCTCAAGGATCTCCAGACAGTAGTTGGTGTGTTCCTGTATCTAATTCAGGATCTGGAATGGAAGAAAACACCTGGACATGCATTCAGGTTAATTCTCGTGATAATGTGGTTACATAATTAGTCAACACATCAGACTGTAACTGTAACTGTTGTGGAAAGTAACAACCAAGTCTGGGAGCTGAACCAAACAAAATTTCATAAGGGGATAGGGCATGTTTCCCCTGGGGGTGTGTCTGACACTGAACAGGGCAATGGGCCAACTCATGTTAGTCTATTGGGCCATCTTTAACATCCTGTTTTTAGTGTCCCATTCATCCTTTCTACCTTCCCGCTACTTTGAGGGTGGTATGGGATGTGTAGTGCCAACTGAACCCCCAGTGCTGCCCAAATCTCTTTAGTAAGGGTTGTTGTTAGGGCTGGTCCCTGATCTCTCAATATCACCTCTGGGACCCCAAATCTACATACTATCTCACTCAGTAATTTCTTAGCTGTGGTCCTGGCAGTCATGACCACTTCCACTAGGGCGTATTCGAATCTGCCACTTCTTGGCACTTGAGAATGATCAATTTGCATCCTCTGGAATGGGGTATAGGGCTTTTGCCAGGTGCTTCTTCTGTGCATTCTGGGTTACATTTGGTGCAGATAATGCATGATCTGCAGAAGCTGTCGGTCAGTGGAGTAACTCTTGGTGCAACACTTGTTGATAAGAGAGTTCATAAAAGTCTTTGTCAAGTGGGCAGCTCCATGTGCCCATTGCACCACGGCTGGGTACATACTCCTGAGTAGACAAGGCTTCTTGTTGCACTCGAATAGTCCATTTCTGAGAGTTGCTCCTTTTCTCCATTTCCAGCTTTCCTTCTTATCCGGACTTGTTGTTTCCTGTAGTTCTTTTAGATAAACTCTGTCCACTGGGAAAGTCTGTAAGGTAAGCACGGGGTGGTTTTCTTCTACCACCCTGCTGTCCACTTCCCGCGGACCACCAGCTGTCTGTTTAGCAGCTGTATTGGCTCGATGATTGTCTTAAGCTTCCTTTGAGTTCATTTTGTCATGTGCTTTTACTCAGAATAGTCACTTGGGTTGTGAGAAGCAAGGCATCAATCAAGTTTTCACAGGTGTTCCTGCAGCCATCAGGAATCCTCTGTCCTAGATAACACCATAATCATGGGCAATGCTGAAAGCATATCTTGAGTCCATGAATGTTGGCTCTTTTTCCCTCTGCCCATTTACGTGCTGTAGTAAGTGCTTATAGCTCTGCCTCCTGTGTAGACATCACCGGTGTTAAGGCTTCAGCTTGTAGAACAGTGTTTTCAGTGGTGACCGCGTGTCCTGTGCGGTCACGGGGGTAACAAGTCAAGACTCTACTCCTCCTCCTCCTTTCCCCCCTCGAGAAGTGGAAGAAGGGTGGTAGGGTTCAGTGTTTGACAACTTAATAGAGTAATGCTGTCTAGTAGGAGGGAACACAGGAGTCTCAAGTGTCTGGTAGTGGACAAGTGTTTCGGCTGGATCTTGGTTGAATATGGCAACAACGTCATGGGGAACAAGCAGAACGAGGCAGTGTCCGAGGACCAAGTTCAAAGTTTTGTCAAGCAAGTCTTGTGTAGCAAATCCAGCTCGCAGACACAATAGGCCTCCTCTTGCTACCGCATCCAGCCGACAGGAATAATATCCTATGGGGCGTAGGCTGATGCCGTGTGATTGGGTGAGTACACCTGCAGCATGTCCCAGACGTTCGGATACAAAGAGCTTGAGCGTTTTGTCGTAGGCTGGGAGCCCTAGCGCCGGGGGTGGCGCACTCAAGGGTTTCAAACTTTAGATATTTCTTCAGGAGACATCTGGAAGGGTCTGATTGCAGAGCATCAGTAGGAAGGCTTCTGGAATCCATGCTCTGCACTAGGAAATTAGTCCAAGGAAAATGACAGGTGTTGAGCACCACTGCAATTTGGGCTTTGAGGCTCTGCAGCCCTGGTTGGCAAGATAGCACAACAGGCTTTCTGAGGTGACTTCAACAGGGGGTAAGTCAGCTACACAAAGGAGAAGGTCATCAACATGTTGGAAGAGAATCACTTCCGGGTGTTCCTCTTGTCATGTGTCAAGGATGATAGCCATAGCTTTTGCAAACTGGCTTGGAAAGTTCTGTGCCCCTTGTGGCACAACGGTTTAGGTATGTTGCCGTTTCTTTCCGTGGATGAATGCGAAAAGGTACCAGCAGGAGGGGTGAGGGTGGACACTGAAGAAAACGTTTGTAAGGTCCACCTCTGTGAGGTACTTTGCAGTCAAAGGCATCCACAGTAGGTACCTGGTTCTCTTTTTAGGATTCTCTTCTTGGGGTTATTGTGGTTTCCGGGGCAATGAAGCGCCCTCTTTTAGCTTGACTGAAACTGGTGGCACCTTTTAAGTGACCGTTCTGTGTCCTGTGGACCATAGGCACGCAGGGATTCTGTCAAGTACTTCCTGCAGTATTGAACCTGAAGTTTTTGCTTCATTAAGTGTCATCAGGAGAGGCTGAGAACACAAAGCAGATGAGTCTTCTAAAAATAGGGGAGTATGTAACTTCACCCCCCCTTCAGGCGTGTCCTGATTGAGGCCTGTAGTCTGGACAACACATCAGCTCCTAGTAGATTCAAGGGACATGTAGAGTACACCACAAATTTGGCAAGCAAATCAGGAAGTGGACTGGAGCGGGGCACCCCATCCATTCCTACGCAGGAAACATCAATAGTGGAAAGGAAAGAATTATCAGGCAGGTCCACAGCCCTCAACACGCTTCTGGCTGTACCCGTAGAAAGGTGGTAGGTTTTCCTTGTATGGGTAACGTGACTTTTGCTAAGGGTCCCCCGGTTCCACTTGAGGACACTGCCATAAGGGGTGACACGGGTTTGCCCATTTCCTAGTGAGAGTTGGGGCGTGGTGGTGGTGGTTCATGTCCCCGTTGCCCTGCATAGGGTTCCCTGCCTCGTCTGGGACATCTTGGGGCTCTGCATTCTTTCTTTATGTGGCCCCGTTTCCCACAGTTGTAACAGGTGATCCTTTCCCTGGTATTGGGCAGTGGTGGTGGACGAGTGTAGGTGGGATCTTCGTCATGGGTTACCATGAGGGGCGTTGGTTTTTTACCTTTTTGATTTTCTATACCTCTGGCCACCAACAATAAATCAGACATTTTCATTGAATAGTATTCAGGGCGGGCCACCATCAGGCCTTTTCTGATATCCTCTCTGAGCCCTGAAACAAAAGCAGTTGATAACATGTGTGTGTGTGCCTTTATGAGTCTAGCATGATACTTCTTCACAGACTCCCCTTTATCTTGGGTAATATCTTGGATTGTGGTCTTCTGATCCGTCAACTTCTCCTTTGCCCAGTCGTGGAGTTGTGCACAGAACTCCACGCCTGAGGTGTAGGAAGTGGCACTTGTCAGGCAGGCATCATTGAAGGCCATCTGCATGACTGGCCAAAAGACATATCCTGCTTTGATTTGGCATAGGCTGATCAAGTCTCTCCAGGCAGCTGAGTAAGTTTCTTGTATTTGCACTATCCTGTGGTAGAAGGGAATTGGCTGCTTCTCTGGGTCAGGCAGACTTGTCACTAAGGCCGCTGCTTGTGATAGAGTAAAAGCGACATACATCACTGGTGCCCCTTCTGGTAACCGAGACTGTTGTTGGGGCGGGGGCTGACAAGAGGCACTGTTCTTTACGGTTGCCAGCATGTGTTTGAGATCCTCTCGGAACTGAGAGTCTGGAGCCGGATTGGGGGTTAAATCAGTGGGTGGCCTTGCTGCCTGCTGTCGGGCTTCCCACTCAGATGCTTCTTCATCATTAACATATCCAGCCTGGGAATGTGATGCTCCCGTATTGGGGAAGACAGGTGTGTGGTATGAACCATCTTGGTCTAAAACAGGGAGGGCTGGGTACAGGCTGTTTAAGCTTACTGGGTGTACCAAGATGGCCGCCGGCAGGAAGTGCACTGGACTGGGTAGAAAGTGAAGGCATGGGTGCACTAAGATGGCCGCCGGGCTGAGTTGTCACAGTGGGTTGTGCTTGGGTGGTGAGAAAGGAGTGGTTGTTAGACGGAGGGCAGTGCTGTCCCTCCCCTCCTTTGTTTAAAGTTCCAACATATCATCAGCTATACATACATAATACAATCGCCATCTTTCTTAACTTCCTTTATCCAATTTTCTTTATCACACAGGATTTTTCTCCCTGTTTCTTCTGCAACATAACTTTCGTCACTTCTTTCAACTTTGTTAACTATTTCAACATCTTCTTCTCTCCTTCTTTACAATATCACTTTCATTACAATATCACTTTCTGTTTCTCGGCTAACGGCTTGAGAGGGGAATACATACAACCAAGAAGTTAATATTTTTCTCAGCGTTCTTATCAGCAAATTCCTTCGGTGTGGGCACATAAGACTAATGTACAGTTAATCTCAGAACAAGAACAAACACATCAGGGGTAGTGAGGAGCAACGGCCCGCGACCCAATAGATCCCCCGGGCAGCCCCCCTCCCCCTCTCGTGTATATCAAACAATAAACCACAAATACAATCACGACAGGACATTACACCTGCCACTCTTCGAACTGCAAAATTTCAGCAGGCTAAAATAACCACAAGGGCAGACCACCCTGCAAAATAAACACGTTTATAGACATTTGCCACAAGGGAAACAATCTCATCTCAGAGGCCAAAAGCTCATCTGGAGATGAGACTACCCATTCACACATGTAGCACTTCAGGCTGCAAAGCCAGCAGCTGAAATTCCCCTCAAAGGTTCGTCGAACCTAGAGTAACAAGTCTACAACGTTTGCTACACGGGAAACAATCTCATGCCAGAGGCCAAAAGCTCATCTGGAGATGAGACTACCCATTCACACATGTAGCACCCTTAGACTGCTGAGTTTCGTAGCCCAAAGAATGGCAGACAGTGAACAAAGAATACAGTCAGCAGAAACCCATTGGCAGGTTCGTTAAAACAACCTCAGGCGAGGAAATACCTGCCTCTAAAACAGTCTCAGCATACCGACAGAATCCAGCCGTCAACCGAAAGATAAGAGAGTCGTACAGTGGTAAGAATATCAATCAACTCACCGGTACTGTTAGGGCTGCGCAAACCCCACTCTCATTAATCAGTTAACGCCCGAATGCTTGTCGCGGTATAACTTCGACCGTAGCCTGAGATCCCGGGTTTCGGCACCATCTGTTATGGAAATGATTAAGAGCTCCAATCGAGCTCAAGGTTATCTGCTGCTGTCTCTAATTTGAAAAGTGTTGATATGCATGCATATAAAAGTAAACACACTGAGACACGCTCAGTTTCGTTACTGTTACACTTCTAATTTATTCAAGGCGGTGTTAATGTTTTATACACACAAATACGTCATTGCTATGTCAGTCTAATAGGTACATCTCATTGGTCAAGATAGAAAAGAAGATGGATAATTTTCATAACGAGGTTTGGCTCTCTTTGTTCTTATCTCCAGTTCCGCGTTCTTCTGTGTGTGGGAGGTAGGGGGTACACGCCATTTTGAGAAAATATAGGAACAGAGCAAATCTGTATACTTATATAATGAGTAAGGAGAAAAATATGTATGCACATAAGAAAATAGACATTTTCAGATTACTATTATTATTATCTACATCACATTCCTTCACAGGCCGAACATCCCCCGGTTCGGTTCGTGCCAGAACTCTTGAACATAAAAAAGTTTAGAGCCGAACGAGGACCCCCACTGAGGTCTATGGGACCCGAACAGGAAAAACCAAAAGTCCCTATTTTGAAGGCTTATATGCAAGTTTTGGTCATAAAAAGGGTATGGGGGACCAGCTACTGCACTGGGGGACATGTACCAATGCAAAAAAAACTTTAAAAAAAGATTGTTTTTAAAGGAGCAGTGATTTTAATGATGCTTAAAGTGAAACAAGAAAAATTAAAATTTACTTTAAATATAGTGCTTGGGGGTCCCCTTAGTCTGTCTGTAAAGTGGCGCATCTGTACAGTGTATAGAACCTGCTGCAGCAAAACTGACGGCTTGGGGAGCCAGTCTGTATGATGAGGCCACAATTTAGTGCATTCAGAACAAGATTAGAGATTTTTTGGATAAATTCTGGTGTCGTTTTGGCAGGACTTTGGATGAAAATAACAAAGTTTTGCACCACAGTGAGCAAGCCTTATGTGAAGAAGCCAAATTATAGTACACTCAGGCCAAGGTTAACAATTTTTTTTAGATTAATTCTGGTGTCTCTTTCGCAGGCTTTGGATAAAAGTAACAGGTGTGGAAAAATTGGGCTTTGGGTGTTGATGGTGCCTTCACACCGCAACCCTATAGAGGTACTCTTAATTAAAGCAAGAATTGGCCTTGCTGTAAAAAATGTTAATTTGATGCACTTGTCAAACAGGTGCGGAAAAATTGGCCCTTGGGTGTAAATTGTGCCCATGAAACCTATACCAAAAAATGTAAATCAACACCCACAAAGCTAGGGAGCCTACACAGTCTTGCAAAGATTCAAGATCCCAATAATACTTAATCAGCGACATTGCATCAGGGGCTTGATAGCTGCTTCTAATCCAGGACTGATTTATTTTGACAAATATCAGCCGGTCAACAGAGTCTGTGGATAGACATGCTCTTTTATCTGTCACAAAACCTCCGGCGGCACTGAATGCCCTTCAGAAAGTCTGCTGGATGAAGGGCAGCCCAGCAGCTCAACTGCACACTGGGCAAGTTCTGGCCAGTGGTCTATTCTCATGAGCCAGAAACCCAGTGGATCGTCTACTGGAAATCTCTTCATGCCTGTTTTTGCCCCTAGATAATCTTCCACCATATGATGCAGACCCTGCCAATGGGATCTTGAGGCTGACAGCCCTGCGTGCCTAGGACTAAAAAAAATTTGAATTGCATCACGGAGGCGGTCCCCTTCTACACTGCTCCTCTTTTGACCAAAAGAAGCCTCAAAACTAGCTTTTTAATGAGACTGTAACCTACCAGAGTCTGGAAAGGCATTACATAAACTCCTCTTTAAGGTGTCCTCAAGATATTTCATCCTGTGCTCCCTCTGTGAGGGCAGGATGAATTCCGAGACTTTCCCCTTTCCCCTTGTAGTGATGGGAGCGAGCTTGTCCAGGGTGGAAGACAGGGATTTATTGTAGATGGACGTGGCTTGGTTGGGGCAGGACAGAGGAGAGATTTTATCATAGAGGTGGTCAGTAGCAGAATAGAGGAGAGAGGAGATGAAGTTGCGAAAATTTCTACGGGTGATGGTTAGGCGATTGGAGGGAAAGGTGGTGGAAGACAGGGGGAGGGAGAAACTAATAAGGTGATGGTCGGAGAGAGGAAAAGGATTGTTTGAGAAGTTGCATGGAGTGCATAGGTAGGAGAATACAAGGTCAAGGATGTTGCCATCAGAGTGAGTAGAAGCCTGTACCCATTGTTTTAGGTCAAATGAAGAGGTTAGACTAAGAAGTTTAGAAGTAGCAGGAGTGTTTGTATTAGCAGGGATGTTGAAATCACAGAGAAGGATTGTGGGAATTTCTGAAGAGAGGAAGTAGGGTAGCCAGGCAGAAAACTCATCAAGGAAAGTTAATAATGGTCCAGGGGGCCGGTAGATCACAGCAATTCTTAGGGAAGTAGGAGAGAATAGTCATATACAGTGGGCTTCAAATGATGAGAGAGAAAAAGAGGGAGGAGAGTGAATAACCTGGAAGGTGCATTGGGGGATAGGAGGAATCCCACTCCACCTCCCTTAAATTAGTGCATATAAAATCCAAACATAATTTGCATGACAGTAGAGTGATCCTCTGCTTATAACAGTACATATAGTGTCCAAACCCTAAATTCAAAATATATGTAGACCCAGAAAACAAAAAACAAAAACCAAAAAACAGAAAAAAATACAAAAAAATCGCACCAAAATTAAAAATCGCACCAAAATGCAATTTATCGCACAGTATACAAAAAAAACATAGGTGCATTCATATAGTGTCCATATAGTGTACAAACCCTGTCTTGAAACCCTGAATTCAAGATGCATGTAAACCCAGAAAGCAAAAAAATGCAAGAAATCGCACCAAAAAACAGAAAAATTTTAAAAAATCGCACCAAAATTTAAAAATCGCACCAAAATGCAATTTATCGCACCATATAAAAAACCGCATAAGTGCATTCATCCCAATGAAAGTGACTGTTCGTGCTTAAAAAAATTGTAGCAGGTGACTAGTGCTCACAGAATCTTGACAGGTGACTTGTGTGCTCCCCCTCAATGGTCCCCACTCACCAGCTCCTACTATCCCTACAGGGGTAATACGCATGTAACTCCTTAAGGTAGGCAGGTAACCACTGGTGTAAGCCTCTGCAGTTCCTCGAGCAGCTTTGGGATATCCGAGTTGTAGTAAACGTAAATATTCATAATCCTCATAAAAAAGAGAAATTGGCTCCCATAGTGCAGTATTTCCAAAACATCCATTCATTAAAGACCACATAGACGAGTTCTTGCTGGAAAAAAATATTTTAAGCAACAGACAGCATGGATTCATGAAAGACAGAAGTTGTCAAACAAATTTTTATGAGAAGGTAAGTAAAACCTTGGACAGAGGGGTGGCTGTGGACGTGGTATACCTGGATTTTGCAAAAATGTTTGACACAGTTCCCCACACATGGCTAATGTGTAAAGCCCCATACACACTTTCAGATTTTCTGCTGATTTTTTCCTTCAGATTTACCAAAACCATTTAATGAGGTCAAATCTTAGGAGTTTCAATTTGTGTGCAATCAGGCAGGCCCTTGCACTACATGGTTTTGGTAAATCTGACGACAAAAATCAGCAGAAAATCTGATAGTGTGTATGGGGCTTTAGTTAAAGTCTACAGGCTTAGAAAGATCAGTTTGTAAATGGATCGAAAACTGACTAATAGACAGAATTCAGAGAGTAGTGGTTAATGACTCCTAAGGCCCGTACACACGATCTGACTTTTTGACAACAAACATGCAAATTAGCTGTTTTGGGGCAACATCCGACCGTGTGTACGATCCATCAGACAAACTTTTTGGTTTTCATCGGACTTTTGTTGGCAACAAAAGTCAGATAGAGCAAAGTCCGATTGTGTGTACACAAAGCCATCAGACTTTTGTACAAACTACAGTACCTGCCCGCGAGAATGTTTCCAGTGCAATCCCATTGTGCTGGTTCTCGGCGACAGGGTACTGTACATCTCGCGCTGGCTGCAATAGGAAAAACACATTTTCCTATTGCAGCCAGCGCGAGAGGGAATTCCCCTCTGGGAGCATACCAGGCCCTTAGGTCTGGTATGGATTTTAAGGGGAACCCCCTACGCCGAAAAAACGGCGTGGGGTCCCCCCAAAATCCACACCAGACCCTTATCCGAGCACGCAGCCCGGTCAGGAAAGGGAGTGGGGACGAGCGCCCCCTCCCGAACCGTACCAGGCCGCATGCCCTCAACATGGGGGGTGGGCGCTTTGGGGCAGCATGGGGACAAGGTGCTTTGGGGTGGGGGGCCGGCAGGGCTGCCCCCACCCTAAAGCACCTTGTCCCCATGTTGATGAGGACAAGGGCCTCTTCCTGACAACCCTGGCCATTGGTTGTCGGGGTCTGCGGGCGGAGGGCTTATCGGAATAATTAATATGGAACCAGATCCCGGCCCCCCACCCTATGTGAATGAGTATGGGGTACATCGTACCCCTACCCATTCACATGGGGGGAAAAGTGTCAATAAAAAAACACACTAGACAGGTTTTTAAAGTAATTAGGCAGCTGCGGGGGTCTTCTTCCGACTTCGGGGGTCTTCTTCCGACTTCTCCGCTCTCTCCGGCCTCTTCTCCCGGTGTCTGGTTCTTCTCCCGCTCTCTGGCCTCTTCTCCCGGTGTCCAGTTCTTCTCCCGCTCTTCTGCCGGGCTCCTCTGCTATCTTCTGCTCTTTTGTCACTCTTTTGCTAGCGGTGGCCCGGTCTTCTCCATCGTCTTGTTCCCTCTTCTCTTCTTCCGATGTTGACACAACGCTGTCTCCCGCTGTAATGCTGTGCGCGAGGTGCGCGACGACTTATATAGGCATGGGGTGTGGTCACCGGGTGATGTCACCCGGTGACCCCGTCCCCTTATGATGTCACAGTCCCATCATGCGTCGGGACTGTGATGTCATAAGGGCGCGGGGTCACCGGGTGACACCACCCGCTGACCACGCCCCATGCCTATATAAGTCGTCACGCACCTCGCACACAGCATTATAGCGGGAGACAGCGTTGTGTCAACATCGGAAGAAGAGAAGAGGGAACAAGACGACAGAGAAGACCGGGCCACCGCTAGCAAAAGAGCGGAGGAGTCCGGCAGAAGAGCGGGAGAAGAACCGGACACCGGGAGAAAAGGCCGGAGAGCGGGAGAAGACGCCGGAGAGAGCGGAGAAGTCGGAAGAAGACCCCCGAAGTCGGAAGAAGACCCCCGGAGCTGCCTAATAAATTACTTTAAAAACCTGTCTAGTGTGTTTTTTTTATTGACACTTTTTCCCCCAGGTGAATGGGTAAGGGTACAATGTACCCCATACTCATTAACATAGGGTGGGGGGCCAGGATCTGGGGGCCCCCTTATTAAAGGGGGCTCTCGGATTCCGATAAGCCCTCCGCCCGCAGACCCCGCAGCCCAACAGCCAGGGTTGTCAGGAAGAGGCCCTTGTCCTCATCAACATGGGGACAAGGTGCTTTGGGGTGGGGGGAGCCCTGCGGGCCCCCCCCACCCCAAAGCACCTTGTCCCCATGCTGACCCAAAGCGCCCACCCCCCATGTTGAGGGCATGCGGCCTGGTGCGGTTCGGGGGGGGGGGGGGGGGGCGCTCGCTCATCCCCACCCCCTTTCCTGACCGGCTGGGCTGCGTGCTCGGATAAGGGTCTGGTGTGGATTTTGGGGGGACCCCCACACCATTTTTTCGGCGTAGGGGGTTCCCCTTAAAATTCATACCAGACCTAATGGTAAGGGTCGGTCATACCAGACCTAAGGGTAAGGGTAAAACATATGATGTAATCGCGCTAAAGTCCATGAATATAAAATAACAGAAATAGTCAATAAATAATTCCACAGTAAAGTCTGTAATCCGTGAATCAATAAAAATCAGGGAAATCTATTTCTCCAGGATACCAAGGGCTGCTTCCTGTTGAGTGAAGTCGATCCTCCATATATGCATAAAAAACCTTTTTCAAGTGTAAAAGGAGCGCGCATGCCCGTTACGAGCTTCGCGCATGCTCTGAAACGCGTAGTGGTCCCCAGCTAATCTGAACTGCCCGAGTGACGTCATCCCCCATGTGATCCGCTGGAACGCGGAAGTGACTTTTCCACTACACCGCTCATACAGCCGGTGTTTCCGAGCGGAGGTCCGCGGCCACCCGCACGGCGTCCACCTAGGCTCTCCCTGATCACTGGGAACTATTGAGAGACACCGGGACAAGTTCTTTATGGAAGCAGCACATTATCCACCTCAATGTAAGTGTTTACTATGTTTTTAGCATGTGAATAAATCCTTTATACCTAAGAGGCGCTTTCTTTTTGGTTTTTTAAGGGTAAGGGTAAGGGTCGGATAAGGGTCTGGTGTGGATTTTGGGGGGACCCCCACACCGTTTTTTCGGCGTAGGGGGTTCCCCTTAAAATTCATACCAAACCTAAGGGCCTGGTATGCTCCTGGAGGTTTTTTATTTAAAATTTGGCTTGGAGTTCCCCCTCATGATTCATACCAAACAATGTCAACAATGCTTGCTGCTCATCGCGAAAGGAAAAAACACATTTTTCCTTTCCCGATGAGCGAGCCGTCTCCCGCGACAGGGCTCGCAGGTGTCAAATCTTGCCGATACAGAAGTTGACCAAAGGGTGGCAGTAAAGAGCTGAAAAACCACATGATTTGGTGAAAGTTGGATGAAAAAGTCCTGCTGTGTGTATGCTTAATTAGTTTAAGGCCAACGCCCTTTGTACAAAAATCCACGGGAAAGTTTGTACAAAGTCCTATCGTGTGTATGAGGCTTTACTCTGAATCGTCTAAGGTTATAAGTGGTGTACCTCAAGGTTCAGTGCTGCGACCCTTACTTTTTATCAACATTTAACCTCATTTGCCACTTAATTGCCCATTAAGACAATGGATTTTTCGACCAGACTCGAGTCCGTCGGAAAGGTTTGAAACATGTCCCAAATCTAAAGTACGTCTGATTTTCGACAGAAAAAGTCAGCTGAAGGTCTGATGAAGCCCACTCACGGATGGATAAATGATATAGGGTCTGGGATTAAAAGTAACATTTCTGTCTTTGCAGATGACACTAATGCCGTGTATACGCGACCAGACTTTTCGACCGGACTGGTCCGACGGAACGAATCCGTCGGACAATCCGACCGTGAGTGGGCTTCATCAGACCTTCAGCTGACTTTTTCTGTCAAAACTCAGACAGACTTTAGATTTGGAACATGTTTCAAATCTTTCCGACGGACTCGAGCCTGGTCGAAAAATCCGTTCGTCTGTATGCTAGTCTGACGGACAAAAAAGGACGCAAAGGCAGCTATTGGCTACTGGCTATGAACTTCCTTATTCTAGTCCCTTTGTGCGTCATCACGTTCAAACCAACGGACTTTCGAACGGACCTTACAGGGTGTCTCCAATTTACAAGCCAACCTCAATGCATTGTCTTAATGGGCAATTAAGTGGCAAATGAGGTTAAATGTTGATAAATGTAAAGTTATGCACTTGGGGGCTAAGAATATGCATGCATTATACATACTAGGGGGAGTACAACTTGGGGATCATAAGCTCAATAATAGCATGCATTTCCAAGCTTCGGTTTCCAAAGCGAGCAAAGTCCTTTCTTGTATTAGGAGAGGTATGGACTCCAGAGAGAGAGATATCATTTTTCCCCTGTACAAATCATTAGTAAGACCTCATCTGGAAAATGCAGTTCAGTTTTGGGCACCATTTCTCAAAAAGGATATCAGGGAACTGGAGAAAGTGCAGAGAAGGGCAACCAAACTGATACGAGGCATGGAGGAGCTTAGCTAAGAGGAAAGATTAGAGGAACTGAATCTATTCCCTCTTGAGAAGAAGAGATTAAGGGGGATATGATCAACATGTACAAATACATAAGTGGTCCATATGGTGAACTTGGTGTTGAGTTATTCACTTTACTTTGCTTTACGTCTAGAGGAAAAAAAGATTTCATCTCCAAATAAGGAAAGGTTTATTCACAAGAGCTGTGAATGTAAGAGCTGTGAAAATGTGGAATAGACACCCTCCAGAGGTGGTTCTGGCCAGCTCAGTAGATTCCTAAATTTACATAATATTTATAGGTAAAGTTAATTCAGGGAAAATCCGATTGCCTCTCGGGGGATCAGGAAACAATTTTTCCCCTGCTGTAGCAATTTGGAGCATGCTTTACTGGGGTTTTTCGCCTTCCTCTGAATCAACTGTGGGTAAAGGATTGTGTATATGGAAAATATATTTTCTATTTTTTTTTAACTAGATAGACTTGTGTCTTTTTTCAACCTTACTAACTATGTAACTATGACCACCTGAAATGGCTACAGACTCTCCTGTTCGGCTTTTGGGTACCTGTTTAGGAAACGCTGCACCACCAAATTGAGGACATGTGCCAGGCATGGCACATTTGTCAACTTTCCCTGTCGAAGGGCGGACAGAAGGTTAGTGCTATTATCGCACACCACCATTCCTGGCTCAAGCTTCCTTGATGTGAACCACCTCTGGGCCTGCCCTTGCGGAGCTGAAAGAATCTATGCTCCCGAGTGGCTTCTGTCCCCTAGACAGACCAGCTGAAGTACTGCATGGCATCTTCTAGCCTGACTCGATAAATGTCCCCTTGAACATTTAGGGGGTACTGTAGGACAATCCAGCAGAAGAAGGCATGGAGGAGGAGGGGGTGGAGCTGACAGATCTCGCATCATCACCAGCTGTATGGAGACGTGGTGGCAAAACAATCTCCAGAACTGGGCCCTGTTCTGCATCCTTCTTAGTTGCAAGCAGAGTTACCCAGTGTGCTGTGAACAAAATATATCGTCCCTGACCATGCTTGCTGGATGACGTGTAAGCAGTAATGTGGACCTTTGCGATTGAATTGCCTTGACCAACGATGCCAAAACATTGCCTTCCATGTGATTGTACAGAGCTGCAATGGCCTTATGTGCAAAGAAAAAGCAACTGGGAACCTGCCATTGTGGTACTGCACTTTCTACAACTTCACAGGAAGGGGACAGAATCCACCAGATGGAAAGGCAGGAGTTGTAAAGCCAACAATTTGGACAAGCTGGAATTTAGATGCTGGGCATGTGGGTGGCAGAGAGTGTATTTATTTATTTTTTCGCTGCAGCAGCTGGGGCAGAGAAATTTTCCTGCTAAAGAAAAAAATATTATTTTTAGTTTTGGGTAAAGTAGGAAATGTATAGGAGTCATGGGAGAATACTATGGGTTAACGTAAAAGGGTAAAGTATTTAAGATATAGGCAAACTTGTCCTCACCAGGTGGAAATCAAGGATTTTTATATACTCCCAAGGAATGCAAATAATGTGTATATAAAAAAAATCTACTTTTTATTAAAGTAATTTAAGATAACTATGTTGTATATATTAGCTGAGCAGGTGGGGGACTAGTAATCTGCTCTCAATGGATAGTATTTTTCTTCTTCAGGGGACTTATAAGGGCTTTTTTCACAATTTAATGACTGCAGGCTGTGAGGTGCATATTCGCCAACAGTATTTCCAGGGTGATCGCAGGAACATAAAAGGGACAAGGAAGGGATGGGAAGAGGGAGGCATGAGGAAGAAGAACCAGCGTAACAGAAAAAAGCACTCTACTGTAAAGTAAATTCAATCAATCATCAAAGATCCTAGTGAATCAGGTCTATGCCATCTCTGACAGTCAGAATCTCTTGAAGGTCCAGTATCGGCCAGTTGTGAATCCATAGTTACATAGTTACATAGTAAGTGAGGTTAAAAAAAAAAAAAACACAAGTCCATCAAGTCCAACCTATGTGTGTGATTATATGTCAGTATTACATTGTATATCCCTGTATGTTGCGGTCGTTCAGGTGCTTATCTAATAGTTTTTTTAAACTATCGATGCCCGCCCCCCCCACTGAAACCACCACCTTGATAAGGGTATTCCACATCCTTGCCGCTCTTACAGTAAAGAACCCTCTACGCAGTTTAAGGTTAAACCTCTTTTCTTCTAATTTTAATGAGTGGCCACGTGTCTTATTAAACTCCTATCCACAAAAAAGTTTTATCCCTATTGTGGGGTCACCAGTATGGTATTTGCGAATTGAAATCATATCCCCTCTCAAGTGTCTCTTCTCCAGAGAGAATAAGTTCAGTGCTCGCAACCTTTCTTTTTAACTAATATCCTCCAGACCCTTTATTTACTTTGTTGGCCTTCTCTTTACTCACTCCATTTCCAGTACATCCTTCCTGAGGACTGGTGCTCAGAACTGGACAGCATACTCCAGGTGAGGCCAGAGCAAAGTCTTGTAGAGTAGGAGAATTATCGCTTTATCTCTGGAGTTAATCCCCTTTTAACGAATGCCAATATTCTGCTTGCTTTGTTAGCAGCAGCTTGGCATTGCATGCCATTTCTGAGCCTATTATCTACTAAGACCCCCAGGCCCTTTTCCCCCAGAGGTTCTCCCTAGATTGCATTCATATTTTGCCACACAAATGCATTATTTTAAATATTTCTACATTAAACCTCACTTGTCATGTAGTTGCCCAACTCATTATTTGTTTAAATCTTCTTACAAGGTTTCCACATCCTGCAAATAAGTTATTGCCCTGCTTAGCTTAGTATCGTCCGCAAATACAGAGATTGAACTGCTTACCCCATCCTCCAGGTCGTTTATGAACAAATTAAATAGAATTGGTCCCAGCACTGAACCCTGGGGGACCCCACTTCCCACCCCTGACCATTCCGATTACTCCCCATTTATCACCACCCTCTGAACTCGCCCTTGTAGCCAGTTTTCAATCCATGTACTCACCTTATGGTCCACGCCAACGAACCTTACTTTGTACAGTAAACGTCTATGGGGAACTGTGTCAAATGCTTTTGCAAAATCCAGATACACCATGTCTTCAGGCCTTCCTTTATCTAGATGGCAGCTCACCTCCTCATAGAAGGTTAATAGATTGGTTTGGCAAGAACGATTTTTCATGAATCCATGCTGATTACTGCTAATGGTACCATTTTCATTACTAAAATCCTGTATATATTCCCTTATCATCCCCTCCAAGAGCTTGCATACTATTGATGTAAGGCTAACTGTTCTGTAATTCCCAGGGATGTATTATGGCCCTTTTTTAAATATTGGTGCTACATTGGCTTTTCTCCAATCAGCTAGTACCATTCCAGTTAGTAGACGCAGATAAAAATTAGGAACAATGGTCTGACAGTTACTCGACTGAGTTCCCTAAGTACCCTGGGTGCAAGCCATCTGGTCCTGGTGATTTATTAATGTTAAGTTTCCCAAGTCTATTTCTAAATCTGTCCTCTGTTAGTCATGAGGTTGCTTCCTGTGATGTGTCATGAGAATAAACACTGCAGTTTTGGTTACTGAAGCCCCCTGATTCCCTCATGAAGACTGAGGAGAAGAATAAACTCAATACCTTCGCCATCTCCCCGTCCTTTGTAACCAGATGTCCTTCCTCATTCTTTATGGTGCCAGTATGGTCTGTCCTCCCTTTTTTACTGTTTATATACTTAATGAATTTCTTGGGATTTTTTTTTGCTCTCCTCTGCTTTGTGTCTTTCGTGTTCTATCTTAGCCGCCCTAATTGCACCCTTACATTTCTTGCATTCTTTGTAAAGTCTGAATGCTGATGATGATCCCTCAGCCTTATATTTTTTGAAGGCTTTCTCCTTTGCTTTTATATGCATTTTTACATTGGAGTTAAGCCATCCAGGACTTTTCTTTGCTCTTTTAAATGTATTTCCCAATGGGATGCACTGGTTAATACCCTTATTTAATATGCTTTTTAAAGCAAACCCATCTCTCCTCCGTGTTCTTCATTTCTAAGTTTTTATCCCAATTTATATCTTCTAGTAAGGTCGCCCTAATTGCACCCTTACATTTCTTGCATTCTTTGTAAAGTCTGAATGCTGATGATGATCCCTCAGCCTTATATTTTTTGAAGGCCTTCTCCTTTGGTTTTATATGCATTTTTACATTGGAGTTAAGCCATCCAGGACTTTTCTTTGCTCTTTTAAATGTATTTCCCAATGGGATGCACTGGCTAATACCCTTATTTAATATGCTTTTAAAGCAAACCCATCTCTCCTCCGTGTTCTTCATTTCTAAGTTTTTATCCCAATTTATATCTTCTAGTAAGGTTCGGAGTTTAGGGAAGCTCTTTTGATATTCAGAGTCTTTGTATTCCCCGTAAGTTTACTATTTGTGTGATTTATACTGAAGCCAATTGACCTGTGATTGCTGTTTCCTAAATTGCACCGTATTTCCACATCCGTGATCAGGCCTGTATTGTTGGTAATCAGTAGATCTAGTAACGCTTTGTTTCTAGTTGGTGCGTCTACCATCTGACCCATGAAATTGTCCTGCAAGACATTTAGGAACTGGCAAGCCTTAGACGAAGGCGTGGTGCCCTCCGCCCTGTCTATGTCTGAATAATGAAAATCCCCCATTATGATAACACTTCCCATCCTTGCTGCTAATCCAAATTGTGATAGGAGGTCCGTCTCCCCCTCCTCCCTCAGGTTGAACATGCCACGTAGTTTAGACCGGTCACATAGATAATTTACAATATTTTGTTGCGCTAGGGGACGACAGCTATGGATAGGGGTGAGCAATATACAAAGGGATAGTAAGTTATATAAAATAGAAAAATTAAAGAATAGCTAATTAAAAGATATCAATTTAAATAACAGTCATGTGTGAGTTACAATACATTTATATGATAAAAATAATGATAATAGAAAATAAAAAATGAAAAATGAAATATGAAAAATGATAAAAAAAATGATAAAAAAAAAAAGAAAAAAAAAATTCATCCCGTCCTCATCCACCTCTCAGCAACTGCCTTCTAATAAGCACATATCCATGCTATCACGTCCCTCTGCTGTTCTCTCCCTCCCCCCTCTCTCCACACACTTCTTCACCTCCCTTGCTATTTCCTCCTTGTCTCCTCCACTCTCCACCCCCTATTCTGTCATCATGTTCCTCAACACTGTCCACCCCTCCCACGGTTCCCTTAAGCCTAATAAGAGGTAGGCGGAGACAATGATGCAATTGGCCCGCCCGCCCTTCTTATACCTCTTCCGAAATTAATGGACGCTATGCCTGATGAAGGAGCACGCATGCTCCGAACGCGTGCACGTCCCCAGCGTCACTGATACCCGGGAAATACAACTTAACAGACGATCCACGCTGTGCCTGTCTCAACCCAGCCTGTGACACTGGTTACCACCTGCGCAGTCAGACGGGACAAGGAGACAAGTGTAACACACTCCAGCATTCAGGATCGCCCCCTGTGGAGCCCTGCTGCCCACCACACAGCTTCCCGGACGGATTTTTTACTTGATGTGCCTGTATCTACCTTACTCTGAGTGAGTGCATTTTAACCTGTAATAAATGTTTATGCTACAGTACTACACTTAGGTAGGCGCTGCTTTTCTTCCTTTTTAGACCGGTCACATACTGTCCTCCTATCGGGTGTTCTAAGATTGCAAATAGGACTTTTTACTATACTTACCTCGGGTTTATGTGCTTTAGTCAACCTACCACTAGTGACCCCAATACTACCCTCTAGAATATGTTCAGCACGGACTATCTCTACCTCTGGACCCTCCCCCCGTTGCCTAGTTTAAAAACCCCTCTAACTTTTCGGCCATCTTCTCTCCCAGCACATCTGCACCCCCCTCATTTAGGTGTAGTCCGTCCCTTCTATAGAACTGGTGACCGACTGAGAAGTCGAGCCCAGTTCTCCAGAAACCCAAACCCCTCCTTACTACACCAGCTCCTCAGCCACTAGTTTACTTCCCTTATCTCCCTCTGCCTTTCTGGTGTGGCTCGAGGTACCAGTAGTATTTTTGAGACTACTACCTTGGAGGTCCTTTTCCTCAATGTAGCTCCTGAGTACCTAAAATCGTTATTTAGGACACTCCATCTGCCACTGACTTTGTCATTGGTGCCAAGGTGCACCATGACAGCCAGGTCTTCCCCAGCCCCTCCCAGTAATCTGTCCACCAGATCCATGATGTGCCGAACCCGAGTGCCCAGTAGACATCATACAGTTTGGTGCTTCAGGTCTTTGTCACAGATTGCCCTCTCTGTCCTTCTAAGAATTGAATCCCCTACCATCAGAATCTGTCTATCCTTTCCCTTTGCTTCCCCCCCACTCTCACTAGAGGAGTTCTTCTCCTGGCAGCTAGGAGAGTCCCTCAGCTCCAGCAGTGCTGGTCTCTGACCGGTTTCACCAATGTCACTCAATGGCGCATGCTTATTGGGATGCTCCAGCCCAGGATTGGCCTCCCTGGCACTCCCCCCTCTATGCTTCTTAATTGTCACCCATCTACTCTTTTCTAGTGCCTGCACCTCTTTGTCTCCACCTGCCTCTGTGCTGGCCCGACATGGCCTTGCCCATATAATGAATCCACGTGCCCATATACCTTAAAACTTACGTCTGCCCTTAAATGTCGCCATCCACTCCTCCGTAGCCATAATGTCATTCACTAGGCGGATCCAGTCCACTCGGCCTGGAGTTTGGGATTTCTTCCTGTAAACGAGGATCAGTCACCTAGCCGCATTCAGCAGGTGAGGTAACACTGACTTGCGGTAATGGCTGAGAGGGATGGTGGGAACATGAAGCAGGAGCTCCATTGGGGAGTCAGGGAGCTCAATGTTCAAAATAACTTTTATTTGGGATCTGATACCTTGCCAGTAGGGTTGCAGCTTGGGGCACTCTCGCCAAATGTGTAGGAACGTACCCCGATGTCCACATTCCCTCCAGCAAGCATCCAAAGGAGCTGGATAAATTCTAGCGAGTTTTGAGGGAACTCCATACCAGTGAGATAGTATTTTAAACCCTTTTTCTTGCATTTTTGTATCTACTGAGCTAGAATGGGTAAGGCAAAAAAAAAATGCTCAAGTTGTGTCTCGGTGAACACATGTTGCAGGTCCCTCTCCCACTCTCTTATGTATACCGACTTGCCTTTGGGTTCCAATGCTTGCAGCATCCCATATAACATGGAGATGGAATGTGGGATTGTGGCAGTGGACATACAGAGCTTCTCAAAAGGAGTTAAGGAGGAAGGGGAACGGATGACCTGGAGCAAGCTATGGGTAAACTGTTGAAGCTGCCTGTACCGCCAGTCATCTAGTGGGAAGCGACCATATTGGTCGCTAAGAGTATCTAAAGATAGCAGCCCCTGGTCTTAGACAAACCTACCACATCTCACCTCCCCATCAGCCACCCAGGAGCAATAAAAAGAGAGGAGTTCCCCTGGAGTGAACCAAGGGAAGCCTCCCAAGGGGTCAAGGGGGGAAACCAGAGGGGCAAGCTGTCCTGAATTGTTTAAAATGTCCCATAGCTGCAGAGTATGAATAGTAGTGGGGGAGGTGAACTCAGACAGGCCTCAATTTTCACGAGGTAGCCAAGGCGCATGGGATAAGTTGCTACCGGCTAAAAAATTTTCTAAAGAGACCCATAATTTAGTGGACACACTATAATGCCAATCCAATATCTGTTGCAGGGCAATTGCCTCATAATATTTGGGGATAACAGGTACACCCATGCCACCCATCCGCTTAGATCTTTACAGGGTGCAAAGAGCCAAACGTGGGCTTCGCCCATGCCAGATGTATTTCACAAATAGACTGTTAAGGGTCGAGAAGAAGGACCTGGGTAAAGAGATGGGCACCATTTGTAAGTAAAAAAAGAATCCGGGGTAACTCATTCATCTTTAGGACACTGACTCGGCCCATGCATGAGAAGGTTTCTGAATCCCAGCTTTGTTAATCCACTGTTATAGTGTAAATTAGTGGGGCATAATTATAGGTGTAGAACTGAGAACAGTGGGGGGGGGGGGTGAGATGAACACTCAAGTATTTTAAATAAGTGTGACACCACATGAAGGAAAACGAGGATTGCAGCCGTGTACATAAGCCCAAGGTGACGTTCAAAGGTAGAATTTCGGACTTTAGTTGATATTCAAATTTGAGAGCGAGCTAAAACCCTGTAGCTCTGCCATGATGTTGGGGAGAGAGATCAAGGGATCTACAACGTTAAACAAGACATTGTCCGCTTAGGCGGATAGCTTATGTTCCCCTGTCCCTACACAGAATCCTTTATTATCTGGATTCAAGCGTATCCTGTTAAGCAATGGCTTGAGGGTAAGCACAAAAATGAGGGGACAGTGGGCACCCTTGCCTCATACCATTACAAATAGGTTGGCAAGTGGTTATAGGATATCTATGGTCATAGCATACATTTTCATTTTATAGCATCATTGTTGTAATAGCAATGCAAACAATAGATATTATTGGCAATTAAATATACGCTTACCTGAAAAGTCCTCATTTCATGTTATGAGTGTTGCCTGTCTGCTGGCCATCTTTTTCTTTCTGGATTCCCTAAATACTTTGCAGCTTCTCCTCTGCTGTTCTACATATCCTATGGTACCTTGATGCCTGCAAGCAGTGTCAGGTGCGGGTATGGAGATCAGGATGCTAAGAGGGCTCCCCTTGCGGCTAAGTGCAGCGAGCCCCTGGAGTTGGGAACAGGGTGTCCAAAGAAGCAGAAGAAGTTGGCCAGGTGCTTGTTTGTAGTCAGATGTGCTTGGCCACTGAGGGATGACTGAAGCAGACTGAGCTGAACTTGCTGTGTCTTGGTAAATGGAGAAACCGGGAGCCAGCCCAGAGGTCATACACGGGTAAGTCAGTCTAGAACATAAACAGGGGCAGGCCAGGGTCATACACGGAAGACAGGAACAAGCAGAGTCCAGGTACAAGCCAAAGGTCAAGCCGGGTGATCAGGAACAGAAGCAGAGTCCAGATGCAGGCCAAAGGTCAGAACCAGAAGATCGAGGAGCGAGGTCAAGGCAAGCCGGGTCAACAACAGGTAATCACGATAAGGAAACAAGGTCACAAGGTACACAGGGAAGCTGTGGAGATAATTCAGCAATGTCCTTTAGTCACGGGCTGGCTTAAATAGGGCCGTTGCCGCTAGCGTCTGTCATGCCACTTGCGTGCCATCACGCACACGCAGTATTGCGCTTGCATGTGCACAGTGCGTGCTCGTGCATGTCTCAGAACCCTCTGTGAGCGTCGTTCTGTGCAACATTGCCAGTTCTGTAAGGGCCATGTCCCTGACAGTGCCCCCTCCCCCAAGGGGCAGCCTCCGGATGCCCAATCTAGACCATCTCTCTGGGTACCTGTTGCAGAAGTTCTGTAATAGTCTCGGAGCATGTATGTTAGCCACCTCCTCTGAAGACTACCCCTTCCATTTAACGAGAAATTTAGTTTGCCTATCTCTTCTCTGGCAGTCCAGGATGGCTTCTACTTCGTATTCCATGTCGTTACCTATAGTAATTGGTGGAGGTGGCAACTCTTCTCTCCCCAGAAATGGACTTGGCACAGCTGGTTTCAGTAGAGAGATGTGGAACACCGGATGGATCTTGTAGGAGGCCGGCAAAGCGAGTTCAAAAGCCAAGGGGTTCACCTCCTTTTTGATCTCGAATGGACCCACAAACCTTGGATCTAGCTTCCTGGAAGGACAAGAAAGTCTGAGGTTAATAGAGGACAGCCATACCTTGTCTCCCACCTTACATATGGGGTACTCTCTTTCTCTTGTCATATTGCCTTTTGAAGGCTTCTTGGGCCTTTCGCATGGTTTCTTGTAGAACTTGGTAGTTGGTCTGGAAGAAGCTTATTCTATCCTGAACAGCCGGTACCGGAGATTCAGGAATGGTGTTGGGTAGGAAGGAAGGGTGAAAGCCATAGTTCGCCCAAAAGGGTGACTGCTTAGTGGCCATCTGTACGATGTTGTTATATGTGAACTCAGCGCAAGGCAGCAAGGAGGCCAGTCATCTTGGGAGAAAGAGCAGAATTACCGCAGATATTGCTCCAAGGTTTGGTTTGTCCTCTCCGTCTGGCCAATACTCTGAGTATGATAAGCAGAAGAGAGACATAACTCAATTGACAGGATCTTGCAAATATTCTTCCAGAAACCAGAAGTGAATTGTACCCCTCTATCAGAGGCAATATTATCAGGTAGTCCGTGTAATCTAACTATTTCCTTAATAAAGATTCTTGCCGTGTCCATGGTGGAAGTTGTACCAAGCATGGGTAAAAAGTGGGCCATTTTTAATAGTCGGTGCACTACTACCAGGATCATTGTGAAACTTTCTGATGGAGAGAGATCAACTATGAAGTCCATAATAGAGATGTTTTTCCAAGGTTGCTCTGGGACTGGTAAGGGTCTTAACAGACCCCAAGACTTGGTATTGGAACCCTTGTTACGCTGAAAAAACAGACATGAACCCACATATTTCTTGCAGTTCGATTTTAGGGAAGGCCACCACAGGTATTGCTGGATGAGGTTGATCATCTTTCAGACCCCTGAAATGCCCAGCCAGCTTGTGATCATGGAGTTTTTTCAAGGCCTGCAATCTGACTTCCTGGTGAACAAAAATTTTGTCCTGATGCCACAGGAACCCTTTGTGACTCCTTAAGGTTCAGATTCCCGGCTCTGTGCATTGGAGGGAGGCTTGTACAATAGATGCCCCTAGGTTTGGTTGAATTAGAAGAAAGTTTTGTGTGGACAGGATTGTGCCAGGAGTGGTTTCTTCGGGGGTGTCTGGGAACATCCGAGACAGAGCATCCGCCTTTCCATTCTTGGATCCGGGACGATAAGAGATATGAAAATTAAATCTCGAGAAGAATAATGCCCACCGCGCTTGATGCGGTCTCAAACATCTGGCAGTCCTTAGATACTCTAAATTTTTATGATCCATAAAGATCATCATGGGATGTGCTGCACCTTCAAGCAAGTACATCCATTCCTCCAAAGCTATTTTAATGGCCAAAAGCTTCCGATCTCCGACATCATAATTTCTTTCCGGTTGCCTCATCCTTGATGAAGAAAAGGCTACAGGATGTAACAATGATTTGGGGCCCTGTCGTTGGGAAAGGACAGCTATTGTGGCCACTTCTGATGCATCGACTTTCAGAACATAGGGCAATGCAGGATCAGGTGCTGAAGAACTGGTGCCGAAACAAATACAGCTTAGAGTCTGTCAAAAGCTGCCTGAGCCTCTGGGGACCACTGGAATCTGGCATGCAAATGGGTTACTTGGGTAATGGGTGCTATAATGGCTGAAAAGTTATGAATAAATCTTCTGTAGAAGTTTGAAAAACCGATAAATCTTTGAACGCCCTTCTTGTCCGAGGGGGCAGGCCAATCCAGGATCGCTTTCACTTTTTGGGGATCCATGGCTACTCCCTTGGTGGAGATGACAAGTCCCAAGAACTGGATTGACTCTTTTTCAAAGTTGCATTTTTCAGCTTTCACATACAATCCATGCGTTCTTGGAATAGTTATCACCTTCTTTATGTGAGCTCGATGGATTTCCAGGGTGGTCGAGAAGACAAGGATATCATCCAGATATACAATGATGAGGTTGTCAAGATAGTCTTGAAAAATATTGTTCACAAAATGCTGGAACGTGGCTGGAGCATTACAGAGTCCAAACGGCATCACCAAATATTCGAAGTGTCCGAAACGAGTTTGGAATGCCGTCTTCCACCTATCCCCCTCACAAATGTGAACCAGATTGTAAACACCTCGTAAGTCCAGTTTAGAGAAGACTCGAGCAGAACGGAATCGTTGAAAGAGTTCCGGGATGAGGGGAAGTGGGTAACGATTTTTGATGGTAATTATATTCAGCTCCAGGTAGTCTACACAAGGTCTCAACGTTTTATCCTTCTTTTTGACAAAGAAAATGCCAGCACCTGCAGGGGATGAAGAAGGGTGAATAAACCCTTTTTCCAGGTTTTCATCAATATATAGTCGTAAAGTGTCAAGTTCAGTCTCTGATAGAGGAAAAATACGACCGAAGGGAATTTTGGGGCCTGGAAGCAATTTAACAGGGCAATCGTAGGGGCGATGAGGTGGAAGGGAGTCAGCTCCTTTCTTTTCAATTATATCCAGGAATTCTTGGTAGGCAGAGGGTATATAAGAGCTGATGCTAGAAACAGGTTGTATGGTCAGGCAGCTGATGGTGAAGTCTTTAGGATTAGGGGCAAGGCAATGCTGCTGACAGTAGGTAGATGAAAACAGAACTTCATTCTTGAGCCAGTCGATGTGAGGGTTGTGTGCTCATAACCAGGGGACTCCCAGAATGACCGGAAACATAGGAGAGCATAATACATCAAAGTGTACCAGTTCTTTATGGCCAGAATTGGTTGTCATAGGGATTGGAAGAGTCTCATGGGTAATCAGTCCAGAACTGGGTAGAGAGCCATCGGCCAAATGTACTGTTAACTGTTGCTTCTTAGTAACAAGGGCAATTCCAAGTCCTTTGGCCAAGGTTATATCTAGGAAGCAGCTACAGGCCCCAGAGTCGATGATAGCTGAGAGCCGGACCTCTTCTTCCACCACCAATAGGGAGACAGGGAGAACAGGGTGAGATGAGGAAAGTCCTGACACTTGACAGTACATTGGAGGATTATAGGATGGCTTCTTCGGCCTGATGTGGCAATTTTGCAAAAAATGTCCATTACCTCCACAGTAGAAGCAAAGGTTTGCCCGTAAACAGTGGAACCTTTCTTCAGGTGACAGGGCAGGGTGGACCAGGCCAATCTGTCTGGATTTGACTTCAGGTGCTGGAAAGCTAGAGGGACCGGATGCCGGAAGAAAGGAAGTTTCAGGCAATCTTCGGGCTGTTTGGAAAGTCTGGGACTTTTCAGAGTGATGTTCTCGTAAGCACCTATCCAGCTGTATGGCTAACTGGATGAGGCACTCGTGGTTCAGGAGGCGGGATCGGAACTGTGTGGGACTCCCGAGGCATCGCAGCAGAAGAAGCACAGGTTGAGGTGGATCTCGGATCAGGAGACACGAGATCCGGGGATAAGTGTTGCAGACGACTCTCTAATTGAATATAGGCGCCTTACAGTTTCTGCATCGCTTGGGTAAGTGCAGAGACCTGTTGACACATAGCCTCTACAGGGGAAACACCTCTGTCAATCTCTGACATGCCTGGATTATACTGTCAGGTACGGGGTATGCAGATCGAGATGCTAAGAGGGCTCCCTTTGCGGCTAAGTGTAGCGCGCCCCTGGAGTTGGGAACAGGGAGCGCGGTGCCCAAAGAAGCATGGTTGGCCAGGTGCTTGTTTGTTTTTAGATGTGCTTGGCCACTGAGGGATGACTGAAGCAGGCTGAGCTGAACTTGCTGTGTCTTGGTAAATGGAGAAACCAGGAGCCAGGCCAGAGGTCATACACAGGTAAGTCAGTCCAGAGGATAAATTGGGGCCAGGGTCATACACAGAAGACAGGAACAAGCAGTGTCCAGGTACAAGCCGAAGGTCTAACCGGGTGATCAAGATCAGAAGCAGAGTCCAGATGCAGGCCAAAGGTCAAAACCAAGAGATCAAAGAGCGAGGTCAAGGCAAGCCAGGTCAACAACGGGTAATCACGATCAGGAAACAAGGTCACAAGGCACACAGGGAAGCTGAGGAGATAATCCAGCAATGTCCTGTAGTCACAGGCTGGCTTAAATGGGGCCGTTGGCGCCAGCGTCTGTCACGTATTGCACGTGCGTGCGCCGATGTGCGCTCAATGCCAGTTCTGTGATGGCCATGTCCCTGACAAGCAGTGATACCTGCACTGCTTACTGAAACTCCTCTTCTCAGCACTTCTGTAGTTCAGAAGGCAGGCTCTGTGAAAATGTGTTACATAGCAGATCCTACCCACAGGGCATAGTGAATACATGTCACAGCATTCAAGTAATTGAATGTGTGGGGATCTACACAATGTAAGGTTACAAAGTTCAAGATTGTTCAGAGTAATATGAGCAGGCTAGAAATAATTGAAATACAATGTACATATGAATATATGATTTTACATTTTTACCATATATACACTTTAATATGCATGTGTATATAGAGATAATAGACTAAAGTTAGAGAAAGATTTGTTCAGACTTCTTGGTAAACAAAATCTAAAATCTTAGTTTTTTCGGTTTTCAGTGTTCCAAATGGTCTTCCATTTAATTTTGTGCTTCATTCGTTTAGTAATGCTGGATATCCTGCTTACGATGGCTCTTGACAACTGTCCTACTTGGCTGCATCCATTAAAGGCATGGCCTTCATCCTACCAGTGTATGCCTTGCTATTACCCCACTTTGCACTCTTTCTGGCATCTAAGCACCCAAAAATGTGTGTGCACAGCCTAGGTTGCATATGAAGATGTTTGTCCTCATTAAGGAACCTAAAGAACTTCACATCTTATTGATGCCTGTGAAAACTTTATTGAATCAGGCGTGTGTACACATTCAAAATTGAGCAATTCCTTCCTTAGCTATCAGCCCCCTTTTTGTGTGCATTTTTTTAAAGGTTACCATATAAAAAAAGAATGTATGCAGGTACTATTCTTGCATTTATGTAGGCGACATTTAATGGTTGTGGCTTAGACAAAGCTGAACACTCAGTCAATAACACTAAATGATATGTCTACTGTTAGTCATTATTGGCTGCCCACACAACCTTAAAATGTGCAATTGCCAAAGATTGGCATTTTACGTTTGTTTTCAGACTGGCAAATGATAACACATTGGAAAACATTTATCTTGACATTTTATGCTACATCTGTTATATTTGTTTTGTTAACCCTTACAACATCTCTCTCTTCATGCTGCCATGCCTATGTGTTGGCACTTTCCGGATCCTTTGCAAAAACATATTAAGCTACACAATTCTTCATCTTCATTTTTTTTCTGTGTGCAACAACGTGCAATGCCTTCTCACCACCTGCCTAACACACCTAAAAAGCATTTTGAACATGGATTGCTTTTCAGAGACACAGCGGTATAGACACAAGTCTAAACTTAGCTTTAGAGTTATATAGGTACTGGGAGTCTATACTTGTGCACAAGAATCTCTATTAATTTCTTTTTTTTTTTTTATCACAATACACCGGTGCAGAAGTCACATATAACAATAATATCAATATAAGCAATGTGAGGGTACCATGCACAGTGAAGACGACGTCTTTCTAAGACAAAACGTACGTCGGATGGTTGACGCGCTGACGCCATCGTTGAGTACCTCGTCTCGAACGGGTGTCTGCAGGCCGGCCGGCTGTTGTTTTTTACCTTAGTTTTTCTGCCTTTGAGCTACGTTTTTGTGTAAGTGTAACTCTTTTTTAAATAAAATCATTGTTGACTGATTTACACTATGGAGATCCATTTTTTCATCTTTTTGCATCCTCTTTGCTGATTATCCATTTACCCACTGGACGGAGCCATCCTGCCTGTCTCCCCCCCATGGTGAGGTCTGATTAGGATGCCTTCATCGAATGGACATCTGATTCCATTACAAGCTGATTCACAGCTTGCATCTGGTAAGCGTGTAATGTGGTGGTGGATTCCTCACAGGGTGTATTTGACGAGTTCTATTGCACCTACTATTGGATATTATTTGGGTTCCTTTGGACTTTTATTTTTCAACTGGGATTAATATATTTTTTTTTTTATTTCATGTTTTTTGATTACTTCAGTGTTACTTATTTATCTTTCAAGGATATATTATTGTCATATTAATTTCATTTGTTTTTAGCGCAGTTCACATTTTTTATTTACTATTTACTTATTTGTGTATGCCTCACAAATTGGAACTGCAGCTTTTGGTGTTTCTATTTGTTTGTGAAGCGCGGTAATTTTTTTTTTTTTTCTGTTATACCATGCACAGTGGCCAAAACTGAAGCATAGTTCATACTAAAACCAGCAATACAGAACAAGTAACCCAAACAACAGTGTAAATTTTCAAGCTTGGGAAAACCTATTGTCCAGGAGTTAAGCATTCCACTCACCATGGCACCTAGGAACACCTGTATAGTTTAATTTTTAATTTTTTTTTGGGGGGGGGGGGGGTGAATAGGAAAAAGAGAAAAAAAAAACACCCCAGCGGGGGGACTTAGGGATAGAGAAGTGGAGGGGGCTAGAAAGGAGGGGAACAGCTCTACACTTCCAAAACTCTGGGTCTCCTATAGTTGGGAGTCCTCCACCGTCAACACTTGGAGGGGCCTATTGTGCCAAAGATAAGCAGATTATACAAAATCATGTCAATAGAACCACTTTCTCAGGAATTTCTCTCTCAGGTCCCTCTCTGTTGCACCCAAGTCCTCCATTTCAGTTAATTTCTGTAACTTTTTTCAGCTAGATGGTGATTGAGGGTGATTGTTTTTGTTTCCTGCTGCAGTTACCAATAATGGTTATGATAGAGTGATAGAGCCTTTGGAGGTCCTTCCTGGGAAGGTGTGGTGCTGAAATAGAAAGAATGCTGGGTCTCAGGGAAGCTCATAATCTGTGAATTTCTGAGTAATATGCTGTACCATAGACCAGAAGTCATGCAGCAGGTAGCATGACCAGTGTTCCAGGCACTTCTCCAAGCAGTGTTCCAGGCACTTCTCCACATCTCCAACACACATCTGAACAGCGGAGGAACATCTTGTGGACCTGAATGGGTGTATAGTGCCATTGTATAAGCAGTTTAAAACCAGATTCCTGATACTTAGAGCATATGGAGATCTTGTAAGTTAAAAGGAGGATCCTTTTGATCTGTTTGTTAGAGAGCGTGATCCCAAGATCATGTTCCCATTAGGAAATATAACGTAATTTGAAGCCTGTAGGAGGAGAGAGAAGCACATGGTAGATCTGTGACACCACATATTGCAGCGGCGATCTTTTGGAGCAAAAGGCAAGGCTGGTGGTAAAGATTTTAGAGAGCAGGAGTTTGTGCCAGAAGGAGAGAGCAGCATGCACCAGGTCAGCAAATAGCTGAGATCTCAAAATCCAACGTCCGATAGTCACAAGTTTCACTTGAAAAAATCTGTCATGTTTTGGTGTATGGCTCTAGGAGTGACAAAGGCCATGGCTAAAGGTGGGATTTCCCACTATAGGAAAAAGTGGAGAAGGACCAGGAGAAATCTCCATACACCTGAAAACCTTAGCACAAATACTTCAAGTTTCTCCCGCGTTTGGATGGGACTTGGAGCAAGTAGGGACTCCATCTTCCCACCAAGGTAAAGTCTCCAGAAGTAAGCTTACAGTGGCCTGTTCTATAGATACCCATTGTTTTGTAGATGCATGACGGCACAAATCAATTACCCTGCTCAGGTGGCAGACAGTTTTATATTGGGCACCATCTGGTAACGCCATTACTCCGAGCAACTTTGGAAGCTGCAAAATGGTCTCAGGAAGGCGTGTTGGCTTATAGAGGCGGTGGAAAGTTAGTAACGTCCTGTTTACGGCTTGCAAAAAAAACCCGGAATGTAGATCGGTAGAGCCTGCAGGAGATACAGCAGATGAGGCATGACATTAATCTTGATCTACCAAACCAAGTGAACGTGCCTTTGTGCCAAGACAAAATATATTTTCTGACCACCAATAGAAGTGGTAAATTCAATGCAAAAGCATCCTCTGTATGTCTAGGAAGATTGGTACCCAAATATTTAATGTGGGAGGTAGCCCACCTATATGATAAGTGAGTCCTGATAGCTGTTGCCAAAGAGTCAAGGAATGATATATTCAGGGCTTCAGACTTTTAAAAAATATAAATTAAATTACAACATGCCCTTCATATTTGTTTAACTTGGATAAGAGGTTTGGCAAAAAGATTAATGGATTTTAGAGGAAAAATAAAAGATTGCCTGCATATGCTGGATCTTTGGGGGACAGTGGAATCCCCATAGATGGACCAGTTATGTCTGGGTGATTTCAAATCTTACGCAGAAAAGACTCTAGTGGCAGTATGAAGTTCAATGACGAGAGGGGATATCCCTGTCGGGTACCCATCTTGATACAAAATGGGGCAGAGAGGTGTCCATTTACTTTCGCTTGTTCAGTAGTGCGGATCCAAAGCATCATCCGTTGACACAGGTCATCTCTATTTATTTCCATGGAAGAGCTGTCTATTATGTATCCCAATGATGAAATATGAATAGAACTTCTTATGCAAGTCCAAACAAAGGATTTTACAGTGGTGGCTGTGCAGCTCTAAGTGGACTACACAAAGAAGAACTTGGAGGAGTGAGGATAGGTAAGTATAATGCCGCGTACACACGGTCGGACTTTTCATCTACAAAAGTCCAACGGACGCCGACGGACTAAAGCTGGCTGGTAATCCGATCGTGTGTGGGCTTCTCCGGACTTTCAGCAGACTTTTTCAGCCTCAAATCCGACGGACTTTAGATTTGAAACATGCTTCAAATCTTTACGTCGTAACTACGACGGACCCCGAAATCCGCTCGTCTGTGTGCTAGTCCGACGGACAAAAACCCATGCTAGGGCAGCTATTGGCTACTGGCTATGAACTTCCTTATTTTAGTCCGGTGTACGTCATCACGTACGAATCCGTCGGACTTTTGTGTGGTCGTGTGTAGGCAAGTCCGTTCGTTAGAAAGTCTGCTGCAAGTCCGCCGAAAGTCCGCCGGAAGTCCGCCGGAAGTCTGTCGGACAGGCTGTCGGACTTTTGTAGACGAAAAGTCCGACCGTGTGTACGCGGCATAAGACAACAGTTCTAAATATAAATGTAGGTATTTTTTTAAAATCTCACCATTCCTTTAGTGTTTACTTGGAAAGCTCATTGAATTATAGTATTATTATTATTATTATTATTTGTTGTTCACTGTTCATCAATATCTAAAGAAATGTAAAATTCTTCATAGTGCACAATCTAATAAAAGCATCTGTAACTGCATATCTTCCGCATCGTTTCCTGACATCTCTGCTCAGCCTGCAGGTGCACAAGGACAATTAAACTCCCGTGATGAGATAGAAATTTGGTATAATGAGGCATTTGTTGCTATACTAACAGCACAGTTAATGTATTTTTACCATCAGCTGGTTATGCTGTACATTAGACTTTCAATACATGTAAATTGAACTCTGATTTTGATTTAAAAATAGAAGGAGAGAAAATATCTTTGTTACCAGCTAGTATATAGATTTGTGTAAAAATTAAATGTTTTAAAACCTTCTGAGAAATAAACATGTGTCACTTCAAATATATCTTAACCTAGACGTACAGTGTGACAATATCATTAAAAACTGTAATTTACCAAGGCTCATGTAGCAATTGCAGTATGACAAGTTGAAATCAAATGCTGTCAAATTCTAATGGAGAGTTTGTCCATTTATAATATGTTTTCAGTGCATTGCTTTCTAGGTATTCTTTAGAGGTTTCAGAGGTTGCACACTGGGAATTGCTTTAAGTAACTTAATTTGTTGTATTTATATTAGGCTCCCATGGAAATGAAAAGAATTTGAATAGTTCAATATTTCTAGTGTGGCAATGTTTGGAGGGTTTTCCATATTTACAGCAAATCCTACTTAGTATTTCTTTCTGCATTAGTTTTCTCTTCAATATAAGGACATTTCAGCAAGTACAGAAAATACCTGTTGTTTTGTCAGAAATGCAGTGTCCTTGTCAGTACCTGTTAGTTCATTTGCTGGCTTAACGTGGATGGGGTGGTATGAGCCCTGGGATACTCCAAAATTAGCAAACATTTAAAGGAGGACATTTGTAACTACTCTGCGTCTTTGGGATGTAGGCACCCTCTAGAGTTAAGAAGATCGAGAACTGTATGCAGTGGACCCCTTGGCAGAAGTATAATCAAACTGTAATGAGCTCTCCCACAAGTGAAAAAGACAGTCTCTAGGATCCTTGTGGCTAGTATTCACTATGTCATGGGTATTGTAATGCTTCCTGTAGTACCAGTTAGACTTTGTACTGGATGCCTCTGGAATGGATAATTTGTAAGGTTGCACTGCTTCAGGAGGCACCAAACGGAGGTCCCCTAGCTCTAACTGGAGCTGAGACCCCAAAGAAATGTTCTTCTGACTTGTAGCTAACAGCACAGAGGGCTGAGTCTCCTTCCCCCAGGAACAAGAGACTGCTGTTCTAGGCCCCAGGCTATTTTTACCCCTCTCAGCCCCCTGCTGATCACTCTCCTAACCAGGGATTGGCTGAGGCTGTATAAATATTCAGGCCAGGGTCTGCCTCTCCCACCCACTGCATTCCAGAACTCAGTGGAATGTAGGTGGACGTAGTTGAACCCACACCAACATAACCCAGAACAGCCAAAAGCTGCACCCTTGCTCCAGAGAAGACAAATGAAATTTACCTCAAAAGAGCAACCCAACCAGGAAGGTGCTACATCTAGTTGCTTCTGGTTATGCCTAAATTAACAAAATTAAGAACCCTTTCACATGAGCAGTCCAATTGGGTGCGCCTGTCCACTTTTTAGGCGGACCCCATTAGACCCCCATTTCTTCTCTACAAAGCAGCAGATGTAAACAGACTTGTGTCTGCTCCGTCAAACCCCCTCCCCACATCTGGTCAGATCAGAGGGCAGTCTTTTTTTAGCTCTGAGAAAGGGGGCATGTCTCCCAAAACGCATTAGGCCTCCAACCGCAGCACACATGGTTAGATGACGTCACTTATGCTGGAGTTATGTTTGATGCGCTTGTTCCGTCTCTTGTTTGTGATTATGTTTTTAGCTTTTGAATTTAATAAACCTTGGTGGTGGTAATGCACTAGGCGCCCTCCTGTGCATCAGATGTACAATGGTTAAAGCGCTGGAGTGTTAGAACTTTTCTGTGACCAACTGGGCACACCAAGGATTGGCTGGGCCCTGGTCAATATTTAGGCTTGTCATTTGAATTCTCCCTCTCCCTAAAATTCCTCTAGAGGCAGGGGGAAGCTCTCAGCCTGTGAAGCCCTGTATAGACCAAACAAATACTGCTCCTCTGGTTATAGCAGGCACCAAAAACTACATTTGCCTAGCAGCCTAACTAGGAGGGCACTAAACAGTGGCAGCTGGTGTGTTTTTTGGGGGGGGCAGCAACCCCCCCTCCCCGGCACTTATCCCATCTGGGTGGCGGCTGGGGTTGCAGACTCCTAGGGGCAGTGGGCAGCGGGTGGGTTGTGGGCAGCGGCTCCTGTGTCCTCTCCACTTCAACGGCAGGCAGCGGCTCTAGTGTCCCCTCCTCCTCAGCTTCGGGGCAGGCAGCAAGTGGCATCTCCTGTGTCCTGTCCTCTCCTCAGCTTCCGCGATGAGGCTCCTTCCTCCTCCTCCTAGGCGTCCAATAGGATTGCATGTCCTTTCAGACAATCGGGTGATGGGTCTCAAGACCCGCTTTCTGATTGTGCGGGAGGAGGATCAGTGTGGCGATAGCGAATATTCATTCGCTATTGTCACACAACTGGATAGGATCAGGGCGCATAGCACTGCGCCCCAAGCCCGCCCTTTTTTGAAGCCTATTAGAGCCTCTGGCTCTAATCACGTGCTTCAAAAAAACACACCCCATCGCTGGAATCCATGCGTCCGGCGCCCGGTATGTAGATCAGGGGGCCAGACGCATGGATAGGGGGGCAATGCCCATGCACCCCTAATGGATAGGCCGCTGCTGATGCTTCATACTCTAAATCCTTGAACTCCATACATTACATACTCTTGACCCCTGTGCCACATACACTATCTTGTACATTACATGCTCATAAACCCTGTTTATTACATATTTTTGACCCACACACTATGGTGTACTTTACATTCTGCTGAACCCTTCACTCTGCACACGATATTGTATGCTGCATACTCCTGATCCCTACAATTTTTGCACTGTGTTGTTTGTTGTATACTCCTGTCCCTGGCACTATATTTACTGCATTGTATATTACATTCTTGTAAGCCCTGCACTTTGCACCAAGGATGAGCGAATCTGCCTAGGTTCGACTCACTGAGAAATTAGCAAATCCTGTTTAAAACTCAGTGAACCTGAACTTAGTGGCAAATCCTGTTGAAGTCTGTAGGAGGTAAATCCTGATAGTAAATTCTGGCCATTTTAAAGGATAAGTTCACTTTGTAGAAAAAATAATAAATGCACATTATTTTGCATGTGCATTTATTTATTTATTTTGGAGCCTGTAAAGCATTGCACCAGCAGATTGCTGATGCCATGTAGGTCTCCTGCAGATCTGTCACAGTATCTGTGTGCCCATACATGGGCAAGCAGATACAATCTGACAAGGCAATCAATAAACTACGCTGTGGAGCGCCTTGGTAGTTCATTGAGAACTACAAGCTGACATCCGCAAAGGATGTCGGGGCTTGTAGTTCATTCACACACAGAGCTGTGTGAATGAATGACGCAGACCTGTGGGCTAAGCCCAGCACAGCTGCACTGATTTAAAAAGTGACAGCTAGTACAGGGAACTTCTCCTTGTACTGTTGTCACAGGGAGTGCAAGGTTCGGGCAGCGGCTGCAGCATTGGGAACAGGTTACATGCTCCACCCTAAAAATGGGTGGAACATGTAACATGTTCCCAAAGGTGAACTTATCCTCTAAGGACTAATAAGTAAACTGTTGAAAAAAAAGGCATGGGACCTGGACACTGCAAAGGGGGAAATGTATAAATGTAAAAAATAAAACTTTAAAAAGACAGTGAATTAAAAAGTGGATATTTTCATAGACAACATTGGCATCACATATTTGGCTGTGAAATTATTTTTTCCCTTTACAAATAGCTTGGTTTGCATACAGCAGCAGCAGCATCTGATTACGTTCAGCTCGAAAAAAAAAATGCTCTTTTCAGATTACTCTAGCAGCGCCACACGATTTTTCATCAAGTGGTGATAGGCCTGCTTTAACTAGTGGATAAAAATTCTGAGGCTATGCTTGTCCTTTGCTGATGCAAAACTGTTCTGCTCCCAGCCAATTTATATCAAACTCTCATGAAGAAATAAGACACTAAAGACCACCAAGCAGTGTAAAATTGGCTAACAGCAGGACAATTGTAATAAAGAAGACACTGAAGAAACTGCAGACGATACAGAAGTGTAAAATTGTCCAGCAGGGGGGCGTGTCCGGACGCGAGCCAAGGAGGACGCACTAAAGAGGAGCTCCAGTTATCCTAAAGCCAGCCACCGCTATCCTTCCTCCAGTGCACCTTGGTGATCCTGCTCACAACCCTGCTTGTCCCTGGACATCTCCTGCCTCTGCCCCAGCTTAAGTTTCCGAGCCTGGACGACAGATCGTGCAGATATCCAAGGCGCGGCTGGCTCCACACATCTGTGACCCGCCGCCATCTTGAGGCCTGCGGAGAATGGTCATCCTTCAGCCATCCATCGCCACCCTTCCTCCAGTGCACCTTGGTGAGTCTGCCTCGTAACCCTACTTGTCCCTGGACATCTCCTGCCTCTGCCCTAGCTTAAATTTCCGAGCCTGGACGGCCGATTGTGCGGATATCCAGGTTCCACACATCCGCGGCCCGCCGCCATCTTGGGGCCTGTGGAGAACTGTCAACCCTGTCTGCCCCCGGACATCTCCAACCATTAGGGTGACCACATTTCCAAACTGCCATTCAGGGACACGCCCCCCCTGCACCCGTGCCCGCCCAAAAAAAGATGGTTTTTGATACAATTTTTTTGCCAATTTTTGGGGAAAAAAAGCAAACAGTGGTAACCAGTTTAGACAGGTGGTATGCAATGTGCACCTGCTTTAACTAAGTCACTTAGTGACAATGGCGTACTTTGTACATCACTTACTCTGGCAAGTTCACTGCATCAAAGTTATGCTTGAGGTTGCTATAAACATAGCTGCCTGTGCATTGTTCAGTATTTTGTGATTGCGACCTGCACACAATCACTGGCTACCTAAAACAGGTCATACTTTTAAATGTGTTAGACATCTCTTAAGAAATAGAAAAAACAAACAGAACAAGTTGCAATAAATTAACAGAATCTTTTTATTGTTTTCTCAATGAGCAAGAACTTCTAGAAACTAGGTATAAACTAGTAACCAACCATATATAATAAACCACAAACAAATCCACATTTTTCTTAATGTTTAAATAACAGATATATTACTATAAATATATTCTTGAAAATATAAAACTTACAAAGCAGTCAATTGTAAATATAATGTTGCTGAAATATTAATGCTGTGTCTAATTCAGCTCACATGGCAATATATAGTTACATAGTTACATAGTAGGTGAGGTTGAAAAAAGACACAAGTCCATCAAGTCCAACCTATGTGTGTGATTATGTGTCAGTATTACATTACATATCCCTGTATATTGCGGTCATTCAGGTGATTATCTAATAGTTTCTTGAAGCTATCAATGCTCCCCGCTGAGACCACCGCCTGTGGAAGGGAATTCCACATCCTTGCCGCTCTTACAGTAAAGAACCCTCTACGTAGTTTAAGGTTAAACCTCTTTTCTTCTAATTGTAATGAGTGGCCACGAGTCTTATTGAACTCTCTTTTGCGAAAAAGTTTTATCCCTATTGTGGGGTCACCAGTACAGTATTTGTAAATTGAAATCATATCCCCTCTCAAGCGTCTCTTCTCCAGAGAGAATAAGTTCAGTGCTGGCAACCTTTCCTCATAACTAAGATCCTCCAGACCCTTTATTAGCTTTGTTGCCCTTCTTTGTACTTGCTCCATTTCCAGTACGTCCCTCCTGAGGACTGGTGCCCAGAACTGGACAGCATACTCCAGGTGCGGCCGGACCAGAGTCTTGTAGAGCGGGAGAATTATCGTTTTATCTCTGCAGTTGATCCCCCTTTTAATGCATGCCAATATTCTGTTTGCTTTATTAGCAGCAGCTTGGCATTGCATGCCATTGCTGAGCCTATCATCTACTAGGACCCCCAGGTCCTTTTCCATCCTAGATTCCCCCAGAGTAGGGATGAGCCGAACACCCCCCTGTTCGGTTCGCACCAGCCAACAGGAAAAAAGTTTGTTCGAACACGCGAACACCGTTAAAGTCTATGGGACACGAACATGAATAATCAAAAGTGCTAATTTTAAAGGCTAATATGCAAGTTATTGTCATAAAAAGTGTTTGGGGACCTGGGTCCTGCCCCAGGGGACATGGATCACTGCAAAAAAAAGTTTTAAAAACAGCCGTTTTTTCAGGAGCAGTGATTTTAATAATGCTTAAAGTCAAACAATAAAAGTGTAATATCCCTTTAAATTTCGTACCTGGGGGGTGTCTATAGTATGCCTGTAAAGGGGCGCATGTTTCCTGTGTTTAGAACAGTCTGACAGCAAAATGACATTTTGAAGGAAAAAACTCATTTAAAACTACCCGCGGCTATTGCATTGCCGACAATACACATAGAAGTTCATTGATAAAAACGGCATGGGAATTCCCCAAAGGGGAACCCCAAACCAAAATTAAAAAAAAAAAATGACGTGGGAGTCCCCCTAAATTCCATACCAGGCCCTTCAGGTCTGGTATGGATATTAAGGGGAACCCCGGCCAAAATTAAAAAAAAAAAATGACGTGGGGTTCCCCCTAAATTCCATACCAGACCCTTTAGGTCTGGTATTGATTTTAAGGGGAACCCCGCGCCAAAAAAAAAAAAAAAAAAACGGCGTGGGGCCCCCCCAAATATCCATACCAGACCCTTATCCGAGCACGCAACCTGGCAGGCCGCAGGAAAAGAGGGGGGACGAGAGTGCGCCCCCCCTCCTGAACCGTACCAGGCCACATGCCCTCAACATTGGGAGGGTGCTTTGGGGTAGCCCCCCAAAACACCTTGTCCCCATGTTGATGAGGACAAGGGCCTTATCCCCACTACCCTGGCTGGTGGTTGTGGGGGTCTGCGGGCGGGGGGCTTATCGGAATCTGGAAGCCCCCTTTAACAAGGGGACCCCAGATCCCGGCCCCCCCCCTGTGTGAAATGGTAAGGGGGTACAAAAGTACCCCTACCATTTCACTAAAAAACTGGCAAAAATGTTAAAAATGACAAGAGACAGTTTTTGACAATTCCTTTATTTAAATACTTCTTCTTTCTTCTATCTTCCTTCATCTTCTGGTTCTTCTGGCTCTTCTGGTTCTTCCTCCGGCGTTCTCGTCCAGCATCTCCTCCGCGGCGTCTTCTATCTTCTTCTCCTCGGGCCGCTCCGCACCCATGGCATGGGGGGGAGGCTCCCGCTCTTCTCTTCATCTTCTTCATCTTCTTCTCTTCTTCTTTTCTTCTCTTCTTCTCTTCTTCTCATCTTCATTTTCTTCTCCGGGCCGCTCCGCACCCATGCTGGCATGGAGGGAGGCTCCCGCTGTGTGACGGCGCTCCTCGTCTGACAGTTCTTAAATAACGGGGGGCGGGGCCACCCGGTGACCCCGCCCCCTCTGACGCACGGGACATGACGGGACTTCCCTGTGGCATTCCCCGTGACGTCACAGGGAAGTCCCGTCAAGTCACCGTGCGTCAGAGGGGGGCGAGGTCACCGGGTGGCCCCGCCCCCCGTTATTTAAGAACTGTCAGACGAGGAGCGCCATCACACAGCGGGAGCCTCCCTCCATGCCAGCATGGGTGCGGAGCAGCCCGGAGAAGAAAATGAAGAAGAGAAGAAAAGAAGAAGAGAAGAAGATGAAGAAGAAGAGAAGAGCGGGAGCCTTCCCCCATGCCATGGGTGCGGAGCGGCCCGAGGAGAAGAAGATAGAAGACGCCGCGGAGGAGATGCTGGACGAGAACGCCGGAGGAAGAACCAGAAGAGCCAGAAGAACCAGAAGAACCAGAAGATGAAGGAAGATAGAAGAAAGAAGAAGTATTTAAATAAAGGAATTGTCAAAAACTGTCTCTTGTCATTTTTAACATTTTTGACAGTTTTTTAGTGAAATGGTAGGGGTACTTTTGTACCCCCTTACCATTTCACACAGGGGGGGGGCCGGGATCTGGGGGTCCCCTTGTTAAAGATTCCGCCCGCAGACCCCAACAACCACCGGCCAGGGTTGTGGGGATGAGGCCCTTGTCCTCATCAACATGGGGACAAGGTGTTTTGGGGGGCTACCCCAAAGCACCCTCCCAATGTTGAGGGCATGTGGCCTGGTACGGTTCAGGAGGGGGGGGCGCACTCTCGTCCCCCCCTCTTTTCCTGCGGCCTGCCAGGTTGCGTGCTCGGATAAGGGTCTGGTATGGATTTTTGGGGGGACCCCACGCCGTTTTTTTTTTTTTTTTTGGTGCGGGGTTCCCCTTAAAATCCATACCAGACCTGAAGGGTCTGGTATGGAATTTAGGGGGAACCCCACGTCTTTTTTTTTTTTTAATTTTGGCCGGGGTTCCCCTTAATATCCATATCAGACTTGAAGGGCCTGGTATGGAATTTAGGGGGACTCCCACGTCATTTTTTTTATTTTGGTTCGGGGTTCCCCTTTGGGGAATTCCCATGCCGTTTTTATTAATGAACTTCTATGTGTATTGTCGGCAATGCAACAGCCGCGGGTAGTTTTAAATGAGTTTTTTCCTTCAAAATGTCATTTTGCTGTCAGACTGTTCTAAACACAGGAAACATGCGCCCCTTTACAGGCATACTCTAGACACCCCCCAGGTACGAAATTTAAAGGGATATTACACTTTTATTGTTTGACTTTAAGCATTATTAAAATCACTGCTCCTGAAAAAACGGCTGTTTTTAAAACTTTTTTTTGCATTGAGCCATGTCCCCTGGGGCAGGACCTGGGTCCCCAAACACTTTTTATGACAATAACTTGCATATTAGCCTTTAAAATTAGCACTTTTGATTTCTCCCATAGACTTTTAAAGGGTGTTCCGCGGCATTCGAATTTGCCGCGAACAACCCAAATTGTTCGCTGTTCGGCGAACTTGCGAACAGCCAATGTTCGAGTCGAACATGAGTTCGACTCGAACTTGAAGCTCATCCCTACCCCAGAGGTTCTCCCCCCAGTGTATAGATTGCATTCATATTTTTGCCACCCAAATGCATTATTTTACATTTTTCTACATTGAACCTCATTTGCCATGTAGTCGCCCACCCCATTAATTTGTTCAGGTCTTTTTGCAAGATTTCCACATCCTGCGGAGAAGTTATTGCCCTGCTTAGCTTAGTATCGTCTGCAAATACAGAGATTGAACTGTTTATCCCATCCTCCAGGTCGTTTATGAACAAATTAAATAGGATTGGTCCCAGCACAGAACCCTGGGGAACCCCACTACCCACCCCTGACCAGTCTGAGTACTCCCCATTTATCACCACCCTCTGAACACGCCCTTGTAGCCAGTTTTCAATCCATGTACTCACCCTATGGTCCATGCCAACGCACCTTATTTTGTACAGTAAACGTTTATGGGGAACTGTGTCAAATGCTTTTGCAAAATCCAGATACACCACGTCTACGGGCCTTCCTTTATCTAGATGGCAACTCACCTCCTCATAGAAGGTAAATAGATTGGTTTGGCAAGAACGATTCTTCATGAATCCATGCTGATTACTGCTAATGATATCATTCTTATTACTAAAATCTTGTATATAGTCCCTTATCATCCCCTCCAAGAGTTTACATATGACCATAATCAAATCCTTCAGACCACATGACACCAGCTGAGTATCTTTTGTTTTTAACAGTGATGTCTAAAAGTGTATTTATTGTCACTTCTTGCACATTGCAAGAGTTTTTTATTTTGTTTTACGAAGCTATAAAAAGATTGACAGCCCATGTCAAAATTGATTTTCACCTGTGTCAGACCAGCACATTCCCATCATGCTGAAGACCCTTTCAACTGCTGCATTTGAGCATGGGATGCTATTGACAAATGAAACCACTTTCAAGAATTTTGGCAGTTTGTCAGGTCCAGCCTTAATGAATATTGTTGACCATTTAACATCGGTGTTGAGATCATCATCCGCTTCAGTACTGGTAGAGACCTTTTGAAAGTGTGGACAAACGCAAGCATATTCTTCATAAAGGTCATCTATTGAAACAGAGTCTAAATTCAGAGCTTCAACTGATGCCACCAGGTTATCAAACATAAGGTTCTCCTTCAAATTTAGACACTGAATTTTAGACAAATAGTTTTTGTCTGAAAAATCAAACCACTGTTCTAAATACTGAACAGCTTTTTGATAAAATTTTATCTGATTCTATTTTTTTTTTTGCTTGCAGATGAGGTAATTTTTTCAAAGCTTTCCCAACTAGATATCCAAAAAAATGGTCTGTCTGTCTTTGTATTAGTTTGCCTTTGACTGATGTCATGATCTCATATACACCAACTGCAATCAAGTCATTTCGCTCCAGCTTTAATATGGCTGTCTGAAAAATAGGCAAGCAGTTTTGTAAAAACTGGAGATATAACTCAGGAACTGGCGGGTCCAGTTCTGTGGTCTCACTGCCTTCATCCACAATAAATTGACATATTACTTTAGGTGTTTCGTCCTCACCAATACTTTGGAAGTAAGCTTTTACCACTGGCCAATTTTTAAAAAACTCTCTTGATTGCTGGATAAAGAGACAGCCATCTTGTTGGTACACGGCGAAGAAGATCTGACCACTCAAGGTCAATAAAGTCAAACATTTCTTTTAGTGTGGCAACTATCATGGCTGATATTGAAAAATAATTATATAATTTCAAAATTAGACTTTCTACATCACAATTTAAGACATCTGAAGCCTTTTTTAGCTGTATTGTTAAGTATGTGAGCTGGGCAGCCAGCTGGCAATATCCAATGATTGACAGCATGAAGCTTCTGGTACACACCGTTATGCTTAACAAAGTTCACACTTGCATTGTCAGCAGAATATGCAGACATCATATCAACAGATAGGCCATTTGTTTTAATCACATTTAAAATTTGCTCTGAAATTGCAGCAGCACTTTCCTCATCTTCATAAAAATTTAACAAGCTTGTTACCACTCCTTTGGAGGGCTTAAAGTAATGCAGAACTTAGGGGAAAAGTTTGGTGTGTCCATGGTTAGATGCATCCGATCCAACACTAAAATAAGCATAGCTGTTTTTCAAATCTTTAACTACCATTTCCACACTGTAAGGAGCCAGCACATTTGTTACAATGGCTTCAGCTTTGGTGCGGCCACATGACATCTTAGTGGCTTTAACAGAATCCCGAAATATAACAGGATGTAGTTTCATGGTGCAGTCCAAAGATCTATATGAATGACTGTGGCACTCGGAATGGTAAACCATTGATATTTCAGCTGCTATAATTTCATCTTGCATTGCCATATCCTTAGAGGGAATCATGAATTTGGAAAGCATCCCACTTTGTTTTGTAGCCCGATCAGCATTTTTGTGACTTTCGCTAGATATGTGGATTTTGATATCACCTTCACCACCATGACCAATTCCAAACTCGCACCTACACAGAGTACAGTATGCTCTATGATAGTTACCAGTCACTGCTGTAATGCATGTATAAGTTGTTTTCCATAAGTCTTGAAAATGGCACAATCGCTTTATCTTCTTTGATTTAGAGGTCGATGGCCCCTGTTCATCCCCGTTGCTATCCATCTTAGTAGTCCCAGTTGCATGATGTGTGAATGAGCCTATAGTGATGATCCAAACACATTTACTGATGTATGAAATGGGCAAGCAAACTTGTAATACACGCCACAGAGCTCCACAGCAATAAAACTCAGAGAGTCTACAAGCTAGTGTTTTATTGAAAATTGATCACACCTGATGTATTGATGGCCTCTCTCATTTCTTGAGACACTAATAGCCCATAAAGAAAATTGGGTGAACATTTTTGTCCAAGGAACGATCGTACAATTTTCTAAAAGTGTGTACACAACTTTTGACAGCTGTTTCCGAACGAAAATTTCCGAAGGGAAAAACGCCAACATTTTTCTTGTATGGGAACAGAATGGACCATTTTCGTACGATTTTCGTATGAGAAACAGCAGATACGAAAGAAACAACAAATAACAAAAAAAAGCATTTGTCATACGCAAATTTTCATGCATTATTTCTATCCTCAGTTCCGACTTGCTGTGAAACATTGAGGAAAACCGGCCGATTGTTTGTCCAATGTTCTCATAGTATGTATGGGGCTTAACAAGCCAGGACTGTACAAATACCCCCCAAATTACCACTTTTTGGAGAGTAGACATTCCAAGGTATTTAGTAAGTGGCATGGTGAGTTTTCTCAAGTTGTCATATTTTACCACAATTCTTTGCAAAAAAAGATTTTTTGTTTTCACAAAATTGTCATATTCACGGGTTATTTCTCTAACACAGCATATGCATACTTGCAACTACACCCCAAAATACATTCTGCTACTCGTCCTGAGTATGGCGATACCACATGTGTGAGACTTATACACAGTCTGGCCACATACAGAGGTCCAACATGCAGGGAGCACCTAAATTTTAAATCATTTTTATCAGGAATTTTTATAAAAAGAAAACAAAAGTCACATTTTTAGAAGGTGCAGGCTCTTGAACAACTGAAAAATGTCAGCATGCTCCTAAATAATTTGACAAATAGGTCAGATTTCAGTTGCCAATAATGGCAATATGTTTAAGTGCCAATTACCTGTACTGACCTGAAGATAAGCAGATGGCACACAACCACCCCAGGTGGAATATTGGCAATTGCACCTGTTGACCGGAATCTCCTTTGTACTTATCTGCCAGCTGGTAAGATCTTCTGGAGAGACATATGTGAAGAGAGAGAAATCCGGAAGGTGCTCATTCTTTTATAAAATTGTCATGAGAGAAACACATGGATGGTCTGCCATTGCTGACCTCTCCTCCTGAAAATGCTGTCAGTCTATCATGCTGATCCTCTGGCCTTAATACATTCAGGCACTGACCTGGAACAAGTATGCAACAAATAAAGCAAGCATTTTTATCTGCGTATGTGTTTTGTGTCCATGATTTAGAAAGTAGTTTAAGCATCGAGCTTAACATGACAGCATAGGTGTGCGCAGCCCATTGCATTAGGGTGTGCACCCCAAAGTTCCAACACACATAAATGCCACCTTCTGTCACAGGAAGGGGGCTCTGGTGGTGGGAGGCAGTCGATTGTGAGCATATTATGGTACACCCTAAATACTGGTGTAACGTGTTCCTAAAGTTGAACCTAGACTTTAATATAATGGGGGCATTTACACTGGCCACCGGCACCCCCAACCACCCACCTGGTGCTGCTTCTGGATAGTGCTAATGTACATGGGGTGATTAGGGTGTGCCCAGGCACACCCGGCACACCCTGTGCGCACGCCTATGCATGACAGCCAGGCTAGTAACACTTTCAAAAGGAGGTCAGCATTGGTAGGCTTGGTATTTGAATCTGAATTTAAATTGACTTGATTAAAATCAAATTCACCCTGTTTAGTGTCCCCTCAGTTCTCTGTGTGTCTCCTTTATTAGTGTCCCCTCAGTTCCCTGTGTGTCACCTTTATTAACGTCCCCTTAGTTCCCTGTGTCACCTTCATTACTGTTCCCTCAGTTGTTCCCCTGTGTTACCTTCATATCCCCTTACTTCTCAGCTTCTTTACTGCCCCCCACTTCTTTACTGTCCACCACCTTCTTCATTACTGTCCCCTAATTGTGTCACCTTCTTCTTCAATACTGCCCCCATTTGTGTCACCTTCTTCTTCAATACTGCCCCACATTTGTGTGTCTCTCTGTGTGTCTCCTTTATCAGTGTCCCCTCAGTTCCCTGTGTGTCACCTTTATTAACGTCCCCTCAGTTCCCTGTGTCACCTTCATTACTGTTCCCTCATTTGTTCCCCTGTGTTACCTTCATATCCCCTTACTGCCCCGCTTCTTTACTGCCCCCCCCCCCACTTCTTTACTGCCCACCACCTTCTTCATTACTATCCCCTAATTGTGTCACCTTCTTCTTCATTACTGTCCCCCACTTGTGTCACCTTCTTCTTCAATACTGCCCCCATTTGTGTCACCTTCTTCTTCAATACTGCCCCCCATTTGTGTCACCTTCTCCTTCATTACTGCCCCCCACTCATGTCACCTTCTTCATTACTGTCCCCTAATTGTGTCACCTTCTTCTTCATTACTGTCCCCCACTTGTGTCACCTTCTCCTTCATTACTGCCCCCCATTTGTGTCACTTTCTTCTTCAATACTGCCCCCATTTTGTCACCATCTTCTTCAATACTGCCCCCCATTTGTGTCACCTTCTTCTTCAATACTGTCCCCTCAGTTGTTCCCCTGTATCACCTTCATATCCCCCACTTGACAGCTTCATGTATTACTGCCCCCCACTTGTCAGCTTCATGTATTACTGTGACAGTAATAAATGAGGCTGACAAGTGGAGACGGTATTAAATGAGGCTGACAAGTGGGGGACGGTAATAAATAAGGCTGACAAGTGGGAGACGGTAATAAATTAGGCTGACAAGTGGGGGACGGTAATAAATTAGGCTGAAAAAAGTGTCCCGATAAGGGATTTGCTTTACAGGTACAAAACAATGGAACATTTTTTTTTTGGCATATTTCTTACCATGTTTTGTTCGAACACACATGAAAAAAAAAAACTCTCAACGACTGGGAATCACTTTCGATAAATGAGGACTATCGTCCACAATCTGACAGGCCACTTAACATGACAAACTATTTGCCTATTGTTGCATGCATTTAGTGCAAATGTTTTCACTGAAAGAGCACAGCCCTCCAGCCAGGCATGACAATTCAATTCTCTTAACCTCTTGCCGACCAACCGCCGTCATTATACTGCGGCAGGTCGGCACGATCCCGCAAACCGTTGTAGCTATACGTCGGCTCACGGGATCGGGATAGCAGGCTGCACTGCGGGGGTGCCGATGCTTGTGCCCGACGGTCACGATGACTGCCGGCCAGGAATGATCACGGGCACGGGAGGCAGAACAGGGAGGTGTGTGTGTAAACACACAAATCCGTGTTCTGCTCTGTGAGGAGTGACAGATCGTGTGTTCCTAATAGCTAGGAACCATGATTCGTCACTTCCTCTAGGTCAGTCCCCTCCCCCTTCAGTTAGAACACACACAGGGAACACAGTTATCCCCTTGAGCTCCCCCCTAGTGTTAACCCCTTCACTGCCAGTGACATTTTTACAGTGATCTGTGCATTTTTATAGCACTGATCGCTGTATAAATGACAATGGTCCCAAAAATGTGTCAAAAGTGTCCGATCTGTCTGTCATAATGTCGTAGTCCCGAAAAAATCACAGATCACCGCCATTACTAGTAAAAAAAAAAAAAAAATAATAAAAATGCTATAAATCTATCTCCTATTTTGTAGATGCTATAGCTTTTGCGCAAACCAATCAATATACGCTTATTGCGTTTTTTTTTTTTCAAAAATATGTGATTATGTATAATCCTATATGAAACTTTCAGACATTCAGATGGAAACTTTATCAAAAATATCTCATCCTAATTTGGGAACAGGAAGAATTCTGTTCTGCCTATGACAGAAACTATTTCACTATGGTCTAAGGCTTTTAAGAAGGCTTTTAGTGATATTGTGCTTGTAAAAAAAATACACTTTTTTACCAAAAAAGGAACATGTACATAAGACAAACATGCCTACACTAAAAAAAGTGCAGTTATTTTTTGATGTAGAGGATGTAGCAGATGTAATCACAGAAGTGGAGCGTCTGCAGATTTTAATAATTTAATAGTGACTAAAGAATGAAGGGAAGTGTAAAGACTCAGAGAAACAGATCGTATTTGCCAGCAAGTTGCTGTATCACATTTTAGAGCTGGTCGTGATATTTTCTGCCACAACAAACACAAACCTGGAAGTTTGGCTGGCGGCTCGGAGTCGGTCGTGGCCTTCGTGGTTGAGAGGAGGCTCAGGAGGAATACTGGAGAAGTCGGGCTGCTGGCAATTTGCTGCTGCAGGCAGCGGCTGCCAGGCTGCAGGAGTAGTCGGCGGCAGCCCCGGGATTGGCACTGGGCACAGGCTGGATCCTGGCTTACCAGCAGTGCTACTACCAGTCAGGAAACTCAGGAGGAGGAGATACAGAATGAAGATGCTCTGGTGTGGCTGCTCTCTCTCTCTCTCTCTCTGCTGTGGCCGGAGGCGGAGATGGAGAGGAGGTGGGTGGACTCAGAGGACGGAGGCACGCTGCTCGGCCGTAGGATGCCCACGTGTCAGCCAACTTCACTGGTTGCTAGACGCGAGGCAGGGCGGCCCTAGCAACCAGACAGTTTGGCAAATGTTTATCAGGGTGGCGTACTGGCGGTGTGTCTTTTTTTTATTCCGGGACACTGTATTGCCCCGGAATGAAGGTGCCCGGGAACGGGACAAAAATATTAATTAAGGGAGGATCCCGGACAATCCAGGACACATGGGCACCCTACCAACCATCCTTCCTCCATCGTACCCTGGTGAGCCTGTTCTACTCCCCTGTCTGTCCCCGAACATCTCCTGCCCAATCCTAACTTTCTGAGCCTGGGAAGTGAGCTGCGGCGGACGTTTTGGCGGGGTCTGGGCTATCCCGATTTTCATCCGCAAACATCCAAGTGCCTGCAATCCTGGAGCGCAAATTACATAGCCCGGCTTCTCCTAAACCCCTCCCTGCATCTCTCCCAGTGCTTATTTTCCGGCTGGCCTGACCCACCATTGTGAATCACTGCTTCAGACCTCATCCAGTGGCCCGCTGCCATCTTGCCCAGAGCCTTCCATAAGATTTAATAACATGGTGGCGTGGCTGGAAGATAACCGAGATGGCTGCTTGCTGAAACAGCTCTGAGGGACGGCAGCTTTCTGGGGCTCTAAGCAACGGGTGATCAACTCAAAAATACACAACAACCTGATCAATTGATTCCCCAGAACACCAGGACCATGTCGAAAGGAAGGAATGAGAGATCCGCTCCATGAAAACTTACAGAATTCTCCCCGGGGAAAATCAGCTTCCAAAATGGCGCCGGCGGACCTGCGGCTGCATCCCGCGGTGGCCCAAACTTCTCACAGGCACAACAGAATGCTGCACACACAGGCAAAATCCTCTCCTCACCTGCATGGGAATGGTTCCCTTGCCTCCACACTGTCCATGAGCTCAGCCAAATCTAAATCGAAGCTCTCACAGGACACAGCACAAGACACTGAGGTGAGCCATAGTTCATTAGCTCCCCCTATGTGCCCAGCCATAGATAACTCCATTGCTGCATCTCCCACTACTAGGGATAAGCCGAACACCCCCTGGTTCTGTTCGCATCCAGAACATGCGAAAAGGCAAAAAATTTGTTTGAACATGCGAACACCCTTAAAGTCTATGGGACACGAACATGAATAATCAAAAGTGCTCATTTTAAAGGCTTATATACAAGTTATTGTCATAAAAAGTGTTTGGGGACCTGGGTCCTGCCCCAGGGGATATGTATCAGTGCAAAAAAAGTTTTAAAAACGGACGTTTTTTCGGGAGCAGTGATTTTAATAAAGCTTAAAGTGAAAGAATAAAAGTGAAATATTCCTTTAAATTTCGTACCTGGGGGGTGTCTATAGTATGCCTGTAAAGTGGCTCTTTTTTCCCGTGTTTAGAATAGTCTGACAGTAAAATGACATTTCTAAAGGGAAAAAAAAGCCATGAAGTAATAGCGGTGTCGGCTATAGTGAATTGTCTATGGGAGAAATCAAAAGTGCTAATTTTAAGGGTTAATATGCAAGTTATTGTCATAAAAAGTGTTGGGGGACCTGAGTCCCGCCCCAGGGGACATGTATCAGTGCAAAAAAAAGTTTTAAAAACGGCCGTTTTTTCGGGAGCAGTGATTTTAATAATGCTTAAACTGAAACAATAAAAGTGTAATATTCCTTTAAATTTAGTACCTGGGGGGTGTCTATAGTATGCCTGTAAAGGGGCGCATGTTTCCCGTATTTAGAACAGTCTGACAGCAAAATATCATTACTAAAGGAAAAAAGTAATTTAAAACTACTCACGGCTATAACGAATTGTCGGTCCGACAATACACATAAAGGTTCATTGATAAAAACGGCATGGAATTTCCCTACAGGGGAACCCCGCACCAGAATTTTAAAAAAATGGCGTGGGGGTCCCCCTAAATTCCTTACCAGGCCCTTCAGGTCTGGTATGGATATTAAGGGGAACCCCGTGCCAGAATTTAAAAAAAAATGGCATGGGGGTCCCTCTCAAAATCCATACCAGACCCTTCAGGTCTGGTATGGATTTTAGGGGAACCCCACACCAAAATAAAAAAAATAGGCGTGGCCCCCCCCCCCCAAAAATCCATACCAGTCCCTTATCCGAGCATGCAACCTGGCAGGCCACAGGAACAGAGGGGGGTCGAGATAGCGGCCCCCCGCTCCTGAACCGTACCAGGCTACATGCCCTCAACATTGGGAGGGTGCTTTGGGGTAGCCCCCCAAAGCATCTTGTCCCCATGTTGATACAGAGAAGGGCCTCATCCCCACAACCCTTGCCCAGTGGTTGTGGGGGTCTGTGGGCGGGGGGCTTATCGGAATCTGGAAGCCCCCTTTAACAAGGGGACCCCCAGATCCCGGCCCCCCCTGTGTGAATTGGTAATGGGGTACAAATGTAACCCTACCATTTCGCAAAAAAGTGTCAAAAAGGTTAAAAAACACAAGAGACGGTTTTTGACAAGTCCTTTATTAATTTCTTCATCTTTCCGCTTCTTCTTCCATCTTCTTTCTTCGGTGTTCTTCTTCTTCCTCCATCTTCTTCTTCTCCATCTTCTTCTTCCTCTGCTCTTCTTCCTCTGCCCCCATGCCATTTTTTTTTTAATTTTGGCGCGGGGTTCCCCTTAATATCCATACCAGACCTGAAGGGCCTGGTATGCAATATAGGGGGACCCCCACGCATTTTTTTTTAATTCTGGTTCAGGGTTCCCCTGTGGGGAAATCCCATGCCGTTTTTATCAATAAACTTTTATGTGTATTGTCGGACCGACAATTCATTATAGCCGTGAGTAGTTTTAAATGCCTTTTTTTCCTTTACAAATGTAATTTTGCTGTCAGACTGTTCTAGGCATACTATCGACACCCCCCAGGTACGAAATTTAAAGGAATATTACACTTTTATTGTTTCACTTTAAGCATTATTAAAATCACTGCTCCCGAAAAAACGTCAATTTTTAAAACTTTTTTTGCATTGATTCATGTCCCCTGGGGCAGGACCCAGGTCCCCAAACACTTTTTATGACAATAATTTGCATATTAACCCTTAAAATTAGCACTTTTGATTTCTCCCATAGACAATTCACTATAGCCGACACCGCTATTACTTCATGACTTTTTTTCCCTTTAGAAATGTCATTTTGCTGTCAGACTATTCTAAACACGGGAAAAAAGCGCCACTTCACAGGTATACTATAGACACCCCCCAGGTATGAAATTTAAACTAATATTTCAATTTTATTGTTTCACTTTAAGCTTTAATAAAATCACTGCTCCCGAAAAAAGTATGTTTTTAAAACTTTTTTTTGCATTGATACATGTCCCCTGGGGCAGGACCCAGGTCCCCAAACACTTTTTATGACAATACCATGCATATAAGCCTTTAAAATTAGCACTTTTGATTTCTCCCATAGACTTTTAAAGGGTGTTCCGCGGCTTTCGAATTTGCCGCTAACACCCCAAATTGTTCGCTGTTCGTCGAACTGGCGAGCAGCCAATGTTCGAGTCGAACTCATGTTCGACCCGAACATAAAGCCCATCCCTACCCACTACTAATCAGCCTGTGCTGGACACTACATTGAGAGACATGCTTCTCACACTGCAAACCTCCATTCACTCTGATATCTTCAAAATTATGCATCATTTTACCTCAGAAATGACATGTATGAGAGAGAGAGTCACTGTCATTGAAAACAAAATGGGGGAAGTGACCTCCTCCTTCAATACCTTAGTGGATGCTCAGAGTGAAGGGGCTGAAGATATAGAGTAGATGAAAGCTAAGATCTCTGACTTAGAAGACCGTTCCAGAAGGAACAACTTAAAAATAAGAGGCATTCCAGAGTCAGTCTAACCCTTAGCATTAAAAGATTATTTCACACAGTTGTCTGCTTTTCTCCCTTACGCATCCCCGGGTGAATTAATAATTAATTGCATACACCGGTTGCCAAAACCGTCCTATCTGCCAGAAAATGTCCCAAGAGACACTATTGTTAGAATTCATTTTTTCCATGTCAAGGAAAATCTGATGCATGCCGCACGCAACCGAGCTGAATACCCCCAGCCATATGCCAATCTAGCTTTCTACTCCAATCTATCTAAATATACCATGCTGCAACCCAAAAACTTAGCCACAATTACAAAACCCCTGCGAAGCCATCAGATATAATACAAGTGGGGTCACCCAGTTAAGCTGATCATCATCAAGGACAACAAAACCCATACCCTGGATGAAGGTCTTTCTCTGCTGTGACAATGGCACATCCTGGAACCATTGGAACAGAGGCAGCATAATCGCAGCCAAGGCTCCCGCACCACCGGTGACTGGGATGATTTTGATCCATCGGATGATATAACCACCTGAGTCTCTAAAGCTATTTCTAGCTTACGTGTAAGCCCTAAATTGCTTGCCCGAGCCCAGCTTGTCAGCCTAAACCCCCAGTTTTAGTCACGGCACAGACCGCTCAAGCAGAGTTCTGCTTTTTCCCTTTTTAGATTTCACTACCCCCCTGGAAACATTATACGAGAGTTAACTGTTTAAATTCTGACTTGTTCTTATTTTATACAGTCTTTAGTCCAACACCCTTTCTCCACTAGCCAAGCTTCTTCCTACAGCGTCTGACGACTTCCGGATCTACAAGGTTCCTATAAGAACTCCTCCACAAACAGTGAGTCCACCATCTACCAGCACCTGCATACCCTTTTTAATACACAAGATATCACCACTAACTTGCTTTCATTCAAAACCATATAGCTGAACCCACACATATACCTCCAACTAATTCAGTGGTAACTCTACCATCCAATATGCCGATTAAAATAATGTCACTTAATGTAAAGGGCTTAAACCACTAGGGAAAAAGATATTCCCTCTGGTCCGAAGCCCGCAAACTTCATAGTGATGTACTGTGCCTCCAAGAGACTCATTTTTGTCATGATAAGGCGCCAAAAATGTCTCACAAAAACTTCCCACATATCTTCTGTGCTAATTCTCAGAACAAAACAAAAGGAATATTGATAGCAATCAGAGACACGGTAGCTTTTAATTTGATATCTACAATTGCGGATCCCCAGGGGAGATACCTTATCCTAATATGCAAAATGAATAATGCTACCTTTACTATCGTAAATTTATATGCTCTAAATACGGCCAATTATGCTTTCTGCAGAACTACTGAAAAAAGTGCATAAAAACCAGCAAGGCTGTACACTCTTTTGTGGGGACTTTAATTTAGTCCCTGACCCTTCCATTGATGTTAAGGGACCCTCTCCTATACAACGCCGAAAATCTGTTTCTGACTCCGCTACTCCAAGCCAACGGCTTATTTGACATATGGAGATGCCAGCACTCCATGGAAAAGGACTTTACCTTCTTTTCAAAACCACATTGCACTTATTCAAGAATCGACCTGTTTGTCGGAGACAAACAACTCCTACAAGACGCCATTGAGACAAAAATTCACACCATAACATGGTCAGATCATGCACCCATCTCCATATGTATAGGAGACAAGTCACCTCACTCATTTGCCACCAACTGGAGAAATGATCCATACCGCATGTCTATACCAGCTAATACGACATTCATACAAAAACGTCTGACAGAATACTTTGACATTAATATGCCTACAGCTAGCAATCCTGCTACATTATGGACAGCCCATAAAGCATTTATTCGCGGTTTTCTAATTCAACTGAATGCACAAACGAAGCGCCAAAGGACACAGCAGCTGGCAGAACTACTCAATAAAATTGAACACTTAGAAAAGATAAATAAAGTATCCCCCACATACTTCAATAGCGATAAAATTTTTATGGCCAGAAATTATCTTAAAACCTTCTTAAATGGCAAACACACCAAGTCACCATTAAAAATACGATCTTCTTTCTACACAGCCGGTAATAAAGCTGGTAAACTGTTAGCAAACCAAAAAAAAAAAAAGGGGTAACAAAAATAAAATTCCGCATATCCTACATCCCTCTACCGGAGACAAAGTGTATCACCCCAAAGATATAGCTAATGCATTTGGTGCGTATTATCACAAGCTATATAACTTAAAAGACAACCCCAACATAATACAACCCATGGATTCTGACATATCAGACTTTCTAGAATCAATGAATCTTCCCAAACATTCCTCTGAACAACTGATATACCTCAACGCTCCATTCTCCATACAAGAAATCTCCCAAGCTATTTCCACACTTCCCGATGGTAAAGCCCCGGGTCCGGACAGGTTCACTGCCAAATATTACAAATTATTCAACAAAACCTTAACCCCCCATATCTGTGATATGTTCAGCGCTGCTGTGTCCTCTGGTCAATTCCCGAATGAAATGCTCTCTGCCAATATTTTAACCTTGCCCAAACCAGGGAAGGAGCTGGATACCCCCCCCAAAAAAATTTTTTCCCTATCTCTCTATTAAACAGTGACCTCAAATTGTATGCCAGATTAATAGCTCAGAGTTTAACCCCCATTATGCCCCACATCATACACCCTGACCAAGTAGGGTTCACGCTAGGCAGACAAGCCCCAGATGCCACACGAAAAATACTAAATCTCCTACATTTTACTGAAAAACATAATATATCAACTCTATTCATTACCTTAGATGCCGAAAAGGCATTTGATAGGATTCACTGGGGTTATTTGAAACACACTCTCGCCAAATTTGGATTTCAGGGCAACATATTATCAGCCATTCTAGCATTGTATTCTAACCCCAACGCTCGAGTTCTCTCAGATGGGGTCTTTTCAGACCCTTTTATCATCAACAATAGAACAAGACAGGGATGCCCCCTGTCTCCATTGATTTTCACACTAATGATGGAACCCCTGGCACAAAAAATCTAATCCTCAAACTCCATTTCAGCAATCAAAATTACAGGTCAAAAATTTTAAATCACACTATTTGTGGATGACATAATTCTCACTTTGACTGATCCGGCCTCTTCCCTGGTAAAGGTATGGGAAATCTTAAATACCTTCAATGCATGTTCTTTTTACAAGGTAAATGATTACAAATTCAATGTCCTTGCCGTTCATATTGCTAAATCTACCAAATTGCGTCTACAATCTACAGTTCCTTTTCAATGGGTATCCTCCTTAATGCCTTATTTAGGCATATCCTTGACATCGCCATCCTCAAACTTATATAGCTGCAACTACCTGCCATTTCTCCACACTTGCAGGAAAGTTCTTCAAGAACTAAGCAAACATTATCTCTCCTGGGCTGGTAGAGCAGCAGCTTTTAAAATGATAACCCTTCTGAAACTCTTGTACCTATATAGAGCTCTACCAATACAGGTCCCCAAATCTTTTTTCCAAACTATTAAAAGATTACTGAATGTGTCTATATGGCAATGTAAGAAACCTCGCTGTTCTTATGCCACTATTGTAAAACACAAAATTGCAGGAGGTATGAGCTTCCCAGACACAAAAGATTACTACATGGCTGTAATACTGGATCAAATCAGACATTGGTTTACCTGAAGACAATTTAAGCTCTCTTCTGCTAGCTCAGAAAACTCACATAAAACCCCAAAAACAGATCACCCAACGATAGCGGTTGCTGTTGAGGCATGGCACGTCCTATTCCAAAACACATCCCTAACAGAACACACCCAATCAGTATATCCCCCTGTGGAGGTATTTAATGTCTTACTCCATGATCTGTCTCCCAAACACTGGTCAAACATAAAAAGCCTCCCACTGAAAGAACTAATACATAATGACCAACTCCTTCCATTCCAAACCCCAACTAGATACCTAATACCATCGCAGGGTGCATACACATATAAACGTATAGCCTCCTACCTGAAAAAAAGTCCTGCCCCATCAGTCATAATTCCTACCAAGGCATGGTCCTTCTGGACTTCAAACTCCCCCAAAGCAAAAAGGAATAACCCTAATGTACAATCTCTTACAAAACAAAGACAAGTTCATTAAGATATCAACTTACAAAAGATGGGAAAGGGATCTACAGGCCTCTTTCTCAGATTCCCAATGGTGCTCAGCCATACATTACAACCACAAAGCATCCATTTGTAATAATTATTGGGAACTATTGCAAAAAATCCACCATAGATGGTATCTTACTCCTGTACAAATGTATAAATTCTCAAATCTTGACGACGACAGTTGTTGGAGAGGATGCTCCTCCAAGGGTTCGCTAATACACATTCTCTGGGAATGTCCACACATTCACACATTTTGGAGAAAAGTATTCTCTTTAATCTCAGATATCACTGGGATTATCACTAAACCTACTCCATCCCTAGCTATTCTCAGTATAGGACTAGAATCCTTCCCATAGGAATTCAGAACCATAATGATGCATATTTTATTTGCTGCTAGGTTACTCATAATGCGCAAATGGAGAAGCTCTTTAATTCCAAATGTTTCTGATGTTAAACACCAAATAAACTTGATCAAAGATTATGAATACACTTCTGCATTAAAACACAACACTCTTGCTAAATTTACCAACGCCTGGAAGTTTTGGTTGAAATCCTAAGGCTCGGTTCACACTGGGGCGACTTGTCAGGCGACCTAGTCGCCTGACAAGTCGCCTCCCGTTCTGTGCTATGGAACCGTTCTAATTGGAGCGACGCAAGTCGCTCCGACTTAGAAAAAGGTTCCTGTATTACTTTGGGGGCGACTTGGGGCGACTTGCATAGACTTCTATGCAGAAGTCGTCTCGCAAGTCGCCCCGCAGTCGTTTGCAGGTCGCCTCGCTGAGGCGACCTGCAAGTCGTGCCGCCCATGTGTGAACCGAGCCTTAGTGTGAGTAAGTAATGTACTTCCTTCCTTGGTTTCTCCTCTGAGTTCTACCGTGCTTGGACTAACAGACTGTACCTGACTGTTTACTTCTAGATGTATACATGTACACATGTTATGTGTTCTACAACAATATGTTTCCTTCCTTGTATTTGAAAAAATTTAATAAAAATTATTTTGGAGAAAACAGTTTTAAAGAAGGCGAATTGGCAGAAATGTATTAGAGACACAGACATTTGTTTTAGTGCAAAAATTAGAAGGCCACAAATGACACATTAGTGTAATATTGGCCAGCAGCAGGACAATTTTAAAAAGCATGACAAGACCAAAATAAACTAGAGAAATAGCACAGCAGAGTTTTTTTCTGCAAGAATAGTGCAGAGGATATGGCAGTGTAAAAATGGCCAGCAGGATATGGGTCAACACTAGTTATGAGCAGATTGCTAAACCTATTTAAAGTTTAGTTAATTCAAACTTTGTGTCTTTGTGTGAATTTTGATGCTCAGTTCTAGCCATTTGAAGGGCTAATAGCCAAGTTGTTGAAACCAAATGCGCGGAAGGAGGACACTGCTATGGGAGGCCTGTAGCAATGTAAACGATTTTGAACAGAGGTGCGTGCATTTTCATACAGCTTCAAGGGTGAAGTCTTAGAAAATTCAAAAATGTGGAGTTGACAGAAAATCCTTTAAAGGGTACTAATGCTCCTGTGACAACTCTTTAAGATACAGTATGAATTATCTTTACTTTCAAAATATGTCCTCTTGTTTCCTGTTGTGTCTACAGAACAGAAGGTGAGGCAAAATATACATGCCTTATGGTAAAATAGCAACAGTGTGCTCCTGCCCTAAAAGAAGACCTGACTGATCTCTGTAGCTGTAGGCATTGTGGAGTAATACATCTTCAGATATCACAGCAGTGAAGTCATCAACATTGTTCTCTTAGGCAGCCCGGTTTACTCTGGTTCCTGTTACACTTGTTTATATGTAAGAAATGAATTTGTATTGTAGTACATAAGCATAAAAAGGGTAGCAAATGTGGAAGAAACTTTAAAGTTAAAAATTTTACATTTTAGGAATGCCAATTTAAAGTGGCCCTTTCACATAGTTACAGTACATAGTTAATATGGTTGAAAAAAGTCCATCCAGTTCAACAAACAGAAAAAAAAAACACACACACACAAATAGAAAACCGGAGGAAGGCAAAAAACCTAATAAAGCATGATCCAATTTGCTCCAGCAGGGGAAACATTCCTTCCTGATTCCCCAAGAGGTAACAGGTAAACATTTTATTTGCATAAAAAAGCAAAAGCATCCTTAACCCCTTCGTGCCTAAGGGTAAAACAAATCTAAATGCCTAAGGCCGCGTACGGACGGACTTTTAGACCGGACTGGTCCGACAGACTTTCCAGCGGACTTTCGACGGACTTTTGACAGACTTCCGACTGACTTTTTAACGAACGGACTTGCCTACACACGATCACACCAAAGTCCGATGGATTCGTACGTGATGACGTACACCGGACTAAAATAAGGAAGTTGATAGCCAGTAGCCAATGGCTGCCCTAGCGTCAATTTTTGTCCATCGGACTAGCATACAGATGAGCGGATTTCTGGGTCCGGCGGAGTTACGACATAAAGATTTGAAGTATGTTCCAAATCTAAAGTCCGTCAGATTTGTGACTGGAAAAGTCCGCTGAAGGTCCGGGAAAGCCCACACACGATCGGATTGTCCGCCAGAATTGGTCCGTTGGATAAGTCCGGTCGAAAAGTCCGACCGTGTGTACGCTGCATAAGCCTTTTTTTTTTGCCAATTTTGATATGTATTAGTAAAACCGTAAATAGCATCACAATTACTTTGTGCATCCAGGTGGATTATACCTTGTTTTTTTCAGGACAAATTGGGCTTTCATTTGGGAGCAAATGGTAATGGATATCTCCTGATTTATTTTTATCATTAACCACTTCCCGACCGCCGCATGACTATGTACGTCCTAATTTTGAACGGGGATATCGTTGTTATGGCAGCAGCTAGCTGCCATAACCCCGGTATCCCCGTTTTCGTGCGGCGGCCGGCTTTCAGATAAAAGTGGTCCCTGCAGCGGATTCGCCGCAAGATCACTTTTATCGGTGGCGGGAGAGGGGCCCCCCCCTCCCGCCGCGATCCGGTGCCCTCCGCCGCTTACCGGAGCCGTCTGTAGCGGCGGTGGCGATCGCGTCCTGTTCTCTGGTGTGTCTGGAGACGAGTGAGGCCAAGATGGCGCTCACTTGTCTCCATGACACTGCTGGGCGGAAGCGACGTCAAAACGTCACTTCCGTCCACGCCTCTTAAAGGCATATTTTTTCAAATGTCATTTTTCTAAATGACTTTTTTTTTTTTTTTTTTTTTTTATTGCATTTTAGTATAAATATGAGATCTGAGGTCTTTTTGACCCCAGATCTCATATTTAAGAGGTCCTGCCATGCTTTTTTCTGTTACAAGGGATGTTTACATTCCTTGTAATAGGAATAAAAGTGGCACAATTTTTTTTTTTTTTAAACGGTGTAAAAATTAATAAAATATTGTAAAATAAATAATAAAAATAAAAAAAAAAATTTTTTAAACCCCCCCTGTCCCGACGAGCTCGCGCGCAGAAGCGAACGCATACGCGAGTAGAGCCCGCATATGAAAACGGTGGTCAAACCACACATGTGAGGTATCACAGCGACCAGTAGAGCGAGAGCAATAATTCTAACCCTAGACCTCCTCTGTAGCGCAAAATATGCAACCTGTAGAATTTTTTAAACGTCGCCTATGGAGATTTTTAAGGGTAAAAGTTTGACGCCATTCCACGAGCGGGCGCAATTTTCAAGCATGACATGTTTTGTATCAATTTACTTGGCGTAACATTATATTTCACAATATAAAAAAAAATTGGGACAACTTTACTGTTGTTTTATTTTTTTATTCAAAAAAGTGAATTTTTTCCAAAAAAGTGCGCTTATAAGACCGCTGCGCAAATACGGTGCAAAAAAAAGTATTGCAATGACCGCCATTGTATTCTCTAGGGTGTTAGAAGAAAAACCATATATAATGTTTGGGGGTTCTAAGTAATTTTCTAGCAGAAAAACCTGTTTTAAACATGTAAACACCTAAAATCCAAAACGAGGCTGGTCCTTAAGTGGTTAAAGGAAAACTGGCTCAAAATAGTAAAAAAAATATATATATATTTTGATTTAACTGTATATTTCTTGCCACTACCATAACCCACCATCAAATACCAACCAAAAATAAATTCTTCTGCTCCTGACAATCGCAGCGATACCACACATGTGTATGTTAGTTGTTGTTTGTACCCGTAGTGCAGCCCAGAAACAATAGTGCACATTTTTTTTAACCCTACCTAAAACACACTGACACTGATAATAATTAAATAAAAAAAATTAAATCCTGTCCATAAAATACTTATCCTGACCTTGACCTTTGACCCTGACATTGACCGAAACACTAACCCTGGCACTGACCTAGATCAAACCTTGATCTAGTTTTTTTTTTAATTATTATATATATATATATATATTTTTTTTATACACACTTTTATTCCATCTCTGCAAGAACAGAGAGTAATACAATGGGGGTTATTTACGAAAGGCAATAACTGCCAGTGCACTTGAAAGTGCAGTCGCTCTAAATCTAAGGGGTAGATCTAAAATGAGCGGAAGCTCACCTGATTTTATCATCCAATCATGTGCAAGCTAAAATGCTGTTTTTTATTTCCCTTGCATGTCTCCCTCGGATCTACAGCGACTGCACTTCAGTGCAAAGTGCATTTTCCTTGCAGTCGGCCTGCATATTTACGTACGGTCGGCATGAAGGGTTAAAAGGAAGATGTTTATAACTTATTTTTCTCAGCAGGGGATGAGTCAAATCTTGGATCTCTTAAAACACTATGGGTTCTGTTGGTTTCTGACACTTCTGGGTATGTTTCCTGGTCCCTCTGTCCTGTTGGGCTACATGGTTCTTATCGCAGATAGCCATGTTACTACAGGACAAAGTAGCGATGTAGTAGGCAGTGGGAGGAATCTCAGTGGGGATTGGAGTACCAGGTATCCGACACACCCTGAAGAGTCACATATCAGTGGAGGTGTTAAACATCTTTTACAGGGTGTTTGTGAATTAGATTTCGACTATAATGACAGGGTCACGTTTTTGTTTCCTGCTGACATTAAATGTTTGCTTCCCAGTAATTAAATACAAATATATTGTGGAGAGGTGACCCCATTTCACTGTGTTGATTAGCAATGTACGCCTGATTGTGGCAGAAGCAGGCATGCTAATTTCAGGGATAGAGCTCAGGACTCACACTTAGAGACAGCTCCACCCAGGCAGACAGGAAGTCTGGCCAAGGAGTCAGGAGGACTCCGCCCTACAGACACAACGTCTGTGTATGAGTGTCAGGAGGACACCCATGTTTCCTAGGAGAGAGAGGATGCAGCTGGCAGCGTGAGCATATGCTCTGAGGAGCAACCCAAAGGCCTAGGCGTAAGGTCTAAAGCAGCGGTGCTGCAAGCGAGTAAGCCAGGAGGCTGAAGGTTTAAACTATACAGTAAGTTAAAGGTTGTACTTGATGGACTTGTGTCTTTTTTCAACCTCGCCTACTATGTAACTATGTAATGGTGGAACCCCCTGTCAGGAAAATTTCTGTTATTTTCTTTGAGCTTTGTTTCCTTTAAAAAAAAGTGGGCTGCCAAGCTTTTAAAATACAGTCTGGACTGACATGTTTTACCTGAAATCGCATGCACCACTTGAGTTAAATCACCCCGATATCGTAATATACAGTATATGTGTGTGTGTATAGGCTACTAGTGTTTAAATTTAGTTTTTGGCCTCCCTGTAGCAAGGAAGAGTTCATGAAAAAAGGGGAACGTTGGAGCAGACTTTATAGGTACCAGAAAAGGAATACAAAATATTATTAGAAAAATAATTAATTTTTAAACATAGATATAGAAAATTGTATATTGTCAATTTTCTATATCTATGTTTAATAAATTAATTATTTTTTCTAATAATATTTTGTATTCCTTTTCTGGTACCTATAAAGTCCGCTCCAACGTTCCCCTTTTTTCATTAGCAATTTCATATGGATGTGGTACCCCCTTGGCCCTTTCTTTATCTATATAGCCAGGAAGAGTATTAATTGTTTGATTAAGTCTGTTCTGTTGGTGTGGGCATGGTTGCTTTCCCCTGTATCCCAGGGAGTATTGGAACATAGTGAGTGGAAGAATACAGACCCCGGCCTGCATATTAATGCCTCTTCAGCCAATCCCTAGTCAGCAAACTGAGTGACCAGCAGGTGGCTGAAAGGGGTATAAATAGGCTGGGATCCAGAACAGAGCTTATTTGTTCCCATTGGAGTAAGGCAGCCTAAGGGCTGTGGCATCCCTGGGAGTTCACCTGCAGCTAAAAGAATCATTTTTGGGGTCCCAGCTTCTGCTTTGGCTGGGGACTGCTGGCCTAGCCTCCTGAGGATTGAAGAGAGCTTTTCTAAGGATCCAGGACACAGGCAATCCAAGTACAGTATTCAGGAAACAGTGAGTACCAGCCTTCTGGATCTAGAGACTTTATTTGGCCTCTTTTGGGAGAGCTTTTTATTTGTACACTTAGGACTATACTTCTGTTGAAGTGTCCCTGTTTTAGTACCAGTTTACCTTTGCTTCAAAGGGATTTCCTTCACCCTGAAGCAATAGTTCAGATTCAGGCTAGGTTCACAACTATGCGGTTGATGCGGTTTTCAGTCGCGTTTTGTGATGCATTTTGCATTTTTAAAGCCGTGTTTTTGGATGCAGTTTTCATGCATTTTGCATTTTTTTTCTCTTTAAACACTGTGTATTGCTGGTTGCTAAGGAGCAGGCCGGGAAAACGGATGCCACGTCCTTAACAACTGATGAGTCATCAGCTGTTGGCAGAGTTCCCTGCTGACAGCTGAATATATGTCGAATTGTCGACAAAAAAATCAGGAAAAAAATGGTGTGGGGTTCCTCCCCCAACCCATAATCCATACTAGGCCTTTTAGGTCTGGTATGGATTTAGAGGGAAACCAAACGTCCAAATTAGAAAAAAATATGGCGTGGGGTCCACCCCAAAGTCCATACCAGGTCCTTATCCGAGCATGCAGCTTGGCAGGTCAGAAAAGGGAGGGGACGAGCGAGTGCCCCCTTTCCTGAACCATACCAGGCTGCATGCCCTCAACATGGTAGGCTCTGGCCCCCAAAGCACCTTGTCCTTCTTCCCCAACTCTGGGCGGTGGTTGTGGAGGTCTGCGGGCAGGAGGCTTATTGGTATCTGGAACAAGGGGGTCCCCAGATTCAAGCCCCGCATGTGAATGATTATGGGATATAATGTCCCCCGATGTAGATCCATCATCAATCACGCCATCCACCGCACCACCGGACCAGGAAAAAAAAGCCTCACCCGCAACGAAGGCTAACCGCCGACTGCCTGCTCCTCCGTTTGACTATTCTTAAATAGGTCATTGACCATTGCATGCTGGGCTGCAGATGTCACAGTGGGCGGTGACACCAGGTGACGTCGCCAGGTGGCCCCACCCCTTACCTATTTAAGAACTGTCAGACGGACTTTTCATAACTCTGGTTCAGCCTTATCTTGAGTATGCCTCCCAATTCTAGTCACCAATGCACAGGAAGGATGTGCTTCAACTGGAAAAAGTCCAGAGATGGGCAACAAAACTAATAAGGGTTAAACGACCTCAGGAGGAATAACTAAAAATATTAAACTCATTCTCCCTGGAGAAGAAATGTTTAAGACTGGATATGATGACTCTGGAATTGGTGACTCTAGCATTGGGAGAAAACTATTTAATCTTAGGTATCTAAAGAAGACATGTGAACACAGGAAATGGTTCAATTTTAAACTGCGTAAGGGGTTCTTTACTGTTACAACAGTAAGGATGTGGGGCCAGTGAAAGTATAGATAAGTTCAAAAAACTTCTAGATGAGTTTCTTAGCAAACACAATGTACAGGGATATGGAAAACAGTAGTCACATACACACACTCCTGGTTGAACTAGATGGACTGGTGTCTTTATTCAACCTTGCCAACTATGTAACTACTGTAGCTTTTAGTGGTAAATGTGACAGACCAAAAGGTAGAAACAAGATATTGTTTGGATTTACATAGACTTTAGAGTAGATTTAAACCCAATTACTAAAATCTCTTATAATCTTTAACATGCTGATACAGTTTCAAAAGTAATTTTTAAACTTTTAAAATCTACAGCTTTGAAAAAAATTTTACCTTGAAATCCTGCCATGAACATTCACGTTCAGGCACTTCCTGTTACACGGTAACATTGTTCTTTCCTGTCTCCTGATTGCTCTCCTGCATTGTCACCCTATCATAAGTGATACCAGTGAAGTCTACAAGTAGTCATACAAACATTTATTGTGCAGGCACGTGCCACCATTGTCACCATCAAGAAGTCTGCCCGAAACAATGACAGGCAGCAGTTGCTGGAATATATGCATGTAGACAGGATGTGGCATTAAAGAAGCTGAATGAGATCAGCAGTTTTTAGTTGGAAAAAAAGTGAAAGTATTTTATGAAAGGAAAAAAACATGATGAATGCTTATGAGATTACATTTAATTGAGCTAACTAAATGTCATCCAGTAAGGGATTAGATCTTCTTTAACAGCTGTGGCAGAGCGTTGCCCTGCCAGGGTCTAGAAGGAGGATGTAACCCAGAATTCTCAACCAGACGGGTTGAGGGGCTCCAGGGAGCTTGTAACATGAAGAGGAAACTGGCTTTTCAGTTTCCTCCTTTATTAGAAAGGTCCACTTTGGGACCTGGAACCTGGGGATTTTGGAGAGATCCGGGTGGGATGAAATCCCCAGTCCTGGGTCCTGATTTTGAAAACAGCCAGCATACTGATTGGTCAGGTTTGTGCTGGGCTTTTAGTAGTAACCTGACCATGGTTCTGGGCTCCACTTCGGCAGACAGGAAGTCTGAAAACCAGGTGTCAGGGGGGCTCCATGTGGGAGCCAGTGCAGCAAGAGGCTGTTAGCTGTGTGCACCAAGGTGGTCGGTGAAACAGTCTGTATATGACAGACAAGGGCCTGGTGTGTAAGGCCAGAGCAGCGGTTCTGCAAGTGAGAGCCAACTAGGCTGAATGTAGTTTTGTTGATGAAAAGGAATGCTGAAACCCCTGCAAGGGAAACCTATCTTTGTTTGTTGAACTTTCTTTTAATAAAAATAGGCAAACAAAGCCCTTAAAAAGAAGAACCAGCGAATGGCGATGTCCTTCAAGCTCTACATGATGCTAGTCCTTTACACGGCATAGTTCACCTTTACCAAAAAACTGCCTATGCGGATAAGGGACGCCTGTAGAAAAGAACAAACTGACCAAAGTTAAATAATGCCATTTCTGTAGGTGTAGGCCATTTATGTACTTCCCTAAGCCTGGCCGAACAACTCCCAGAGATGGCATAATCTCGTCTGGCCTTGTTGCTAGGACGATTCTAAGACACTCCCAGCAGATTCAAGCCCCCTTTTGTTCTGCCCTGTCAAAGTAGCTCTGAGCTCAGAGGGGATAGTGGACCACACGTGTGCAGTGGTTAGAGAGCTTGCTTCTGTGATGAGGGTGAGCAGTAATTGCTTGGAGTGTCTTAGCAATGTCCTAGAAACAAGGCAGTACAGGATGATGCCATCTATGGGAGTTTTCCAGCTAACCCTTTAAAATTGAACTCCAGGCACAAAACTTTCATGTAAATATATTCCAAGTGCAAATGGCAGCCCCTGTATTTCTCTTAGTGGCCTCATACATTGCACGTAGCTTTCTCAAGATCATGCAATTCTCTTGATTATTTGCATACATTTTTTTCTGTTCTAGAGGAGTTTCAAACTTCTTGAATTATAATTGTAGCAATCATTGTTAATGAGCTGAATGACTGTTTATTGGTTTGCATGGCATTGTATTTTTAGTGGTAAACCTTACTGTGGAAGAAATAATAGTAAATTATATTGGAAGGATATTTAGAGGGTGGGCAGATAATGCATTCTGGGGAGGTATTGCCACCTAATATACCAACCCATGACACGACTCTGCATAGTAATGTTGTCATGTATGAGGAGCTTGAGATGATGAAGGTGGCCCCTTACACAATTCCCTGCCGAGCACCCCTGGGAGTTGAGACTGCTAGGGTAAGCAGAGGCACAGCCTCGAGGGCATCCTGACTTCACCCAGACCCAGAAAGAAGAGCCGGGTCACAAGGTGAGCTCAGTAACAGCCAGGCATGAAGGCATCAAATCACAAGTAGGATCAAGGTCAGAGATGAGCAGAGGCTGGCAACATGCAGACAATGAGGTAGAGAATTAATAGACAGAATCTTGGTCAAGAGTCAGGCCGAGGTGGGTAACACAGATAGGCAGCAGACTTAATCACGTAGGGGTAATACAGAAGTTGAGACAAAAGCTGAGTAAATAACAGTCAAGCAGATTCAGGATCAAAGATAACAGAGATACCAGCTGAAAGACAATCAAGCAATGAACTCTTGTATGGCCCAGGTTTAAATAGTCCACTAGGCAACAGTATCTGTTGCAGGTGTCCCTGTTCATCCACCTGCACATGGTTGTGCATGCATTCCTTTCATGGTTAGTTGGGTGCCCATCCCTGAAAACATGTGTACCTTTATGCGCATACACATGAACATGAGCAGAAGCCTTAGAGCCCTTTCACACTGGGGCGGTTTGCAGGCGCTATTGCGCTAATAATAGCGCCTACAAACCGACCCAAAAGTGCCGCTGCTTTGTATCCAGTGTGAAAGTCCAGAGGGCTTTCACACTGGAGCGGTGCGCTGGTAGGACGGTAAAAAAAGTCCTGCTAGCAGCATCTTCGGAGCGGTGAAGGAGCGGAGTGTATACCGCTCCTTCACCGCTCCTGCCCATTGAAATCAATGGGATGGCGCGGCTATACCGCCGGCAAAGCGCCTCTGCAGAGGCACTTTGCGGTGGTTTTTAACCCTTTCTCGGCCGCCAGCGGGGGATAAAACCACCCTGCTAGCGGCCGAATACCGACGGTAAAACGCCGCTAATAATAGCGGCGTTTTACCGCCGACGCCGCCCCTGCCCCAGTGTGAAAGGGCCCTTACAGCTGACACAATCTCTCTGACTGCTGACTTAAAGGGGTTGTAAAGGTAAAAATTTTTTCACCTTAATGCATTCTATGCATTAAGGTGAAAAAACTTTTGACAGTACCGCCGCCCCCAGGCCCCCCGTTTTACTTACCTGACGCCTCGAATCTTCGCTCCTCGTCCTCGTCAGCTTCATTGCAGCTCAGCCTGGTCGCTGATTGGCTGCAGTGGATGGATTGAAAGCAGCGCAGCCATTGGCTCGTGCTGCTGTCAATCACATCCGATGACGCGGCGCGCCGGGGGGCGGGGCCGAGTGATACAGCGAGCGGCTATAGCCGCCGGCTGTATCACGGGAGCGCGCCCGCAAGCACTCACCACCGTGCGAGGGAGCTCGCATGAAGGTGGTAAATGCTTGCGGGGAGGAGCTGAAACAGCCGCCGAGGGACCCCAGAAGACCAGGTTCGGGGCCACTCTGTGCAGAACGAGCTGCACAGTGAAGGTAAGTATAACATGTTTGTTATTTTTAAAAAAAAAAAAAATAACTTTACAACCCCTTTAAGCCTCGTACACACAGACGTTTTAAAAAATGCGCTGTAAAGCTAGTACTGATGCCTGGAAAAAAAAACGGCGTTAAAAACTCAATTTTATCCATGTTTTGCATTGGCGTCAATGCGCGTTTAACCGCGCTAGCTTTCAGCCACGTTTCTCTGCCTCGATTCAAAATCAATGGTTCCCTATGGGAGCCCATTGATTTAAATACAAGTGACACCAGAAGTCGGATCAAGATGATCCGACTTGCAGTGCGACTTGTGTGCTCAGAATATGAAGGGAAACTCCGCCAAAATATAAAAAAATATTGTGTGTGAGGTTCCCCCCCAAGATCAATACCAGACCCTTATCTGAGCACGCAGCCCAGCAGGTCAGGAAAGGGAGTGATGAACGAGCGCCCCCCCTCCTGGAACATACCAGGCCACATGCACTCAACATGGGGCGGTGGGTGCTTTGAGGTAGGGGGGCTCTGCGCCCCCCCCACCCCAAAGCACCTTGTCCCCATGTTGATGAGGACAAGGGCCTCTTCCCGACAACCCTTGCCATTGGTTGTCAGGGTCTGCGGGCACGGGCTTATCAAAATTTGGAAGCCCCCTTTAACCAGGGGGCCCCCAGATACCGACCCCCACCCTAGGTCAATTAGTATGGAGTACATCCTACCCCTACCCATTCACCTTAAAAAAAAAAAAAGTAAAAAATAAACACACTACACAGGTTTTTTAACGTATTTTATTAAGGCAGCTCCGGCTATACTTCCTCTACTGGCGACGTCTTCTTCCTCTCCGGTTCTTCTCCTCTCTGCTCTGTCTTCTCTCTCCACTGTCTTCTAGCTCTTTTGCCCGGGTCTTCTCGCTCTTTTGCTGGGTCTTCTCCCACTGCTCTTCTTCCGATGTTTGACTTGATGCAATCTCCCTGTGTAATGCTGGGTCCACTGTGTGCAATGATTTATATTAGCATGGGGCGGGGCCACCCGATGACGGAATTTGGAGGCCACTCCCCTTGTGACGCCATCGCCCCATCATGTCCAATGGCAAGGGTTACCGGGAAGAGGTCCTTGTCCTCATCAACATGGGGACAAGGTGCTTTGGGGTGGGGGGGCGCAGAACCCCCCCTTCCCCAAAGCACCCACCCCCCATGTTGGGGGCATGTGGCTTGTTATGGTCCAGTAAGGGGGGGCTCGCTCGCCCCCCCCTTTCCTGACCTGCCGGGCTGCATGCTCAGTTGAGGGTCTGGTATGGATCTTGGGGGGGCCCCCATGCAATTTTTTTGGCGTAGGGGGTTACTCTTAAGATCCATACCAGACCGAAGGGTCTGGTATTGTCTTGGGGAGGAACCTCATGCCAATTTTTTTTTCTACATTTTGGCGGGGCTCCCCTTCAAGATTCTCAGCACACAAGTCGCACCAGAAGTCGGATCATCTTGATCCGACTTCTGGTGCGACTTCTATTCAAATCAAAGGGTTCCCATAGGGAACCATTGATTCTGAATAGGGGCAGAGAAACGCCGGATGAAGCTTAACACTGTGTATACAGCTTTAAGCCTTGTTAAATCACGTTTAACACCTTTTACCAGCGTCTGGCATTTTTACAGCTCTAGCGCTGGAGCCTCAAAACGTGCTGGTCTTGGGGTTTTTTTGGAGCTTAAAAATGCCAATGCCTGTTACAGCTCAAAAGCGCCATAGGGTTGTGTATGAGGCCATTGAATAACATGGAGTGGCATTTTTAAGCTTCAAAAAAAGCTCAAAAACGCACTTTAAAAACGTCCGTGTGTATGAGGCCTTAATGTTCCTGACACATGTATTTTGGAGACTTGTAATTCACCAGAAAGGAAGAGATTCACCAGATTTATAGATGCATTTGCTTGTCTTTCTGGGGTCCATTTTTCTATTTGCTATGCTGCTATTATATTTCTTCTCTCATGGGAGACCGGTTTTGTATGTGTCATTGTATGGCACATTGTAGTCTAGCGATTTTCATGTTTCTATTCAAGCAGTCACAGCACACTGCCTCTGTTTTCTGGAGATTTTAGCATTTAGTGGCTTCTCAAGATGTGTGAATCAAAACAGTGAAACGTGCACATGCTGTGCTAATTGTTCCGTGGCAGTAAAATCCCGCAAAGAACAGTTTAGTGGTATTTTGTAGCCACCGTGCACACTGTGCAGTACACTCAGGCTGAAGGGCATTCAAGGACATGTTACTCCCCTCCTGAAATGGCTGACTTACAAAATGAAGACAGACTGCTGAGAAAGAGTACAGCACATAAAATACAAGCACTGTTTACTGCTTCTGCTGCTCTGCTATTTACTGCTCTTTTATTTAACACCTTTACCTCTTAAATCTGAGCTAGCAGCTAAACTGTTTTTCTTTCCCTATAATACACTATCTCTTTACTGTTCTTTAACCCATGCAATTAAAGTGTACGCCTAGGTGAACACAAAAAACTGTTCTGTAGACCTCTACACAATAGATCATGGTTTAGTCTTTTAAAATCACAGCAAGATCGAAAAAAAAACACTTCCTTTAAGAAATTCAATGTGCTCCTAACTTCCTGTTTTGTCTGACAACACAGTGCCTCTGCTACACTGAAATTTCAAGATTTTTCAGCCCTGCCCAGTTCTCTTCTGATGGTTTAACAAAGCATATTGCTCTTCTCCTCATTTCCATGGCATAAGTGTGAAGGGTTCAGTAGTTCAGAAGGAGAGAGCTCAGGCAGAGCTGATAACACTGGTTTCAATTCAAACGCAGCAGAGGCAGGGTTGGCAGCTCAATCAGGGAGTTAGGAGTTCACTGGATTTCTGGTGGCATCAATATAAATACTACAGTATATTTTTCCTGCTGTGATGGAGTTACCTGCATAAAAAGTGTTCTCATTATGTTTGGGAAAATACCAATCAGTTAATAAACCAAACACACCTATATTTTAAGGTCCAGAAGGCTAACAAGACACATGAAATCTCCTAAGAAAGGCATAACTATTATTTATATTGTATTTAGTACCTAACAAATTGTAATGTAATTCTGCTAAATATCATACTGGTTGTCAGTTTGTGAAACATCATCAGGTGGAAGTATAGATGTATTTAGGATATATCCGGCATTAAGGGTGTCCCTGCTGGAGCATATTAACCACTCCAGCATACCTTCAATACATGCCTTGGACTCTGATTGCATATGTTAAAGTAGAATTATGGCTTACTGTTGAAAAAAGTCCCACAAATATCTGTTGAGCCTTTCAGTGAAGTCTGTCTTGCATACAGCTTTCTATGATGGTGTGGCAACAATACTGCACTGCTCCTGAATTCAGAGAAGTGATGCCACTCTGATGTAGGCTCTTATGATACAACATGTTGTATTACTGATTCACAGGCATGTAGTACCCTGTTTCCCCGAAAATAAGACCTAGCGTGATTGTCAGTGATGGCTGCAATATAAGCCATACCCCCCAAATAAGCCCTACCCTGTTTCCCCGAAAATAAGCCCTACCCTGAAAATAAGACCTACAAGGACTTTAACTAGGGCTTATTTGGGGGGTAGGGCTTATATTTCCGCCATCACCGACAATCACGCTAGGTCTTATTTTCGGGGAAACAGGGTATGTCAGTCAGCACCCACACTCACTCAGGTTGAACTGGATGGACTGGTGTCTTTATTCAACCTTACTATGTAACTATGTAGCACCTGGCCACACCTAAATCTGCCCACTGCTTTCTGCCACTGATGCTGAATCCCTCCCGCTGTGAGTTTCAGTGTCTGGAGGGGGGAGTATAAAAAGCACAAATGAAAAAGAACTTGGCTCAGGATCAGTCGGTGAAACTAAAATGAAAAAAGGCTCAGGAAAAGGATTAGTCAGTGAAATTAATATAAGTTTTTTGTATAAGTCTTGTGCATCACATAGTAATTGGGTTCAGTAAACCCCAGTAAGGTTGTAAACCCTTAAGTCTCGTACAAACGATCGGATTTTCCACAGACAAAACCTCTGACTTTTGTCTGAAGGCGTGTGCCTGGATTTTGTCTTGCATACAAATGGCAAGGAGTTGTCGGCCAACAAACACGAACGTAGTGATGTACAACGTGGTTTTTCAGCTCTTTAGTGCCACCTTTTGGGCTCCTTCTGCTAATTTAGTGTTAGTAGAAGTTTGGTGAGTGTTTATTCGCGCTTTTCATTTCACGCTTTTGATTTTGCGCTTTTCAGTTTGCGCTTTTCATTTCGTGCTTTTCAGTTAGTTTCTGAACGGCCGTTCATCAACCAGACATGTTGCGGAATCAGAGGAGATAGCGTGTTATTTATTATTGGCCTTGGAGTTATTGCTTTGACCCAAGTCCAGTCCAGAAACAGGAGGAGGAGGATTTCTTGGACCAAAAATTGGTTGCTTTATTAACCTCTTCAGATCCGCGGTATTGCCGAATGAGGGCAACAGCACGGACCTGCTTTGCCGGGACTACGTCTATTGATGTCGTCCCGTGCACGAGCGGCCTGTGCGCCCCCTGCAGGGCGCGCTCGGTGATCAGCGAGTCTATGAGACTCGCCTGATCACAGATCGGAGTAAGGGGTTGATCCCGACCCCTTACCACATGATCAGCTGTCAGCCAATGACAGTTGATCATGTGATGTAAACAGAGCTGGTAATCGGCTATTTTTTCTCCTCACGCAAAACCCGATCACCGGCAGCCGTGAGAGGGACATCAGTCCCGATCCCGGCGATCATCTGTGTCCCCTGCCAGTGAAACGTAGCAATAGGCAGCAGTGCCGCCTACCAGTGCCCACCAGCATCACCCAGCATCACCCATCAGTGCCCACAGTGCCACCCATCAGTGCCCACAGTGCCACCCATCAGTGCCCCCATCAGTGGTACCTATCAGTGCCCATCAGTGCCATCCATCCATGCCACCCATCAGCACCCATCAGTGGCCATCAGTGCTGCCTTATCTGTGCCCATCAGTGCTGCCTTAACTGTGCCTATCAGTGCTGCCTTAACTGTGCCTATCAGTGCCCATCAGTGCAGCCTATCAGTGCCCACCAGTGCCGCCTCATCAGCGCATATCAATGAAGGAGAAAAATTACCTGTTTGCAAAATGTTATAACAAACTATGAAACATGATTTTTTTTTTTCAAAATTTTCCATCTTTTTTTGTTTGTTTAGCAAAAAATACAAATCCCAGCTGTGACTAAATACCACCAAAAGAAATCTCTGTTTGTGGGAAAAAAATGATAAAAATTTCATTTGGGTACAGTGTTGTAGGACCGCGCAATTGTCATTCAAAGTGCATCAGCGCTGAAAGCTGAAAATTGGTTTGGGCAGGAGGGGGGTTTAAGTGCCCAGTAAGCAAGTGGTTAATCATGATCAATTATGTCATATGCCTTTGATGCGGGAGCTCCAGGAGAATAATCCAGGTGATTTTCGGAATTATCTCCGGATGATGGACCCCTGCTTTCACCAGCTCTTGGCATTGCTGACCCCTATATTAAGAAGCAGGACACATACATGAGGCTTTTATTTTATTTTTTGGTTGAATAATAATGATTTGATTTGTTATATTTTCTATATTTTTGGATGCATATAATGCACTTTTTGGTTAAGTTCCATTGGCAGATAGCATGTCTAATTTTATTTGTTTTCTTTTTTTAATGCACAATAAAAAAATTGTGTAGAATATGTGTTTTACTTCAAATGACAATTTGGGAGTAGGCAGTTACATTTAAAAAAATACAATGTAAAATTGACAAGGGACACCAACATATTTGTATCTTTTTGTATCTTAAAAACTACAGGATAATTGTTTTGTGGTAACTTGCCCAAAAATTAAAAAAAAAAAAGAAAGCATAATAATATTATTCTTGATATCACTAGAAAAAAAAGCCTTTGAAAATTTGTTTGCAATAACTCCATCAGTATCCCCAGCAAAGCAGCTTCATTATTATCCCATTATTAAGAAGAAGAGAATTGTGCGCTGCATTTCGAGAGTTCATAATTTGCCACATCACAAATGTTAATTCTCCATTACGAACGCAAGTTACAAGACCGACCGCTTCTGGCTTGTCCTTGCTTCCGAGCATGCGTGTTTGTACTTTGGACTTTTGTCCAGTGGACTTGTGTACACACGCTTGGAAAAACTCCTGCCATCCAACATTTGTCTGCGGAAAATCCGACAGCAATTGTCCGATGGAGCATACAAAAATGGACGGATTTTCCACAAACAGCCTGTCATCACACAATTCCCGTCGGAAAATCCAATTGTGTGTACACGGCTTAACAGACCAGTTTTACCTACAGGTAAGCCTACAATAAGGCTTACCTGTAGGTACTGGAAATATCTCCTAAACCTGCACGGTTTAGGAGATATTTACCATGTACGCTTGCACTAACGTCATTGACACATGCACACTAAAGAAAGGCCAGTCAGAGAGCCGGAGTCCATGGCCCTGGAAGGAAGAGGGGTGAAGATGGACCCGGCCACCAGCAGGGACATTGGGGGCTTCGTTTTCAGGTAAGTGGCACATAATGGGCTAGTATGCAATGCCTACTAGCCCATTATGCTTTTACTTTGCAGGGGAATAAAGAGGAAGTAAAACCCATCAGGGTTTACTTCCTCTTTAAACTCTGTAGTGCCTTCTTCAGAGACCAGAAAAGTTATAAGCTTTGCAGCTTCTACTCTGTACTTCCAGCATGTTTAATGAGATAAAACATAGGGGAATATGCATGTATTCTATAGATTTACTAACATATTAAATATGCTTTTTTTTTTTTTTTTTTTTGCATTGTACGTTAACTTGCAAGGTAGCTTCAACTATCATCATATGCAAGAACCTATGAATGAACCAGAGAGGTCACAATGACGCAATATTAACTCTGCTACATCTTAACTTAGATTGACACTGCAGGCACTGATCTGTGAGTGACAATTTACAAAGAAGAACAAAGAGCAGCCTCTCTGATACAGAACAAGTCCAAATTGCAAATTAACTGCATTCAGAAGGCTGTGAGGTAGGAGGAGCAGGGTGTACTAAACATGTTCAAAGTATCTAGATTAAAGTGATTGTAAAGTCTCATTTAAAAAAACAAAAAACAAACATGTTATACTTACCTGCTATGTGCAGTTAGTTTGGCACAGGGCAGCCTGGTCCTCCTCTTCTCTGCTCCTGGCCCCTCCCTCCTGTCGTGTGCCCCCACAGCAAGCAGCTTGCTTTGGGAGCACCTGAGCCGAGCTGAAGCTCTGTGTGTCCATTCAGACACGGAGTTGGCGTTCGGCCCTGCCCCCTCTCTCTCTTGATTGGCTAACTGACTTTGATTGACAGCCGTGGGAGCCAATGCCGCCCCTGCTGTGTCTAAGCCAATCAGGAGGAAGAGTCAGGGATGGCTGAGGAACTCGTGGACATCGCTGGACAGAGAGGGGACTCAGGTAAGTATTAGGGGGGCTGAGGGGGGCTGCTGCACACAGAAGGCTTTTTTATCTTCATGGAATGCATTAAGATAAAAAACCTTCTGCCTTTACAACTTCTTTAAGGTTTTTTTGGGTGTGTGTGTTATGTCTAATGCCCTGTACACACTATAGGAAAATCGGGTGAATATTTTCGTCTGAGGACCGATTGTACGGTTTTCTGATAATGTGTACACAACTTTCGACAGCCAATTCCGACCCTCCTAAAGAAAATTTTCGAAGGGACCAACTCCAAAATTTTTCTCATACGGGAAAAGAAGAAACAATTTTCGTTTAATGTGTACCGTTTTGGTATGATTTTCATACGAGAATTGTAGCAAAGTGTCATTTCTTCAGTGTTGTCACATGAAAAGATATAATAAAATATTTACAAAAATGTGAGGGGTGTACTCACTTTTGTGAGATACTGTATATACTCTTTGTTTCCTATTTCTGTACATTTAGCCTCATAACTGATCTTTGTTCTCTATCAAAGTCTTTCTATTTGATTTATTGCTTATATTAATGCATACAGCAGCGGTATACTTAGGGATGAATAACTGCTACACGTGGAGTTATTTTTTACTCAAGATCACTTGGTGTTGGCAGTGTTTTCCATGCTTATTCCTGGCATGTCGGTCACTGAAGTAAATGTTTTTTTTTTCATGATGGCTCATTATTATTCGTTGGATATGCTGCAGGCTGACATGAACTGACAATAATGAAAAAAAATTTGCTTTACATAACTTCACCAAAAGTATTCTCCCTAATTTACCAGAGATTTTCAGTGTTCTTGCATGATGTGAGTATTGACCAGCATCCATGCCTTAATATTAGGTCTTATATGTTATGGTTTATATTATTGCACCTTATGCAGTAAGCAAAGTCTGCTGTTTAAGAGCCCATTCACACCAGAATACAGTACTGGTGCAGCAATGCGTGCTGCATTAAACAGCCCCTTTAAAAAAAAAATACCTGGTTCTTCTGAATATGGAGAAATATGTGACTCACATCATATGACAGCCATGTGAGTCTGCATCTACAACCACCCACACAGAAAAATGCACTGGTTGCGTACGAGTGCCATTAATCCTAATGGCACGTTGCACGCACTGGAAATCGCACCCGCACTGGGAACTGCACTGCACTTGCGGTCCCTGTGCAGGCTGCCATTTCTAAAATGCTGCAGGGTATTTTTTACTTTGTTCCTGGAGGAGAATTTATTTTGGGTTGTTCTTGGTGGTAATTTATTGTAAGAGCAAGCAATACAGAGCTAAATTTTTTTTTTAAAAATGTTTTTTTCCTTTGATAATAAAAAGAAATCAAGAGATATTTGTTACCATTACCACCAAATAAAGCCCAATTTGTCCTGAATAAGCAAGGTATAATCCACCTCAATACACAAAGTAGCGCCGATGATCTGTAATATTTTACAAATGCAGGTCAAAGTTGCAAAATTGTCTTTAGGCATTAACATTTGTTTTTCCCTCAGTCACTAAGGGGTTAAAGCACTTTTGGTAGCTGATTTAATCACTTACGGAGTATGCAGCTTCTTTATCTTTTAATCCTTGCATATGTTTCAGTTTAAGCTGGTACCACTGCCCCAGTTTTCCTGTTTCGGGGTGGCTCCAATCTCCTATAGCATCCTATGGAGTTATCCTTCCATGCAGGGGCAAGAGCTGTTTCTCCCTACACTGTATGCTCCAGTAGAAACACACAGCCCATTAGGGTAGTAAGGCATTCCCTGCTCCTCCCTTCTTCCTCTCCTCCCTTCTCCAACAGACTGAATGGAGACTGCACTGTCCACTGTTAACTTCTTCTTGAGAAAAACAGATGTTCAGGGAAGCAACACTGAAAGAGCTGGAGCCAGTAGCATTGAAAATTGTAAACCGCAAGAGCTACAGTAAGAGCTTTAACAAACTGTTTACTTGGGATTTTTTTTTTTTTTAAATTGTGCTCAATCTGTGAAAGCTACAAAACACTGAGGGTTTAATACCACTTTAAAATGAACTAGTTGCTTTGCCCTGTTTGTGTCATTGGGACACCAATTAGGGAAACACCATCCCAGTGGATACAAAGCAGTATAAACCTCACAGAGGTCCAGGTATCCTAATCTGTAAATTAACCCTTAACAGTTAGCCTTTGTAGCACATTTTGTAGCATTTTAGAAGTAAGATTATCACTCCCTGCAGTTGTCAAAAAAAAAAGGACCGTGCAATAAAAAGTCAATTTTCCCTGTATTGTACTGTCAAATAGTCTTGGTCTATATCTGTATTTCCTACTTTTTGTGCACAATACCATTGCCATCAATACCATTGTCAGGCATCCAGTAATATTCTAGAGCATCTATTCATACACTTTATTCCAGCTAAAAATGTATTGATAACCGTGCAGGTGTACGGCCCCGAACACAGATAATGTGCATTTTGGGGCTGCACACCTGCCAAATTGGGAGCAGTTGCTGTGTCCATGCAGTCACTCGTTCCCAATTGACATGAATGGGACTGCCCGCTTTCAGATGCACGTAACAATTGCGCCCCCATGTGGGCAAACATGGCCTTGTGAACGAGGCCTTTATATAAATTTTTGCATTTACACAGAAATTGGAATTGCAGAATTAAAGGTACCCTCAGAAAGTTCACAACAGAAGGCTAGATAGCACTGTGGCTTAAAGTATTTAGCTCATTCATAAAGTCCCATGCAACTGTTTTCAGAAATAAGAAACGTTGAAAAACGTTGAATTTCAATCTATTTCTGGTTATAGCTGTTTGACTGAAGTCAAACTAATGAGAATGTTGTTAAACTTTTGTTAATCTGAGAACCCTAATGTCAGAATACCATTTATTTCGATCAGCCTACTGGTCAGCCAGCTTTAAATTTAAGTATAAACACCTACACAATCCTAAAGTGGAGCTCCACCCAAAAGGGGAAGTTCCACTTTAAGGCCTCCTCCTAGGCTCCTGTTTGTGAAACTGAGCTTTTGGGGAGCAGGGGGGAGCGGGTATCCAATTTTGACTGGTACCTGCTCCCACTTCCGTTCTGGTCACCTTAGGCCAGTGATGGTGAACCTTGGCACCCCAGATGTTTTGGAACTACATTTCCCATGATGCTCATGCACTCTGCAGTGTAGTTGAGCATCATGGGAAATGTAGTTCCAAGGTTCGCCATCACTGCCTTAGGCGATCGGAAGCAGAAGTTCTCCTTCCCCCCCTCCCTCTCAAAGTTTTCTGGGTCACATGACAGGTCCCAGAAGACTTCAGGGCCAGTCACAGGTCATAGCATTTTCGACATTGTCAAATTTTCCCTAGCGATAGGATCACTAGTGTAACATGGCTCTTACACTTCAAGAGGAGTTTAAGTCTGTAAAAAAAATTAATTTAAAGTCACTATTTGTAGCTGCTGACTTTTAATATAAGGAAAAAACAATAGTTATAGTAGTTAATAGTAGCGCTGTTGCTGAATTGCGATAGATGTGGTATACATGCTCGCTGGGGATGAGGTCATAAATAGAATAAAACAGTATGTAAATGAAAAGCAAGTGGGCAAAAAACCTTTGTATATATAGGCTAACAGTCCGTACTCCAGGGCAAGCCTTCAGGGAAGCATGAAGCAGGCTCCAAGTACATGAAAAAGAATAAACAGAAAAAAGCTCCTCCAGATCAGGATCAGTTAGATAAGTTTAATATACAAAACAAATATGTCCACTTACATATGGTGAAAAGCAAGTAGAGCACAAGTAATCCTCAAGTAGTGGCGTCCCAGCGTTGTAAGCCTGTGTAGAAGCATCCATCCATAGGAAAGAAAAAACAGTCCCGTCCAGCGGGATGTCCTGGCTCTGTTCTAGGGGGTTGGAACCGAGGCTTGCCTCGGTTAAGCTGTGGGATGCAGGCCTCTGGCGCGGTGACGTCACTAGCGGTGCGACAACGTTTCGGCGCATGCGCACTGTGTTAAACAGGCGTGCGCCTTCCTCAAGCTTCTATAAGGACACATATAAGGACACTTACCTGTCCGGGGATCCCGCGATGTGGGTACCCCTAGCTGATTCGTCACTCGGCTTCGGGTGCACTTTCTGAATGGTTCCATTGTCTTCTGGGACCTTTGTGTCGGCACCCCTAGCTGATTCGTCAATTGGCTTCAGGTGCAGGCGCCGGTGTTCTGTCAGAATTGGTGACCCATCAGATTAGGTACTGGAAGGAACCTTCCGTCAGCTGCGCATGCACCCGCCGCTACCAGGTTTGCTCATCTGACAGAACACCTGCAGTCAGAAGAAGCTGCAGTGGACACCTTAGTACACCCAGCTACGTCTTGACTTTCACAGTAATTTTAGCAATAAAGTGAGCGCATATAAATAAATATAGTTTGTTGACATCTGTGATGCTGTTTGAATGGTACACTTTGAAAGAAGCTGAACGCCAGCAGTAGGAAGGTGGTGGAGGCCATGTTGGTATACCCCACACTGCTTAGCGCTTAAGCCAATTAACCTACCAGCATGTCTACATGTTTATATATGCTCACTTTATTGCTAAAATTACTGTGAAATTCAAGGCGTAGCTGGGTATAGTAAGATGTCCGCTGCCTTCTTCTGACTGCAGGTATTCTGTCAGATGAGCAAACCTGGTAGCGGGGGAACGCATGCGCAGCTGACGTAACGTCACTTCCGCGACGGGTCGCTAATTCTGACAGAACACCGGCATCTGTAGTAAGGAAAACAGGAAGTGAAGCCTTGTGGCTTCACAGCTTGTTTCCTACTGCTCATGCACAGGTCACGCTGCACTTTCTAAATGGTCCCACCGTCTTCTGGGACCTCTGTGTGTCCCAGAAGGCAGCGGGGGTAAGAGGAGGGGCCGGAAATTACATAAATTGCCGTGCGGCGATCCTACCCGGAAGTGGAAGCGGGTACCTGCCAAACCAGGTACCTGTTCCCCCCCAAAAAGTGCCAAATGTGGCAGTGGGGGAAGGGAGGGTGCGAAGAAGCGTAGATTCCCCTTTTGGGTGGAGCTCCACTTTAAACTACCTCCTAACACTTGGTAGTCTATAAATTGCTGTGCAAATGTCTCATCATTAATGCAAAGGTCACAAATAAAACCTGTAATATTTTTAATATGCGTGAAATGTCAGTTTCTATGTATTACCTTTCGCAGGGTAAATGTAATATTCCGTAACATTCAATATTAGGAGAATAATAGCCTTACAAACATTCAACCAGTAGAGAAAATATCCTAACACAATAGGCTAGGACCATTCAACCAAAAGAAGAAATAATCTGAGGGAGACCTCTGCGCTGTAAACTAAGGAGTTGATTTATAAAAAATTAGCATAGCCATTAACGCAGTGAATGTGCATTCCTTTTGTGCAAATGGGGCAAAAAAATTGTAAATAGGCTATATTATACAGGCTGTTTGAATGTAAATTATTGATTTGAAGCAGAAAATCGCATTTGACCACTAAAAAGAGCTACGCATTAGGGTAGCTTAAGATGTGCATCTAATCTCCCATGCCTCTAATGTCAGATCTGCTTCCAGAGTGCGCTACAGAGACTAAAGACGGACAGGCGGTGACAATGTGACACCTCCTCACTCACTGTTTTAACCCCATTTTTGCAGACAATCTCACCGCAACCATGCTTCCCTATTGACTTGCATGTGTAGTGTTTGGCAGGCTTGCTGCCCACCGATCACTACATGTCAGGTCATGAAGCAAAGCATCGCAGCAGCAGCAGCATGTAAATATCCCCCTCCGCTGCCTATTGCAGCAAGTCTTTCTAACTTGTTATAAACTGACTGAAACCACTTCCAAGTGTTTGTTCAGTCAGTAAAGACTTGTTTTAAAACTCTTTTCTAAATTGTACATTTTTGGACAGAGCATAAGTATTCAAATATGTTGGGTTATGCTGCTGTCTTCAGGAAAACAGACACTGACAAAACAGTATAACCCTCCCACACCTAGTATGCCTTAGATTTTGCTAGTGTTCTAGGATAATTATTTTTTTCTCTTTTTTATCCAAATAATTTTTTCTAGTAGTAAGAATCTTTAGTTGCAGCAGAGCCTCTGGGCGGTTCATTTTGTAGTTTCTGGATTTGCTGGTATTCAGCATATCCTTGAAGGTCATACCTGAAGCCCGCTATGTGGAAGACATGGGGCCGGCCTATAGATTGAGCATTGACTGTTCATTTTGTAGTTTCTGGATTTGCTGGTATTCAGCATATCCTTGAAGGTCATACCTGAAACCCGCTATGTGGAAGACATGGGGCTGGCCTATAAATTGAGCATTGACTGTTCATTTTGTAGTTTCTGGATTTGATGGTATTCAGCATATCCTTGAAGGTCATACCCAAAGCCCGCTATGTGGAAGACATGGGGCTGGCCTATAATTTGAGCATTGACTGTTCATTTTGTAGTTTCTGGATTGACTGGTATTCAGCATAGCCTTGGAGGTCATACCTGGAGCCTGCTGTGGGGAAGAAGTGGGGCCGGCCTATAAATTGAGCATTGACTGTTCATTTTGTAGTTTCTGGATTTGATGGTATATCCTTGAAGGTCATACCCAAAGCCCGCTATGTGGAAGACATGGGGCTGGCATTTGACTAGGTACCTATGGTGCAACGTGTTGTTAGTGCTTTACATGTTCAGGGCCATGTTGCACATGGCGGTAAAAGTCTGTCATTAAACATCACTTCAGGGGTTTGTCCATCGGAGCCATGAAGTCTGTCTGCTATGTGCTTAATGCACGGCATGAGTTGCTGTCCCTTTTGATGAGTAACATGGCTTGCCCCTGCCAGTTTTATTGTCCCTTGCCTGAGTTGCAGCATTCCTCTGAGTCTTCCTTAAATTGGAAGTAATCCTTCCTATCGTTTTCAGCCAAAGAAGCTGCCATCTTCGCCTTTGTTTAGTCTACAACTGTCATGATGCTGCACATGTGATCAGTTATGACACCAGCCATTGGATGGTTTGACAGTTTGGCTGAGAGCACAACCAATGTGACAGTTATATTCCCATGCCGGAAATGTAACTGTTTTTTTAAACTGTTAAATTGATGGGTTTACTTCCACTTTAACCTATTTAGGGGTTAACTCTTCCTCTGTATTATATCAGGAGACATTCTCAGCTACTATGTTTATAGGACAAATTGCATCTATGATAGCTGACTTTAAACGCAGGCACCGCAAGCCTTTTCCATGCCCTTTCCTTCAGAGTCTTTTGTTGATTTCCCTGAGACTGAAGTTGCTTCCACACAGTCAGGCAAGAATGAGAAGGAATGAACCTTACCTTTATTTGAAGACTTGGTACAAGAGGAGTCACAGTCTGCAGAGATTATTTCAAAACTTAAAGTGATACTAAACTGACTGTTTAATTTACATTATCCCTTCTCTTTCTGTATGTGGATGATGGCACTGTAAATATTTTAATAATAAAAAAAAAACAAAGTACCTTTTTTCCTTGTCTATATACAGCTTTTTACATGACTCGGCTCTTTCCCAGCCTGTCTGCTTGGGAAACATAGGCAGGAGGAGCTTCTAGTCCTCTGCTGCTAGTCACATGTTCAAAATAAAAAAACAGCCTTTGAGATACAGCATAAAAATAAATAATTAATATCAATAAACTGTTATAAATTGTCATACATTATACAGTATTACAGTTATTTAAAATTAGGGTTACACCGATACTGAGCATTTGCACGAGTACTCGTGCAAATGTTCCGATGCTTGAGCCAATATCTGGACAGTCAGTGTAGATTGGTGCGGCAGTGGGGGGAGTTACAAGATTCGATCTCCCTGTATAGATTTTAATAAAGCAGCTGAGACCTCTCCCTCCCATGACTTTCAGCTGCTTTTATTGAAATCTAAACAGAGATCGGTGCTTGTAACTCCCCCCACCACCGCACCGATCACCCCTGACTGTCCCCTGTGTTCTCCTCCGATCCCCCTCCATGTCCTCCTCCGTGCTCCTCCGGTCCACCACCATGTCCTCCTCCAGTCGCTCTCTGTGTTCTCCTCTGTGTTCCTCCAATCCCCCTCTCTGCTCATCCTCCAGTCGCTCTCTGTGTTCCTCCGATCCCCCTCTCTGCTCATCCTCCAGTCCCCCTCCGTGTCCTCCTCTGTGCTCCTCCGGTCCCCCTCCGTGTCCTCCTCTGGTCCCCCTCTCTGCTCCTCCGCCCCCTCTGTCCTTTTTTGGTCCCCCTCTGTGCTCCTCCGGTTCCCCTCCATGTGCCTCTGGTCCCCTCCGTGTCCTCTGTGCTCCTCTGCCCCCTCTGTCCTCCTCTGGTCCCCCCTGCCCCAGATCTGTCAGGATGGAGAGCAGAGGAATGAGTCAGTAAATCTGTCATTTACCGGCTCCTTCCTTTTCTGAATGAACAGATTCAGTGATCACTGACTCTGTCTATTCATAACTGAGCATGTCACGTACCTGGTAGGTAGAGCCCAGAATGCAGGGAACGGCCTCTCGTATACCTCCGACTCGGGAACCCCTGGTAATGATGACAGCGGCTTAAGAGTGCGAAGGGGCACAAGTGCCTGACTGGAAGGCTGGAGCAGAGCGCTGAATCAGGTAGTCAGCTGGGAGGTGTCCTGTAGTCCGGCAGCAGGATGTAGACAGCAGGGAGGTGTCTTGTAGTCCAGCAGCAGGATGTAGACAGCAGGGAGGTGTCTTGTAGTCCAGCAGCAGGATGTAGACAGCAGGGAGGTGTCTTGTAGTCCAGCAGCAGGATGTAGACAGCAGGGAGGTGTCTTGTAGTCCAGCAGCAGGATGTAGACAGCAGGGTACAGGCAAGCCGGGTCAAACACAGGCGGGCAGATCAGGTACAGAAGGTAAATCCAGGAGAGTAGTCAAAGTCCAAAAGCTGAGATCAGGGCAGGCAGAAAGCAGAGTAGTCAAAGTCCAGAAGCCGGGATCAGGGCAGGCAGCAAACAGAGTAGTCAGGAACAGTCCAACAGGTATCGGGTAGCAAACACAAAGTAACAGGGCACTAGGGGTCTTCAGGAACGCTGTAGACCGGACAGCAAGGCAGCAGTGGAACAGTCCCCTTTAAATAGTCTCTTTGGCGCCAAGTGCTGTCACAGGGGGCGTGCGCGTGCACCGGCGCGCGCCCGTGCGCCGCTATTGCGCATGCGCATATGCCCGTGCTCGCTATTGGTGCTATTGCGCAAGCGCCGGATGGCGCTTCTATGCACAGGCATTCCTTTGAACTTCAGTTTGCTGGGATATTTGCAAGAGGGCTTTTCCTGACACTGCCCCCCTCCAATGGGCAGCCTCAGGAGGCCATTTTACTAGGGTGAGCTCTCTTAAAGGCTAGAATTAATCTTTTGGCATGGATGTTAGTCTCTGGTTCCCAGGAGTTATCCTCAGGACCGTACCCTTTCCATTTGACCAGATATTGAATCTGGTTGCGTCTTTTCCGGCAATTTATGAATGACTCCACTTCAAATTCCTGCTCACCGTCAATGAGTACAGGTTCAGGAGGACCAGTATTTCGGTGAAGGAAAGGGTCCGGAACTGAAGGTTTAAGAAGGGCCACATGAAAGACTGGATGAATATGAAATGACTCCGGTAATTTTAGTTCGTAGGCCACATCGTTGATCTTCCTTATCACTGGGAAGGGACCCACAAACTTAGGGCCCAATTTCCTGGAAGGGCATGCCAACTTCAGATTCAGGGTAGACAGCCAGACCTGATCCCCTATCTTCAGATTAAGCTCCCCTCTCCTCTTCTTATCAAACGTCGCCTTGTTCCGTTCCTGGGTCTTTGACATGGTTTCTTGGAGTAGCCTGTTGTTAGTACTGAAAAAACTCAAGGTTTTCTGGACAGCTGGCACCGAACACTCCGGGACATTGTTGGACAAAAACAAAGGATGAAAACCATAATTCGCAAAAAATGGAGACTGATTAATTGCAGAGTGAACAGAGTTATTGTAGGCGAATTCAGCCAGAGGTAATAGAGGAACCCAGTCATCTTGGGAAAAACAGGAATAGCACCGTAAGTATTCATAGTTCGTTCAGTCTGACCATAAGTCTGAGGATGGTAAGCAGAAGAGAAAGAGAGGTCAATTTCCAGGGATCCACATAGAGCTCTCCAGAACTTGGAGGTAAATTGTACCCCTCGATCAGACACAATGTTTGCTGGAATGCCATGGAGCCTTACAATTTCTTTAATAAAGACTCTTGCAGTCTCTGAAGCAGAGGGGGTACCTTTCATGGGTATGAAGTGGCTCATTTTGGAAAGTCTGTCGACCACTACGAAAATAGTGGTGTAGCCCTCAGATGGTGGTAATTCGACGATAAAATCCATGGAGATCATCCTCCATGGTCTTTCTGGAACAGGAAGAGGTCTTAGCAACCCCCACGTCCTGGTCTTGCTGCCTTTGTTTTGGATGCAGGTAGTGCATGATTCCATGTAGAGTTTACAATCCTCTCCTAGCTGAGGCCACCAAAATGTGCGTTGGAGCAGTTCGGAGGTCTTGTGTATCCCGAAGTGGCCAGCTAATTTGTGATCATGGCAAGATTTGAGAACAGCAACCCGTGTTTGTTGGGGTACAAAGATTTTATCCTTGTACCATAGTAATTCATCTCTGGACTGTAGGGTGACATCTGCTGGAAGGGGAGTTGCTGAAGATGCCTGTCTAATTTGAGACAGCAAGTCTCCTTGGAGCATCAGAAAATTCCCAGGAGCAAGGATGGTGTCTGGGGAAGAAGGAACTTCAGGTTCGCTGAACATCCGGGACAGAGCATCAGGTTTGGTATTCTTTGATCCTGGTCTGTAAGTCATGTGGAAAGTGAACCTGGTGAAGAAAAGTGCCCATCTGGCCTGGCATGGTTTCAACCTTTTGGCAACCTTCAGGTACTCCAGGTTCTTATGATCGGTGTACACCAGAATAGGATGAGCCCCTCCCTCCAGGAGGTAGCGCCATTCCTCAAGTGCGGCTTTGATTTCTAGTAGCTCCCTGTCCCCAACATCGTAATTTCTTTCGGGTTCTGTTAACCTGTGGGAGAAGAATGCCACTGGGTGCAATAAGGCCTTGGAGCCCTGTCTCTGCGAGAGTACTGCTCCCACCGCTATCTCGGAGGCATCTACTTCTAATATATAGGGTAAGGCCGGATCGGGGTGCTTCAGGACGGAGGCCGACACAAATTGGTTTTTCAGGGAAGTAAAAGCAGCTTGAGCCTCAGAAGACCATTGGAACCGGGTGCCTTGACGAGTCAGTCTTGTGATGGGGGTGATGATGGAAGAGAATCCCTTGATGAATTTACGGTAAAAATTTGCAAATCCCACAAAGCGCTGTATTCCCTTTTTGTCTGTCAGAGCTGGCCATTCCAAGATGGCAGAGACCTTCTGTGGATCCATCTTGATACCATCTATGGAAATAATCAGACCCAGAAACTGAATGCTTTGGCGTTCAAATTCGCACTTTTCGGGTTTGGCGTACAGGCCATGTTGGCGGAGCCGGGCTAGAACTTTCTTAACATGCTCTTGGTGGATAGGCAGAGAAGAGGAAAAGATCAGGATATCGTCCAGATATACTATGACGAACAAATCAAGATAGTCTCTGAAAATGTCATTCACGAAGTGCTGGAAAGTGGCGGGAGCATTGCATAACCCAAAAGGCATCACCAGGTATTCAAAGTGTCCGAAGCGGGTGTGGAAGGCAGTCTTCCATTCGTCCCCGCTTCGGATCCGGACTAAGTTGTATGCTCCCCGAAGATCAAGTTTGGTGAATACGGCTGCACTTCCCAACCTCTGGAATAGTTCGGGTACCAAGGGTAAAGGGTAACGATTTTTGATTGTAATCTTATTAAGATCCCGGTAGTCTACGCAAGGGCGTAGGGAATGGTCCTTTTTCTCCACAAAGAAGATTCCTGCTCCAGCTGGTGAAGTGGAAGGCCGTATGAACCCCTTTTCCAGATTCTCATCGATGTATTTTTTAAGCGTACCAAGCTCCATCTCGGTTAAGGGAAAGATTTGCCCAAAGGGGACCTCTGCCCTGGGAAGAAGTTCGATTGGGCAGTCATAGGGTCTGTGTGGGGGAAGTGTTTCTGCCCCTTTCCGACTGAACACATCCAGGAAGTCATGGTACGCTTCAGGAACGGTTTGGCAGTTTTCAGCATCGGTTTCAAGACAAAGCAGGGAAGATGGAACGGTAGTAAATCCTTGTAGACAAGGTTGACGGCAGTAAGGAGAGGAAAAGCTGATGTTTCCAGTAGACCAGTCAATCTGTGGGTTGTGAGCTTTGAGCCAGGGTATGCCCAGTATGATGGGAAACAGGGGTGACTCAATGATGTCAAGGCGGAGTAATTCCCGGTGGTTGCCGGAAATGATGGTGTCTAGAGGAACTGTCTCCTGTGTTACGGGCCCAGATTTAATAGCCGATCCGTCGGCCAGGTGTACAGACAGTCCCTGTGCTCTGGGTCGTAGAGGGATCTGGAACTTGTGAGCAAAGGATAAGTCCATAAATCCGCTACAGGCTCCGGAATCAATTATAGCGTTTGCCCGGATGTTCCCTCCTGGAAGCTGCAGAGAGATGGGAAACAGCCAGGTGCGTGGTATTGTTAAACACAGCAGATAAGGAAGTTGAAGAGAGTAGTAAGCTTACAGGTCTTTGCCGGACAAGTCCTCATGTAATGTCCAGATTCCCCGCAATACAGGCAGAGGTTGTTAGCCCGCCGGCACTGTCTTTCTTCAGGGTGAGAGAAGGACGGATCAGGCCGAGTTGCATCGGTTCAGAGGTATCGGTAGAGGAGTGTGCAGGAGGGTTAGGTACACGTGGTAACAATCCACACTGAGCGAGAGGGACCAGTTGTGCGTTCAGCCCTGCGTTCTCTTAACGTCTATCAATTTGAATTGACAGGTTGATAAGGTCTTCAAGTGTGGCAGAATGCCTACCCGGGCTAATTCATCTTTTAATGGTTCAGAAAGTCCCATGCGAAACTGGTAGCGTAGGGTGTCGTCGTTCCAGTTTGTGTCGGAACTCCAACGACGGAATTCAGTTGCATAGTCCTCCGCCGCCCTGCGGCCCTGCTGAAGTGAGAACAGTGCTGCTTCTGCGGTGGCTGCCTGTTGTGGATCTTCATATAAGAGCGCCATGGCTTGGAAAAAGGTTCCCAAGTGGTCGAGGCAATTGTTCATCTGCTCCAGAAGTCGATGGGCCCATGCCTGAGGTTTGCCTAGTAGGAGGGAGATGACAAACCCTACTTTAGTGGTTTCTAAAGAAAAATCCTGGGTCGTAATGCAAAGAAGAGTTCACAGGCATTACGGAATGCTCTAACTTGCTGCGGTCCCCGGAAAACCCTTCTGTGTAGGTACTTTGGGTTCAGGCGGCAGCATGACCACAGAGGGAGCAGCAGGTGGACCCGGAGCTGGGTTAGAGAGAACTTGGACACGCTCCTCTAGTTGTTTATAACCGTCTTGTAAGTCTTTGACAGCTTGTGTAAGTCCAGCTAGATGACGGCATAAGTCCTCCATGGGCGACGTCCCCTGCGTGGGCTCGGACATGGCTGTCCGGTACTGTCACGTACCTGGTAGGTAAAGCCCGGAATGCAGGGAACGGCCTCTCGTATACCTCCGACTCGGGAACCCCTGGTAGTGATGACAGGGGCTCGAGAGTGCGAAGGGGCACAAGTGCCTGACTGGAAGGCTGGAGCAGAGAGCTGAATCAGGTAGTCAGCTGGGAGGTGTCCTGTAGTCCGGCAGCAGGATGTAGACAGCAGGGAGGTGTCTTGTAGTCCGGCAGCAGGATGTAGACAGCAGGGAGGTGTCTTGTAGTCCAGCAGCAGGATGTAGACAGCAGGGAGGTGTCTTGTAGTCCAGCAGCAGGATGTAGACAGCAGGGTACAGGCAAGCCGGGTCAAACATAGGTGGGCAGATCAGGTACAGAAGGTAAATCCAGGAGAGTAGTCAAAGTCCAAAAGCTGAGATCAGGGCAGGCAGAAAGCAGAGTAGTCAAAGTCCAGAAGCCGGGATCAGGGCAGGCAGCAAACAGAGTAGTCAGGAACAGTCCAACAGGTATCGGGTAGCAAATACAAAGTAACAGGGCACTAGGGGTCTTCAGGAACGCTGTAGACCGGACAGCAAGGCAGCAGTGGAACAGTCCCCTTTAAATAGTCTCTTTGGTGCCAAGTGCTGTCACAGGGGACCCGCGCGCCCGTGCACCGCTATTGGCGCTATTGCGCATGCGCGTACGCCCGTGCGCGCTATTGGCGCTATTGCGCGCGCACCGGATGGCGCTTCCATGCACAGGCATTCCTTTAAACTTCAGTTTGCTGGGATATTTGCAAGAGGGCTTTTCCTGACAGAACATCAGCTGCATTGACGATGTCTGCTGTCCATTCATCTTCAGTGCAGCTGAGGCTGCAGAGAAAGAGACTGGGGAATCATAGTTACATATAGTTACATAGTAGGTGAGGTTGAAAAAAGACACAAGTCCATCAAGTCCAACCTATGTGTGATTATGTGTCAGTATTACATTGTATATCCCTGTATGAAATCTGTGAATCTGTGTACTCAGTCCCTTTCTCTGTCTCAAAGGGGAGATGTCAGGGGTCTTTTTAGACCCCTGATATCTCAGCAAAGCCCCCCTCCCCCCCAACAGGGCTGATAAAAAGAAAAAAAATGATCATTAAAAAAATAATAATTTTAATAAGTATTTAAAAGGTAAAATTGTAAAAGAAATAAAAATCCCTGGTCAAATTGCTGGGTCTTCATCAGTTCTGCCATAAGTTCTGGATCCTCAGGTCCTACAATTCCACAAGACATCCTCCTTTCAATAAGGGGAAAGTCTGTTGGCCATTGTTGCCATCTGGTCTCAGACAGGTGGGACTGGATCATTATATTCAGAGACTTTCAACTGTAATTTCTGTCTCTGCCTGTGCTACATGTTGTCAAACTTGCCAAAATCCTTACACAGATTGGTGGTTCTTCACACTTCTCTAGCATAGTTCATTTATCAAAGGGTCATAACCATTGTCCCAGAAGAAGAAGGGGTTTAAGGTATTTATTCAAATCTGTTCCCAAAGGGGAAGAAAGGGGTCAGCAGGGCAGTGTACAGGAGTCTGCAGAGCAGAGGTAGGGGTCAACAAGGCAGAGGACAAGGGTCACAAGGGCAGAGGGTAGGGCAACCCGATCTCTGATCCCCTGCTGAACTGTACATTGGCACTGTGAGAAGCTCTGTCAGCCTCAAAAGTGAAAGTAAAGGGAGAGGGAGTGTGCTGTGCTTTCTGCTTCCCCCTGCAGTGCAGTACCTGGCTGAATTACAAAACTGTCAAGGTACTGTGCTAGATTCGTTTTAAAGGGGGTTTTATACATGTGTGTGTACGTGTGTGTGTGTGTACATGTGTATGTGTGTACATGTGCGTGTGTGTGTGTACATGTGAGTATCTGTGTATACGTACTTTGTGTGTGTGTCTGTATATGTGTGTACATGTCTGCGTGTGTGTGTTTGTATGTGTGTGTGTACACATGTGTCTGTCTGTGTCTGTATATGTGCATATATATACATGTGTCTGTATATATGTGTGTGTGTGTGCTGTACATGTGTTTGTGTCTTTGTGTGTGTGTGTGTACATTTGTGTGTGTGTGTGTGTACATGTGTTTGTGCGCATGTGTCTGTATGTGTGTGTGTGTGTGTGTGTGTATGTATGTTACTTTAAATTCTGAACCCCCTATTCCTGTACCATCAGAACTGCTTTTGTAGGGCTGGTTTGTGATAGCAGCATGGACTGCTGCTCCTCTGAAAAGCAATCCATGCTCAGATCACTTTTCAGAGGCATTTGACAGGCAGTAAAGAGGCAATATGTTGCCTCCCATGACCTGTTTTAAGCCCGTAAATGCAGCATCACAACACCGCAACCATGCAATGTACACAGTTGCAGGGTAGTTGCACTGTACAGGAGTCAGCAGAGCAGAGGAAGGGATCAGCAGGGCAGAGGGCAGAAGTCACCACTGCAGAGAACAGGGATCACAAGGGCGGGACAGGGACCAGCAGGGCAGAGGAAAAATGGGTCATCGGAGCAGTGGATAGGGGTCAGCAGGGCAGAGGACAGGGTTGAGCAGGGCAGAGGACGGGGTCAGCAGAACAGATGGAAGGGGTCAGCAGGGTGGAGAACAGGGGTTATCAGGGCAAAGGACAGGGGGTCAGCAGGGCAGTGTACATGACTCAGCAGAGCAGAGGAAGGGATCAGCAGGGCAGAGGGCAGGGGTCAGCACTGCAGAGAACAGGGGTCACAAGGGCAGGACCATAGGCGTGCGCAGGGGGTGTGCCAGGTGTGCCTGGGCACACCCTAATCACAACATGCAGTGCCTATTCTCCCCTACTGCTCAGGCTCCCCCCCCACCAGCAGTGCTGCTGGCTTCTCTCTGCTCCCCCCGGCTGTTGCGGGGGGGTGTTTCAGGATGGAGAGTGGGGGAAGGGGTTAATCAATATGTCATTTACAAGCTCTTCCTTTTCTAATTGAACACAGTAAACACACTTACTCACTGCATTCATTCATAACTGTATTTACTCTGCTTCAATTTGTGAATGTACAGGAAGCCGCTCAGCACAGAGCACTTCTAAATTCATTCCATTCCAGTGCAGCTGAGGCTTCAGAGAAAGGCACATGTGTTTCAGCTTTTGGGTGCACACCCTAATGCAATATCCTGCGCACACCTATGGGCAGGACAGGGACCAGCAGGGCAGAGGAAAGGGGGGTCAGCAGAGCAGGGGTCAGCAGGGCAGAAGATAGGGGTCAGCAGGGCAGAGGCCAGGGGACACAAGGGCAGAGGACAGGGACCAGCAGGGCAGTGGAAAGGGGTCAGCATTACAGTGTATAGGGGTCAGCAGGGCAGAAGACAGTGGTCAGGAGAGAAGAGGACAGGGTCACTGCTGACAGGGCACTCAGCAGATGTGCACAGTGTGTAACTGGCTACTACAGCTGCCATTCCAATCTGGGAAATTCACAGGTCAGAACTGCAACATTCAGTCGGCCACACACACAGAATCATGTTTAAATCAGCCACTCAAAAAAAACAAATCAGTGCACTCACCTCTAAGCATAAATTCCTTCTGTAAGCGAAAATTCTCCCCCTAAAAAAAACTGCAAAAAATCCCTCTCCTCCATGTCCAAATCCCCCTCCCAGCACAAATCTTTGCTCCCCAATTCGTGTGCCAGCTCAAATTTACCCCCCCCCTCTTGCCCCCAATTCCACCTACCTGGCACAAATCTTCTCCACCCCAAAAAAATCATCTCTCCTAGCACTCATCCTCTGTCCCCTTAAATCCTCTTTCCTAGCACAAATCCTCATCTTCCAAACCTCCCTTCCTGGCATAAATCCCCCCCCAATACTCCCTGCCTAGTACAACCTCCTCCAAATTTTGATTCCCAGCACAAATTTTCCCTCCCCCACACCAAAATCCCCCTCTTATCAGAATCCTCCACCCCCCACCCAAATTCATTCCTCCTTCTGGCACAAACCCCTCCCAAGTTACCCTTCCCAGCACAAATACCCCATCCAATCCCCCCTCCACAAACCTCTCCACAAACCCCAGTACAATTAACCCCCTCCCCGAAATCTAGAGGGCGGGAACTCCACAGGAATAGTGACTGGGAGGAGGTGCGAGCTGTGCTGTGCTCTACACCTTTTGTGCTCCTCCATTCAGCAGATGACACAGGATTGCTCTTAGGTCAGTCTGTACAAGGTTTGACTACCCCCCTGTCTACTCCAATCTACTACGCTCATCTCCCGGCAGCAGGAAATGTGGGTAAGGGACGGGTAATCCAACCCCGTACAGTCCAATCTGAGAGCAATCATGTGTCATCAGCTGTATGGAGGAGCACTGTTCTGACAGTATGGCAAGAGCACAGCACAGTCTATGCCTCCTCTTGGCTTACTCCTCTCTGTCCATACTTTTATGTTTAGTTCACTGTGCCAGACTGTCCACCCCTTGTCCCAACCCTGAATGCAGGGATGGGGAGAGGAGCTCAGAGGACTGGTCACAAAGTCAGTGGGGGTGCTGACCTGGGGGGCACACCTGAAATCTGGGGGTGCAGCCCACCCCAGCACTCCCTTAGAACCAGTCATGGCATACACACACTGCAGATTTCTTTCAGTTCAATTTTATTCATAGACACTTACAAAAACTTGCAAAAAAGAAAAAAATGTACGATAACAGATACAGATTCAAAGGGAGTTTCCCTCCACAAGTATTGAACATTAAGCAATGATGCAATGATAAAGAAAATAACTAAGCAACACTAATGCCGCGTACACACGGTCGGACTTTTCGTCTACAAAAGTCAGACAGCCTGTCCGACAGACTTCCGGCGGACTTTTGGCGGACTTGCGGCAGACTTTCTAACGAACGGACTTGCCTACACACGACCACACAAAAGTTCGACAGCCTAGTACGCGGTGACGTACACCAAGTCCGGCGAGACTATAAAACGGAAGTTCAATAGCCCGTACGACACCCTTTGGGCTCCTTCTGCTAATCTCGTGTTTATCTCGTGTTAGTAGAAGTTTGGTGAGAGACGATTCGCGCTTGTGAGACTCGTATTTTTCAGTTCGTTTTAACTGTTGTTCAGTCTGTGCTTGTGAGGTTTGTATCTGCTTTTCAGTGCGTTTGGTCAGTTGGCATTGAGAAATCTTTGTTTTATTGTCCGCTCGTTCCTGATTTTCAGGTCGCTCTTCACAGGCCTTGCTGTTCTTCAGTGCGTTCTGTTTAGTGCGTTCTGACCAGCCGACCATTTTGAAACCATGTTACCTGTACGTACTCGTCGTCGAGCTCGTGCATTGTATGTGTTTGGTGCTGTAGTTTATTCTTCAGGCCAAGACCAGTCCATGAACAGGGCGAGGAGGAGTTCATGGACCAAGAATTGGTTGCTCCAGCGTGACCAGTTCTGTCACATGCCATTGCTCCGTGAGATCCGTGAGAATAATCCTGAGGATTTCAGGAACTTTCTCCGGATGACGGACCCCGTTTTTGACCGTTTGTTGGCTTTGCTGACCCCCTATATCAGCAGGCAGGATACCTGCATGAGGCAAGCCATCACTCCGGAGCAGAGGCTAGTTGCCACGTTGCGGTACTTGGCGACAGGGAGAAGCCTGCAGGACCTCAAGTTCTCGACAGGCATCTCCCCCCAGGCTCTGGGGATCATTATCCCAGAGACCTGTTCTGCCATCATCCAGGTCCTGCAGAAGGACTATATTAAGGTAAGATATTTTTCTTTTATTAGCATCACATGTTCTTTTATGTAATCTTTGATAATGTAATGTATTTCTTGCCTCAAACACTACTTACCATCATTGCAGTATAGTGTGAATGTCCCCTTTTTATCCTCACACATGCTGGATTTTTTTCCTGTTCTTTTTTGTCATGCATGTATATTTTCCTTCAATAACCTCCCCAGCATGCAATGATGGGCACATATCCACCTAGTCTACTCATTTTGAATGTATTTTGTTTGAGTGTATTTAGTGTGCTTATAATTAGCAATTAGCTTGATTTCCCAACCCCCTCCCCCCCACCTAAACTCAATCCAAATAGTGTGCTTATAATTAGCAATTAGCTTGATTTCCCAACCCCCCCCCCCCACCCTCGTAAAAATTTGCTAGAATGTTCTGTGGTGTTGATTTGTATAAAGCAAATATATGTTGCACTTTGCAAAATGCATGTGCACTCTCCAAGTGCATTTGTTCCAGTGCTTTAGTAAATGAGCAGAAGCTCTGCTGATTTCCATCATCAAATCATATGCAAGCCACAAAGTGTTTTCATTAATTGCCCTTGCATGTGATTGTGTACTCCTTGCAACATGACTGCCTTTTTACCTTACCTCATTTACTGTAAGCTGGGTAGCAACTGCACTTGCAGAGTGCGACAACTGCAGTCTTGTAGCCTTTTTAGTCCCTAAATCCCTGCGTGTCCTAAAAGTAATCTTTTTTAGGGATTTCACAACCCCCTAAAATGTAATCAATGTTCCATCAGAGGGGGTGAGCAATCTGATAAGTGTGCCTTTCCATATTAGTTCTTCCCGAAGATTTAAATTATTTAATGTTATACTGATGCTGGGGAATAATGTTTTTAATTGTATAATTTTCTTGCAATGTTATCTTCAAAATTAATGATTTTGGTTTTCTTGTTTGATTCCCCAGTTTCCTTCAACGCCACAGGAATGGCAGACTGTGGCATCCCATTTTGCCACCCGTTGGGACTTTCCCAATTGTGGAGGGGCTATAGATGGGAAACATGTCCACATCGTGCCACCACCCCATTCGGGGTCATACTATTTTAATTATAAGGGGTTCCACAGTATTGTTTTAATGGCGGTGGTGTCGGCACACTATGAATTTTTATATGTGGACGTGGGGAAGAATGGCCGGATGTCGGATGGAGGAGTATTTGCCCAGACGGAGTTCTACCAGCGTCTCCAGAGTGGTGGCCTGGGATTGCCACCTGATGCGGATAACGTGGAAGGACTCCCCTTTGTCTTCATTGCCGATGAAGCCTTCGCTCTGAGCAAGCACCTCATGAGGCCATTCCCGCAAAGAACCCTCACCCCGGAGAGGAGGGTTCTTAATTTCCGGCTGGCCAGAGCTAGAAGAGTGGTTGAGAATTCGTTTGGGATTCTGGCCAGCCAGTTCCGCCTGTTTCAAACCTCCATTAATTTGGCGGAATACAAACTTAATTTTATCATTTTATCGTGCTGCATCCTGCACAACTTTTTACAACAACATTCTCCAAATTATATGGTAACAGTTGGGCCTGAGGCCGGACTTATCGATGACAACCTTACGGGCCTGGATACTGTCCGTACTGGCTTGGCCCCCCAAAGTGCCCGTCAAGTTAGACAGCAATATGTTAATTATTTTATGGGTAGGGGGGCCATTGCAATGGGCCAGGATATCTAAATATTTTAAAATAAAAAAATCTTGATGAAATCGTGAATTATATTTATTGCTTGCCTTTCTTTTGGGCTTTCTCCTAAGCTCCATTGCCACTGTAAACAACTTTTTTTAAATTATAACCAAACTGATACTGAGCATTGAAATAACAAACCACACATTTCTTTAATTCCTAAGCAGATGTTTTTATTAATCGTTGTTATGCATTCAGTTATGCATTTAGTATAAAATGTTCCTAGACAAAAATATAATGATATCTTAATAATTTCGAAAAATATAATTATAGTTAAATATTTTTACATAATCAAAAATACAATTTTTTGGGCATTTTGATTTTAGCAAACATGCGTTTTTCTAATTTTTTTTTTTTGTTTTTTAAAATCCTTTTTTTTTTTTTTTTTGTGGTTTTTTAAAATCCATTTTTTTTTTTTTTTTGGTTTTTTAAAATCACTTTTTTTTTTTTTTTGTGGTTTTTTAAAATCCATTTTTTTTTTTTTTGGTTTTTTAAAATCACTTTTTTTTTTTTTTTTGGTTTTTTAAAATCCATTTTTTTTTTTTTGGTTTTTTAAAATCACTTTTTTTTTTTTTTTTGGGGTTTTTTAAAATCCATTTTTTTTTTTTTTTTGGTTTTTGAAAATCACTTTTTTTTTTTTTGGGTTTTTTAAAATCACTTTTTTTTTTTTTTTTTTGGATTTTTAAGGTATTTTCTCTAAACAGCCCTCCTTTTTTAAATGCTGTTAAACAGCCATATAATTTGACCAAAAATAATAAAGAGAAGGCCCAGAATGGGGTCAGCAAACCAGGAAATGAAGGACATGATCGATGTTTTGGGGTTTCAAAAAGGGCATTTAGATTCGACCCAAAACATCAATCATGTCCTTCATTTCCTGCTGCATACGATCCAGCCGATTACGCATTTCATCGATCTCCCCATTCCAGGCCATTATTTGACCAATTAGCCGTTGGGCACTGTCTGAGGTGAAATAGTCACTTCTTGTACCTAAAGTGGAATGAAACAAAAAAATGTGTTTAGATATATGCACACATACATAGTTTACCTTACCATAAAGCTGGTGTCTCAGACACTGACCTGGTGGGGTGCCCATGTCGCATAATTCCTGAACATCCTCGGGGGTGGCGCTGTTGCTTGACTCAAGCACAACCAGATCACCTAAAATAGAGTAGAAAAATTACATAAAAGAAAAGGCAGCCATGCATAGATTACCGTAAGCTGGTGTGTCAGACACTCACCTGGTGGGGTGCCCATGTCGCCCACCTCTCCTTCCTCCACATCCTCAGTGGGGCTTGGGCTGATTTCCCAAGTATGTTCTTTTGCTGGGGGGGGACTGGGTTCCTCTTGTTGGCTGAGTGATTTTTCCCCTATGTGAAGCCAAAAATTAATATACTTAGCACACAGATATTTTAGTACATACTAATCTTCAAACATTTGTAGTGAAGTGGTGTACAAATTGTCTGTTTGTGTAGAGTTCCTAGTAGACTTCAAGATTTTAATTTCTAAAGACATATCAAGATGGATAGATATCTCGATATCTAGATATCAATATCAAAATATATCAAAAAATCTTTGGATCTCTCTCTCTCTATATATCTATAACTAAATATAAATCTTCAATCTCAAACAAAATCTAAATCTAAAAATAGATATTAATTTAATTAAAAAAAAAGAAAAAAATTCTATATCTATCTATATATCTACCTATATATCTATATACATATATACATGCATACATATGTATATATATATATATATATATATATATATATATATATATATATATATATATATATATATATATATATATATACACACACACACACACACATATATATATATATATATATATATATATATATATGTATATGTATATATATATATATGTGTGTGTATATATATATATATATATATATATATATATATATATATATATATATATATATATATGTATGTGTATATATATATATGTGTATGTGTATGTATATATATATATATATATATATATATATATATATATATATATATATATATATATATATATATATATATATATATATATGTCTATGTGTATATATATATAGAGAGAGATATATATGTATTTATTATATATAGATATGTAGCGATGTTTATTAAAAGATCGTTTCAAACGATGCAAACAATCGTAGAGGAATGAAAAGCACATGGAGCGGTATACGAGGTAATCAACACAAGATGAAAACACAGGTACTTACTTTTTTTCAGCACTTTCCGGATCCGTCTGAACTGATCCGGCTCCCTGAGTTTCAGGTCAGACCATCTTTTTCTAAGTTGATCCCTGGAGCGCTGTACCCCAAAAGAAGCCTGTAAAGTGTCCACCACCTTCGCCATTATTTTGGCCTTGCGCAAATTTGGCCGGGCGTACGGCCCATACTTCCCATCATAGTCCTTTTTTTGAAGAATGGCCACCATCTCCACCATCTCTTCAAAACTCATATTGGAGGCCTTAAATCTAGGCCTCACAGATCTGGTTGACGTTCCAGCCTCCGGGCTTTTTTCGCTACCTGAGGTAGTTAACATGTCGTGTGTCTCCGCCATTATTCACCCCACTACGCGCCGTAACTAAAAATGGGCGGATAACATGAGTTAAAATCGAACGTCAGGGGCGGGCGACGCAGGCGGAGTTTCACACATGCGTAGTGTATAAAGAGGGGCCTTGCGCACGTGTCGTACGTACGTTCTGTGCGTAGAATTAAGGGGCGGAGAACATGAGTTAAAATCGAACGTCAGGGGCGGGCGACGCAGGCAGAGTTTCACACATGCGTAGTGTATAAAGAGGGGCCTTGCGCACGTGTCGTACGTACGTTCTGTGCGTAGAATTAAGGGGCGGAGAACATGAGTTAAAATCGAACGTCAGGGGCGGGCGACGCAGGCAGAGTTTCACACATGCGTAGTGTATAAAGAGGGGCCTTGCGCACGTGTCGTACGTACGTTCTGTGCGTAGAATTAAGGGGCGGAGAACATGAGTTAAAATCGAACGTCAGGGGCGGGCGACGCAGGCGGAGTTTCACACATGCGTAGTGTATAAAGAGGGGCCTTGCGCACGTGTCGTACGTACGTTCTGTGCGTAGGTGATAGTGGACCGGGACGCTACTAAACGAAGGTAATTTAAAATTTATACTTTTGGTCAAGACTTTGTAGCAAGCGGCCTATATGGCTTGACAGATTGATGAGGCCTACATAGGGATAAGATGATGAGGGTTTAGCAGAAACCCAATAAAAGTGTTTTTTGTCTTGTGACTTTATCTTTTATACAGACATTATGAATCCCCTATTTAAGGATCCAGAGTTCCTTACTGCTTTTATTTCTAAATATAGAGAGATGAGGAATTTGTGGGAGGTGAAACACCCACAGTATTATGCAAAGCATGTGAGGAAGTCAACGCTGGAGAGACTTCTGGCCTTTGTCCAGGCGACCATCCCGGAAGCAACAATGGAGACAAAGAAAATTGGGGTCTTGAGGAACATGTATAAGAGGGAACATAAGAAGATCCAGGAATCAATGAGATCAGGAGCATCAGCAGATGATGTTTATGTACCCAGGCTGTGGTACTACAATCAACTCCGTTTTCTTGATGACCAGACTGAAGCCAGGGCATCACTTTCAACCCTTCCCTCCACCCTTCCCTCCACCCCAGCAGAGGCTGATGAGGAGCAAGCTGGGTCTTCCATCCTGGATGAACCGGATATGACCATCTGGAGTCAGGTAAATTATTTTAACAAATATTTACTGTACTAATATTAATGATGTTAACTGGATGTTATAATTGTCTAAAATAATTTTACCCTCAAAATTGTGTATACATATAAATTGACAGTAGTGGCTAAATATGTTTGGCACCTGCTTGAAATAATTAGGGTGTCTGATTAGACTCTTTTATTAAAGAGATGTATTCACATTGAATTTGCTAGTCATGAGAAGCAAACTGTGTGTCATTGATGAACCCAAAAAAATATACTAAAACTATTGTCCTTTTTTTATACACAGGATGAGTCCATCCAGGAGGAATGTGGGGAAAGTGGCAGGCAGGAGGAGACCGGGCCCATGGACAGCCTGGAGGAGGCCGGATTCACCATCATCCTGGAGGAGGCTGGGCCCAGTGTCAGGCAGGAGGTGGCTGCTCCCAGTGAGGTGGCTGCTCCCAGTGAGGTGGCTGGGCAAAGTGAGGTGGCTGGGCCAAGTGAGGTGGCTGGGCCCAGTAGGAGCCTGACCGAATCCCAAGTGCCTCCCCTCCACCTTCCCAAAAAAAGGGCCAGGAAGGGGACGGTCACACAGGAGGCATCCCTGCGCCTCATGCAAGAGGCCACCCGTTTTTTAAAGAGCCCCCCCGAAGCGGAAGAGTCCTATGGCTGCTACTTAGCCAGCAGGCTTCTTCAAATGGATTGGGAGCAGCGCCTCATTTGTGAGCGACTATTTGGGGAAACAATCCAGAAGGGGCTGCAGGGCACGCTAACACGAAACACCCAACTACATGAGGCAGCCCCCCCTCCTCCTCCTCCTCCTCCTCCTCCTGCCACAACTGAAACACCAGAGCCACAGCCTCAAAAGAAGGCTACAGGGAAGGCTGCAGGGAAGGCTGCAGGGCAGCGTGGAGGAAAGGCTGCAGGGAAGAGAAGAAAGTGATGACTTGGGTTCAGTCTGGTCTGACAGAAGACGCAGGCTGTTGTAGTACCACAGTCTGGGGACATCTATATCATCTGCTGGTGCTGTTGATCTCTGGGATTCTTGGACCAGATTGTGCTCCCTCTTATATGGACTCCTCAAGATCCCCATTATCTTGTACACATACTTTTTCCAGTGTTGACTTCCTCTTTATTTTATTTAGACCATAAATAAATGGATCTTTTTTGAGTTTAGGTTTTTTATTTTAAATCATAGATTTTAGACACAATGTTTTAAATTAACAAGGGACAACAATCTCATTGATTTTGCAAAAACACAACAAAAATAGATTAAAATAATGTTAATAATGTTCGAGTGGTAAGTATTTAAAAAAAAAAAAGAAACATAACCAAAAACGGTTCTTTGGGTTAACTTTATATAAAAAAAATAACAAATCACTATAAAAACAAAAATTATAAAGGGTTCTTTGTGGTAACTTTACAAACATTAAAAAAAATTTAAAAAATATATATAAAAATGGGTTCCCTGTGGTAACTTTACAAAAAAATTTAGAGATAAACAGAAAAAAAGTTCCACAACAATCATAAAATAAATATCTGGATAAAAATTACAAGAAAAGATGACTCCACCAAAAAAAAAAGTTTAAAAAGTATTATTAGTATGGAAACATTGTTTTGAAAAAGCATACCATGTCATTCATGAGATCAAAGAGAAAAAGAATCCAGAAATCTGTTTGGGAGAACTCTGTTTGAATATGAACAGCAAAACATCTTCATTGTTTATAGCATTCGTAAAGAAGACATTAAATGCGCTGCATTCAACGATCACAGATTTTGCAGCGTGAGGAATGTGCTACCTACAATACGAACACTAGTTTTACTAGACCGAGTGCTTCCGTTTAGTTTTTGCTTATGAGCATGCGTCGTTTTTTTGTCCGTCGGACTAGCATACAGACGAGCGGACTTTGGGGTCCGTCGTAGTTACGACGTAAAGATTTGAAGCATGTTTCAAATCTAAAGTCCGTCGGATTTGAGGCTAAAAAAGTCAGTTGAAAGTCCGGAGAAGCCCACACACGATCGGATTACCAGCCAGCTTTAGTCCGTCAGCGTCCGTTGGACTTTTGTAGACGAAAAGTCCGACCGTGTGTACGCGGCATAACTTATGTAGCAAGCTAGCTGATATACTTCAATATTTAGTGGGTCGTGTAGCATAGTGGGTGCAAAGATGGTGAAAGTCATTGGGCGCTAGACACTTCTTGAATGTAAAAGAGGTTTTTTTTCTTTTGACAGTGCTTTTGTATTTTGGGGGGAAAGAGGGTTAGGGCCAGGATACCCTTAGGTAGTTGCAAATTCAATTGACAGACTCTGAGACTTCAATAGGAGGACAGTCGTGCAGGGAAAGGCCTCCAGCAAGAAGCCACATCTGTACATGCAGGATTGTTGTCTCCTATGGTAACAGTCTTTAACAGTTCCTAACTCAAACATAACAGTCCTTTCAGCTTCACTACAACTGCCTCTTGTAGTTCTTCAACACTGAGCTCTCGGTCTCTCACTAGACCCACTGATTCACTGACTCTGAATCCCTTCAGCTCCTCCAAGGTTTGCGGTGGTATCCCCTCAAGCGTCACCCACACTTCTCTGCTGGGTCCCTAGCTTGGCATCCCAGATACTTCTCAAGCTTCACCCCTGCTAACCGACAAAGTCCCTGGCTTGACTCACAAGGCTGCTCTGCAAGCGTCTCTTCTACGGGTTGTGTCCCTGACTTGATCACCGTCTGAAGTTTCCCAATTCTCCACTGTGCCCAGAATGTGATTCCGGTACTTGCTTCAGTTTCTCAATGTGGTCCCTGATAAAGGTGGTTGGTCCCTTTGTGGCGATAGCTTCCCTTCTACCTCTGACCACTGACAGGTTCTCCGGCCGGCAGAACTATCACTTTTGGTTGGATTGCAAGCCGCAATCCCAACCCTGCACTGCTCTCTTTACTTCTGGATAGGCCCTCACACTAGCAGCCAGATGCCCCCGGGATAGGCCCAGGCATGGATAGGTGTACGACACACATCCACCCAGACATCCATACAGGTGGTACAGAACATAGATCACCTGACCTCATTCAAATATATAGGTTCTCCCACCAGGCCAAGGGATTCAAGAAAACCCATGCCCATTGGTTGAGATACCCCATATACTCATAACCTGACCTTGGGTTGCCCTTCTCATGTTTAGTACCACCAAGTACCTGGCCACCTAGTGGTAGAAGAGAAAAGTGCAACAAGGCCAAACTTAGGGAGAAATCAATAGATCTCTATCAATCGACCAAGATAACTACTCTTGGCAAGTAAATTTGTGAGGAGCTCCCTGACTAAACTCCAGGGTCCAACACATACAAGGTGGAAAATGACCAAAGTCATGCTTAAGATCGCGATACGTTTCATGTCCTAAAAGAGGACCCTTGAGCTGGAAACCAAAGAACTGAAGCTGATATCATTGTCCATGGGACCAATAAGGGGTACCGCTCTTGCCTGTGGGCAAAGGGCCCATTCCAAAGTGGAAATGATCAGAAGTAAGAGATGAAGAAATAGAGGAGAGAGAGGGGAGGGAAAAAGAGAAGGGAAAAAAAGAGGGGGAGGGGGTGGAAGGGAGGCCATCCCTGTCTTCGAGTTTCGCTACAGAAATATTATTATTATTATTATTATTATTATTATTATACAGGTTTTATATAGCACCAACAGTTTGTACAGCTTTACAACATGAGGGCAGACATTACAGTTACATTACAATTTGGTACAAGAGGAATCAGAGGGCCCTGCTCGTTAGAGCTTACAATCTAAAAAGGAAGGGTCAATTGATACAAAAGGTAATAGCTGTTGGGGGATGAGCTGATGGAGGAAATAAAACAGTGTTAGTTAGAAGCAGGATAGGCTTCTTTGAAGAGAAGGGTTTTCAGGGAAACCTGAATAAAATATTAAATGAAAAAATATTTTACACACTGCAGATTTCTGCGCTGAAAAAATCTGCACATGACACCAGTTTTGTGCTGCTTCCCCCTGTTTCTGGAGCTTTCTGGAGTGAAAAATTCAGATAGGAAGCCTGAATATTTATGTAGCCCCAGCCAATCCCTGGAGAGGTGTGTCCAGATGGTGGTTGGTGAGTGTATAAAGAATTTGGAGCCCAGAGGCCTTGGTTCCTGTCCAGGAGGAGACGTTCCCAGCCAGGGAGGACTGCCTCGCTTCCTGGCTGGATTGCTGCAGGTTCAGCTTGCTCATCATTATCCCAGCCATTGCTGAGAGGGCCTTTCAGGGACTAAATAGGGATGCCATTGAAGACCTGCCTTGGGAGTTTACAGGGAGAGTCTGTCTGCTGGAAACAGAGTTGCATTCTGTGCTGGCACTGGACACTGTGAGTACTGAGACGAAGGGGGAATTTCAGTGTTTTAGTGTTTCATTGCTAACCCATCCCAGCTCTTTTCAAAACAAAACAAACTATTTGGGCTGTATTTTGAACTAAGACTATCATAACCCTGAAAACGACTTTATCACATGGACTATCAGCCTAATCCTTACTTGGGGCCAAATTTGTCAGTATCCAGAACTGACAGTCCTGTGCTGAAAAGTACCTGCTCCAAAAAAACACCAAATATAGATGGTCCCAAATTGGGACTGTTTGTTTTCTGTAAAGCTTTACCTCCATCTTCCTAGTATACTGCATTTTGTGGTCAGAGCATTACTGTTTAGAGGAGAAGCTTTCCCTTGCTTTTCCTTTGATGTCTGTAGCCTTCACATTGATCCTCCATATTGTATCACTTGTCAGAGACAACGGACAGTGATGATTTAACTTTATCTAAAAGAAAACCCAAATATTTTAGTATTTAAAAGCTCTGTTCATTCTGTTCTCATTTGTTTATGTCTATGCTTATTTTTTATGTTGTTATTATGTAAGGAGCAAAACCTGAGGGTAAAGTTTCTCTGTTATTTAGTGTTTTCCGTGATCCTTGGCAGATGCCTTGAGATATTGAAAGGGTAAATGAGTAAGACAAATGAGAGCATTTAACACTGCACATTCCTGTAAGTCAGAAAAACAGCTATGGAGCAAGAAATCATATTTTAGCCAAATGCAGATAAACATGAATATTCTTACTGTGGCTGGCCGTGTTGTGCAGGTAGTCATTTTTGTGTTTTTTTTAGTAAATTTTTGCAGAATAGAGTACATGGACAAAATGCAGCAACTCCTAGCAGCCAGCCAGTTTTCTTGTTTCACTGATCTGGGCAAAATTGACTGGAATGTAATCAGCTTTCACAGACTACTGAACTTTGCACATCCTATTAGTTCCTTACATTGTCTTCCTAAATAAGCCTAAACACCCAGCAATTGTGTAATAACTGCAGGACTCTAGTGACATGGCCCATGATGAAGTTGTCTGTGACTTACCATCTCAGGCTTGATGTAGAAGAACACTGTTTTTGCTTCTTCTATGTGAGTGTCCCAATATTATAATAAAAGTTGTGAACTAACTACACTTTAGCTAGACTTCCATATTATGCCCTCTGATCGTGTTCTTTATAATCCTGAGACAGTGTAATAATTTTAAGTGGAAATCAACTTAAACCAAAAAAACTGTTAGCTTGTAAATCACAGAAGATGGGCCCCAATAGTAGCTCAAACCATAGAAATACAGAAAGGAGCACCAAGCTGCTGTGCGTAGGCTTTTCCACTTGAGTCCATTCACTGCATGTACAGCACACTGGGAGATGCTCAGCGCATCCAATCCAACCATTCTAGTCCCATTGGCAGGAGCAGCAAAAAAAAAACATGGTGGGCAGCAGCAGCCTGGGCACCCAGGGCACCAGGCAAGAAATATGGGGAACAAGCCCCAGCATTAGTGACACCCATGCTTGCCAACTATGGGACACTAGCCTGGTAAACAGCACAGGTGCTTTCACAATTTACCCCCTGCTCACGTATGTAACCTCTATGCACAGCTCACATCTTTACCCCCCTCGACAACTCACCTCTGCAACCCCCATCCACAGTTGACATCCTTACCCCTTTAACCAGAGCTCACCTCTGCACCCACCATTCTCAATACCCCTCCCCCCCCCATCCAAAGCTGACCTCTATAACTCTATCAACAGATCACCTCTGCATCTTTATCCATAGCTCTTCCCTCTTTCACAGCTCATTTCTGCACTCCCCCTGACCCTCTCCAAGGCTCACCACTATGTCACAGCTTAGCACTGTAGTCATTACACCCCAAAGCTCCACAACTGTCTCATTTCTTCAAGCAGATAAACTAATGCTTTTATCCGCTGCAGTGTGCAGACTTTTAAACTTGTGTCCATGCTGTTGCCTCCCGCCTGTACAGCAGAGTGAGAGCTGCTCAATTTATCTGACACAATGAGGTTGATTTACTACACCTCACCTTTAGCAAACTCCAATGTCTCTAATCACTGCTTGCCAACTATGAAATTGGTGCTGGGTGGTGCCAGTATGCAGAAGAGGTGTATTCAGCCATTAAAAGCCCCCATAATGTCCTGCATTACCTTCTCATATTTATCCACCACAAGCCCCCATTTTAGACACCAATGCTCCAGTATAATAGATGCCTGTGTAAAGTTCTTGTTTCTTTGGTGGTCAATGAAAACGCCCCTTTGTGATATTGTTATAATTACTAGCAAGTGCAGAAAATCGTAAAGAGCCTAGTTGATATGGATGTTTGTCAGAAAAGTGTCTCGCAATGGGGCTTTCCAGGTTAGCATCCTTGATGTCAACCACATGGTCTTTAAAAGAGAAGTATGTTTTTTTTTTAATTTGAGATTCATAATTACCTCGGTGGATGGAGCATCAGACCGATGCTGCAGCTGTCCCCAGCCATCTCTGCACTGAGAACCGAGCCACTCCTCCCCGAGCAGAGCGATGCTGACTGTCAGTCAGCATCACTCTTGCTCTCCTCCTCCACGCTCATTGGAGCGCTGAGCTGTGGAGGGGAAGGAGCGGCCATCTCAGCGTCTCGCTGAGACTGCCATCAATCAAGGCAGCTGGCGGATCCGGACTTGGGAAGTCGGGATGACGCGCTGCCTCGACTGATGGCAGTGACGTCAGCGGAGAGTGGACTTCAGACCACTCTCTGCTGAAAACGGATTACGAAACGAATTACACTCTTGTCCTTTCCCTGTTCCCTATCAAAATGGCTCTGTACTAATCTATCTTTCAAAAAGTGACCCTTTCTAAAATTTAGACGAGGGTGCTCATGGACAAAGTGTTTGGTGACTTTGTCTTCCGTGAGGAGATGTCAATGTTTCCCTAAAAGCCTTCTTATGTCATCACTCTGTTTATTAAACGTTACAATAAGTGTATTTTTGGCTTGCTCTTTATCATGCTCACCTTGAAATAGTAGCAATTTACGCGTGCTGTTTTTTGCTCATTGGTATGCTTTTTTTAGGGACTTGTGACTGTAGCCTATCCTTACACAAGCCTGTTCCTCAAACTCTTGTTCCTTAGAACAGTTTCTGTGGACTTGCAGGTACTGTCCAATTGGCATCCCCCTAATCACATGTCTAGGGTGAAAAATTTTAGCGTGTAGTAAGACATTACCTGTGAGTTTTCTAAAGAGATTAGTTGAAACCCTCAGCATCCTTGTTGATAGTGAGATTCGAAAAAGGGAGAGTCAAGCTGTCATAATTAGGAGTAAATGAAAGATTTAAATTATTTCTGTTCAAACACTCCACAAATTCTAGCAGGGCTTGCTGAGAGCCCATCCACAATATCAGAATGTCATCTATATATTTCCGCCATACGGTCACATGGTGAAGATAGCTCAACACTTCATCAGAGCCAAAACTGAATGCCCCCTTTCCCCATTCAGGTTGGCATACGATTGGGCACACGGGAAACCCCCTTCCTTGGAGGTAGTAGGAGCAGTCAAACATAAACACGGGGGGGGTGTTATTTACTAGAGGCAAATCTACTGTGCACTTGAAAGTGCACTTGGAAGTGCAGTCGCTGTTAATCTGAGTGGGACATGCAAGGAAAATAAAAAACAGCATTTTTTCTTGCACATGATTGGATGATAAAATCAGCAGAGATTCCCCTCATTTCAGATCTTCCCCTCAGATCTACAGTGACTGCACTTCCAAGTGCACTTGCAGTGCACTTGTAATGCAGAGTGGAATTGCCTTTAGTAAATCAACACCGTTGCGTCGATATGAATTCAAGTACCGTATTTATCGGCATATAACACGCACTTTTTTCCCCTTAAAATCAGGGGCAAATCGTGTGTGTGTGTTATACGCCGATCCCCCGCCGATTGTGAGCCTTTTGGCCGCTCTCGGCGGCTTTTGGCTTTTCTTGGCGGCTTTCGGCCATTCCCGGTGGCTCTCGGCCACCCTCGGCGGCTTTCGGCCATTCTCGTCAGCTTTCGGCCGCTTTCGCCCATTCTCGGCGGCTTTCGGCTCTCATTCTTGGCGGCTCTCGGATGCTCTCGGCCACTTTCGGCCATTCTCGGTGGCTTTCGGCTGCTTTCAGCCATTTTCGGCGGCTCTCGCAGTCCCAAAATCCGCCGAGAGTGGCCGAGAGTCGCCGAGAATGGCCGAGAGCCGCAGAGAACGGCAGCGCCATTTTCAAACGACAGATTTCTGCAAAAGAAGGGCAAGGCTATAGATGGACACTGACAATGCTGCAATGGGGACAAGGCTGCAATGGGGGACAAGGCTACAGATGGACACTGATGAGGCTGCATTGATGGGCATTTGAATGTAAGTTTTTTTTCCTTAAACTTCCCTCCTAAAAGTTTTTTTCCTTAAAATTCCCTTCTAAACTTGGGGTGCGTGTTATAAGTTGGCGCGTGTTATACGCCGATAAATACGGTAATTATAAGATAAAAAACATTGTAGCAATAAAGTCCTTTGTTTCTTTCATTGAGAAAACTTGCTACCACATCTTTGCCCTTATTGTGATGGATACAGAAGTATGACTCCACATCAATGGATGCCAAAATAGTATGTTCCTCAACATGTAAGCCCTCCAAGATTATGAGTAAATGTATTTTATCTTTAAGGTATGTAGGCAAATGCTCCACATGTAGTCTTAGATAATCATCTACTAGTTTATTTGCTCTCGAAGTTAGACTATTGATCCCAGAGTCTATGGGTCGACCCGGGGGTTACATAAATTCTTATGCGTTTTAGAAAGCATGTGCACGGTTTTCAAAAAATCACAAGTATCTTTAGTAATATACTGTTGTTCATAAGCCTTATCTAATTTTTTTTTTAAAAGATTCATGAAAGAATATAGTGGTAATTGATGATATTTTTCGGTACCAGGCTTTGTTTGATAAAACTTTTTTGCACATTTGGGTATATTGATCTTGGGTCATCAAAACGACATTCCCCCTTTGTCAGAGTGTTTGATAATTAAATTATGTTATTCCTGCAAATATTTAAGGGCTCCCCGCCTGTTCTTATATAAATTTAATATTTTATTAGTGTCCCTCAATTCCTCAATATCCTTGGTTACCAATTCGAAAAAACAGATCTATTCTAGCGTTACCTTGGATGGGAAATTTTGTGCACTTTTTCTTGTATCCTCTCAGTTGGTCTGATTGTTCTAACCAAACGCCATCCTTCTGTTCTGGGTCACTATCTGATATAAGAGCCTCAAAATTAACATCAATACCCTCTCTTTCTAGTTCCGTAAGCACTTTTAGTGCTTTATAATCTGAGCCTGAATATTCGCGACACTGAGAGAGAGCTCCCTGTAGGGATACTTCCCTTTTTTTATGTTTGAGGCCCTCACAAAGATACTTAAAATTAAGTTCTCGTGTGAATAAATTGAGATCCTTTATAAGATCAAATCGATCCAGATTGGTCTTCAGACAAAAGTTAAGGCCAAGTTTAAGTTTAAGTAAATTTATTTCTTCCTGGGAGAAAGTGAAAGGTTTCAAATTAATGATTTTCAAAATCTGTTATTGATTCGACCGGATCACATACTGATCCATCCTCTCTTGTGTGAGGTATGTTTGTGAGTTCCATCGCTCCTTGTTGTTGGAATTGATGCCTAAAGTAGATGTTTGTGTAAATGAATTTCCAACTTCTGTTTTCTGGTCTGTTTCAGGCAGCCTGGATGAGCTTGTTTGAACCTTGGCACCCAATCTGTGCTTTGGCCAGCAGGGGGAAGTTTTGCAGTTCTTTGAGTGTTTTTTTTTTAAGTTTTTATATATTCCCACAATTGCTGTCACCTTGCTGTTGCTGGTTAAGCCTTTCGAATAGCCTCTTGTTTGTCGTCCCAGGTGTTTTTGGGTCCAAGGATCCCCATCTCTACCTTGTACTAAATGACTCAAGGGCTCCTAGAGCTTGGATCGTCTGACCCAGGGATTCTATTCCTGCGTGGTAGAACAATTAAGAGAGATTCCTCTTGTTGTGGCAAGAGAAATAGGACTGCTTGACTTGAGGGGGTTACAAGGAGGTAGATGCAGTTGTGGAGATCCCTCTATTACAGTCAGATAAGGAATAGAAAAGCCAGTAATTGATATAATCCTTTTGCATCTATCAATAATTAAAATACCAGTATTTCACAGATTATTTAATAAAGTGTATCAAGCAAATGAAGTGACAGCAGAAAGGTAGGTGCGTGGAAGGTAAGAATCCCTTTGTTGAAAATACCCTTCAGAACTGGACTAGTATATAAAAAGTCTGAATTACATTGATTAAATTAATTCATTGGATCCATCCTGTTAAATTTATATAACTTTTAATGTTGTCGCACATTTTCTGGTTACAACCTGCTTCTTTTCTTCTTTATAGATGTAGTTACTTAGCCAGGGGGTTTAGAGTTGTTTGTTTTACTGAAATCCAAGCCACTTACCTCCTGCATTTGTTTATTTTCAACCATCATATTTACAGCATAGGAAAGCGTTTTCTAGAAAGTTGTTTTTTTACAGGGCACATGGACATTTTTTAATTGTTGCCAAGGTTGCTAGATGATCTGTTACACTAAAAAGGTGAGATTTGGCACTATAAGCAAGCAGACATTGATTTTCAATAAATCAGCCTACGAATTGTCAAGACAACTGTCTGAGAAAGGTTGCTATAATTACATTTTCATGATAAATAATACATAATAGACATACCCTCAATGATCATTATGACCGCACTTTTTTCAAAGCTGGCTTTTATATTGTATTTGATAACTCAACGTATTCTTTTTTACATGAGAACATAGCACATCCACTGGAGTGAAATGAGTGCATATTTGTAAGAGAATTTAAAGCTGAACTCTGGCCATAAACTATTTTTGGCCATTTGTATTGTAAAAATACATTACTATTAATTAAATGGTTCGATTTGCATTTTGAAAACCTTTTACTTTAAATTAACTACATTAAGCATTGAATGTCGGGTGCTGAGACTCACAATTCCAGCTGGAGTACACCAACTATAGCAGGTTGCTCACTCTGCAACACATCCATTGAGAAAACATCTTGCATTATTTTCACAGAATGCAGGGCATGATTGGAGGAGGTGTTAAAAACAATCTCCCTTCCTCCAATCACAGAACACCTTGCATTCTGTGAAAAGAATGCAAGATATTTTGTCAAAGTGCAGAGCGAGTGGCTCCACTATGATTAGTATACTAATGTTTTAATCAAAAAATCTATGTAGAGTTGATAAAGACTGGATATGTCTACGTGGCTTCGCAAAAATATAGTACAACAGTTTTGTTAGGCTTCAACATCAAGTATTTGAGACCGGAGTGAATTTCCCCAAATCATGACGTCACAATTTAGCATAATCAGGATTGGATCAATAACAATTCATACTACACAAACCTAACACTCGAATTACAATTGATGCCATTTTGGTCCGTAAAGAGAATCATCCATACATTCTCTCTTTGCTCTCAGTTACCAGGTATGTAATCCCTGTTCACCCTTTCTAATATTTTCACATGGGGCAACATAACAAGGCTTACCAAGAATGGGCAAACAGGGACCTTCACTCTCTACAAACTTATGTCTTCCCCCCACTTTTTCCAAACATATAGTGTTTTTTTTCTAGAATTTTTTATCTACGTAATATGAACAAGTGAGACACTTTCTAGGTAAATTGTTGGGATACCCTACTGTATACACTTCACAAATCCTATTAGAACACATTATTATGCCATCTCAAAAGAAAAGATCCATGTCAGAACTGTATACTAGCCTCAGAGCTACTAAAACACAAGATATTCATAGCCAAAATAAGAAACTATGCTGGATAAGTCTGTAGAGGAATCTAGGAAATAATTTTGTTGAAATGCCATATGGATATACGTAATAATGAGTCATGGAGATAACTTCAATTAAAACTTAAATGCAGCCTATGGAGCATTCAACAGCCTCATTAAAAATCCACCACCTGGATGAATTAGGGATTGCCCCGAATTTAAGATATCCTACCTGAATATGAGTCATCTGTTATGGCAATGTCCAGATATAGAACAGTACTGGATAACTTTTGATAACTATATAAAAAAATCAATAGGGAACGTAGAATCCTAACACCAGTCCTTTTCCACTCTGTAGATAAATAGTGACCAACTTTTAAACTTCTTGAAATGGGAAAACTTTGCATTTTGGGAATAAAAACAAAATATGGGCAAATGGCTACAGTACACACCCTCGTCATTTGGTGGCATAATAACTTGAATTATAACTCCACTATGCTATGCTAATGGATAAACTAGACTCTACCCAACAAAAGACATGCATAACATCATTCTTTAGGTTATGGTCAAATTTTATAGTAGCAGAATGAATGAGAGACATTATGGCTATTTTCAAACCAACAACCTAGTATGCCACTGAGAAACGTAAAACCATATTAGAATTATTTTAGTATAACTCCTTTGTTTTAATGAAAACCCTTCCTGATACCCCGGGTTGCAACAAATACCCTATTGAGTTTTTGCTTGCTGAGGTCGAAGAGACATTATTAAAGGACTATAGCAGACTTTCTCAACCTTTTTACCCTCAAGGAACCCATGAAAACATTTTAAGATGGCAGTATGCTAGTGTAATCAGTGAGTTGTAGGTATAGCAAAAAATTGTAAATAACAAACACAAACAATAATAACATATAACGTAGAACTTCATACTAAATATCAGAACAACAGTTGGTGCTCAGAGAAAAACTTTGCATTGGCATTCATTATTAGCATTCATACTTAGGGCAAAATGTTGCTGTGATGTTTAGGAAAAAACATTTGCATTGCTAAGGAAAAAAACTGTGCATTGGATCTCAGGGCGTGGCTACGCAGTGTACGCCAGATCGCAATAGAGCCCCATGTAACCTAGCACGGGCGTCTCTGTTGTTCTTATATTTTGCCGGCTTTTATGTTTTTATGTTTTGGATGTTTTAAAGATGCCTAGTTGTCTGAGGCAATAAAATTCCCCTTTTTTTACATACTATACCATTGGAGTTTTTTCTTTCTCCTCTTCTTTACCTACGAGTCCAAACGAGGGAGTGTTTACATTAATGCGGAAGTGTCGGAACCATCTCCAGCTGTGTGGTGAGCTGACATCTACTGTCCCTGCAGAGTGCTAAATCTGCATGCTTCTAAGACCTTGCTATAAAGGAGGTCCAACGTGCCTGGTAAGGATACATCTATTATCAACCTTCGGATCCACTGGTGGTTGGAGGTCCCTTCACGTCCCCTTATTCCTTTATACACACTAAGGAATACAATTCGAGAACTTTGGATATGCGTTTTTCCTGCGACTCAGGATGCAATTTTGAACTTTTTCACTTATGACTTTGCACTTGGGTGGAATAACCTTTGTTTTTTTTGTTTTTTCTTTTTTTTTTTTCTTTCTTTTTTTTTTGTTTTTTCTTTTTTGCACACCAGTTTATAACTTTATTGTTGGTTTATATGTATGCAATGGTCAATATTAGTATTTGACTTACATGTCGCTGTTTGCTCTGTAGCATAGCGACTTTCTAATTCACTCACAATTAATTTTTATGGTGTTTTTTATTTATATATATATTTATACACACTAAGGAATGCAATTCATGAACTTTGGATATGCGTTTTTCCTGCAACTCAGGATGCAATTTTGAACTTTATGACTTTGCACTTGGGTGGAATAACCTTTGTTTTTTTGTTTTTTCTTTTTTGCACACCAGTTTATAACTTTATTGTTGGTTTATATGTATGCAATGGTCAATATTAGTATTTGACTTACATGTCGCTGTTTGCTCTGTAGCATAGCGACTTTCTAAATCACTCACAATTAACTTTGATGGTGTTTTTTATTTATTTTTTATTTATTTGTTTATCTACTTATGATAATCATGTAGTAATATAGATTTAAATATCTAATGCAAGCGCACAATTTTTTCTTTGTATGTCATTTTTCGACATTTTGTGGTTTTGTTGCAGCTGCAGTTATATTAATAATTTTTTGCTTGATAGCGCAGGTTTTCTCTTTCTTTTTTTATTGGATCTCAGGGAGAAAACATTCCTTTGGTGTTCAGGCTAATGTGTGTAAGGTTTTTGTGACAAGTAAATATGGTTGGTAGTGAGCAGTAAAAGTGTCCAGGGAAGCACAGAGTTCGATGGGAGCCATGACTCTTACCTGATCTGCTCAATCTTGGGAATTACCGCTTAGCAGTCCACCATCTTGTAATTGATGAGGTTGTAGACCTCCTCTCGGTGACCGAGTGACCTCGGGATATACATGGTTGGTATGATGCACTCCCCCTGTCTAAATACACTTACACTTTAATGGTCATTTGATTGTCTGTAGCCCCCTCCTTGTCAGTACTGGCCAATAGCTTTCTCCAGGCAGCCTGGGCCCAGTATGGGATGTTTTGGAGGGTTCAGTCACCTTTCTCTTCCTGGAACTATTAGCACTGCAGGAGAAAAGTTACAGTGGCAGAACCCCTGCGACCTCTCGCGATACCTTGGTTGAAAAACCCTGGCTTATAGAACCTTCTGGAAAAGCAAAGCCCCATGGTGTCTTTTCAGGGGAAGTAGAAAGTAGGGGATGTCTGTTCTTTATTCCTTCATTTCTGGTCATGTTTTTTGTCACCTTTCATTTTTATATACAAGTCTTGTAAAACAAAGCATGTAATCACCCAATTGTTTGCTTACTTCCATACTTTTATGTCTTTGTAAAGACAATTTTCATTGTAGGTTCGGTGGGTAACCTTTTTGTATGCACAATAAGACCTTTATATGGGCATTGTATTCATTAACAAACTGCTGTGCTTACTTACAAAGTATGCTATATGTACTTTTGTATTTTTATAAAATGAATAAATAGGATATGCAAAAAGACTATAATTTCTTGGGTCAAAACAGCTAGAAATAATCTTTTTTCGATTACAGCTGTATATGGGAGCTGCACTGGGAGGCTGGAGGGACGTTGTAACAGTTAGGACCCGTAAGAGTTTCCCTATCATATTCACAGCACCCCGAAAAGCAAGTGATGGCAGTAGTACAGGAGGTTGCCAGAAGGGCTCAGGGGCCAGCTCAGTCTTGGTGGCAATGCAATTTTCCAGTCCAGTGGGGTCTATGTACTACCTCAAGCTTTTGCTGAGAATATGTAAATTCAGGTAGCTGCTGTGTAGTTATTAGCTCAAGCAGTAACTTGAGCTAGTCTGGATTGAAGTCACCAAAGAAAAACATATCTACAATCTTGTATCAATTCAAGACAATCAAGACAATCAAGTATCTTGAAGAGATATACAATGAAAAAATAAGAAAAAAAGAAAAGGCTACCAGGAATATAGTTAGAATTTTTCTTAGCAGAGCTGAGGCAAGTGCATTCAACCTCCCAACCTCCCAGAATACAAGCAAAAAATTGAAGCATGACAGTTGATGGAAGGGTTATGTGAGGGCTGGCTAAACATGTTGTTTGCCAGTGCCCCAGCCACCTGTAGGTCGCAGTATCTCCTGACTGTTCAAAAATTACTAACACTCCTTCTTCTACTGTCCCTCAATGTAGAATAAAGATAAATTTTTTTCCTCAGATAAGGTGATTAGGTAATTCATTGGAAATACTTTTACTTACTTAATAAGAAAGGGTTAAAGAGTAACTCCAGTCAATTAACAGAATAAGTATCTGGTTACGCAATAGCGGTTTGCAGACACGTGTTCACAGTAGCCCAAAATCCCTGATAAATTAGTTACCCTTAAGCCCCGTACACACGATCGGACTTTCCAATGGGAAATGTTGGATGTCAGGCTGTTGGCGGACAATCCGACCGTGTGTATGCTCCATCGGAAAATTGTTGTCAGACTTTCCGCCAACAAATGTTGGCTAGCAGGTTTTCAAATTTTCCGCCAACAAATGTGTTGTCGGATTTTCCGATCGTGTGTACACAAGTCCGTCGAACAAACGTCCAAAGTACAAATACACATGCTCGGAAGCAGAAGCGGTCATTCTTGTAAACTAGCGTTTGTAATGGAGAATTAAGATTCGTGATGTGGCAAATTATGAAATCTCCAAATGCAGCGCACAATTCTCTTCTTCTTTAATGGGATGATAATGAAGCTGCTTTGCTGGTAAAACTGATGGAGTTATTGCAAACAAATTTTCAAAGGCTTTCTTTTTTAGTGATATCAAGAATAATATTATGTTTTTTTTGTTTTTTTTGTGCAAGTTACCACAACACCATTATCCCATAGTTTTTAAGAACAAAGATACAACTATGTTGATGTCCCTTGTTAAGTTTACATTGTTTTTTTTTTAAATGTAACTGCTTACTCCCAAACTGTCATTTGAAGTAAAACACATAGTCAAGTATTATTCTCCACAATTTTTTTTTTTTTGTGCATTAAAAAAAAAAAAAGATAGACATGCTATCTGCCAATAGAACTTAACCAAAAAGTGCATTCTATGCATCCAAAAATATAGAAAATTTACCAAATCAAATCATTATTCAACCAAAAAAATAATGTCAAAGCAATAACTCCAAGGCCAATAATAAATAACACGTTATCTACCTCCGATTCAGCAACATGTCTGGTTGAAGAACAGCCGCTCAGAAACGAACTGAAAAACACTAAATGAAAAGCGCAAACTGAAAAGCAATACTCACCAAACTTCTACTAATACGAAATTAGCAGAAGAAGCCCAAAGGGTGGCGCTAAAGAGCTGAAAAACCACATAGTACGTCTAGTACGTCACTACATTCGTAATTGTTGGTCAACATTTGTGTGATCGTGTGTATGCAAGACAAGTTTGGGCCAATGCCCTTCGGACAAAATTCCACAGTTTTGTTGGCCAATAACCCGATCGTTGGATCAGGTCGTTGGATCCGATGTACGAGGCATAATAGTCTATGAAGCTGTTCACATCAGAGATTTGTATTACAGAATGGAGTGGTGTTTTGGTGAAAACTCCTGTTTGCTGTACCTTTCATGCATTTGTAGAAAAAAGCATGTAACATTATAGTCAATGGTAATGCGATAAAATCACACAAAAATGCCCTAAAACACAATAATCAATTAACGCTTTCAGTCACATGTCTATGAATTCAGAAGCGGAAATCAAAATAAGGGAGGATCGTTTATTTAAAACACACACAAGATGCACATAAAACATGTCTTGATTGTGCTAAATTTTAAATGTACCACGCTAAAATGCAATATGTGCTTTTAACAAAACACAATCATTTTCTAATGTGATGATGTGAACAGGTATAAGTGAACTGCAAATATTATTCAGTAAAAACTGTAGCTTTGCTAAAGTTAAAAAATCCACTACATTTATCTTTTTTACTTTGACCACAACCCTATACAGCAATGCCCTTCCATAGTAAGTGTAAATGAATAAAGCTAATTTCTCAATATATGGTGTCAAAATATAATACATCTATATTAAGCGCTTAGTGCTAAAAAAAAAAAAAAAGTTCACCATAAACCATGCTCAGGGCATAAGTTCATTCATGAGCACCCTTATCCAAGCATGCAGCCTGGCAGGTCAGTGTCACATACCTAGTTGTTGAGCCCGATATGCAGAGGGAGGCCTCCCTTACGTCCCTGACTTGCGGCCCCTGGTAGAGCAGACAGGAAGCACAGGAGTACTGGGCAGTACGAGTGCCTGGCAGGATCAACAGCAGATGGGCAGGTCTGGAGCTCCGGGTGTTGCTGAGACAACTGGAACAGCAGGCAGGATGCAGCAGACGAGCAGACACTCACAGGATGCAGGTGGCTGGTTCAAGGGATTGGAACACAGGAAGGTCAGACAGGCTGGGTCATTCACAGATGAGTAGAACAGGTGCAGATGCAGGAGACAGTAGGAGGGTCACAGAACAAGCCAGGTCGGTAACAGACTGGTGTGGATGAGCCAGAGGATCAGACAGGAGCGAGGTCGTGGGCAAGCTGGGGTCAGGTGCAGGAGGATGGCAAAGGATAGTCACAAGGCAAGCCAGATAATGCAGGAACAGAGGATCTCTCTCAGGGAACGCTGTAAATCAGACAGCAAGATTTCCTTGTAAAGGCAGAGTTTAAATAGCGCGCCTGTCGCCAACAGCGGCACGAGCGCGTATGCGCACGCGCAGGCGCGCAATCATGCGTGCACCAGCGAGCGCGCACTCACTAGTGCAGAACTGTTGCTCCCAGCAGGCCTTTCCCGACAGTCAGAAAGGGGAGTGGGGGGGAATGAGCGAGTGACCCCCCGCCTGAACCATATCAGGCCACATGCCCTCAACTATTGGGTTGAGGTCGGGACTCTGTGCAGGCCAGTTAAGTTCCTCCACCCCAAACTCGCTCATCCATGTCTTTATGGCTCTTGCTTTGTGCACTGGTGCACAGTCATGTTGGAACAGGAAGGGGCCTTTCCCAGACTGTTCCCACAAAGTTGGGAGCATGAAATTGTCCAAAATATCTTAGTATGCTGATGCCTTAAGAGTTCCCTTCACTGGAACTAAGGGGCTAAGCCCAACCCCTGAAAAACAACCCCACACCATAATCAACCCTCCACCAATGATTTAGACCAGTGCAAAAAGGAAGGTCCATAAAGATATGGATAAGCAAGTTTGGGGTGGAGGAACTTGACTGGCCTGCACCTCAACCCAATAGAATACCTTTGGAATGAATTTTAGCGGAGACTGCAATGCCATTAAAGTTCATGTGTGTGTAAAGGTAGGCGTCCCAATACTTTTGACAATATAGTGTGTGTGTGTGTATATGTGTGTGTGTGTGTGTATATATATATATATATATATATATATATATATATATATATATATATATATATTTACTGAATACGCATGTGTGTTTTGAGCTTTGGGGTGCACACACCTATGGTCATGGTAATGGCATAAATATATACGACTAAAAATTATATTTGTTAGTATTTTAGGCCAGTTCCTTTGATATTAAAACAAAATCTGAGCAGATCAATTATTATTACCCACCAATTGAAAGACCAATCTGTCAAAACAAGATATAATCCTCCTGGATACAGTAATTGTGATGATATGTACCACTGAGCAGGGTGCTTTGAGGATGCTTCATTCCATCATCATTGATTCCTGGGTACTTGTATTATATAATTCCTGCCATAAAAAAATGTCTTATCCCTGCTCCTCTGGAGACTGTACATGCCTTTCAGAATGAATGCCTGTTTTTCGGGCAGCCTATTACAGTGAGTACCTAGTTTTCTCTTTTTATCACTATATTTGTTTTTGGAAAAAAAACAATTGGGTTTTAGTAGGTGTGGGTGATCCCATGATATAATATATAAACTGTGTAATCTCTTACATTACTTGTGAACATGATGAAATGAATACACTCTCAGTGATGTGATTATAGTAAGCTAGTTTAGCGGGTGTTAGGTATGCTTGGTGTATCTTAAATTGATTGTAAAGTCTCGTTTTTTTTTCTATTAAACTAAAAACATGTTATACCTACCTGCCCTGTGCAGTGGTTTTGCACAGAGCAGCCCAGATCCTCCTCTTCTCGGCCCCCTGGCTGAAGCTCCTGGCCCCTCTCGTCTGTTGAGTGCCCCCACAGCAAGCAGCTTGCTATGGGGGCAACCGAGCCAAGCTGCAGCTTTGTGTATCCATTCAGACACGGAGCTGTGGTTCGGCCCCACACCATCTCTCTCCTGATTGGCTAACTGAGTTTGACAGCAGCGGAAGCCAATAGCACCGTTGCTGTGTCTCAGCCAATCAGGAGGGAGAGTCCCAGGTGGCCGAGGTACTCGTGGACATTGCTGGATAGAGAGGGGGCTCAGGTAATTATTATGGGGACTGGTGGGGTCTGCTACAGACTCAAGTCTTTTTATCCTAATGCATAACCTTCTGACTTTACAACTTTAAGCCTTTAATTCATGCATAGCATGAATCTATATATGGCCACCACTGCCACCCCCTATTCAGGCGCCCGACCCCTTTTCGGGTGCCGCGCGCCTGAATTACATCATCGGGGGGGTGTTTTTGAAGCACCTGATTAGAGCTATAGGCTCTAATAGGCTCCAAAATAGGTGAACTGCGAATGTCATGCTTGGTGATCGCAGTCCACCCTGGTGAGTTAGAAAGTGAATGAATTTGCTTTTCTAACACTGAACCGCCTCTCCGCCAATCAGGTGCTCGGGTCTGATACCCATCACCTGATTGGCTGAAACAACAGGTGCTGTGATTGGACGCCTATCAGGAGGAGAGGACGGGAGGAGAGGACGGGAGGAGACGTGTGAAGGACACCACTCGCCGCCGTCACACACTGCCCCACCGAGACAGAGTAAGTGCCGGGCGGATGGGGGGGTCACAGTGGCGGCATTCGATGGCACAGTGGTGGCATTTGCTGGCACAGTGGCAGCATTTGATGGGCACAGTGGCTGTGGTTGATGGGAACAGTGGCAGCATTTGATGGCACAGTGGCGGCATTCGATGGGCACAGTGGCTGCATTTGATGGGCACAGTGGCTGCATTTGATGGGCACAGTGGCGGCATTTGATGGCACAGTGGCGGCATTCGTTTGGCACAGTGGCAGCGTTTGATGGGCACAGTGGCGGCGTTTGATGGGCACAGTGGCTGTGTTTGATGGCACAGTGGCTACGTTTGATGGCACAGTGGCTGCGTTTGATGGGCACAGTGGCTGCGTTTGATGGCACAGTGGCAGCGTTTGATGGGCACAGTGGCGCCATTTGATGGGCACAGTGGCTGCAATTGATGGGCACGGTGGCTGCGTTTGATGGCACAGTGGCTGCTTTTGATGGCACAGTGGCTGCTTTTGATGGCACAGTGGCTGCGTTTGATGGCACAGTGGCTGCGTTTGATGGCACAGTGGCTGCAATTGATGGCACAGTGGCTGCATTTGATGGGCACAGTGGCTGCGTTTGATGGGCACAGTTAGCCTGCAATTAATATGTTTTTTGTTCATAAATTTGCAGTTTGTTTGCGCCCCCCCCAAAAATGTTGAGCACCAGCCACCACTGCTGCTGGTCATCTCTTTCCATATCTTACTGGATTCCCTGCATGCTTTGCAGCTTCTCCACTGCTATTTACTTTCCATTTTTAGGGACTACATATCCTATGGTCCTATGGTTGCTGCCTGCAAGCAATGATTCCTGTACTGACTCTGCCTCCTGAGACTTCTCTCAGCACCTTTATAGTTCAGAAGGCAGGCTCTGTGAAATACATGACACAGCAGTGCCTATTCACAGGACATAGTGAGTACATGTCACAGAATCCAAGGAAGTAAATGTGTGGAGATCTTCACAATGCAAGTTTACAGAGCTTAAAATTGTTCAGATTAATAGGAGCAGACTACAAATAATTGAAATACAATGTGGATATGAATATATGATTTTACATTTTGACCATAGATGCACTTTAAATGTCAACCCTGCTTTCCAGAGTGACTCGGTATCCTAAGACTGACTTCTAGCATTTTCCTTACTGCAACGTGCTTAACCACTTCAATACTGGGCTATAGTCATATGACGTCCGCAGATAGGATCTCCCATCCTGGGCGGGCGTCATATGACATCCTTGGTTTCACACCGCAGCGCGGCAATTGGGGATAGGGCATGTCCCTCGGACACAGCCCATTCCAGATCTGTGAAAAGAGCCAATAAATAATGTCTCTTTATCACGTGAACGGCTGTGTCCAATCACAGCCGGTCACATGTACTGCCCATATGCACAGCGCTCGTGCATGCTCCTAGGGCGCGCACAGAGCAGCGATCGGGGAAGAGGTTTGTCACCCTGACACAGCCCAACCCCAATCGCAGTAAAGAGCCAATAAAATTGGCTCTTTACCACGTGACCGGCTGTGTCCAATCACAGCCGGTCACAGAATGTCAAAAACTGCAGTAACGAGATGTTACCGGGTTCTCCTCCTCACACACCGATCGTGTGTAAGAAGGAGATTGCGGTAATATCTCGTTACTGCTTACAGTGTACACCAACACACACTGATTGCTCCCCCCAATAAAGAGGACCTGTCACCACCCATCAAAGTACCTGTCATCACCCATCAAATTGCCTGTCTTCACCCATCATAGTACCTGTCATCACCCATCAAAGTACCTGTCACAGCCCATCAAAGTACCTGTCACAGCCCATCTGAGTACCCGAGTACCTAAGTACCTGTCACAGTTCATCCGAGTACCCGAGTACCTTTCACAGCCCATCTGAGTACCTGTCACAGCCCATCTGAATACCCGAGTACCTGAGTACCTGTCACAGCCCACCTGAGTACCCGAGTACCTGTCACAGCCCATCTGAATACCCGAGTACCTGAGTACCTGTCACAGCCCACCTGAGTACCCGAGTACCTGTCACAGCCCATCTGAGTACCCGAGTACCTGTCACAGCCCATCTGAGTACCCGAGTACCTGTCACAGCCCATCTGAGTACCCGAGTACCTGTCACAGCCCATCTGAGTCCCCGAGTACCTGAGTACCTGTCACAGCCCATCTGAGTACCCGAGTACCTGAGTGCTTGTCACAGTTAATCTGAGCACCTGAGTACCTGTCACAGTCCATCTGAGTAACCAAGTACCTGTCACAGCCCATCTTACTACCCAAGTACCTGAGTACCTGTCACGGCCCCTCTGAGTACCTGAGTACCTGTCACAGTTCAATCTGAGTAGCCGAGTACCTGAGTACCTGTCACAGTACATCTGTGTACCTGAGGTACCTGTCATAGCCCATCTGAGTACCCGAGTACCTGAGTACCCGAGTACCTGAGTACTTGTCACAGCCCATCTGAGTACCCGAGTACCTGTGTACCTGTCACAGCCCATCTGAGTACCCGAGTACCTGTCACAGCCCATCTGAGTACCCGAGTACCTGTCACAGCCCATCTGAGTACCCGAGTACCTGAGTGCCTGTCACAGTCCATCTGAGTACCCAAGTACCTGTCACAGCCCATCTTACTACCCAAGTACCTGAGTACCTGTCATGGCCCCTCTGAGTACCTGAGTACCTGTCACAGTTCATCTGAGCACCTGAGTACCTGTCACAGTCCATCTGAGTACCCAAGTACCTGTCACAGCCCATCTTACTACCCAAGTACCTGAGTACCTGTCACGGCCCCTCTGAGTACCTGAGTACCTGTCACAGTTCATCTGAGTAGCCGAGTACCTGAGTACCTGTCACAGTACATCTGTGTACCTGAGGTACCTGTCATAGCCCATCTGAGTACCCGAGTACCTGAGTACCTGAGTACCCGAGTACCTGAGTACTTGTCACAGCCCATCTGGGTACCCGAGTACCTGTGTACCTGTCACAGCCCATCTGAGTACCTGAGTACCTGTCACAGCCCATCTGAGTACCCGAGTACCTGTCACAGTTCATCTGAGTAGCCGAGTACCTGAGTACCTGTCACAGTACATCTGTGTACCCAAGTACCTGCCACATCCTATCTGAGTAAACAAATAAAATCTAAGAAACGGGACTTTAAGGGCACAACGGTATTAAACTTTGAAAAAGTAATGCCCCGTACACACGATCCGATTATCGGACGAATGATCGGCCGTTTTTTTTTGCATGCTGATCTCACGTCGAATCTGATGAGTTTACTAAAGTCACGAAAATTCCCGTACGACAGAATAAAAATTCGAAAGTGATGTCATGTGTTGTAATGCATTTATATTGCATTTTCGAACGATAGGTGTACTGATGAAACGAAAATCGTGCGATCTGGCATCGTACGAAAAAAATTTCCGTGCATGTCCGATAGAATAATATCGGATGAACTGTCCTGATCAGCTCTCGAAAGCTCTGTACTAACGATCCGATTATCGTACGATCGATTCGAATGCGGCATTTTTCGTACGATTTTCGGATCGTGTGTACGGGGCTTAAGTATTGTTTTAGAATTTTTATTATTAAAGTACAAAAAGACAAAAAACAAACATGGAAGTTTAAAAACAAATCAGGCTAGACATAGAACCTAGTTTAATACACCATATGGATCCTATCCTGCAAGCTTGTATGAATAAAGTTATAAGTACGTATTCCAAGCACTTATTCCAAATAAAGGAGAATATACTTCCCCAAACATGGAGCGGTGGAAATATATAGAGCTATAATTGAAAAAATGCTGTAGGTCTGGTGATCCAAGGTGAGATGCTCTCTAATTGCTCGACATGTTTCACGTTGACAAAGAGCGCTTCTTCAGGAGCTAGAGATTCAATTAGGTATGGTGAATATAGATGCTACCAATGGAAAAGAATAAGTAAACGATCGCGAAACGATCAAAGGTAATATTATCTGAGTTGAATCAGAAATGCTGCGGTCGAAGCCAGGAACCTCCCAGGTGCATATAACATCAGGTATTCATGGATAAGAAAGATCCCGGAACAGGCACTGGTCAGACTGAGCGGTGTATCCCCGAACCCCCTTTTCAATTGTCTCTGGAATTACAGCTTACAAAAGCTATCTTTCTTATCCATGAATACCTGATGTTATATGCACCTGGGAGGTTCCTGGCTTCGACCGCTGCCTTTCTGATTTAACTCAGATAATATTACCTTTGATCGTTTCGCGATCGTTTACTTGGAATACGTACTTATAACTTTATTCATACAAGCTTGCAGGATAGGATCCATATGGTGTATTAAACTAGGTTTTATGTCTAGCCTGATTTGTTTTTAAACTTCCATATTTGTTCTTTGTCTTTTTGTACTTTAATTATAAAAATTCTAAAACAATACTTACTTTTTCATAGTTTAATACCATTGTGCCCTTAAAGTCCAGTTTCTTAGATTTTATTTGTTTACAATTACAATGCTGGGGACGTTGGCACAAATTGTTACTAAGTACCTACAGAGTCACCCTGTTTTTTGAGGTACTTCAGAACTAGGACCTCTCTTTTGAAGCCTATCTGAGTACCTGCGTACCCGAATACCTGAGTACTTGTCACAGCCCATCTGAGTACCCGAGTACCTGTCATAGCCCATCTGAGTACCTGTCATAGTTCATCTAAGTACCTGTCACAGTTCATCTGAGAACCCGAGTACCTATCACAGTCCATCTGAGTACCTGTCACAGTTCATCTGCGTACCCAAGTACCTGAGTACCTGTCACAGTCCATCTGAGTACCCGAGTACCTGTCACAGTTCATCTGAGTACACGAGTACCTGAGCACCTGTCACAGCCCATTTGAGTATCTGTCACAGTTCATCTGAATACTTGTCACAGCTCATCTGAGTACCTGAGTACCTGTTACAGCCCATCTGAGTACCTGCCACTGCCCATCTAAGTACCAGTCAACAGCCCATAAGAGTACCCGAGTACCTATCTGTAGCCCATCAGAGTACCCGAGTACCTGTCACCAGCCCATAAGAGTAACTGAGTACCTGTCACCAGCCCATCAGAGTAACCGAGTACCTGTCACCAGGCCATCAGAGTACCCGAGTACCTGTCACCAGGCCATCAGAGTACCCGAGTACCTGTCACCAGGCCATCAGAGTACCCGAGTATCTATCTCCAGCCCATCAGAGTACCCGAGTACCTGTCACCAGCCCATCAGAGTAACCGAGTACCTGTCACCAGTCCATCAGAGTAACCGAGTACCTGTCTCCAGCCCATCAGAGTACCCGAGTACCTATCTGCAGCCCATGCCTCATAGAATATACATAGGGGTGTTTGCTTTCCAAAATGGGGTCATTTTGTGGGTAACTCTATTGTCCTGGTGCTCAAGGACCTTCAAAAGTGTGATAGGTAGGAATGAAATGAGAAAGAAATGTAATTTATGCTCCTAGAACGCCTGAAGGTACTACTTCAATGTTGGACCTCTGTATGTGTTAGAAATATCTTATAAATTAACAACTTTGTGTAAAAAAAAAAAAAATTGGTTTTAATTTTCCTTCCACGTTTTCCGAAGACTTGTGGAAAAATTGAACCGTTCAAAAGACTCTTAATGCCTCATAGAATATACCTTGGGGTGTTTGTTTTCCAAAATGGGGTCTTTTTTTGGTAATTCCACTGTCCTGGTGCTCCAGGGCCTTCAAAAGAGTAATAGGTCGTTAGGAAATTAGAGGTGTAATTTATGCTCCAAGAACGCCTGACAGTGCTCCCTGCATGTTGGGCCTCTGTATGTGGCCAGGCTGTGTAAAAGTCTCACACATGTGATATCCTCATACTCAGGAGGAGTAGCAGAATGTGTTTGGGGTGTCATTTTTGCTATATACATGCTTTGAGTTAGAAATATCTTATAAACTAAGAGTACCTGTCACCAGCCCATCAGAGTAACCAAGTACCCGTCACCAGCCCATCAGAGTAACCGAGTACCTATCACCAGCCCATCAGAGTAACCGAGTACCTGTCTCCAGTCCATCAGAGTACCCGAGTACCTATCTGCAGCCCATGCCTCATAGAATATACGTTGGGGTGTTTGCTTTCCAAAATGGGGTAATTTTGTGGGTAATTCCATTGTCCTGGTGCTGAAGGACCTTCAAAAGTGTGATAGGTAGGAATGAAATGAGATGTGTAATTTATGCTCCTAGAACGCCTGAACGTACTACTTCAATGTTGGACCTCTGTATGTGGCCAGGCTGTGTAAAAGTCTCACACATGTGGTATCGCCATACTCAGGAGGAGTAGCAGAATGTGTTTTGGGGTGTAATTTTTGCTATATACATGCTATGTGTTAGAAATATCTTATAAATTGACAACTTTGTGTAAAAAAAAAAATTGGTTTTAATTTTCTTTCCACGTTTTCCAAAGACTTGTGGAAAAAATTAACCGTTCAAAAGACTCATAATGCCTCATAGAATATACGTGTTTACTTTCCAAAATGGGGTCATTTTGTGGGTAATTCCACTGTCCTGGTGCTCCAGGGCCTTCAAAAGAGTAACAGGTCGTTAGGAAATTAGAGGTGTAATTTATGCTCCAAGAACGCCTGACAGTGCTCCCTGCATGTTGGGCCTCTGTATGTGGCCAGGCTGTGTAAAAGTCTCACACATGTGGTATCGTCATACTCAGGAGGAGTAGCAGAATGTGTTTTGGGGTGTCATTTTTGCTATATATATGCTTTGAGTTAAAAATATCTTATAAATTGACCACTTTGTGTAAAAAAAAAAATTGGTCTTAATTTTATTTCCACGTTTTCCGAAGACTTGTGGAAAAAAATGAACCGTTCAAAAGACTCATTATGCCTCATAGAATAGACGTTGGGGTGTTTACTTTCCAAAATGGGGTCATTTTGTGGGTAATTCCACTGTCCTGGTGATCCAGGGCCTTCAAAAGAGTAACAGGTCGTTAGGAAATTAGAGGTGTAATTTATGCTCCAAGAATGCCTGACAGTGCTCCCTGCATGTTGGGCCTCTGTATGTGGCCAGGCTGTGTAAAAGTCAGACACATGTGGTATTGCCATACTCGGGAGGAGCAGCAGAATGTATTTTGGGGTGTAATTGGAAATATGCATATGCTGTGTGGAGAAATAACGTGTTATGACAATTTTGTGAAAAAAAAAATTATTAATTTTCCCAAGAATTGTGGGAAAAAATTACAACTTCAAAAAACTCACCATGCCTCTTACTATATACCTTTGACTGTCTACTTTTCAAAAAGGGGTCATTTGGGGGGTATTTGTACTTTCCTGACATTTTAGGGCCTCAAGAAATGAGATAGGCCGTCAGTGCATCAGGTGTGATCAATTTTCAATGATTTGCACCATAGCTTGTAGACTCTATAACTTTCACAGAGACCAAATAATATCCACTAATTTGGGTTATTTTTACCAAAAATATGTAGCAGTATAAATTTTGGCCCAAATTTATGAACAAAAATTACTTATTTGCAACATTTTATCATAGAAACTAAAAAAAAGTGTTTTTTTTGTCAACATTGTCGCTCTTTTTTCACTTATGTCGCAAAAAATAAAAATCCCAGTGGTGATAAAAGAAAGCTCTATTTGTATGAAAAAAAAATGATAAAAATTTTGTTTGGGTACAGTGTTGCATGACTGAGTAATTGGCATTCAAAGTGTGAGAGCGCTGAAAGCTAAAAATTGGTCTGGGCAGGAAGGGTGTATAAATGTCCTGTATTGAAGTGGTTAATATAGTAAATATAGTAAATTCTGTGTTATATGACTACATTTTCTGGTAGGTGGAGTTCCATTTAGTGTAGCCTGAGCATTGAAGAATTTTTGGCATTGCAAAATCTTCCATTGTCTTGGCTGTGTGCTCTGTTATCTTTACTTGTCCACGCTGAAGTGTGAAACTATTATTAATCATGTGGTTTTCATGACTGTTGTTACATTCTTTATCTGACTGCGGTAGGACAGAAAACTACTTTATGAAAAATTCCATAAAACTTGCAGCTAATATTCTGAAATATAACCAGATAAAGTCAGCACAGATGTTTTCAGTCAGATACTAATCTGTGAAGATGTTCAAACCATCTAAATCAAAGAGCATTTTTTCTATGATAAATTGGCTAGGTAAGCATAGGAAATGCCTTTACCTGACTTTAAAAAAGCAGGCTATTAATAGTTACATAGTTTATAAAGTTGTAAAAAAGACACAGGCCTATGTAGTTATTTATGTGTGTGTGCGATTTAATTCTCTAACAATTCCCATACCCCTTGGGGAGAGAGTTCCAAATTTTTACGGCTCTTTTTTTACTGCTCTAACAGTAAAGAATGCTTTCTGCAATCTAAACTTGAACCGCTCACCTTTGCTGACTTTTGCCGAAAACTTCCTTATGCATTACAGTGTCATCAATACATTAATGCAGTGCAGCTTTTTGAAAAAAATGCTTACTTTTTTGTTTTTCTTTCTATCACCCTAGTAACTGATAAGACAGATATACTAACCCTTTAAAGAGGAAGTAAATTCCCTGGTTTGTTTGTACCTATAGGTAAGTCTATAATAAGGCTTAACTATAGGTACTGTAAATATCTCCTAAACTTGCACTGTTTAGGAGATACTGTATTTAATGTATACTGCGTCGATTACGTCATCGGCGCATGCGCTTTGAAAGAACAGCCATCTGTGCTGTTTCTTTGGGTCCCTGTGCAGTGACTGGCGGCTCCCACAGGCATGCAAGGGAGTGACATCATCACTTTGGCCAATCACAGCGCCAGAGCCACAGCACTGGAAACACCAGGGAAGATGTCAGCCGTCTAAGCGGTGTGTGGGCCCCACTGAGAGGGCTTTGTTCTAAGGCGAGCATTTCATAATGAGCTAGTATGCGATGCGCCCCACAGTAAAACGTTTTTGGAATAAAGTTTATGATCTTATTTCTTCTCTCACTAATATTGTATTAAACAAATCCCCAAAACAGGCCCTGCTTTGCAACCAAATGGAAAAGATCCCTAAACACTTCAAAACATTAATAAATGGTATATTTATAGCAGCAAAAATCACTATAGCCAGATCTTGGAAAACAACAACCCTACCCTTTGACATCCTAAAAACGAAAATGTCCTGGATTATAATTAGTGAACATCTTTCAGCGATATTAAATGATAAGGTTCAATTATTTGAGAATTCCTGGGATCCATGGACTAAATATCAAATTGTTTCCACTTGAAATTACTTTAAAAATAGAAAAGTCGGCACAAAATACCTTTAGACCTTTTTCCTTTCTTATCTTTTTTCTCTTTCCTTTCCTTTTTTTTTATTTTGGCCACATAAGGTTTCTGTTGGACCTAACCTATTGTAATATTCACCTACAATATTAGGATGACAAACTCATCCCCATTTGTTTACAAAAGCTTATTAGACTTCATGTACATTTAAGGATACTTTTTTTTAACAAAGTTTGAAAACTTATATCTTATATCAAATATATCTATTTGATTTCCATGCAACAGTATATTATTTTACTTGCAAATTTAGAAAACATTTTCTTTTTTTTCCTTTTTTGTGTTTACAATACATTAGTATAAAATATTGGATATTGTACCCTTGCTGTACTATTCAATGAATTTCATTATATGTACATTCTTTATTTGAAAAAATCTGTATAAAATCTTTGAAGAAGGGCTAGTATGCGATGCACACTAGCTCATTATGCCTTTGCCTTACAGGTTTTTTGTTTTTGTTTTTTTGGGGGGGTTTACAACCTCTTTAAACCTCCTTTCTTGTAACCTCAAATTGTGACCTTGTGTCCTCTTCAATGAACTTAGAATAAACAATTTATTACAGTTACTGGAGTCACCTTTGATATATTTGTACACTGTAATCATATCTTCTCTTAATCGCCTCTTCTCTATGTAATCGAATCCTCACAACTAAGCTCTTCTTTTCCCCTTATTTGTTTTGTTGCCATTTGCTGAACTCTTTCAAATTAAACAATGTTCTTTTTAATGCATTTGATTATTTTGCTAGCTTTGTTAGCTGTGGCTTGGCATTGAATACTGTTGCTGATCTACGAGCACCCTCAGGATCCTTTTCCATCGCTGATTCTCCCAGAATTCTACCAGAATGTAGCTGCTCAACAGCCTATTTTATCAAGGTCTTCCTACAATCATGCTACATCTTGTGCTACATCTTGTGCCATATTTTCCCTGCATAATACATATTAATTTTTTGAGCACTTAAAGCGGGGGTTCACCCACACCGCCCAAAAAAAAAAATATTAAAAGCCAGCAGCTACAAATACTGCAGCTGCTGACTTTTAATACATGGCCACTTACCTCTCCCAGGGTCCAGCGATGTCGGCAGGGGACGCCGAGAACCCGCTCGGTTCTCGGCAGCTGCCGCCGCCATCCTAGGTGAGGGAATCAGGAAGTGAAGCGTTGCGGCTTCACTTCCCGGTTCCCTACTGCGCATGCGCGAGTCGCGAGTCGCGCTGCGCGTCCCTAGTGGTCCCCGCTCTCTCCTGGGAGCTGTGTGTTCCCAGCAGACAGCGCGGTGGGGATGGGAAAAGGCATAGACTCCCATGGGAGTCTATGCCGGAAGTGGGTGCAAATACCTGTCTTAGACAGGTATCTGCACCCCCCTCCCCCCTGAAAGGTGCCAAATGTGACACTGGAGGGGGGAAGGGTTCCGAAAAGCAGAAGTTCCATTTTTGTGTGGAACTCCGCTTTAATTTCAACCGCTATATCCTTAATAAACACAGTGAACAGCTTTGGCAGCAAGGCTCAACTGTGGGGCACACCTCTCAAAGCGTTAGACCATTTAGAGGACCTCAATAGACCTTATTTAATAGAGTAAATGTTTATAAGGTACCATTCAATTTCTCACTTACTTCCTCATAGAACAATAACAAGTTGGTCTGATAAGACCAGTCTTTAAAGGAGAAGTGTGGGAAAACAACAAACATACATACTCACCTCCCTGCTGCAGCATCCATCGAGACTGTTGCTATCCCTGCCAGCTCTATGCCTGAACTGAGCGTTCACACGTCGACTGATAGCTCAGATCTTGGTCTTCCCGGAGCAGAGCGCAAAGACTGTCAGTCAGATGTTCTCTGCTTTTTCCCCCCAGTACTTACTAGAGTGTCGAGCTGAGGAAGCAGCTGGAAGGAGTGGGAACAGTGCGCTGAGAGGCTGAGCCAGCTTCTGGTCAGGTATCTGGGGGAGATCCTGACATTGCTGTCAGGATCCTTTCAGAGTCTGGGGTGGCTCTGTGACATCAGCCAACAGCTGGCTTTAGCCTGCTGTTGACTGATTCTGGTTCACAGGAGAGTAAATGCATTCCTATTACACAGTGGGGAAGTATGACGGAAAATGTTTTGGTCATACTTCTCATGTAACACGTCCAAGCTGATTGTCACTTATGATGCCTTATTGCAGACAAATTTTTGAACAGAGTCCCTTACCATTTCTTACAATACCTTACATAATATTGGTGCTAGGCTGACTGTTCTGTCGTTTCCTTGTATCAGGGTAGGAGTGGCAGTGAGATGGGCAGGGGCACCATGAGGAGATTGGGGGGAGGGGATTTGTGTTGGAACTGGGAATTTGGGGGTGGAAGGTTGTAAGAATTAAACTAGTAGGGGAAATTTGGGGAGTGGTGACTTGGGGGATGCTTGTTGGGAGGGAGATGGGGAAAGAGGATTTGTGCTAGGAGGGAGTATTTGGGGGGTTTGTGCTAGAAAAGGTAATTTGTTGGGGGAAGGGTATCTGTGCTAGGAGGGAATTTTTTTTTTTTGGGGGGGGGGGGTTGTTCTATGATGGGAGACTGGAGGAAGGGAATTTGGGGTGGGTGAAAGAGGATTTGTGCTCGGAGTGGAAATTTGAGGGGTGGAGGATTTGTGCTATGAGGGGGAAATATTTTTTTGGGGGTGGGTGATTTGTGATATAGGGAGAAAGAGGATTTGAGCTGGGAGGGGAAAGATGTCACCGGGGGGGGAGGGATTTGTACTAGAAGAAGGGGGTTATGATTAGGGGGTAAGCATGCAGATTTGTGCTCGATTTTTTTTTTTTGAGGGGGGATTTTTGCTGACACATAATGTTCTACATCAAGGGGGAGGGGTTCCATTTCGCATATTCGTCCTGGGCTGTAGATGACCTTGTCACAACAATGCCTGGTATATACCTTGGTCCTTTTTTTGTACATTAGTACCACATTTGTTCTATGCCCATGTCTTGCCAGTTGGTGCCATTCCATTCAGTAAGCTGTCTTTAAAAATTAGAAACCGTGGCTAATCTATAACTGAGCTAAGTTACCCAAAGACATGCGCACATAATCCGTCTGGACCAGGTGATTTGTCCACATTAAGTTTCTCTAGTCTCTTTTGTACCCAGTTTTTTGTCAACCACAGAAAACTGAAGGTACCTTTGGTGAAACATCATTAATATTACCATTAAAACTATCAAACGCATCCTTTTCATCTGTAAAAAACAAAAAAAAAAAATTTTTTCAATGCATCTGCCCTTTCCCTGTCATTTGGGACCAACTTCTTGTGTTCATCTGTTCTTTCATATCTTTTTACTATGAACTAGGCAGATCAATGAATAATAGGTCGTTAAGTATAAAGGATAAAAAGAATAAAGTCTGTCTATTGCCCAGAGTGGGAAATCAGATATTTACAGTACTTTCATTTTTTGGTTTGAATTTGACAACGGGTCACAGGAGTGCAAAACAAACTGCACTCCTGTGATTCACAGGGGAAGTGCAGCCAAACTAGCTTTGGCTGTACTTCTCCTTTAACCAAATGATAAATAAACATTTTATAAATATTTGCTCCTTTTATGAACCAGATATAGGTTAGTCATTTTTGTTAATCTGCATTGTATAACTTTTTCTTGGAAAATGTCTACTCTGTTGGGTAATTATAAATACTTGGAGGGCCCATTCACACATTTCCTGCAATTACAATGCACATCCATCAGCAAAGTGTGTTGGGGTTTTCATTCAATGCACCTTGCTGAGGGATGTGCATCATAATTTAAATTTTACACATCTTTGCTCTTTATGTGAAACAGCTATTGATTGGTTTTTAGTTTTTTAATCTGCATTGTATATTTTTTGCTTCAAGTATGCCTTCCCTGCTAGGCGATTATAAATACTGTGAGGGCCCATTCACACATTACTTGAACTTTTGTTATGCGGTGCCATTCATTCTTAATGGCACTCCAGTAAACCATGCCAATAGACATGCATTACAGCACAACATGCAACAGTGCACTACTGTGCCTTGTGCTGCACTGCCATAAATGTTTTGGTACTTTCTGGTGAATATTAGACAGCCTATTCAAATGAATTGGCTGCCTTAATGCAGTGTACAATAACGCACAGCGCGCTTGCATTATAACACCCCAATGATGTATGGGCCCTCAGGGGTATATGCAGCATGCATTTATTTGGGCATTTCTGGGCAAAGAGTATAGTTAGGAGTACAGGTACAGTTTGGAATACAGTTCCAATAGGATCTGAAACGAATGGACATGTTACAATATTCCGCTCCAGGCTATCACTCCTCACTGATCCTCATATCCAAGAAGTTGGTTCCCAGTGGTCGCTTTCCACTCATTTAACTTTGCAGTCAAACTTTAAAGCGAATACGGGAGAACCGCTTATCGGTCTCTCCATCGCACAGACTGTTCTACCTGGTATATGTGAGGCCATTGTGTTTCTGCTCACATATACCAGGTGGAGCAGTCTGCAAAATGGAGAGACCGATAAATTTGATTTCAGGCTTTTAAATCGTGAGCGGTTCTCTCTTCTTCTCTTTGAGAGTTTGTGTTTGGAGGATCTGAAACTACAAGCAGATGCCAAAGTGGACATGTCAAATACTGTAGCAGTTGACTTTTTAAAAAAAAACACACTTACCAGTTCAGGGGTCCAGCACTGTCTTCAGCAAAGAACTGGCTGATTCTGATTCTTTGCCAGGCTTCAAATCCCCAGTGCTGCCATCTTGGTTGTGGGAGCTGGCTATGACTACTTGCTGTTACGCTGATTCCCCACTGCGCATGTGCGAGATCACACTGCACATTTACGCTCTTCCCACAGCCTCCTGGGAAGTGTATTGTGTCCCTGGAGGTTGAGGGACTGGGGGGCATCCCTAGCTTCTGTATTTCTCACCTAGGTGAGAAATTGCAACAGCGGGAGTGGGTATCATCAGAAAAAGGTACCCGCTCCTAGAAAAAAAGACACCAGTATCATTACTGTAGGGGGGAGGAGGATGAAGAGTGAAACTTTCACTTTTAAGAGAAGTTCCACTTTAAGAATTTTTGTTAATAGTGAAGGACAAAATAGTTTCTAGCATTTGAGTTTTCAATATTTGGTTACTGTGATTGGAGAATACATGTTGCAGTAGTTCACTCAGCTTTAAGGCCCAGTTCACATTTGTGCAGCGCGGTTTAGGTGCATTTTACATGTGTTTTTAGGTGCATTACCATTGAACTCTAAATAATGGGGGTTATTTACGAAAGGCAAATCCACTTTGCACTACAAGTGCAAACTACAAGTGCAAAGTGCACTTGAAAATTGCACTGAAAATGCACTTGGAAGAGCAGTCGCTGTAAATCTGAGGGGTAGATCTGAAATGAGGGGAAGCTCTGCTGATTTTATTATCCAATCATGTGCAAGCTAAACTGCTGTTTTTTATTTTCCTTGCATGTTCCCCTCGGATCGACAGCGACTGCACTTCCAAGTGCACTTTCAGTGCAATTTCAAGTGCACTTTGCACTTGTAGTTTGCACCTGTAGTGCAAAGTGGATTTGCCTTTAGTAAATAACCCCCAATGTGCTTTTTGATGAAGGCTCATCAAAGATACAGTAAGCATTATTTTTTAGAATGCACTTAAAGTGCACATAAAATGCACAGGTATTAACAGGGCCTAATATTAGTAAACAAGAAAACAAAATTAATATCTCTTTCTATTATCTCTTTTTTCCTGTGCCATTGTATTGTTCAGGCAATATATGTTTATTTTATTAGTTATCTTTTGCACATTCCTTTCCACTTTTTTAAAATGCATTACACATCCTCTCTACAATGTGCTCTTTCTCACTTACCTATCCTCCCTAGCCCAGGCATTTTATTTCATACTAAATGCCATTCATTTCCTTGCTTATTGATTCTGAGATCTCTAAACCACCGGAGATTTACGTTTCCATTGTCTAGCACAATATGTGGCTTCAGTTCAACAGAAAATCGCTTTGAAGCACTGATCTTCACAACTTGGCCTCTTCCCTGGCAGTAAAAAAATGAAAAAAATGACATTTTGCTAGAATCTCTGGAAATTACAGTCAGTCTCTCTAAAAACACTAACCACCTGCCATAAAACCCAGTGTTACATATAAATGTTAATTAAAAAATATTTGTATTTAGTATATTTATTAGTATACACATTAGTATATTTATTTAATTTAAATAAATATACTAATGAGTTCTATGTGCTATACTGCCCACATTATTCTGCATGTGAATTCCATACATGCTGTTTCTGCATCATCACTGAGCTGAGTGAACGCTTTACAAGGTACAAAAGCAAGAGGTCACTGAGGTCACTCATACAACTGGAATTAGTGAACATTTTAGTGAACATAATAGATTTACTCTACTATAGCGACCCCAAGGTACCTAACCATGCTGCTTAACTGGACTTATCTTTTACCAAACAGTCCAAGATGTTTAGACTTACTGAGAAAGGTGAAAATCATAGGGCTGTACATGCGTCTCAGTGCTCCCATGTGATAGCGACTGGACACTCGGGCAATTAACCCTGCGTTTTAGAACTATCCTGTATTAAAACCCCACTCTGGTCAAAAACTTCCTGTCTACCACTCCTCCCTCTACCTTCTTTTGGCAAAGCCAGCTATATTTTCCCATTTAGTGTACATCCAAACGTTCTGAGATGGAAATGAGGGATACCCTTTAGCACAAAGGGGTTAATTTACTAAAACTGGAGAGTTAATAATCTGGCGCAGCTGTGCATGATAGCCAATCAGCTTCTAACTTCAGCTTGTTCAGTTAAGTTTTGACAAAAAGAAACTGGAAGCTGATCAATGCAGAGCTGCATTCGATTTTGCACTCTCCAGTTTTAGTAAATCGAAAGTGTTAAGGCCCCTTTCACACTGGGGCGGTAGGGGGCGTCGGCGGTAAAACAGCGCTATATTTAGCGCTGTTGTACCGCGGTATTCGGCTGCTAGCGGTGCGGTTTTAACCCCCCCGCTGGCGGCCGAAAAAGGGTTAAAACTCCTCGTATAGTGCGGCTATAGCCGCGGTATTACCGCAGTATAGCCGCGCTGTCCCATTGATTTCAATGGGCAGGAGCGGTTTAGGAGTGGTGAATACACCGCTCCTTCACCGCTCCAAAGAAGCGGCTGACAGGAGATATTTTCTTCTCCTGCCAGCGCACCGCTTCAGCGGAGGCTGTTTAGGGGCGGTTTGCAGGCGCTATTTTTAGCGGAATAACGCCTGCAAACCGCCCCAGTGTGAAAGGGGTCTTAGTGAAAAGACTGCAAACCCTCATAAAGCACACAAACCCCAAACGGCAAAGAAAATAGATGAATAAAAATAAACAAGATAAAAATATTGGAAAATGTTAGGACACAGCCTCTTTTAGGGGTTAAAAACAAATAAATTCAATAAAATATAACTTTACCAAAACTTTAATAACTGCAAAATTTTAAGATAAATACCAATAACCAAAAGCTCCATTACGCCAATCCCCTGAACTAGGGATAGCCATGATGAAGGTAGGGAGGGTGGTACAACTCAACTTGACTGAAGATCCATCTGCTGTCTGGAGCCTAAGAAGAGAAATATTTAAAGGTAGGTCCAATCCGTTATTGGTTGCCATTGGTTGGTCCAGGGCCAATCCTCCCTTTGCTGTACAGAGACTGCAAAAGGTTGATACCAGGTCACCATCAGACGTTTTCACTGCTTGCTTTAAACAATACATTTAACTTTGTAATAATGAATATAGACCTACTTAAATTGTGTCTTTTTAAACTTGTCTGGAATTTTTGTTTGTACTTGTTAGTATAACAAGTACTATTCTTGCATTAAATCAAACTTAAAGACAATATTAGATATAAACTTATGTGGTCCAAAAGTATTAGCTACCTAATATCTTTATTTAGAGGAGTGTTATACCCTCCTAATAACCTGCTAGTGATTTAATAAAAATTGTGACACATGTACTAAACAAAATAATTTTTCTAACCCTTGTGCAAGCAATAAACGTGTATCACAATGCCATAATTCCAACACTTTGTGCAATTTTTTTATAAATAAATTACCCATTTATGTGCCTCCAATATAAAACAAATCTACCTACTGAACATAAATAAAGTTAAAGTACATACTGCTTGTGAATGTACAGATGTTTCTTCCAACATCTAGCATCCATCAAACTGTGCAAACTGTATAGATCCAAAAACCACCTTCAGTGCTTTATGTGGCTTTACCCCTATTAAACAGAATCTCACCTTATTAGATGAACCTTATGTATTAGACAAGGTCATACAGAGTTTTGCCCACAAGAGGGAGTTAGCTAACCACATCAGAGATCCAGGTCTACTTCATTTGTTTCAGGATACATCAGCTCAATGAAGTAAAGCATAAAATAATCTTATTATGGTTTCTGTATAAATAAAGTGCTTTATTAAAATAAATTTAAAACGCCCACATAAAGAGGGCACACCTGAGCTCTGATCTGGGTAACTGTGTATCCCTGGCTCCACCTTAAGCATTATGTGGGAAATTTAGTTTGGGAGTTGCTGTGCATAGAAACCAATCAACTTCTATCTTCAGCTTGTTCAATTAAGCTTTGTATGAAAGATTGAAGATGGTTGGTTGCCATGCACAACTGTTCCAGATTTAGGCTGCTCCAGTTTTGATAAATTCCCCTTTATGAGGGCATAGAACATGGTGACCCCTTCTCTCTTCTTAAACAGAGATTGTTTATTGTCACCATGGAAACCCACTCCTGTTCTAAACGCTGCATGTAAGCACACTGATATCTGCAAGGGAACAAGCAGCTGCTTAATATCTCAAAAGGAGCTAAGTTCAAACCTAAAGCGGATTTCCACCCAAAAGTTGAACTTTCGCTTATATGCTTCCTCCCCCCCACCCCCCTCCGGTGCTACATTTGGCACCTTTCAGGGGGGAGGGGGGAACGGGTACCTTCCGGGAGACAGCGCCACGGCGCCGTCCCTCTGAAGTTTGGCCCCCTCCTCCTTCCCCCGTCACCGGGCAAATTAGAAAGCACAGTGCACTTCACGCATGCGCAGTATGTTTCCCTTACTTTGACTGCCAGCAGCAGCACCCGAGAGCCAAACCCGAAAATCCACTTCAGGTGCCAACATTGTGGGAACCCTGGACAGGTAAGTGTACTAATATTAAAAGTCAGCAGCTACAGTATTTGTAGCTGCAGACTTTTCATTATTTCGTTTTGGGCGGAACTCCTCTTTAATTTTCAAGTGGCAGGTAAAACAATAACTTGTTCTAATGTCATAAAAATCTATCTATGATAAAATAAAATCTGATCCTCCTCATTAAAATGCATAGTACTTTGATTTATCGGTAGAGACTGGCAGGGCGGATGGCGCGCTCCATAGATCCCCACATACAAGACAAGGAGCAAAGTATATTGCTCAGCATACTCTTTCTTCCTATTTGAAGGATTGTGAATAGGCCTGACCTGGCCTACACTGGGAGACCATTCTATGACCAAGCACTTTTCTGCTACAAGCTCAACAAGCTTACTGTGTGGCGAAAGTAACATTGCATCATCTGTGGGGCATTATAGGCTGAAACGGAGGCTAAACCAGACCTCCAACTATGCCATCCACTGACAGTGATAACTTAGTCTCTGCCTGTAAATTTGTACATTTGAGTGCTGCACCGTTCACTTTATGCCGAACATAAATTCTCCTATATAAATACCCTTGACGAAAGGGCTTGAACCTGAAACGCATTGGGTACCGAAGAGTTTTCTCGGATATTGGAGAGTAACTACTAGACCTATGTACAATTTATTTAATTACAAGATAATATGTGTCATTGTTAATTGTTTATGTATGTTTTCACTATCATCACATGTATGATTGATTTTTTTTATCAAATTTTTCAATATATATACATTTTATTATACTTTGTAGTGTTGTTGCAATTCAAAGTCCCACCTAGAGGGTTCTTATTGTTTTCATTATATATAGGGATGTGGCAACTCAGTATTTTGCTCTGGTATGGTGAAAACATTCTTCTTTGATTTATCTTAAGATGTGTGCTATGTATTTTAGATTGAATATTATTTCTAGATAGATTTTTATGACAATGAATCAAGTTTATGTTTACATGCTGCTTAAAAATAAAGTTTGGACTGAGTTCCTTTGAAGTCCCTTTGTGACAAAAGACTGAATCTGTGTGAGGCAGAAGCTCTGAGAGTCCTTTCACACTGGGGCGGGGGCGTTGTCGGCGGTAAAGCGTCGGTAAAACTTTAGCTAGTTTTACCCCCCTGTTAGCGGCCAAGAAAGGGTTAAAACCACCGCAAAGCGCCTCTGCAGAGGGAGGCAATGAGACCAGATTGTGTAGGAAAGAAAGAAGAGACGTCCACCTGGTTTGTAGAGGAGACAGAGAAAAGAGGTGGCAGGTTCAGATTCTTTGGGAAAGAGATAAAGGCAACAGCAAATTTGGAATATGGATGAGGGAAGAGAGGAGGCAATGAGGCTGGATTGTGTTTGGTAGCTGAATGGCGGATGTGAAATATGGAAAGAGCTGTAGTCTGTGAGATCATACTGTGAAAGTGGGGTAGCAAAGTCATCATGGGTTGAATTGTAAAGGAGAGGCTGAGGTAAGTGAGAATACTCAAAATTACCTGGCATTTCTCTGATATAGGGGTGGTGGGGTAGCACAGGGAAGGTAAGTAAATACTCTTTAGAATCACTGTAGAAAAATTATCTGTTGCTTTGCACAAGGTGTGCAAAATAAAGGTTTTGGTTTAAAGTAGAACTGTGGTCAGTTTACCAACACAGGGGATGTCCAGGAAAGTTTGAGAGGTTGTGGAGAAAATAAGAATTGTGGACCTCTTTTTGTTAGCCTAGTTTTTTGTAACAGGTCGAAGTTCACTGAAGTATTGTGCAAACTTCCTTCCAAAGTTCTTGTAGGTTGGCTCTAACAGAAGTTGCCACTGGGAACTCTGAAATACCTGAGAGGGTATGCTAGGATAGATACAAGAGGTAATATAGCAGCGCTATCTGAGTGTAGTAGGTTAAAAAGCATATATCATTTATTAAAAACAAATTGGCAACCGACAAAAGTAGCGTATGAATGAGCATATCACATGGGGGGCCTCTCTGTGTAATCCTGATTTGGACGGCTGTCAATAGTTGGTGCTGCCGCTCTGGTGGGTCCTAGGGCTCTGAGTCAGTGTAGCTATCACTCCTCTGTCAGTGACATTCACCGGAAGTGAGACAGGGAGGCCAATAGGCGCTCATTCGGAGCACACTGACTCAGAGCCCTGGGATACACCAGAGCGGCTAAGCGGCCGGCAGCACCAACCATTGATAGAGGTCCAGATCAGGATTACACGGAGAGGCCCCCCACATGATATGCTTATTCATTCTATACTTTTGTGAGTTGCCAATTTGTTTTTAATAAATGATGTATCCTTTTTAACCTGCTACACAGCACTGCTGTGCCTCCCTGCTTTTTGTCTCACAGAGCTGCTTCTACTCTGACAGCTGGCTGCTGACACTGAGAGTGTAGTTAGCATGGACTAATCTGGACACTGCATTGATGTAGACATTTCTTACATCCTATTTATTTATTTTTTATACTTTTCCTAACTATTGTCTTCTGGTTATTGGGTGTAGACCCACTATATATTATTGGAACCAGAATTCCATTGTTATTCCCCTTGCCGCTCCGAGCCAATAAACACTTCAATTAATCACAAAAGGTAATATACTGTAGCTATTGCTCTGTAGACTCATTAACATGGTTGTTATGGGCAAACTCTGCCCAAGGAAGGTTGTCTACCCAATCGTCAGGTTGAGCTCCAAAAAGTCCAGATGGATCTCTAATAGATGGCAGCAAGCTCTCCAAGAATTAATAGAGAGTTGTATTCACCTATCAAGAATTTTATGAGCACAGCTCATGCTGACACAAGATCTTATTTAAGAAGCAAGTTGCTCAGCTCTCCTGTTGCCCATGCTGCCATATACCCTTATGCTGCAGAGAAATTGCCACCTGAAGTCTTTTCAGAAACCAATTTAAGTAACACATTGACCAAATTAGTTAATTAAGTAAATTAGAATTTTCTCAGCCTGGCCAAAGTTCTACTACCATATAAACAATAAATTGGCAACAATGTATAATGATCATTTTAGATGTTCTTTCACATTGGATTTATGGTTTAACATACTGTATTAGAAAATGCTGAAAAAGCAATAATCTAATAGTAGTGATCCAGAATATATAAAAATAAAACCAAAGTGGAGCATCTGCATGTCTGTCCACTTAGCCTAGAAATATACTTTTTGACCACATTAATAGGAAATGAATACTGCATGTATGCGGTGTTTCATTGTTAATACTGCCCGAATGTGATGTCAGAAGGTCCTGCCCCATTTTTATACACAATGCGAACGCAGCATGTATCCTTAAATCAATTCCCCCCATCTAAAGAATCCTAATAATTATAGCTGCATTACTAGTAAGAAAGCTATCCATGTAAATGCACAAAGTCTAAAACGTCTACTGTGGAGGAAGAGTCTGACAGTATTGGATATTAAAAAGTTCTATTGCCAGTTAGAGTGGATGTTACCTTGTGACTTTTACAGCCCTAAGGGAGGAAAGCTAGTTCTTAGTGAAAACCTCCCATATACCCAAGTATATTGATGACACCTCCATTAGCACATTACATTTTTTCTTGACTAAACATATACATTTTTTGTAATCTTTTGTTGCAACTATATCTCTCTGGCTTTGGGACCTGGGAGTAATTTATATGTATAGCTCTCAAATGAAGAAGCTGTCCCCCTTTTAGGACCCAGATCCATCTATCTCACTTTTATCCTCAGTTGCTCATAGGCTTGCCTGTAAGTCATGAATCTCCCGCTTTGGGGCCACCCAACAAGGTGTAGCAAAAGAGCTTGACCAAAAATTAAAGAAAACATTTAAATAGTAATAAATAGGAAAATAAAAATGTAAAAATATCAAAAAAAGAAATGGGGGTTGGGACTCTCAAACCCAGGGGCTACCCAGGCCAGGAACTTTCAACTAGATTATATGGGAGGGGTTGCAGCACAAAGAGTTTGACCAAACCATCAATACCTCATTATAAATAAATCTACACTGGCTGCTAGGCAAGCAGTAGCTCCAGTACATACCTGGACACCCAATAGTCCATGGGGTACCTATTTCAGAGAGTGTCCGCATAAGCCCTATACCCAATGTAGTATGCGGGTGGGAGAGGAGTTGGGGAAAGAGGGGGTGCCCACACAACTTCCTGGGTTGCTGACAGGAGTACAGATAGTGTAAAAGAGAACCAGGGGAGCAGGCTGTGCCCTCTTCCTCCTGTCTATACCCCGGATTTAACATAGGATCGCTCTCTGATCCGACTGTTATGGGTTGGGGCAGTTTTATGTCATTTTTGCCACTGTATACACTGCACACATGTACCACAGTCCTTGTACCCATAAGATAGTAATTACTGTGCCGCAACTGACAGTTCCACACACAAGAATGAACCTCAGGACAATGGATAATTTTTTTAAAATTAAACATTTCCATTACATATGTTTTTATTGCACACAAAAAAGGATATTTTTGTCTTTTTTTACCAAGCTTACCGTAAAGAAGAACTTCTTTAAAACCAGCAACTGTCAAGACAATGAACACGTTGGTCAGGTCTATGTGCAACATAATACACCTGCCTTAACACGAACATGAACTTTAATGGCATCCCAGTCTTAGTCGGTAGGGTTCAATATTGAGTTGGCCCACCCTTTGCAACTATAACAGCTTCAACTCTTCTGGGAAGGCTGTTCACAAGGCTTAGGAGTGTGTCTATGGGAATGTTTGACCATTCTTTAAGTTCCTCCACCCCAAACTCGCTTACCTATGTCTTTATGGACCTTGCTTTGTGTACTGGTCATGTTGAAACCGCAGTAATCCTACAGTTTGAAGTCACCAAGCAGACATCTTTTTACAGAAAGATGTCCACTTGGTGACTTCAGACTGTAGGCTTAGTGTGACCGAGTGCGGGGTGTACCAAGAAGGCCATGATGAAACATCACTTCGGTTACAAAACCTGACGGGTCGCCTAACCATTTTTTTTTCAAACAAACTACAATTACCCTGATTGACTGTTATTGTATATTGACAATACAATAACTGTCAGTGACAGTGAATTGTTATTTGAGACCTGCCACCGGCTAGTCACAGGACTAGCAGAGAACACAGCTGTGTGCTGCTAATTCTCAACTGGAATGCTATTTAACCACTTGCCGCCCACCCTATTACAAAATGACGGCAGCAAAGTGGTTTTAAAATCCTGACCAGACGTCATATGGCGATCGGGGATGACGCTTGTCCCTCTGACACAGCGCATCCCCAATCAGGGTAAACAGCCAATGAAATTGGCTGTTTACCATGTGATAGGCTGTGTCCAATAAGAGCCGTTCACATGTCAAAACAAATTGTGTTTGCGCCTAATGTGCGCCGGCGGGGGCACGCAGTGCGCCGATCGGAGATAGCACATGTCCCTTGGACATAGCCCAATCCCGATCAGGGTAAACAGCCAATAAAATGGGCGTTTACCCACGTGATCGGCTGTGTCCAATCACAGTCGGTCACAAGTATAAACATTGTGGCGGTTTCCAGGGATCTCTCCTTCTCTCTCCTCACACACCGATCGTGTGAGGAGAGAGAAGGAGAGATCTGATCAGTGAGTGAAACATTTTATTTTACATTTACTGTCTGCACAACACGCACCCCCCCCATATCAATAAAGAGAACCTGTCACAGCCCTTCAGAACCTGTCACAGCCCATCTGGATCTGTCACAGCCCATCAGAACCTGTCACAGCCCATCTGGATATGTCAACACCGCCATCGGTACTGCCATCAGCATAGCCATCGGTACCATCTGGATCTGACAGCCCATCTGTCACACCCCATCTGTCACAAAGGCCGCCATCAGTACCGCTAACAGTACCATCTGGATCTGACAGCCCATCTGTCACACAGGCTGCCATTAGTACCACTAACGGTACCGCCAATCAGTACTGCCATCGGTACCATCTGGATCTGACAGCCCATCTGTCATAACCCATCTGTTACACAGGCCCTCCATCACTACCACCACACAGTCCCGCCATAAGTACCGTCACACAGGCCATCAGTAACCTGTCAGTACCATCACACAGGCCTGCCATCAGTGAGCTGTCAGTAACACCAGAGTTCCATCACACAGGCCCGCCAAAAGTACAGCCATCATGTCTAGAAGAGGTTTTACAGCTGAGGAGGCATATAACATCCTTACCATGTCGGATGATGAGAGCAGCGGGGAGCTCTCAATATCCAATTCTGGTTCGGAATACGAGCAAGTGGAGGGTAGTAGATCGGAGTCCGAGTCAGCGGAGGAAACCGACCCTCCTAAAAGAGTAAGGAGATCAGGACCTAGATCAGGACTAAGATCAGAACACCTGCCTACCACCAGCAGCGCCAGACCCCATGAAGAGTACAAGTACTGGAATTGCACATCTAGCCCAAAGAATCCGGGCCCAGTCCTACATTCCGGATGCCCTGGCAAACCCCTTATGGTTGCCTGCCAACTCGGGATCCGCTACAATCTTTGTTCACAATTGGACTGTTTCTATTTGTTTTTCCCCGAAGATTTGTTGCAGTACATGTGGACCAAACAAATCTCTATGCAGAGCAATTTATTGCTGCCAACCCCAATTCGTCCTTACGCCCATATGTTTCATTGGCGACGTCTCACACTAGACAAATTCAAATTGTTTTTGGGCCTTACTTTTAATATGGGGCTTACAAAGAAAAACTAAATGCATGCCTACTGGTCCACCCACCCCATCCACCACATGCCCATATATTCTTCTGTACGGTATGACTATGCGTTTCCTACATTTCAATGACAATTCGCAGTGCCCTCCCCAAGATCATCCCAACCACGACAAATTATATAAGCTTCGCCCCCTAATAAATTCTTTTACCAAACGATTTTCTGAAGTGTTTATCCCCAACCAAAATATTTATGTAGACAAATCCCTTATCCACTTTACTGTCCAGCTGCAGTTCAAGCAGTATATCCCCAGTTAGATAGCCAGGTACGGGTTGAAATTGAATAAATTATGTGATTGAGCCACTGGATACGTGTACGCATTTTGTATTTATGAGGGCAAAGACTCCCAGCTCCATCCCCATGAGTGCCCCACATACATAGGAACCAGTGGTAAAATTGTGTGGGACCTTGCATACCGCCTGTTCAAAAAAAGGTTACCACTTATATGTAGATAATTAGTACAGCAGCTTGCCCCTTTTCCGTCACCCGTATCGTGAAAAAACCCTGGCCTGCTGTACCTTCCGAAAAAATAGGAAGGGCTTCCCACAGAATTTACTATCAAAATTACTACATAAGGGGGAAGTCGCATTCATGAGGAATGAGGAGGTGTTGGCCATGAAGTGGCGGGACAAGAAGGATGTTCACATGATGACTAACATTCACAATGACACCTTGGTGGAGGTTCAGAGAAGACGTGGCCCTGTAGTAAAGCCTGAATGTGTCCATGACCACAATCTGTATATGGGGGGAGTGGATTTAATGATCAGATGCTACAAAACTATATTTGTCAACCCGCAAGTCCAATTATTGGTATAAAAAAGTTGCATTTCATCTGTTTCATATGACCATGTTCAATTAATTTGTGTGCTATCAAAAATCACCCAAAAACAACCCATCACCTACCTCAAATATATTGAAAACATTGTCACTGCCCTTATTTACCAGCAAGGATCCGCAACATTTTCCCTATAACATCCCCCACCCCCCTGCAGAATCTGGAAGAAGAAGCCAAAAGAAATGTTGTGTATGCGCAAGTGGAGGAGCTAGAAGAGATGCAAGTTATTATTGTCCCCAGTGTCCCTCCCAACCTGGCCTGTGTATCGGTGATTGCTTCAAAAATTATCACACATCCATCAGATATTAGTTTCCCTTATTAGTAACAGACTGCCATTTCCCCATTTCAATTACCTGTGTGGATCATTTGTCTGCCACCATGTTTCTACCTTCCATGTTAATTGACCCTGGCCTGTTTACTGACAATGTCTTTGCCTGCCGTTTTAACAATGTTTCTGACTTCCACGTACCCCAACTTCAGCCTGTTTACCAACGATGCCTTTTCCTGCCGTTTTAACCATGTTTCTGACTTCCACGTGCCCCAACCTCGGCCTGTTAAATCGACCATGTTTTTGCCTGCCACCTGGACTGATCTTTTGCCCTTCTACTTAAGTACACAGGGGTCTCACATATGTGAGAGGCTTCAGAATAGCTTTCTGAGTAGAGAAAATCAGTTTTTGGTTTCCTGTGTTCCCAGAACAGTGTCTGGTTGCCCAAAGGCTTCAAAGAGATTTGGGTGGGAGAAGCCTCTACCACTGTCCCCCTGGACCTAAGCTTGATGGTCCTTCCTGCTGCCTGGACCAATACTTTGGCTGTGCTGCACCATATTGCTGCCTGTAATGACCAAGGACTTTATGGACTGTGTTTCTTTCTGCTGCCTGGACCAATACTTTGGCCTGCTGCCTCTACTGACTATGCACAGTATTTCTGCCTGGACATCTCTGCCTGCTACCTGGACCAACGCTTTGGCTGTGCTAACAGTATCTCTGCCTGTACTAACTATGTACAGTATTCCTGCCTGCTGCCTGGACAATTGCTTTTGCTGTCGCTGACCAAATCCCTGCCTGCTGCCTGGACCGATGCTCTCCTTTGTGGACCAATGCACTACTAAAACCACATGTAATCTTTTGTTATTTGGTATGTACATGTTATGTGTTAGAAATATGAAGGGCCTTCAAAAATGTGATCGGTAGTCAGGAAATTATATGTGTAATTTATACTCCTAGAACGACTGAAGGTGGGCCTCTGTATATGGCCAGGCTGTGTAAAAGTGTCACACAGGTGGTATCGGTAAACTCAGGAGGAGTAGCAGAATGTATTTCTGGGTGTCATTTTTGCTGTGTAGATGCTATGTGTTGAAAATATCTTATAAAGGGACAACTTTGTTTAAAAAAAAAAAATGCGTTTTAATTTTTTTCCCCACGTTTTCCAAAAACTTCTGGAAAAAAATGAACCGTTGAAAAGACTCATTATGCCTCATAGATTATGCATTGGGGTGTTAGCTTTCCAAAATGGGGTCATTTTGTGCACCGTTGTCCTGGTGCTCCAGGGCCTTCAAAAGTGAGATAGGTCGTCATGAAATTATATGTGTAATTTTTCTTCTAGAATGCCTGAAAGTGCTACTTGGATGTTGGGCCTCTGTATGTGGTCAGGCTGTGTAAAAGTCTCACACATGTGGTATCACCATACTCAGGAGGAGTAGCAGAATGTATTTTTGGGTGTAGTTACAAGTATGCGCATGCTGTGTTCAAGAAATAACCTGTCAATACGATAAGTTTGTGTAAAAAAAAATAAAAAATAAAAAATTCTTAATTTTCCCAAGAATTGTGGGAAAATATTACAACTTCAAATAACTCTGCATGCCTCTTACTAAATACCTTGGACTGTCTACTTTCCAAAAAGGGGTCATTTTGGGGATATTTGTACTTTCCTTGATTGTTAGGCCTTCAGTACATCAGGTGTGATCAGATGTGATTAATTTTCAGTGATTTGCACCCTAACTTGTAGACTCTATAACTTTCACACAGACTAAATAATATCCACTAATTTGGGTTATTTTTACCAAAGATATGTAGCAGTATAAATTTTGGCCCAAATTTATGAAGAAAAATTACTTATTTGCAAAATGTTACAATAGAAACTAAAAAAAAGTGTTTTTTTTTCAAAATTTTTGCTCTTTTTTTCGCTTATATTGCAAAAAATAAAAAACCCACCAAATAAAAAATACCACCAAAAGAAAGCTCTAATTCTGAGAAAAAAATTATAAAAATTTTGTTTGGATACAGTGTAGCATGACAGAGTAATTGTCATTCAAAGTGTGAGAGCACTGAAAGATGAAAATTGGTCTGGGCGGGAAGGTGTTTAAGTGCCCTGTATTGAAATGGTTAAAGTTTTACCAGATAAGATTTTTGTGAATTGAATATTTTCATTTGTTGCTATTTAAGACTGTATAAACCCTTTATGAATTTTTATTTGTAAAGCCGTGTACATTTAGAAAAGCCAGCACCTGTTCAATAGACTATTTAGCAGCAGCAGCAGGTATAATTCCGTGGGAGATTAGAGAAATGAACCTTCTCTTACAAACTTTCCATTTTACATTAAAATATGATCATATGTATTTGGGGAAGTGGCAAAGTTGACAGAAATTCCCATTAATCAATAATTTTATCAAATAATCAAATCAGTTTTTGTAACAAATATAAAAAATGACATATTTCCATAGCCACAGGTGTAGAATGGTGTTTTGCATCTTGGACGAATGATATGTATTTCTCTGTTCTGGCACATCAATGTGAGCCGGAAAACCAACAGGAATAAGAATTTGTCTTAATTGCCATCTTTTGAGACAAGAGTACAGGGTTGCGTCTTTCTGAATGAGACTGCGAGCAGCTGGTGCTTGTTGTGGAAGTAAACACAGAATGGGCTGAAAAATATGCAGTACATCGAAAATCAAAATATTTTTCTCTAGCACAGATTTTCTTTTTTTTTTTCCACTTTGGATATTGGTATGCAATAGGCAGCACTTACTTTACTTGTTTATACCGTATAGTTTTTATAACTCAGTGGGTTTAGGGAGAGGTTTATAAAACAAGCACAAATCTGAAATATGGCCACTTTCTTTTCATTGGATGTTTTTTCGTTTATCATAGTGCAGAATTGTACATTTTTACACTGCAATGTTTTTTAAGGTGATTTATACTGTTTCTTGGGCCCATTTATATTGTCGTGTTGCATTAACACATGTTGTGTGTCAGCTGCATTGCTGTATACCACTATACACAGTAATGAACCACCATCAGCGTGGTGTGCTGTGTCAAAAAAATGACTGCAAGTTTTCTTGTCAGCTCTGGTGTTTTGACAGCCCATCCAAAATGAATAGATGGCCTTTACAAAATGCATGTTAACACCTAACATGCATTAATGCACATATTATAACCCAACACACCAAAGCATACAGGTGTGAATCGGCTTTTACTCTGAGGGCTCATTAATACTTGTCCGTTTCTGGGTTTATTGGTTGAAATCAGACTCGAGTGTGATTGCCTTTGTGCACTTGATTATCAAGACTGGGGGGGGGTCTCTAAACTCTCTATAGAAAGGGCCAGTTTACTGTCCTTCAGTCTTTAGGGAAGCCAGACTGTGGCCAATGGGAATAGAAAAAGCCCCAGCATCAGTGGGAGTAAACAATGCCCCACTGTTGGTTTTAGAGGAAGGAATAGTGGCCTTTTCTTGGTGTCAGTGGGAGAAATAGTGCCCCATTATTGGTGTCTGTAGGAAGAATCGTTCTCCATCATTGGTGTCAGTGGGAAGCAAGGTGCCCCATCATTGGTGTCTGTTGGAGGAATGGTGCCCCATCATTGATGTCTGTTGTAGGAATGGTGCCCCATCACTGATGCCAGTGGGAAGAATGATGCCCCAAGGGCCCAGATAAAGGCAACCAAAGGGCCACATCTGGCCTGCAGGCTGCAGTTTAGAGACCACTGATCAAAACAATAATAGGTTAATGTCAAAACATATTCAGGTGCCTTTGGCAACCATATACAATACTCAAATAAAAACTTAAAATAAAAAACGTTTTCTTGGAGAAAAAACAATTCCTTCAGGTAAACTATATATAAGGGGAGTTCAGCCAAAACTGAACTTTTAGTTTTACAGGTATAAAAATAGATGCTAGTGTGGCAGTACTACATGCAGTAGTAAGTGGCAAGTGTGTCCTATTACTGATAGGTGGTGCACATGTTGCAGGCCAGTCCAGAGACCGTTAATCAAGATGGCAGACAACAGTGTTAGAGCACGTATGGAACAGCATGCGGTGATGAAGTTTCTTGTGAACAAAGGCGTAAAACCCACAGACTTTAAGCACAATAGAGTGATGAGATGCTCAACCGCAGAAAGACATTTGAATGTTGAAAATGTTTCAAAGATTGCCGTACATTCGTCAGTTACAATCCTGGCCGTGGTGATTCCCAGCCCACAGAAGTCATTTCTGTGATCATTCCACGAGTGGAACGCCTGAATCCTGGATAATCGATGCATAACCTGTCATGAAATTGCACAAGAGACAAATCTTTCTGGGGGAACGGTGAATACAGTCATTCACAAACATTTGCATTTTCGAAACTTTAGTGCACGCTGGGTACCAAGACAGATTTCCGCTTTTGACCAGCCTGGTTTGAGCACTAAGGGTGTCCTGTTTCTCCAGGACAATGTACAAGCTCATGCTGCTCACCAAACTTCATGCACATTACAGAAACAAATTTCCATCTGTTTGGACCCCTAAAAGAGTTCCTCGGAGGTCAGCATTTCAGCACTGTAGCAGGCTGTCCTAGGATGGTTCAGGCATACTGACAAATCTATCTATGCCGAAGTTTTCTAGGTATTAGTTAAACGCCGGGATAAGTGTATAAATGTAGCAGGCGAGTATGTCGATAAATACAGTTTGTTCTTTTATTATATAAACTCAAAAGTCCCAGTTTGACTTGAACGCCCATCGTACATTGCAAAGAGATTAGCAAAGGGCTAATTCACGCTGCATTGCCTGTCACTGCAAGGACACACAGGAAGCAATTGTTTCCTGTGTGTCCCATTCACATTGCAAAACAGGCTGGAGTTGCGCTGCAGCATGCTGCAATAAAAAGCAGAATTGTGTGGCACTGTACAGCAGCGCAGCACATCACGCAGCTGTACAGCAACTTTAATACTTTTGTACATTTCAAATAAAGTTTGTACAGGTTCAAAAAAAAGGAGCTGTGTGTGTGTGATGCGCTGAATCACGACCCACACTGCCCGTTATCGCATTTGGGAGCGGACAGAGGTAAAGCTTTTTGGCAAATGTCAGTTCCTGTGGGAATACAGCCTGAAAGAAATTTATGCTTGCCTGATCCTGACCTTAAATTGACTGTGGAACTAAGAGGCTTTATCTAATTTATCATCGTCTGAACAACTTCAGTGTTATAGGAAAAGAAGCATCATCTGTATCCCTTTAAATTAGGGATAGACTGAGCTAGGGGCTGACTAATAAGACCACAGCATGGTTTGCCCAAAACCAAGGAAATGTGCTTGTAATCCATGTGCTTGGAAATTCTCTTTTAACATCAATACAAATGATAACCCAGTTTGATTCAAAGTTTTGGAGATAAAGAAAGCTAGCATGACCTTTTGAGGTCTAAAGGTTTTTTTTTTTACCACTTTAGAGACAAGGATAAGTAGTATTACTCTGCACTTAAATATGAACTTGGTGTCTGTAATAAGTGTTTTTCAATCCTGATAATATGCTTAATTTCCAATTTTCTCAGCACTTTTGAGTCGCAGCAACTCTAGATTTAATTACTGATTCTTGAAGAAACTGTCTGATTCACCGAAAGAGCACTCTGATGACTCATATTGGTTGAAGAAGCCAGCTGTATCGCTCCAGCCTTTTCTGCATGAACTTTGTTTTGAATATTTTTGATGTTTTTTTTTATCAATTTAACATTTGCTATCAGTGATCTAGAGAGTTAAAGTGCCACTAAACTATGTCCTTATTCTCCAAAAATAATCCATACATTACAACTACCTAATGGCACTGTAACCTATTTTTCATGAAATTGTTTCTTACTGTGTTTTTCCACCTCCTTGTAACGTCCTCTGTAAACTCACAAATCTCTACTTTTCCCCCTCATTTCCATTTGTTTGGAATGAGCAGTGCATGATAGTAGTGTGCATTGCTCCATGTACTCTACAAATCCCATAGTCCACAGTGCATCTCAGGAGCAAGCAAGAGGAGATTGGCTACATCCCTACATACAGTGGATCATGGAGAATGACTGTAGCCACCCTCTAACAGGAAGTCAGATCACAGCCGCCAAAAAACAGAATTTAGTGTTACTTTAACACTAAAAAATGATAAAGAAGGCCAAATTTCATATTTTACTCTTTATCTTCCTGTTGTAATGCTGTTTTGTATTAAACCCTGCCAAAGTAGCATTCCAGACACCCTTTATCTATGGTGTGACAGAATTTATGCTATATGGACTATAAATACCCCTTCTATATTTGTTTATCTGAAACTTTCCACACAGAAATCATTTTCGCGTGTTTACCAGGAGAATCTTAAAGGATAAGTTCACTTTTACAAAAAAAAATAAAAAAACAAATGCATTTTTTTTTTGCAGGTGAAAAAATATGCATTTTTTATTTGTTTTGTTAGGATTCTGTAAAGCATTGCACCCATGATCAGCAGATTGTGTAATGCCACAGTCCTGCAGACTGGCTGTGTAGCTGTCTGCCCGTACCTCCAATACAGGCAGCTCAACAGCGCCCTGGTAGTTTATTGAGAACTACAAGCCAACAGCCGCAAAGACTTTTGGTACATGTAGTTTTCACATTCACAGAACTCCACTTGCCCAGCCTAGATTGCCTTAGATTGTAACAGCGAGCGGGTAAGATGCCCCACTTATTGTCAAAATGGGGAATCGGGGGGGGGGGGTGCGGAAGCTGGTGTATTTTTTAACATATTACATATATTTATTATTATTTATTATTATATTTATACATATATTACATATTATATTACCCTAAATATGGGTGTAACATATCCTGTAACTACTTTGCAGAAAAAAAGCCTGTTTGCAGAGCCTTATCCCCATCCATTGCTACATATAGTTAGAGGCAGTCTGAAAGCAAACATCGTAAAATGTAGATTTAAAATTAATTTAAAAAATATATTATATATATATATATATATATATATATATATATATATATATATATATACTTTCTTTAAAGTTAATCTCCCTAATTCTCTTATGTATTTTCATTTTTGTGTTTTGTTGAGATGGATTAATATAAGTCTATGTACCCTGCAAATTATTAGCCTGTCTGCTACTAGGTTTATTTGTATAAAAAATATAATCCATTGCTTCCCTTATTTATTGTGAACCATTTATATTTCATGTTAAAGTGGATGTAAACCCTCACATATACCTAGTGAAGTGAACAGCCTCAGATGATACCCAGAGATGAAACAAATCTCATTACATAAGTTTTAGTTGTATACCTGCTGTCTTCAGCTTGCTATATTCTTTGGAATTCTAACATTGTGCTGGAAATTTTCCTTCCTCATTCAACAGCAGGAGTGTATTGTTGGCATACACTGTGTGACAGCTGATTGGAGGAAAGGCACCCCCCGTCCCACCCCACATAGGCAAAGGAAGGAAGGAACGTGCAGACCTGTGCTGTGAATAGACCAGTTCTCTTCTAATCTATATATAGCGCCCATCTCAATACAAAATTCAGGCTGGTTTTATCTCCCGTCCCGGAGAACTTGTCAGAAGCTATCATGCTGATAACAGAAGAATGAAGCAGCAGAAAGATACAGAACTTACGGCTTTGGAGAGAGATACGAAAACACTACAGATAGAAGTGCCCAGGTCAAATTTCATGAATCAAGTTTACATCCACTTTAAGTCACCTTTTGCTTGATTATATCTGAGGATATACAGTGCCTTGCAAAAGTATTCACCCCCCTTGGTTTTTACCTATTTTGTTACATTACAGCCTTTAGTTCAATATTTTTTTAATCTGAATTATATGTGATGGATCAGAACACAATAGTCTAAGCTGGTGAAGTAAAATTAGAAAAATATATACATAAAACTATTTTTCAGAAATAAAAAACTGATAATTGGCATGTGCTTATGTATTCACCCCCTTTGTTATGAAGCCCATAAAACGCTCTGGTGCAACAAATTACCTTCAGAAGTCACATAATTAGTGAGATGATGTCCACCTGTGTGCAATCTAAGTGTCACATGATCTGTCATTACATATACACACTTTTTTGACTGCCATAAAGACCAAGGAACTCTCCAAACAAGGAACAATGTTGTTGAGAAGTACAAGTAAGGGTTAGGTTATAAAAAAATATCCAAATCTTTGATGATCCCTAGGAGCACCATCAAATCTATCATAACCAAATGGAAAGAACATGGCACAACAGCAAACCTGCCAAGAGACGGCCGCACACCAAAACTCACGGACCGGGCAAGGAGGACATTAATCAGAGAGGCAGCACAGAGACCTAAGGTAACCCTGGAGGAGCTGCAGAGTTCCACAGCAGAGACTGGAGTATCTGTTCATAGGACGACAATAAGCCGTACACTCCATAGAGTTGGGCTTTATGGCAGAGTGGCCAGAAGAAAGCCATTACTTTCAGAAAAAAACAAAATGGCACGTTTTGAGTTTGCAAAAAGGCATGTGGGAGACTCCCAAAATGTATGAAGGAAGGTGCTCTGGTCTGATGAGACTAAAATTTAACTTTTTGACCATCAAAAGAAAACGCTATGTCTGGCACAAACCCAACACATCACATCACCGAAAGAACACCATCCCCACAGTGAAACATGGTGGTGGCAGCATCATGCTGTGGGGTTGTTTTTCAGCAGTCGGGACTGGGAAACTGGTCAGAGTTGAGGGAAAGATGGATGGTGCTAAATACAGTGATATTCTTGAGCAAAACCTGTACCACTCTGTGTGTGATTTGAGGCTAGGACGGAGGTTCACCTTCCAGCAGGACAATGACCCCAAACACACTGCTAAAGCAACACTTGAGTGGTTTAAGGGGAAACATGTAAATGTGTTGGAATGGCCTAGTCAAAGCCCAGACCTCAATCCAATAGAAAATCTGTGGTCAGACTTAAAGATTTCTGTTCACAAGTGCAAACCATCCAACTTGAAAGAGCTGGAGCAGTTTTGCAAGGAGGAATGGGCAAAAATCCCAGTGGTCAGATGTGGCAAGCTCATAGAGACTTATCCAAAGTGACTTGGAGCTGTAAAAGCCGCAAAAGGTGGCTCTACAAAGTATTGACTTTAGGGGGGTGAATAGTTATGCACATTTATTTATTTCAGTTGTCAATTTACACAGCGCTTTTACATATGCATTGTACGTTCACATCAGTTCCTACCCTCAAGGAGCTTACACTCTCTTACACAGGTCCTTAACTGACATTCATACATACTAGGGACAATTTAGACAGGATCCAATTAACCTACCAGCATGTCTTTGGAGTGTGGGAAGAAACCGGAGTACCCAGAGGAAACCCACGCGGGCACGGGGAGAACATGCAAACTCCAGGCAGGTAGTGTTGTGGTTGTGATTCGAACCAGCAACCCTTCCTACTGCTAGGCAAAAGTGCTATCCACTACACCACTGTGCCGCCCACCCATTGACTTTTTCTGTTATTTTGTCCTATTTGTTTGCTTCACAATAAAAAAAAACTCCAAAGTTGTGGGCATGTTCTGTGAATTAAATGATGCAAATCCTCAAACAATCCATGTTAATTACAGGTTGTGAGGCAACAAAACACGATAAATGCCAAGGGGGGTGAATTCTTTTGCAAGGCACTGTATACTCAAAATGTAAATGTATCAAAAACATACATGTGCTTTATGAATAGTTGTGCCAATGCTGAAGGAACAGCTGTATTGGTATTATTTAAAGTGAAACTTTGTTTTTGCAATCAACACTATTAACATTTTAATACTTATGCTTCTAGCCCTAGTAAATAGAAATGAAGGTATATGATATTTAGCTGTTTTAAAGTGATTCTGAAGGCAATTTTTTTTTTAAATATCAAACATGTCATACTTACTATAAAATACATACCATACTTACAAATCCATTGCTCGGAGCAGCCAGATCCTCTTCTTCTGGGGTCCTCACACAGAGAGTGTGGCTCGGCCCTGCCCCCGCTGTCTGCTCACTGGCTATGTTTGACAGCAGCAGGAGCCAATGGCTGGGGGAAGGAGGGGGGAGCTGCATGTGGAAGGTTTTTTACCTTGACGCCTTGATTTAAACCTTTTTAACTTGATGTAAAAGGCCTTGTACTTTTTTAGAACCAATTTAAATCTTTTTTTCACATTTCTTTAGTTGTTTCCCGATTTCTGGCCTAGGCCAAAATGTTGCAATACATTCTTTTATTTGGAAGAGGGTCTTTCTCAGCTATGTGCACACTCCTGTCGGCATGCCTGGCCTAAGGACAGATGGATCCCAGAAAGTAAATGCTACGTGAATCACCCAGATAGCAAACAATTGTGCTGCAAGTTTAAAAATGACTTGCTAAGTTATTGCTGGACTCGCCAGGCTTCACGAGTTTCTTGCACAATTGCAGAAAGTCCTCATTGCATGACTCCAGATCAACTTTTCTTTGCAAACATTCTGCAAGTCTGTTGCAAGTTCTGGTTCAGTTATGTTGTGCGATAGTCATCCCACCACAGGGGTCCCTGTGGCTGAATTTTCATGCTGTAGACTTACAGAGCTCTTGCTTTAAACTCACCACTGCAACTTTACTCTTGCTAGAGACTTGCCATGCAAATTTGCTACAAATTGGAAAAGTGTCAACTAGAACTTGTGCTTCCAGTGCTCTGTAAGTGCACAACTTGCCAGTGAAAATGTGCAGCAAGTTAACAGACTAATTACAAGGCAACATTGCCACACATTTGTGGCAAGTTATCCTTGCTATCTGGGCATTTGCCCTTACTCAAGATTTCTGTGGTTAGAAATGCTAGGAGGTGTTTTCAAAGTGATTTCTCAACAAAATAAAGCATGGAGACATAGATGGATGGATGAGTTTGCTTTAAATATCAAAACTGAAATATGTTGTGTTTTGTCTTGTAGTGATTCGATACAATTAGGTTCCACCTTAATTTAGGAGGATATGCATGAACATAACTATACACAGGTACAATAGATAATTTGATTAAATTCTGACTCTTTTGGACAATCACATGACTCTGGGGTTGATTTACTAAGACTGGAGCATTCAAAATCTGGTGCAGCTGTGCATGGTAGCCAATCAGCTTCTAACTTCAGCTTGTTCAATTAAGCTTTGGCAACAAAATCTGGAAGCTGATTGGTTTGTATGCAGAGCTGCCCCAGATTTTTGCACAGATTTTGTTTTAGTAAAGAAATCCCTCTGTGTGCATCAGGATCAGATCAGTGCATGATATTCAGATGAACATTTGTTTGAACTAGCTTGAAAATTTGCTCACTGTTAGATTCGGACAGTGTTTGAGGAGGTCTACTGACAGTATCTTACATTTACTATAAGAGATTGAAGAAAATGATTGGAAGATCTTGTTCCCCGGAGCTTGACTTTATTGCCCAAAAGGAATGCCACATGCGGGTTTGATTGTTTTATGATTTTTTCCTTCCTCTATGGGTACTTTAAACAGCCTTTCACCTCAAAACTAGTTCAATGGTTGAATCACCCACTGACTTATTGATTTTCTTAGGGATATTGCACTGTTCACAGCTCCATCTGTAAGCAGGGGTAGTTAAAAAAAAATGGTGTTGGAAGACTCCTAGGCAGAGGAGTGATGTGAACAGGCTACCCCTGATACATGCCACGTAGGTCTGTAGCCTTGAAAGACTTTGAGTTAGGCCATAGCACTTTAAGAGGGAGACCTCAATAAAGGAGGGCCTGCAAGAAGGAGTATGGGAGAGCTGGCTGGACACTCTGTGTTCTGATATTGAGCTGTGTTCTGTTATTGAATTTTGTTCTGTATGGGAAGCCATGGAGCTGAAAGAACGTTGTGACGGTTCAAGAAATGTTGCTACTACAGTATAAAAATATTAAATGGCTGCTTGTGTGGGCATTCCTTATTATCAGAGGTGGGGCTCTGGCCAGGAGAATGTGTGTAGCCAAGATGGCGGAGTCTCTCCCTCTTACAGGTGTGTGTGTACACTTTACCATCTCTGAGCATGCAGGAGATAGGAGGAACCCCTGGCTTGAGGAGAGCTGGCAGGCAATCCAGGAGGCTTTCATGTCCACCTACTTTAGTAATTCAAGAAGAGTGTTCAGTATGAATTATTTACTTTATGGAATGTATCCGGTAATTATAACTCCTGCAACAATAGTGTGGTATTGATATCGGAATATCAGGAGAGATATCTCACCACTGGACTTTGTGGGAATGAGTTTCACATGAGAGTCAACTTCTTCTGTTAACTGAATTGTCAGTTTTCCATGGACTGACACTTTCATCTTTCATTTTTTTATACCACCTCGGGGTGTGGTAAGGCTGCATCACACCATGTTGCTAACCAGTCAGTGTTTTGCAGGCAGTGCACATATACATTTTTAATTATAAGTCTATTAAGTTTTTATAGTCTATAATATTCTTAAAAACTGAAAACCTCTATATAAAATAGACAAAGAGAAACTGAAAATTTATGGGATTATATTTATGAGCATGGGGTTGCCATGGGATATATAGATTGGGTGATACATCTGTTAAGCCAAATGCACAGTGTCTACTAGTTGGGTCTGTTCAGTACTGATATATCGCGGCACTCTAGAAGTAATTCCAGTGCATTACACAATCTCTGTAAATCACCTAAGGCACTCATTAGAAAGCCGCAGCCGGTTCTGGACAAACAGTTTAAACCGTATTTTTTTATATTAGTACTGTATATTCTGCATACTTAAATAAAGGATTACCTGAGGACAAGGTTTTGTGAGCACCAGCATTTGAGATTTTTACAGCGAGAATTATAATGTTTTAATTGGGCAATGAACTAAAAAAATATATATCAGAAAATAGTCTAGAAGCACTTAAAGTGTATATAAAGACAACATTTTTTTGGTTTTGGAAAGAATAGAAGAGGAGTTCGAACTTCTGTCTGGTTGTTATTGCTAAACTAGAAGCCATGAAAACCACTGAGTGAATCTATCAATTAAGTTATATAGCACGTGAACTCATTGCTTTAAAAGAAAAAAATAATATTGGGAATAGATTCTCTGTCGCAAACTGAAATGCAAGCCAGGACTCAATGATAACTATGGCAACAGTGCGCCTTCAGCAAGTACATATGAGGGGCAAGAAACGGCAGATATATGCCCATAGATTATTGGGGAGATTTATGCTTTGCAAAATAAAGCTGGCCATACATATATTTTTGTTTGAACATTCATAGAAAAATCGGTCATCGTCGGCAAATCATGCGAGGAGGGAGTGGGGGCCGAGCTGCGCTGTGTGTGTCTATGGACACACGGAGCCCAGGTCGGAAGCACACCTGCGCATGTGTCCTCAGAGCAAGCAGCTAACTATGGGGGAACACTGAAAAAAATGCCGGCAAGGGACCCCAGAGGAAGAGGTTCAGGTCTACTCTGTGCAACACCATTGCACAGAGCAGGTAAGTAACATGTTTGTTAATTGAAGAACAACAACCTCTATAACCGCTTTTATCCAGAAGTATATGTTACTGTATGGTAATATCATACTTCCAAATAATTTATTTGCTTCTTTTTATATGCTGGTCATACAACATTTTTTCTTTGCTCAGCTATACTTGAACAAAAAGTTGGTGAAACTTTTCATTCAAGTATAGCTGACAATTCCTACATACTTTCACAATTCTATTCCGGGCGCCTCTGCCAATCAAACTACTAACAGGCTTTTTTTTTTTTTTCTGCAAACTCCTTTTGCATACAACCAACTCCTTGCACCTGCCTGAGAATCCCAGAGAGGACTCAGGATAGGAATACCCGAGGCTTAGAAAGCAAGTGTGTGCAGTTCCTCTGAAAAGTGACTTGTCCAATATCACTACAAACTGTAACTTGTATGTTTGCATTAGGAGGGATGTGCTAAGCCTACACCTACTCCACCAGTCCAGCACATCTCTGTTATCCTACTCCCAGTAGCAGTCCCATCCCTTCGAGCACCTAGCGCGCACCTGATGCATGCTCTCACTCAACTCTCTAATTTCCATACTTCGTGACCAGGCTATAGATCTCCAGATCCGGGGTACTATTGGATACCAACCGCTAGGGAGGGAGCCAGAACATCGACCCCCTCACAACCTGAGGACTTGTCACCTTACCAGGTACAATGTCCAATGACTGGCTGCATGCAGCTTGTTTCTTTACTTGGTTATCCATAACAACTACTGTACATTCCTCTTCTTGTCTTGCTGAGTAAACCTTGCTGTAGTAGTATTACTTCATACTCCATATGTGCTTTACAGACTTTAGTTCTTTGAAGATGAAAGTCCATCATGGCATTGTCAATAGCTTGTTTGTTCTCGGCAAATCCCAGTCCTTCAATAGCGCCACTGACTGTGCTCACAGGTGATGCTGTAAATCCTGAACCCATTACAACCTGCCTTTTTCACCTCAGCTGTTCCCCTTTTTATAACACAGGTGGGCTGTTAGGACCAAAAGCCTGGGAACTGAGCTTACAACTTTTTAACCCATTCCCCCAGCCTGGGCCATCGGCTAACTTGCTAGAACCACATATTTCAACCTGCTTATATGCATGCAGAAAAAATGTAGGTTTATTGATACTTTAAAGGAATCCCAGACATAATAGTGGTTTCATTAAATATGTGAATTTTCCCAATTGAAAACCACATTCATAGTTAGAATTTTGTTAATTCAAGAAACAAATCCCACCCTGCTCCCTTGAATTTTCTCATCACTACAGTTGAATTTTGATTTGACCCCACTCACCATTAGAAAATTAAACAAACGTTTCAAAAAAGAAAACTCCTGAATTGCTTTTCTCTCAGTAAGTAATGTACATTTCTGCAAGAAACTCAAGCCTGTATCTGGCCTGTAATGGTGAAGGGGGAAAAGTAAGTTTGACAGTAGTTGCAGCCTCTTTTTGGCATCCCAATTTACTGCAATCCTAGTCTGCAAAAGTTTGTGATGGGGCTGCTGGGGGGGGGTGGTGATGAAAAAAGTTTTACTTATACCACCAACAAGCACCCTCTGGCATTGTCCCTGACAATGAGTACTGCCGTATGGCATTACAGTGCTTGCACTGCCAAAATTGCAGCAGCATTTAGTCAGGGCAGCCGATTTATTTAAATGGGGTGCCCAATACTCCACAATAGATCCTACCACTCCTGTTGTATTTTCGCGGCAGTTTTCTGTAGCATTAGAAACGCTGAATATCTTGCGAGGGCCTTTGGTAATTTGGGGGACTGCATCTCACGGTGAGTCACAACTATTCCCCAGTTAGAGACTCTCCTTACTTATTAAAGAGAAGTACAGGCATACCCCATTTTAAGTACACTCACTTTACATACACAGATAGTTCAGATTCCCCGCTACTTGGAAACACACTCCCTGACCACCTCTACAGCCCCTGACACCCCCACTACAGTCCCTGACACCCCAGAAGTGAAAAAAGGTATTGCTTCACTTTAAGTACATTTTCCTTTTACATACATGCTCTGGTCCCATTGTGTACTTAAAAGTGGGTTATGCCTGTAGTTGTGACTGCGCAGGGGACAGGTCAGACAGCTGCAGATAGACTGCTGCTATTCCACACAGGAATAACCAGTATCACAGAAATAGATGAAATCTTTTCCACTAATAAACATCCACTGATAGGTCGGAACTGTGGATCTCATCTGTATTACCTAAATACTATAACCATTCTATAATATGGCTATATTCCTTAAAAGGTCCATATCTAAAAAAATTTAATAATTACAATACTACTGCTACTAATATTAATACTACTGTGCAGAATAGGTATCAGTTATAATGATCGTATATTCACTTTCAGCCATTAGTCCAGTAATGTTTTTTAAATTACAGTGTGCATTTTACATTTTTGATAAGCATTTGGAGATATGGAGTTATGGGATACTATTACTAAGTTTCCAGCTGCTTTAGGACAATATTATCTGCAATATATGATGGGTGAGGAGAATCAGCCTGCATTTGTGTTATATCCATGTATAATGGATTAAAATTGATTACAATTAGCCTAGAAACTGGGGCATTGCGAGTACAGGGACACGAGGTGAGCGCATGCACAGTTTATACGCTTCCGCCCGAAACTTGCACGGATGGTATAAGAGGAGTGGTTGCCGAGCCATACAGCCAATCCCATGATTAAGTCGGTGTGATGAAACATGTCGGGGCGTGGCTGTACGGCAATCATCAGAGCTAGCATGTGACATGTGATGCATCAAGCCGAACCAGGAAGCGGAGATCCAAGTCTGAGGAGCGAGTGGGGGTGAGATAACATCCGCATACCTCGAGTCCACCGTGACCGCAATACACCATTTTTTGGGCACCTATTGGAGAGTCTTGCTGTGTCATTTTTGGTTTGCTTTTAAAGGAAACTAATGTGAGTGTAAGGCCCCTTTCACACGAGGCAGACTCCGTTTCCACGGAGCCCGCCTCAGTCCGCCGGCTCAGCGGGAGAACAGTCCATTGATCTCCGCTGAGCCGGCGGATGACAGGTCCCTCTCTGCTCACTGAGCGGGGAGGGGCTTGTCAGGCACCACTGCCGCCTGTGGAGGGATCGTATGAAAACGGACAGTATGTCCGTTTTCATCAGATCTCACCCGATCCGATCCGCCAGCGACGGACCTGGACGTAGGGCCATCCGTCTGCTTTTAGCAGATCGGACCGGGTCGGATGTCAGCGGACATGTCTCCGCTGACATCCGACGCTCCATAGACTAACATGGAGTGCCTGTTCAGGTCCGCCGTCAAAACTGACAGACGGACCTGAACGGTCCAATCGTGTAAAAGGGGCCTAATGGTTGAAGTTTGCACAGTGTTTATTAAACTGGTTTTACGTTATTACACTATCAGTGCACTCTTTATTATTTACATGTGGAGAGATTTGGTACATACACGGCTGGATTTTTGAAAGTCTTTTAAACCTTTTCTGTGATGTTTACACGTCCTTTTTGCCAAGCACGGGGGTGTAGGGCGTATCAAGTTGGTGAGTGTGTTATCTGACGGGAGAGGAATCACTGACACACTGGTGTGGTGAGTGAATAGAAAATTACTACACTAAATCAACTTTACTGGATCAAGTTTATGGAATTTTTTTGCTATTAGATTTTATTTTTCACATCTGTCACAGGGTGATTTGATCACTAATCATTTTTGTTTATGTTTTCACATGTGTGTTTAGATTTTGACATATAGTGTTAAAAAAAAAATACTATTCACAATCCCTCACAATTGTTCAATATAACAAAAATTTTCTGTCATCTATGGTCAGGCCATAATCTATCTATTTAGACTCCATAGACCGACATTCTCAAATATAACACCTCACAGGGATTTCATAAAACAGGAATATAGTCCAGTGACAAAAATACACAGATGAGGAAAGCGAATAACATCTCCTGAAAAACCCCTTTTACACTATCATCAGACAGAAAATGAGAATCTAATACAGGCAGTCCCCGGGTTACAAACAAAATAGGGTCTGTATGTTTGTCCTTAGATTGAATTTGTTTGTGTAGCACTACCCCCGAAGGAGCTGCTGATAAATGTTCTATTCTGCACCCTGCCTCTCAACCCCCAAGAACGGTCTCGACCCCTCTGGCACACCTATATAGTGATATGAGTGTGGGACCCAGCAGTAAAGAGAACACAGTAATGATACACTATACAGTATATTTACTGTAACCTTGGAACCCGTCACTTCACCAGCTGTAATAATAGATAGAGACTCACACAGGATATCAATTAACCATTTAGAAAGTTTACTGAAATGGAAATTTAACACAATGAGTAGTGTGATAACTCAGAGATAATAAATGACAATATATAACAGCCAATATATATGTGAAACTGTGAATTCAATGATCACCATGGGCTGCAGTATAATGTCATGAACATACAACAGTACAATGCAATGCATATATCCCGTATTCAAGGGCTCCTCCTAGGTTGTAATGCAATGTTCCAAATGCAAAATAAACTGCAATGCTTTGTAGAAAATGAATAAAGTTGCTTGTCTTCAGAATCTTCAGCTAGCTTATGTATTAGACTGCAGTATTTGTAAACCCAAACAGGGAAACAAGTAGAAAGCAAACTGCATGATAAATGACGCACTGGTAATTGCGCACTTGCAAATATAAGGCACTTATAATCAGGGCTTTTTTTCTCAGAGAATAGGTTCAGGAACTCCCCTTTTCAAGTCACCCCTTGTCTTCGCCCCCTATCCACCTCTGAGCACTGCCCCTTGGTTCCATCCTCTACCCACCTTCCAGTACGGACCTTTTTAGAGAATACAGAACCAAGTATCATTTTGTGGTGCTAAGTAATTTGTATAGATTTTATTATTAAGCATTAATATATACACCCTTCTTTCAACAATAGACTCCCTGAACAAAATGACCCTCCAGTAACAAAAGATCCACCCCAGTAACAACAGATCCACCCCAGCAACCATAGACCCTTGTCAGCAACAACAGATCTCCCAGAAGCCAGCATCAATAGACCCTCCAGCAGCCAGCAACAATAAACCCCTCTCTCATCAGTAGATCCCTCCCAGCAACAATTGGCCCCCGGCAACTATAGATCCCCCATCAGCCAGCATCAATGGACCCTCCAGTAGCCAACAACAAAAGACCTTTCCCATCAACAATAGATCTCCCAGCCTCCAGCACACCCCAGCACCCTTTGCTACATACATTCAGTGCAGGAGGTGCCGAAACTGCGTTCCCCCACGTTCCCGCTGAAAAAAAGCCCCGCTTATAATACTTCCTCCTTAGCAGTGGGTATAGTTCAGTATTGACTTTATAGCACAGAGAAACAAATCCTAAAGTTCCACTGTATGCAGCCCGTGAATAAGTGAGATCACATCTGTGGGACTACAAGTCTCACCAACAGTCTGTAAACACACTCAGTTAATAATGTACTCTACTGAAATAGGCATGTGCCCTTCTCACCAAGTAGACCCAGAAGATGTGAGGCTCCATCCAGACTCCCCTCCCAGTGTCTCAGTCTGATGAAAGATGGCTCCGTCCACGCTGTATCATTCCTCCGGATAGCTGAGGTGCAGATGGCTTCAAATGCTCTGAAGCGCAGACCGATCCTCCTGCTCAATCAGCAGGGCCATTCACAAGGATCCCTCTGAGGCGGGCGATCCACTCTCCACTGTAGGCCGCAGGCTCTTCCAGCTCTGGGCGCACACACACAGACCTCCTGCTGTGTGTTGAATGGCGTCCAGAGAGGCCGAAAACCTGCCACGCCTGTCCCTTTATCTGCTTACCCAGCAGGCTGTTCTGTGACTTGGCATTCTGGGTAGGTGAACTGGGGGTCAGTGGTTCCCAGACTGATTTTAGCACAAGAGTCACTACTTCATTAAACTACATCTCCCACAATGCTTTGCAATGCTGCTTCACAGAAACTGTTCACAGAAACTAAACAAAAGTCTTAATAGCATTAAAAGGACACTAGAGAGAGCCAAACTCTTACTTAAAGAACAACACATTATTTAGCATGATAGCTTGGTCACAACCCGGGCGCTACATAGGTAAATCAGAACAGGTACATTCTTTAAGCTTTTTGGATAGCATAGGGAAGGGTTAACACCCCTGTAACGTTTGTTTTGCTGTCTTTGCCCCTGTTGAGAAGATTTCACCTCACTTTCTGTCCCAATAACAATTTTGAAAATTTGGGGTTGTTGTAGAAACAAGCCTTGGTGATAAAGCATCAGTGGCGACACCTTTTTGCCATGATGTAAAAAGGGGGTGCATCATTTGAGCCCACTTTCTCGAGACAGTGGCCACCCAGCCCTGTTTGTTTAAATGGTTAATGGTATGTATTTTATGTTAATGGTGGTGAGAGTACTGTCCCTTTAAATATGTTAAGGAGGGTATCCAGGTCGGATCCAATGGGATTTCAGGGAATATTCTGGAGTTTCCCCTGGGAGGTGATAAAAGGGCTGCAGAGGGTCTCCTCTTCCTCTTGCAGCAGCCAGGACCACAAGTGAAAGAGCTCCCTCTCTCCCTCCCCAGGGAACAGAATATCTGTGGAAGATGGAAGACCTTGTCCGAGTTTTTATGGAAAAGATGGAGTGCCGCTGGGGTGAAGCCTGGCTGCGCCGCTGCTTGGCTCTAGCTGAAGCTGAAGAGGAGAGCCAGATTGTCAACATCAGGCGGTGGAGGAGGAGCAGCAGCTACAGTGTGCACCAGTGAGAGTGCAACCTTTCCCTAGGAGAAGAATGAGCCGGAGCATGCCTCCAGAGCGTCCATCGTTGAGGGCGGGAGAAGAGGATTGTTCTCGCCAAGCAGGAGGAGAAGAAGAGGACAGCGTGGGGGCGGCACCCAGGAGACGGTCGGGACAGAAGAGGACCTGCTTGCAGTCACCTGCAGGATGGAGAGGCGGTGGGCATTCAAGACAGTGGGCAGAGTGGCCAAAGGGAATGGTGCCACCCGCCTCAGCAAGCACTCAGCAAGCGGCAGCTCTCCCACAGCTGTCGGCTCTGCACAGTGACCTGGTCCCAGGTGCACTTTTCAGCAATGTGTAGCCGGGTCAACAAGCTCCGCTGTTACCAGCTGGGCAGAGTGAGTTGTCTTTGCAAAATGTGTTGCCTGATATTATGGGATATCTGTCCAGTATTGCTACTGCTCTCTCTGCTGCTAGCATTTCCGCCCCTGCTGTTTTTCCTGTCTGTCTAGCAGCATCCACATCTGGATCTGCCTGTGTCTCTGCCTCTGCCTCGGTTTCTTCAGTCACTGCTCCTGTGTCACTGGGTCAGCTAGAAAGTGCAGGAGATACACACACACACACACACACACACACACACACACACACACACCCATTCCTGTTAGTGGGACTGTAAATAGGTCAGTTCCGGAATCCTGTATGAAGGAGGTGATGCCTTGTGAGATCTCCCCTTTAGGTTACCACTTACCTATGCTAATTAAAGAAAAGACCTGTAGGGGAGATTTTGTAGATGTTTTATCCCACAATCCTGCAGCCAAAGATTTTATCCTTAACAATTGGTTACAAGCGTTTTGTGTTTTTGCCTGCGTGTTAGTGGAGAAGCATCCTAATTTGAGCGGGGGTCTTTTTTAACACCTAGATCACGTGTTGGAGGCCTATAAAAGCTTTATAGGCCTGGGCTGGTACTCCTATTATGAGTCATTCCGCCAGAAGCTGGCTGTTCATCTATCCCTAAGATGGGGGATGAAGGAAGTAGGCCTATGGCTAAATTTGATCCTTCCACAGAAAGCGAATACGGCTAAGCGGAACCCTGTTAACCCTGTCAGCTCAGATTATCGCAGGGGTTGTTGTTTTTCGTTTAATGAGAGTCAATGTCATTTTAATACTGCATGTAAATACAGACATGAATGCTCCTTCTGTGTGGGGCCACATCCAGTGGTGGGGTGTTTTAAAAAGATTGCAGTAGCAGGGCCCCAGCCACAGCGGGATATTTTTCCCAAAAGCCTGCACGCCAGTGAGGCTGCAAAATATGTGCCCCTAGCTGGACTTCTAACCAAACATGGAGAAAGCACTTTTGCTTCTTGATTTTCAGTCGGTTTTCCTCTTCCGTCCTTCTCGGGTAAGGGGTGCACTATTGTAGATAATTTAAAGTCGGTTCAACGATTTCCGGACGTGGTGCCAGAGAAAGTTTTTAAGGAGATTGCGGAGGGTCGCATGGCAGGTCCTTTTCGATCTCTGCCTTTCAAAGATTTCCATATCTCTCCACTAGTTGTGGTTCCTAAGAGGGAACCAAATACCTTCTGGTTAATCCAACATCTCTCTTTCCCAAAAGGGGGATTGTTGAATGACGACATTGATGAGGCTCTGTGTTTGGTCAATTATGCGACTTTTGAAGAGGCAATTCTTAAAGTTAAGTCGTGCAGCCAGGGGGACTTGCTGGCCAAAGCCGGCATCAAGTGGTCTCTCAGGCTTTTGCCAATCTCCCCATCAGCTTTCAGTTCGTTAGGATTTTATTTTGAAGATCATTATTTTTTTGACAAATGCCTCCCTATGGGATGTTCTTTGTCCTGTACATACTTCGAGACATTTTCCATTTTTTTGCATTGGGTTATTCTTTTTGAATCCAGACAGGACTCAATAGTGCATTACCTAGACAATTTCTTATTTATAGGTCCGGCAAAGTCTGGCATGTGTTCACGGCTGCTACAATTGTTTGGTGTTATTGTGGAACATTTTGGTGTTCATCTGGCAACAGAGAAGACTTGTCTTCTTTCAACTCATTGAACCTCATTGCTTTCTTTTTAAGGAGACGGAAGGTTTTGTTGAAAGAAATGCAGTCGCTGTTGGGCCTCCTGGCTTTCCCTTTTAAAATAGTGCCGGTGGGTAGGATTTTCTCTTGGCGTCTATATTTTTCCACTTCGGGTTTAAAGTCCCCATTTGCTCACATCTGCTTGACAGCTTCCCTTGAAGATGACTTGGTGGTGTGCTTCCGATTCTTTTGAGTTTTTTAACGGAAGGTCCTTTTTTCAGTCGAATTTTATTTTTGCCCCAGACTTCCACTTATTCACAGACGCGGCGGGTTTGAAAGGTTTTGCGGCTATCTGGGGGTTGCATTGGAGTTGTGAGGCGTGGCCAGAATCTTGGATTCGGAAGAAGGCTACTAGGAACATTGTGATTCTTGAGCTCTTTCCGATGTTAGTAGCGGTGTCCCTTTGGGGACAGTTCTTTACTAACAAACGGATTCTGGTGGAAATTGGCAATAAAGGTGTCCTTTTTGCTATCAACTGCCTTTCTTCTAGCTCTTTATATGTCATCAAGATCCTGTGGCATTTGTTTTTTTTATGTTTGAAATTTAAGATCTGGATTAAGGCCAAGTACACGCTGGGTGTTGAATATCGTATCTGACTCTCTTTCCCTTTCCAGGTGCAGCGGTTTCACCAATTGCTTCCTGGGGCAGACGCGGAAGGGATGCAATGCCCAGTTTACCTTTGGGATCTGATGCCGGATTTTGATGCTATTAGACGCTCAGTCGCTCCTGGTACATGGGCGGATTACTCCGCCGCTTGGAGGAAGTGGATAAATTTTGCTGTCAATGCTGGTTTTGCTTGGGATGCCCCCACTGAGCAGGCTGTTCTGGCTTTTTTGTCCTTTCTTGATGGGTGGGCAACCTTCATATGGTTTTCTGACAAAGACCCTGGCCGGGGTATCCTTTTTCTTTTGCCTAAGATGACTTCCACCTTGCTCCTTTTTTTTACCGTGAAGCAGACATTGAAGGGTGATAAGAAGGGAAACTTTGCTCCCGATGGAAGACGGCCTATTTCTTTAAATATTCTTAAGCAACTTTGTGAAGCAATGTCCTTTGTCTGCTTTACCAGTTATGAGGCTTTGCTGTTGAAAGCAGCTTTTGTGTTGTCTTATTTTGGGGCTTTTCGGGTTTCTGAATTGCTTCCAGCATCCAAAGGAAGTTCTTTGGGAATGTTAGCGGAGCATGTTTTAGTTGACCAAGGTCGGTATGCCTTTTTCTGAAGCGGTCTAAAACCGACCAATTGGGACGTGGGGTATGGGTAACTCTATCTGCTTGTAGTGACCTTTCGGTTTGCGGTGGCGGTGCTGGTGGGTTTCTTGGCTGCTCGTCCGGTCGGGTCGTGCCAGTTTTTAATTCATTTAAATCTACCTCCTCTCACTAAGTATCAATTTTCATATGTCCATAAGCGCTGTCTGGAGCACTTGGGTTTACATTATTTTAAGTTTTCATTCCATTCATTTAGGATAGGGGCAGCCTCCGATGCTGCAGAGAGGGGTTTGCCGGCCGAGGCCATAATGGGTATGGGTAGATGGAGGTCCAATTGTTTTAAAAGATATATCAGACCTTTTCCTTTGATTTTGTAGATTTTCAGCATTGCGTATAGATTCTGGGCCACTCGTATGTATACTGGGCACGGAAGCTGCTCAATGCAGGTACTCGGTTAATTTTTCCTTACAGCCAGAATCCTTCGCTCTGTACTGGAGGGGTGTGAGAGGTCTGAAGTGGTGCCAACTTTATTATCTGTTGTCTCAACTGTATCAGATTTGGCCGCCACCCTTGATACTGATAATCCATCTGGGAGGTAATGACTTGGGTAACACTCGTACTTTGGATCTGTTGTTCATGATAACGAGAGATCTGTACTGTTTTTATCTGACCTCCCCTGATACAACCATTGTGTTTTCAGAGATAGTTCCCCGCTTGGCTGTCTTCCCCATTGCACAGAGTAATGGAAAAAATGAGGAAGAGGGTCAATCGGGCTATGGCTAAGTACATGTCGCTGTTAGGAGGCTTTACGTACCGGCACGTGGATTTGGAGGGGGCATCCCAGGGCTGCATAGGCAAGACGGGGTCCACCTTTTGGATGTAGGTGCTAATATTTTCAATCTAGGGCTGCAAACAGCATTGAAATGGCCACCTATGTAGGGTAGGCCGGGCTTGTTTCACAAGTCTGGCTGATGGGGACGTGTTTTTTGGTTAATAAAGTTTAAGCTGTCTGAGTTCTGAAAACTGGGCAAAAGCCTGCTATGTTTTTATTTGATCCAGTTGGATTAATATATGTTGTGGTTATGAAATTGTAAACCAGTAAAGTGCCATGGCCATTTTCTGCCAAACATGGTTTGTATGTGTTATTATACTATATGGTTGTATCGGGGGGAATAAGGTGGGGGGGCGGGTGTGGCCTGCGGTCCCATGTAAAAAGGGGGCGCATCATTTAACCCACTTTCTTGGGACAGCGGCCACCCAGCCCTGTTAGTTTAAATGGTTAATTGTGTGTTTTTATGTTAATGGTGGTGGGAATACTGTCCCTTTAAATATGTTATGGAAGGTATCCAGGTCGGATCCAATGGGATGTCAGGGAATGTTCTGGAGTTTCCCTTGGGAGGTGATAAAAGGGCTGCAGAGGGTCTCCTCTTCCTCTTGCAGAAGCCAAGACCACAATTGAAAGAGCTCCCTCCATCCCTGTCGCGAGCATTTTTGTGTGGTTGGGTCCCCCTGGAATCCGGGGGGACGTGTTTTATTGGTTAATAAAGTTTAAGCTGCCCGAGTTCTGAAAACTGGGCAAAAGCCTGCTATGTTTTTTTTTCATCCAAAGTTTGGATCAATATATGTTGTTGATTATGAAATTGTAAACCAATAAAGTGCAGTGGCCATTTTCTGCCAAACACGGTTTGTTTATGTCATTATACTATATGGTTGTATCAGGGGGAATAAGGTGGGGGGGGGCGGGTGTGGCCATAACTCTTATGCCCCGTACACACGGTCGGACTTTGTTCAGACATTCCGACAACAAAATCCTAGGATTTTTTCCGACGGATGTTGGCTCAAACTTGTCTTGCATACACACGGTCACACAAAGTTGTCGGAAAATCCGATCGTTCTAAACGCGCTGACGTAAAACACGTACGCCGGGACTATAAACGGGGCAGTGGCCAATAGCTTTCATCTCTTTATTTATTCTGAGCATGCGTGGCACTTTGTCCGTCGGATTTGTGTACACACGATCGGAATTTCCGACAACGGATTTTGTTGTCGGAAAATTTTATATCCTGCTCTCAAACTTTGTGTGTTGGAAAATCCGATGGAAAATGTGTGATGGAGCCTACACACGGTCGGAATTTCCGACAACAAGGTCCTATCACACATTTTCCGTCGGAAAATCCGACCGTGTGTACGGGGCATTTCAGGAATTAATTTCCCTTCCTAGGGTTAGATTTCCTCTCACTTCCTGTTGTCTCCCTCCGTTTGTAAGTAGGAGTCGTTTATAAGTCAGATGTTTGTAACTAGGGGACCGCCTGTAGTCATATACAACCCATGCTAAGAAGCTGTAAGAAGGATCACAAAAGAGATCCAATTTCTTCTAAATAAAGATGAGACACTTTAGGAAATGTTCCTGGAACTACCTTTACTACCACCCAATGTAGGACAGCTTATTGTGAGAAGTTCCCTAAACAGCCCAACACCAAATGAAACCTCTCCCTGCATGCAGAAGAGATGCCAGACCTGCACACATATCCACAACTCTGATAGGGTACCATTACTAGGATCACAGTAGGAGTGCAGAATACAGTGTAACTTATGCTGCAGATACTCAAATGCATCATAGATTACTGAGCCACACATTACATGTTCATGTTTTCAATAAAGATAGAATGGAAGGGGTTCTGTAAGTATGCGAACAGGGGATGAGGAGGAGTTTTGGGGGAAGGGTAAAACAAGTGGAGGGAAGGAGGTTTGGGTAAAAAAATGGGGAAAGGTAGGGAGTGCTTCCTCCCCCAAAGGCATTGACTAAATTACTAAAAGTCATTTTAGCGAACATACAGTATGCCTCAAAGGATTTAGGGAGATGATTAAGTTGGGAAGTTTTTATCAAGGACCCTTTATAATTGATTCAGGTGGACAACATCTTGGAAACCTGCCTGTAGGGTAGGTGGGATGTGTTTTGTTGTCACATCCTCCATGTTTTCCTCATTGGGAGCCAAGCAAGGGTCACATGGGAGGCCTACTCTGGGGTGGGTACTTCTGCGGTACACTAGAACTTACTACACTTACACAGGGAGTACCTTTACTGGACCAGGCGACTCATCTCTAATAAACTCTTTGGATGTTACTGTACATAACCACAGTCACTTGTGCAATTAGGAGGGACACGCAGAGCCCTTGCCCTCTCCACCTGTCCAGCACCTGTATCATTGCTACCTCGCTCCCAGAAATGGTATAGGGCCCCACCATGCACCTAGCGTGGACTCCATGCATGCACTTTACTTAACTCTCTCTCTTCCATACCTGTGTACAGGATGAGGGCCCCTGCAGTGCAGATCTGCCCCCGATGCTATGGCAGATGGATCACTGCTGAAGGAGTGCTGACAACATCTCCCTCGCAGCAAGAGGCTATCTCGCCTGTCACATGTACATGCTTACAATAAGCTGCTAGAGAGACCTTCGTTACACTTGGTAACCACTGTATCTTCACACTGTATTAACTCTTGTACCATTATCTTTTTACCCTGATGTAGTGACCTGAGCTGTAACTATACGTGCCGGTTACTTGCATTACACCCCTTGAGTAACTTCAGACTAGGCAAAGACAAAGTTTCAAATGCTTTACTTGAATAAATTAACATGATGACTTATACAGACAACAGTCCAAATTAAAGTACAGTCATTTCTCTAACATTCTTAATCCCCAACTCAGCATACCTGCATAGGAAAGAGTCCATTCTTGGCAGAATCCAGGGATGATATCTTAAGGAAGGACTACAAGTCCCTAGGCAGTAGGAACTCTGACATCTCGGTATGGCACTGAAAATCTGGACTTCGGCAGCCACAGTGAGCGGGTCCGACCAAAAACACGTCAGAACTGAACTGAGGGACTTTAGCAGGATACTCTAAAAATAAGAACTATGTACAACTTAAGGACTTAGGTATTGTTCCGGACAAGTTATATTAAAGTTTGGGAGTCTATGCTTGTAGCAAACAGTAGACTTCAGCTTTAAGATAGCAGTAGTAGTAGTAGTTACTGTAAACACCTTTTCTTAGAGCCACAAGAGCAGAGTCCCTTTAAGTAGGAGATTAGATGGACAGAGGTCTTCAGGACACCAGCCGGTATCCCCTTTAACTAGATGCACAGCTGGCTTTCTCTAGCATCCGAGGTGTAGCAAAGGCAAAAAGGTCCCCAAGATCTTTCAAGCGTCTGTACTCACACAAGCCCGAGGACAGCTGGTTGCCTCCTTCTAACTTCCAAGTGACACCTTACTCCAGTGATACCAGACCAGGTCTTCAGTGAACAGCCCCCCCTCAGTCACCTTTCTCTAGCTCCAGGGTATCCACATCCAGGCCCTCAGGTCGCCCACCTGAGGCCTCACGACAGCAGACATAACAGCATTGCCTGGTAGGGCAGCATGCCCTCCAAGCTTAAACTAATTCTCTCCAGGAAAAGACTCTGAGCTCAGTTTTCACAGAATATATACAGTCTCCCAGCATGCCATAAGAGCCTGCCTCTCTGGGATAGGCCAGGGCTGTATCAATATTCATGCTGCCATCTGCATAGCTCTACAACTATCATCCAGAAACTTCTCAAGCTTTCTAGATGCAGAGGGAGAGTACAGTGAGTAAACTATGCTTTTACCTAACAAAAAATCACAGCCACACTGACTACAGTGTGGCAACTAAATTTAGCTATCAAAACACACACAAATACTATCTATCTAAACCTAGCACTTATCCTGATGGGTGCTACAGTTGTGTTGAGGATTTGTTTAGAAGCAACAAGTAGGGCATTGAATATGTGTGTTGCATTGTGTTCAGATCAGTACAGGGGATTTCAAATTATGTAAAAGGTTTGCGTACTTTGGAATGTGGATAATAGGGCATTATCAAAATATCTGAGTTGCTTGTAAATGAGCCACAAGCTTTTGCATGGGGATGCAGTTTTTTGTAAGTAAGGTAGTTATTGGACGTGACATGTCCCAATTACCATAACAGTGACATGTCTTAATGAATTGGTTCAGTACCAATTCAATACTAATATTTGTGGTTTGAAGGTCTACAGGGAAGACTGGGTTGTTTAGTAAGATGGCCATCGAGTTTGAGATGAGAGGAGAGAAAGAACTGATTAAAATTCGCATTCCAGCATTCAATAGTGCTCTTTGCAGATATGAGCTGTTCAATGTGTTCGCCATAGGTAAATTAGGGAGTCCACCCTAATTGACCTATGTACTCACTATTTACTATGATCATGGTGAAACTAGCTAAGAATTCTTGATAAGACAACTACCTTACAATATGTCTCAAAATTAGCCAGGCTTGCCCCTCCATTTTATTTCTGTCTGACCAGGGTCATTAATTAAATTTTTAGTTTAATCTAGGATGCCAGAAATAGAGAGTTAGGGCTCTTTCACACGGGACGGAGCCATGATGATCTGCCCCGTGAACATCCGCTTGCTCAGCGGGGATCGCTCCGCCGATCCCCGCTGAGCAGACAGATGACAGGTCTGTCTCTGCACACTGTGCAGCGACGGACCTGTCAGAGCAACGCTCTCCCCTATGGTGGATCGGATGACGACGGACCGTAGAGTCCGTCGTCACCCGATCCGATCCGAAAATGGATGGAAAAGTAGGTTTTTCCTCCGTTACACTTTTTCGGATCGGAGCGGGTCGGATGTCAGCGGACATGTCACCGCTGACATCCGACGCTCCATAGAGGTCTATGGAGGGTCCGTTGAGGTCCGCTTAAAAAACTGACAGGCGGACCTGAACGGATTGTTCGTGTGAAAGAGGCCTTATAGTTCTGAGTTGGCAAAAGACAGAATGTGGAAGAGGGATGGACTTTTGAGTCACTGGAATAAGTATAAGAAAAGGATGGCTTTCAGACAACTACATGTAGCATCATTGGAGACCAGCAATGGAAGCCTCCATATTTCTCTCAAGACAAGTTTGCTATGACTGTTTTTGTGCAAAGTATGTATTTTCAACAGAATGCAAATGAACCTAGTTTTTTGTCTTGGTCTAAAAAAAATGTGCATGTATTCCTATACCTTCCCCTATAAGCAAATAGGGGAAGGTATAGGAATGCATGCACATTTTTTTTACACCAAGTCAAAAAACTAGGTTAATTTGCATTCTGTTAAAAATAGATACTTTGCACACAAACAGTCATAGCAACCTTGTTTTTGTGCTTGTTTTTGAGCAAAGTATATATTTTTAACAGAATGTAAATTAACGTAGTTTTTTGTCTTGGTGTAAAAAAAATGCATGATTTTTTCTATACCTTCCCCTATTTGCTTATAAGCAATGTTTAGGCATCCACATTTTCATGCAATGCTGTATAAACTAAAGATACAATATCAATCCAATCCCAGGCAGACAATAGGGGAGATAGAGCGTTGCTGTCACTGGACGCCCACAAGGCGTTTGATAGCGTCGAGTGGGACTATCTATGGGCAGTGATGCGAAAATTTGGAATTGGGGAGGGCTTTATCAAGTGGGTACAGTTACTCTATTCGTCTCCTATAGCGGCCATTAGAGAGGGAGGAAGGATTTCATCACCCTTTAAACTATACAGGGGTACGGGGCAGGGGTGCCCCCTGTCTCCGCTCCTGTTTGCTATGGCCATTGAGCCCCTAGCGGCTACGGTACGCGCTAATCCCTTGATACAGGGTTTTAGATATGGAGACATTCAGGAGAAGGTAATTATGTATGCAGATGACACCATGCTGCTACTGGGTGATACATCTAACTCACTGACAGAAGCAATGAGAGTAATTAGACAGTTCGGGAAATACTCAGGCTTAGTTATTAACTGGACCAAGTCCTCTCTGCTGCTGCTGGACCGTGACCCGCCCCCAACCCAACAAAATATGCAGGACATACCAGTCTTGACATCCTTCAAATATCTGGGTATACAGGTTACAGCCCGTATATTGGACTATGTTAATCTTAATCTAACCCCATTGATCAATAGATGTCGTGATCGGGTCAAAGTGTGGAGTAAATTAAATCTGTCCCAAGTAGGCAGAATAAATTTAATAAAGATGATCCTTATGCCACAACTACTATATGTGCTCCACAACTCTCCAATGGTTATTACTCTGAAAAAGTTTAGAATCATCAACTCCCTTTTCCGTTCCTTTATATGGCTTTCAAAGCCTCCTAGAATTAAACTAGAGCAGCTACAACGTCCTAAAGACAATGGAGGTTTAGCATTGCCTAACCCCTGGGTTTATTATTTGGCCTCCCAGCTACAGCACATCGCTAGAGCCATAGGTCCCAGGGAGGACCTGGAGATGAACCTGAGAGACCCTTCGGCCCACATACTCCGGTTCACTTCCAGGAGAGAGGTAGTGGATGGTTTAGAGGCCTTACAATATAACAAATCCAATAAGCTTTTCCCAACCTACGCACTTATGCAGAAAATCTGGAACAAAGTCAGGATGCTGCAAGGGGTGGAAGGCTTCACCAAGTATAGCCCCATCTGGGAAAACAATCACTATTCAGAAATAGCTAAAATACCCTATGGCTCTAAATGGCAACAGTACGGGGTGTCCCATATAGTCCACATACTTAGAGACGGTAAATTAAGACCCTTCTCGGAGCTCAGGGAGGCCTTTCAATTGCCGGGCTCTATGCTCTTTTATTACAGACAACTTAAACATGCAATAGATGCACAAAGGGGCTCCGACATTTGGAACCTGCAACCCACTCCTATTTTCAACCACCTACTTGCCATAACCACTTATAGAGGATTTATATCTGACTGCTATACCATGCTTCTGAACCTTTTCCTAGGGGACGCGCCTCTGAGAGTCGTATCCCACTGGGAACGGGATGTTGGCTCTTTTGAGGAGGAACAATGGGAGGAAGCCTTGCAGGCAGTCCCCACGTGTTCGTTAAACGCTGCTCAAAAGCTCTCACAGCTCTATATTATTTCCAGAGTGCACTACACACCGGCTAGACTGGTCCGTATGGGTTTGGGCACTGATCCTACCTGCACCAGATGCTCCAGAGACCATGGTGATCTTATACATCTCCTGTGGAGATGCCCAAAATTGCACCTTTATTGGAACGAGGTCATTAACACCATTAATAGAGTTTTCCAAATAGTGATACCTTTGGATCCCAAACCATGTGTGCTGGGGATTGTGGATGATCTACTGACGGAGGATATCCTTAGACAAGCTATCAGAAGAGCTTTGTTTCAGGCCTGCCTGCTTATCCTCAGGCACTGGAGGTCCACGAGTCCTCCCACGGTACAAGAATGGATTTCACAAATGGGGGCCACAATCCGTATGGAAAAAATTATATACCAGCATAGGGGAGCGACACAAAAATATGAGAAACTATGGGCTCACTGGTTGGATACACCAGGTCTAGCGCCAATAGATTTGGTATATGATCGCTTATTCTAAAGGTGGCCCTTATTAGCTTCAATTCTCATGGGATGTATGTTATGCACTATATAACTAGCCAGTATGCTAAGAGGTGACAAGCAAAATATCCATTGAAGGAACGTGGATAGCCCACAGAAGGATTTATCTGATGAGAGGTTATGTTCCTTCTTTTCTCCTCTTTGTTTTCTCTTCATCCAATGTAATGGAGTATATGCCCCCTTTTTCTGTGCTTTTTTTGTTTTTCATCTTATTACATATGTAAGATGTGACTTCTACTCTGTAAATAGCTGTATGGAACTGTATACACTTATTCAATTTTAATAAAACCTTTTGTTTGAGAAAAAAAAAAAAAGATACAATATCAGATTAAACTAGCTTTTGTGTTGTGATTTATACCATTTCTGTGTAGGAAGCTGTTTTTCTTGACAAACACCATGTGAAATACAGTTTGGCATCCCTGGCACCATGCAATGTGGCAAACTTTTCAATCCTATCATACTTGAATACAGTGTGACAGGTTTTAAATTTTATGGCTTCAGATAATGTCAGTGGTGTCACTTTGTAAAACTGACATTTGCAGTGTAAAATTGGCAATGTCAGAGATGGAGAGGACCAGTAAGGAGCCTACTTAGTAAGATTGAACGATTGAATGACGACAAGGCAGAACTGAGACACTTCTCCCTACAAAAAATCTGTACAGAGAGGTGAAATTCTGAAGAGTTTGTTCCTGTCTATTCTCGTTTTGATGTGTCTTGACATCAACCCCTGTGATAAAGTTGACCTATAATTTTTAGACTGAATGTGCTCACCAAGGTCCAAAACAAGTTGTCACAAATCTATTTAACAATGTACACACCAGGTGACAAGCCTGCAAATCACTTATATCCAGCACACACCCATAGGACCTTGGTGCCAACCTGCAATCTGGAGGCTAACGTTGCCGTTTGGCTTTTACTGTGTGCCCTTGTGACCACTGCACACAGCAGTCTGTGCTTTTCTTGCCTAGTTGCTTACTCAGGCCAGTGATGTGTGTTTTTCAGAAATTTTATAAAGGAATCTTGCTGAGAGATGTATCAGATTTGGCATATGTGATTTTTAAGAGGGCTTGATTAGCAATCCTAGAAGTTTAATAAAATGTGTGTGTGCTTGTCTCCTGAAGAATTTCCCCAGCATCCAATAACTCCTATAACATGTTTGTATTCTCTGATCGTCTCCTGTAGCATATATAAAACAGAATGCTATATGCGCAAATTAATTTAAAACTTTGTGTGAACTAAACCTACTAACAGTGAGTGATATCTCAAAGATACCACAAAAATCACAGACAAGAAAATACCCCCCCCCCCCACCTGGCTGCTGCACACGCAGAAAATGTGTTCACTTCACATAATATATATAACAGAATAGTGATGCGCTGCATAAATAACAAAATTGCTACAGAAAAAACCTCATGAGAATATATGATTAACTTGCAAAATAGTAAGATACTTGGTGCACAATCAAATATTTGTGTTCCCAAATTGGGAATAATACACACTGAAAATTAACACAGTGAAAATAATATAATAAATCGAAGTGATCAAAAGAAAATGTTATATAAAGTCCACAGCAGTCTTCAAAATCTTCTCAACATAAATGACTTTCAATCATAAAAACACCAGTAGTGGACAAAACTTGAAAAGTGCTCTCCTCCACCTCAGTATCCTAGCCGCTCACCTCAGGTTCTGACCCCTGTTTCACCAGTAGGTCAGAAAAAGCAGGTTCCCTCTCAGGGATACAACCAGGTCAGCTGAACATGAAGAACCTAATTCATCCATGCTGCTACAGGCTGATACTAAGGATGGAATGAATATCAGCCAGAAAACACTCCCTCAGTAGGATCTGGTGAACGTAGGAATTAAAAAAAGCAAATCTAGTGCTCTCTGTATACCAAATGGTTTATTCCATCAATAAAACATTAAAACGTTATTCACAAACGCAGCACTTAAGCAGTGCGGACTCAGCTTGCAAAGAAAACATCAAGATGCTCGTGGGATGATGTCACCACTGCGACTCCTCCCCCTATATGTGTTACGTCAAATGGGCGTGACTTCTTCAGTAAGGGGCGGAGACTAGATGTCTCACCGCTGTTTAAATAGACTGACAATCCCTAATCAGGTGCGGTGTATCCTCCCCATTCCAACCCACTACGCACAGAAAACAATTAAGGATGAGAACACTTGAGAGTTAGATTTTGGAAATCAAGGAGAAACTTGAGCAGTTTAAAAATGACTCTGAGTTTGTTAAGTTATCAGGAGAGCTAATGAAAAAATTAGACAAACTGGATAAAGAAACGCAAGAAAAGAAAGAAGTATAATAGGGATACAGGGGATTTTAAGAATAAAGAAGTTTTTAAATGGCAACTGTGGTAGTGAGGTACCCCACCAGTGTATGAATACAGGATTTTCAACCAGGCAGGTTGAGGGGCTCCAATGTATTTGCTTGTTTGGGAGGAAACTGGCATTTCAGTTTCCTCATTATTTACTAAAGTCCACTTTGGGACCTGGAGCCCGAGGATTTCTTAGAGATCCGGGTGGGATAAAATCCCTAGTCCTGGGTCCGGGTTTTGAGACTCACTGGCACACTGATTGTTCAGGTGTGTGTGGGCCTGATAGTAGAGTCAGAACCAGGCTTCTGGGCTCCACCCTCCTGAGGAGTCCAGGCTTGCAAGGGAGAACCCAGAGAGGGCAGGCTGCAAGGTGAAAGCCAGAGACCAGAGTCTGAGGTCGCTGACAGTAGTCAGGAGGGCTCCGTGTGGGAGCCTGAGCAGTGGTGTGTCTGCTGATGAAGAGAGCCAGGTGGCTCGGTATTTTTGTTTGCAATACTGCATGTGTAAGCCAGGACGCTGAATATCCTTTTATTTGTTGCTGGCGGTGAAACCCCCCCTGTGAGGCAAACCGCTTTTGCTGGAACCTTGTTTGATTTTCTTTAATAAAACTGGGCCAAAAAGCCCTGAAAAAAGAATCATCTGTGTGGACTGTTCTCGCTAGTGCGTGCTACACTGGAGCTAAACAACCCCCAAACTTTACAAGTAGTGTTCGAATGCGGGCAGAACTGGAGATCCCTGGAAAAAGTAAGTTCATCTGTTATATGAACTGTGTTTGTGTGCATGAGCACAATCTGTGTGTGCAGGTGAGGAAAGCAACTTGCTTTAAAGAGACGGTGCTTAATTTTTCCTGGACTGTGCAAAGTTGTTCTGAAATGACTAAGTATGGGGGGATCAAAGCTTCTAAAGGAAGCAAGGTTTGCTGAAATGAGAGAGAGCTCTGTGGCTAGAGTGGTTGTTGCTGCCTGAACGAGCCCCATACATGCCTGATCAGAGTTTGCCAAGAAGAAAAAGGGCTGGGGTTGTCCCTAGCAACACTGGTGCAATGAGGGCACAGGTGACTGCAAGTATGGAGAGTCTACCAAAGTCTGAGTCTGCAGTGGATTGGTGCAAGCGGCACCTGGCAGCACTGAACCAAGTTAAAGGGGAAGTGCATGCTGTTGCCCCTGGCAACGCTGGTGCAAGCAGGACAGCTATCAATATGCAAGGCCCCAAGCTACAAAATGTAGATACATGGGAATCCTGCCTATATTCAAAAATTGTAGCACTCACCGCATAAATAGCAGGGAGTATGTAATCAAAAAAAATATCAGAAATGATAGTCTAAGCCACCTATCAAGATCATACAGCAGGACTTTCCATACATTCGAGGATACAATAACAACCTTTCTTTCTTTGTGAGGAGAAATTTTATTTATTTTTTTTATTTTTTTTATCACCCATTTATCTTTGGGGAGTTGTTTGTATTAGGAGTTTCTCCTGTTTATAGGGACTCTTTTAGGGATATAGGGATGATAGTATTGGTGTTTGTCCCAAGCTTACAATAGAATGCAAGTGGGGGGGCCCTGTCAAGAAGCGAGAGCGCTGTTTGCGGTGCAGAAAGTTTGGGCATGTTGTCTCCACATGCCCTTTGTCTGAGTCTCCAATACAAGGTAACACAGCCAGACAAAGGTCTTCAATGATGTTATGGAAGCCTGGTTTGAGTGCTAGAAGTGACCGACAGGCTGACTGGAAGTTCGAGGTGTGTGTGTGTGTGTGTGTGGTTGCCCGTTAGCAATGGCAGTCATGTCAACTCTGCGGACCACATGAGAAAAGTATTGTCTGCAGAGGATCGTGGCAAGTTAAAAGCAACAATGCTACAAGGAGAGCAAAGTTGTTGTTGTATTTGGGAGAGTCAGCAAAGTATAGCGGGGAGAGTGCCATCTCCCTTAGCAACGAGAGATCGAGTGTCAACCGGAAGGAGGGGCTACAGTAGAGATATGGAGCAGCGTTCCACTAAAGATATATGCAGAAATGTACCATGCCTGGAATGTGGTCAACTGGGGCATGGAATTTTTTTCTTGTCCCAGTTTATGGAACATGCCTGGAGATATGGCTACTGAGCAGAAGTCTTTGTCTGCAAGCCCAGATTTTTGTGCAACCATGTTTTCAGTCACCTCCTGGCAACAGTGAGGAAGTACCTGTTGTACCTGCAGGGGGTGCAAGGAATCAGAAGTGGCTGCTGCAGTTTCATTCCATGGCCACCAGGGAGAGGTAGCCAGTGAAAGTGCAACAAAGGATAGACCACATACTCAAGTGAACACGGCAACCCCTGTTACAGTGATGGGTAAGACTGGTGCTGGTAAATGCATAGAAGAGACTGAGTATGTGACTGTGCACACTGGAGTGGAAGTGACCCAAAATGGGAGATCCACTGTCTGTGTGGAAAAGGACTTGCCTCGCTGCAGTGCCCTGTCCAGTGGGGAGGCAAGTGGTAAACTTGAATGTGACAATGTGATGGGTAAAACTGCTAATATTGTGTTGGCTAAAGTGAATGGTCCAGTTGCTAATGGGCTAGTGCAGCTCACTAGAGATAAAAACATTGCTGTGAATGCGGTTAAAGATGTGCTATCTCCCCTAGCAACTGTGACAAAGGGCATAGAGGTGTCCCTAGAAACCCCCAGGGAGCTCTGCGTTTTGGAGCCAGGGGTTGCCTGGGACAGCTATGGTGCTGCTCTGAGGGATAAGAGGGTACCTGAACATGGTGATGACAGGATGTTAAATGTTAAAACTGAAATGTTTGAAAACACTCATAATGGAAATGGGTTAATGCAGCCTGGCAATGACAGGTATCAAAGCGTTTATGCATTTAATGAAGCGCCACCAGAGCAAGCTGGTCAAGGTGTGGTATTGCAGTCTGCTATGGTTAAAAATGTAGTGCCACAATCTTGAACCAAAGTGATATGTGCAATGTGTCTGTTACTGAACCACTCTGTCCCTCTGGGTCTCCTTGTGCAGTAGGAGCGGTACTGCGTGGTACCTTTTGGGAGCGCAGAGATAACAGACTGGGACAGGTGGGCAAAAAGCCTGTTGGCTTTGTTGGAAAAGGTCTCTGTTGGGAAAAGTGGAGCAGACATGATTTCTGCAGTGCCAGATGAAGGACCTGCAGAGCAACTTGTATGCAAGGGTGCACTTGCTACTGCAGATGATGTTGCTCATGAGATGGAAACGCCAAGTAAGGGCGAATGCATAGAAGAGGTCATGTCTTTGATCCACAAAGGGCCTAATGATGTGGTAATGGATAATGTCATGCCAAATGAGCTGGTGTTTGTGGAAGTCCCAGATGGCACAGCCATAAATGAAGTGATTGTAGTCCACAGGTCCAAATGTTGTTTTATGCGATGATGGTCCGGAGTCAGGACAGTTGTTGGCAGAGGATCTCATGCCAGTGGAGTTGGTGTATAGTGAAGCTGCCGTAGACAACCACTCCTCTGGGTGCAGTTCCTCTCTAGACACTGCCCTGCCGAACATGAGTGAAATGAAATATGACAAATGCATTTATTTATGACTGAGATGAAAAATGCAGTGCATTGTCAATTTTTGATGGTTTGGTTAAAATGGTTGACAACAAAAATAATGGCAGACCTGATAGTCTTGGTCAAGTTGATCTGGTTGTAGCAAACCCTGAAAATGTAATGAGATAGGGAATGGTATGATTGACACAGAAGAGGTAAAATATACAGCAGAATTAGGCCCCCTACGTGTTCAGGAGGGTAGTTCTGGGGAAGATTTCCTGAGGTTTGAGAAATTTCTAAGGTCTGAGAAGGATTGTGATAAACAATGGCCGGAAGGAAATGGCCCAAAGCTCAGCAAGGTGTCACACTCAGCCTGAGCAGTGGTGCGTCTGCTGCTGAAGAGAGCCAGGTGGCTCTGTATTTTTGTTTGCACTACTGCATGTGTCAGTCAGGAGGCTGAATATCCTTTTATTTGTTGCTGGCGGTGAAACCCCCCTGTGAGGGAAACCACTTTTGCTGGAACCTTGTTTGATTTTTCTTTAATAAAATTGGGCCAAAAAACCCTGAAAAGGAATCATTTGTGTGGACTGTTCTCGCTAGCGGGTGCTACACTTGAGCTAAACAAACCCCAAACTTCACAAAACGTAATAGTAATGATTAAGTCCAGGGACCTACTCAGTGTAATGCCCAGTTTAATAAAGGTAATAAAAAAGGGGAGATGAAAGTAGTGTCCCAACCCGTTCAGGTAGAACCCCAGAAATATATGGGTGGTACACAGAGTAATATAGGTCAACCGCAACAGCAGTGCACACCATCTAGAGCAAATTGGAGAGGAAGAGGGAATGTGAGGGGGACACCGAGGAGGGGGAGAGGGAACTTCAACCCCAATTCCAACCTTTATTCCCACTCTAACCCCAATTATAATCCGAATTATTACTCAGGCTACTTCCCACCCTCAAATGAACACTGGGATCAAAGGAATTCTACTCAGAGAAATTATCCGCAGTCCCAAGGAACTTATAGCACTAATGATCACATGTATAATGTACCGGTGGATAATTGTTACTCCTATTCCAACCAACCAGAAGGCTTACAAGGTGGGGTGTGTTTTTTTTTTTTTTTGTTTTTTTTTTTGAGACCCCCCCCCCCCCATCTCAGATGAACCATCCTACCCCGTATGGAAATGTAAGAGGGGGGGGGGAGAGAAAAAGAGAGAGGGAGGAGAGCGGGAAGAAGGACCCCAAAAAAGCAAACACCAGTAGAGACTTGGATTTTTAATCTGAGTGATGCTGATATTAAGGAAGAGATTATTCTTTTAGACAAAGGACTCAAATATAAACAGATTAAAAATGTTAATATTAATTGGGAAAAAATGGGTAGAGGGAATTAGTGGGACTTTATATGAGGTATAGGGGTGCCGTTCAGGTCCATCCCGGTTGAATGAAGAATAATAAGAAAATAAAAAAGGTAGCGGGACTTTATATATAGACACTCGGGAGCGGGAATAAAATTAATAATTTTTAATGGAATCAAATGATTATAGAGTTTCTGTATTCGAATAATTCAATGCATGATGCTATATATAAAATCATTCGTACAACTATTACAATTCATTGAAACCAGAAAAGATATACATACATACATGTTCCAACAAGGAATCAATACATAATACATAATGTAAAAACATTTAGAGCATGATTACATGATTAATTGGAAAAATTGGAGACCAAAAAGAAAAGGGAGGGTTACAGATCATAGGGGGCAAAAAACAAATTATTATGGAACGGCCTGGTAGAATGCATCAATATGTACACTAGGTTGATATTGGCTCTACGCGTTTCAAGGTATTTGACCTATCATCAGGAGCAAGGAACCATAGTGATAATCTAAAAATTAAAAGAAAAATTGTTTAAATTGAAAGTATAAAGGGGGGAAAAAAAAAAAAACTCAGAACAGGCAGGAAGGGTCCTCCCTGATGGATCCGAACCGCCTGTGCACTTACATGTGTGGTCCACACAGTGGCGGTGCGGCCACGAAACGCACAGGCCAAGCCAATCATGCCATGCACGGGAGCTGAGGGGACATGTAGCAACGGGCAAGACACAGGAATGGACGACGTCCCGCAGGAGTGTCATTGTAGATGATGGTGAAACAAAGGGACCAAATCTGTAGGGGAAAGAAAATGAAGTGGCTGTGAAGTGGATGTGGGGCAATGTGAAGGAAATAGGTGGAGAAGGAGGAGATGTGGAACAAAGGGAGGAATGATGGGGGTTAAAAAAGGGTTAGTGTGATTAGAAAAAAGGTTGAGAACATGAGAAAGGTAGATGGAATAGAAATAGGAAAATGAAAATGAAAAAGGGGAAAAAAAAGAGAGGGTAGGATAGGCGGGGTGATACAAGAGGGGCAAGATAAGGAACAGAATAGAGAAGGAAGGGCAAGAAGAAAAGGAAAGGGCAGGAGTGAAAAGGAGGAAAGGGAAAAATGCAAGGATGTGAAAGTGATAAAGGGAAAGTGGAGCTCGATTTAAAAGTCAAGAATAATGAAGGAGAAAATGTGTACCTGATAAACAAAGTGTCCAGACAAAATTGTATTGATGCATGGGTGATGAATAGGAAGGTGGAAACAAGTGTGTACCAAACGAGGTGCGGAATCCAAGCGGGAATGGGGTCCATAGCCGTCAAGCCCCCGCAGTCATGCCCCCAACGTCAGACGCTGGCCCACAGATGGGGAGAGAAGGGGAGGACGCCGACAGCCCAGGAACCAAGCCAATGATGGCTCCACCGGCAGCCAAACCACCCCCCAATGGGCCAGGAGATGATGATCACTCGGACGGCACGCCGCGCTAATAAGGCGCCAGCGTGTCCGGCCGGGATGTGTGACGTCGACGCGCAGTGAGCACAACCCCGCCCACCCTTCGTCACAACAGGGCGGAGGGGGGGTCCGCAGTGCGCGTCGCAGCTCCCGAACAAGACCGAGAGGCAGGCCCGGCAGATCAGCAGACGCACACACCACTGCGTGCATGTAAGAAGAAACGAGATAAAAAATAAATACAAAAAATTGGAAATAAAGCTAGAATTGGAGATCAAAAAAGGGAAATGAAGAAGGACAATAACTAAGATTATCAAAGCAAATAAAAATTAATATTGGGTTGAAAAGTGATATTAATGATTATAGAAGCAATTAAACCTCTGGCAGGTAGAGGTGGGAATCAAAATAATATTTTAATGTAAATTTTTGGTTAACGCCGCCGTGTGCCTATCATCCCTAATTGGTTAATATTAATTGGGAAAAAATGGGTCTCCAATTTTTCCAATTAATCATGTAATCATGCTCTAAATGTTTTTACATTATGTATTATGTATTGATTCCTTGTTGGAACATGTATGTATGTATATCTTTTCTGGTTTCAATGAATTGTAATAGTTGTACGAATGATTTTATATATAGCATCATGCATTGAATTATTCGAATACAGAAACTCTATAATCATTTGATTCCATTAAAAATTATTAATTTTATTCCCGCTCCCGAGTGTCTATATATAAAGTCCCGCTACCTTTTTTATTTTCTTATTATTCTTCATTCCAGATTAAAAATGTAAATAAATTTGATACCTATGTACAAATCCAGAAGTATGTACGCACACTGAATTTAAAAAAATTATTTTTTGTCTAAACCCGATCCAAGACCCCCACTTAATGATAGTAGTAGTTTTCACCACTTGTCCCTAAAAAAAAAAATCTGTTTTTAATCCCCAAAATGTTGAAAATACATTTTTAGATGTTTTCAAAAATATGGTTGTTGAGGATTTAGAAAAATTGATAATTTAGAAAGGTTCATTATCCTCATTGGATCAAAAAGGGAATTGGAGACTTGGAGCAGCGTAAAGATGTGGTCATACGATCTGCTGATAAAGGGGGAGGATTGGTCATTGTGACCAAACAGTACTATAAAACAGAAATGGAGAGACAGCTAGGTGATTCAGGCACTTATCTCAAGTTTGCGGGTAATCCTTTGTTGGAATACAAGAATAAGCTTGGGGAGGTGGTGAACAAGGGGAAAGCAAAATATATCTTGTCTGTTAAGGAAGCAAGACATCTTAACCCTGTATCTTGCCGCACGCCTTTCATTTATTTTTTTGCCAAAAGTGCACAAAAGCACTACAGAACCTCCAGGGAGGCCCATTATCAACAGTATACATTCGGTTTGTTCCTGTTTAGGGCAATATATAGATACCTTTCTGCAACCGTTGGTGGTCAAGACTGATGCATATATTAGGGATACCAAGCATGTGATCCAGTGCCTTGGGTCTCATTTTGATTTGGATCAGTGTATTTTGTCCACTGCGGATGTAGAGTCATTGTACACTATCATTGGACATCATGAAGCTGTGGTATCTGTCAAATGGGCATTGGGAGAATTCCAATCTCCCCAGGAGACAAAAGAAGTTCTTGATTAAATGTTTACATTTCTGTTTAAAGCATAATTATTTTTGGTACAGTGGTGACTATTTACAAATAAGGGGTATTGCAATGGGAGCGAGGTTCGCACCGAGTGTTGCAAACCTCTTTATGGCCCATTGGGAGAATGTGGACGTACTTAACCCCAGACCTAAAGAACTTATTCTGTACAAAAGATTCATAGATGATCTTGTAATCATCTGGAAGGGGGATATGGCATCATTTGAAGTGTTTAAAGAATCTATGGATGGGAATGACAAAAAATATTAAATTAACCTGGACTGTCAGCAATGAGTGTGTCACCTTCCTTGATTTGGAGATCTTCAAAGAGGAGGGCAGACTGCTGACAAGAAATCATTTTAAGTCTACAGACAGAAATTCATATCAGTCAGTGGGCAGTTGTCGTCATAAGCCCTGGTTGGTGAATATACCAAAGGGCCAGTACATGAGGATACGTAGGAATTGTACCAAAAAGGAAGATTTTTTTGAGTCAATCTGAAGTATTGACTAGTAGATTTAGAGAGAAAGGGTATGATCTTAATAGAGTTGAAGATAAAATTAAGGTGCTAAATATGGATAGAGACTTATGCCGCGTACACACGATTGCACATTCCGAAAACAAAATCCATGGGATTTTTTCCGACGGATGTTGGCTCAAACTTGTCATGCATACACAGTCACACAATGTTGTCGGAAATTCTGAACGTCAAGAACGCGGTGACGTACAACACGTACGATGGGACTAGAAAGAGGAAGTTCAATACCAAGTGCGCCACCCTTTTGGGCTCCTTCTGCTAATCGCGTGTTGGAAGTTTGGTGAGAAACGATTCACGCTTTTCAGACTCGTGCTTTTCCGATCGTTACTGCTCTTCAGTTTGTGCTTGTGGGTTCGTATCTGGTTTTCAGTGCGTGTAGTCAGTTCGCATTTTTTTTTTTTTTCAGTGCGTATTTTATAGTACGTATTTGATTTTGAGTGCGTTCTTATCTGCTTATTTCTGATTTTCAGTTCGCTCTTCTCAGGCCTTTCTGTTAGTTCGTTCTGACCAGCCGACTGTTTTGAAGCCATGCTGTGGTTATGTACTTGTCGTGCTATGCAGGGGCTTGGTGTTGGGATTCTTATTACTTTGACCCAAGCCCAGTCCCTGAACAGGGCGGGGAGGTGTTCATGGACCAAGAATTGGTTGCTCCAGCATGACCAATTCTCACACATGCCTTTTGTTGTGGGAGTTCCAGGAGAATAAACCTGTTTGGAATTATCTCCAGATGACGGACCCTGTTTCTCACTATTTGTTGGCTTTGCTGTCCCCTTATATTACGAAGCAGGACACCTACATGTGGCAAGCCATCACTCCCAAACGAGGCTAGTCGCCACGTTGCGGTACTTTGCGACTGGGAAAAGTCTGCAGGACATCAAGTTCTCAACAGGCATCTCCCCCCAGGCTCTGGGGATCATTATTTCAGAGACCTGTTCTGCCATCATTCAGGTGCTGCAGAAGGACTATATTAGGTTAAGATTTCTCCTTTAACATCACATTCTATGTATTTAATGTTTGCTAATGTATTGTATTTCATCATTCCCTAATTACCATGATTGTAATATGCTGTGAATGTCCCCTTTGTTCTCATGCATGCTGGAAGTTTTTTAAACTTCCTTTTTTCTCCTTCATGCATATTTGCCTTCACTAACCTCCCCAGCATGCTATCCTGGGCCCATACACACCTAGCCTAGTCACTTAACAATGTATTTTGTCAGCTCCATAGTAGTGCTTTACCCTAAACACCCCTTAAAATGTGTACAAATGTTATTTGTGTGCTTAAATCCATGCAGAGTGCCAGAGGCTTTTTTTTTTTTTTTTTGGGATCATTTGGAACCCTCCCTCCCCCTCCAACCGCTAAGTCAACCGATCTCAATCCTCTATCTGCTGACTTTGCCAAACCCATACACACTATACCTACCTCTTTTGTGGTCAGATTTATGGATGAATTCACCAAAGCATGTAGTGAAAGGGCCTGCCTGAATACTTTCAAATTGTATTGTTTAAAGTTTTGTTCTCCTATTATCTTGATAGGTAATTGTAGAATGTCAAAGTGCTTCAATTTGTACAGTGTGTATTTATAATTTTTGTATTATGACACTACTTACCTGTCCAGTGGGCTGCCAATAGTGTAAGTAAGGAGGGGCTGGCCAAAGTAAATCACATTATTTATGCATTCAGCTCTCAATGAAGTGGAGACAGTTACCTGTCCAAAACATCCTCCACCCCCCCACACTAAATTTTTACATCAGAGGGGGTGAGTAATCTGATAAGTGGACCTTATACTTTTGTTTTTAAATACTCCTTAAAATAAATGTTATACTGATGTTGGCCAAGAATGTTTGTGTCTAATCTGCTTGCAATGTTATGTGCAAAATGTAATATTTTATTTTTCTTGTTTGACGCCACAGTTTCCTTCAACGCCACAGGAATGGCAGACTATGGCTTCCCAATTTGCCCAGATGTGGGTTTTTCCCAACTGCGGAGGGGCAATTGATGGGGAAACACGTCCACATAGTCCCACCCCCCAACTCGGGGTCATGCTATTACAACTATAAGGTGTTTAATAGTATTGTGATGTTGGCGGTGTCGGCAACCATATGAGTTTCTCTATGTGGACGTGGGGAAGAATGGCCGGATGTTGGATGGTGGAGTCTCCAGAGTGGTGGCTTGGGATTGCCACCTGCTGAAGAGCACGTGGAAGGACTCCTGTTCGTCTTTGTCGCTGATGAAGCGTTTGGGCTGGGTGATCACCTGATGCAGCCTTTTCCGATGAGGATGAGGACCCTCACCCTGGACCAGAGGGTTTTTAACTACAGGCTGGCCAGAGCCAGAAGAGTGGTGGAGAATGCTTTAACACCATGAAGACTTTTGGGAGTCACGAAAATTGCGTGATTGTGTTAAATTATAAAGCACCATGGGAGTTATTTTGCACTACAAGTGCACTGCAAAATTGCACGTGAAACTGCACTGAAAGTGCACTTGTAGTGCAAAGTGGATTTGCCTTTAGTAAAAAATCCCCATTGTCACTGTTAACACCAACTTAGTACCAAAACTGCTATTGAGCATTGAAAGAAGAAGCCACACATTGATGATTTTCTAATTTTTTTACTCTGTGCACATTCACATGTGCTTTAGAAAAGGGTTTTTGAACAAACCAACATCTTTTTGGAATAACATTTTTGTGTTTGACAGTACAAATTTTTTTTTGTGGTAAACAGGCATGTATAAACCATAAAACAATACACAACTCAGGAACTTACAAAGTTCAAATTTGAAAAATGAAGGCAATATCAGACATAGTATGTCCAAACTGTGTTGATATTGCCTTCAACAGATGGGGTGGTGTCACCCCTGTGAAAGCCAAATTTTGAAGATGCACACAAATTGAGATTCAAAATGGGTATTTCCCTCCTGATCGCATGCCTAATGTCAACATGTGCTAGCTCCCATCATGGGGGGTCAATGGACGTGTTTTCGGCGTGCAACCCCTTCCCCTCAGCTACTTTAGTTGTGAGGAAGGGGTTGCACCCACAAAACCTGTACATTGATATCCTGTGATGGCAGATGGCACATCCTCAAAATTTGGCTTTCAATAGACTTCAAAAAATGTAAATTTTTTTTTTTTTTTTTTTGCAAATCTCAAACAAATTGAAGAATTTAGGTGTTTTAGATTCTGCCTAAAACATCAATGATGTTTTTGAATCTTTTTTCCACATCATTGATGTCTTCCTTGATCTTCTGTAAAT